>NC_135434.1:22960356-23615356 GCF_051991255.1 Vanacampus margaritifer
CCTGAAGACATAGCTGTCACAGACCAAGTTGACCAGGTGACTAGATTTCTTTTTGAATGTTGATGTTGAAATACATTTTTCAGAAGCAAGACGTTGGCACAATATATAAAAAAATATCTTGTCGCACGAATGGCTCATGCAATATGTGTATTGCAAAGACATGCAACAAATGAATATTGTATTGTATACTTTAGTCTGACTTTGACCAATCAGAGACTACCTGAATTGCGCATCGCCATACGAGAGAACCGTATCGAGGGGCATTACTAACAAAAAATAACTTAATTGGATAAGATTAGATCACAATGAGCATGCTTATTTTTCCGCATTAACATGCATTTCTTTCTTTGGATTATAAAGATCTCTTTATCTTTATCTCTATCTTTATTTTCTATATCTATCTGTCTCGCTCTGTCCATCTCGCTATGTCTGTCTGTCTGTCTCGCTATGTATACAGTATATATATCTATATGTATGTGTATATATATGTATATGGATAGATCTTTTTTTTTAGGTATGTGTTAAATGCTTAAATAATCTCCATCACTGTATAAAACACCCATGTCGCATGTTTTGTCAATACTGTGCAGCCCTCGCAAGATACACAGTCCTCACAATGTCGTAGTTGTGAATAACTGACACTCTGAGGACAGTGTATTTATACACTGTGAGTGTAAAATAAGTTTTCAGGGCTTGGAGTTACACATACAGTCCTCACAATTCATACTCTGGTCAGGTATGGATTCTCTGAGGACTGTGTATTTTCTTGTTTTTGTTTCATTGTGAAAAATAGACGTCACCAATTTACACAAACCTGTAGTGCAGAAGGATTTATTTATTTATTTTTGTAATGGCAAATAAAATGAGTTTGCATTCACAATACTTTAACCTATTCATTGTTCTGTATGTACTGTAACTGTGTACATGCACAGGTACAGTCTTGTGTATTACTAAGAATTGAATTTTATATGTATTTTTTTCTTCATGTGTACCAGGTTTGAACTGACGCACAACCTGAAGACATAGCTGAAGACGTAGCTGTCACAGACAAAGTTGACCAGGTGACGAGATTTCTTTTTGAATATTGATGTTGAAATCAGTTTTCAGAAGCAAGACGTTAGGAGTGAAGAGTGTAGAGTAGATGCTAGGGCTAAACTATATAACTAACAAATATAATCACAACAATTGTTTATGCAATGTGTATTGCCAAGACGTTAAAAATACTGTATCCAACAATACGCTTGTATGGGACTAAAATTTCTACAAGTCAACATTAAAAATATCTCAAATTGAAGATTTGTTGGCAGTTTGGTGATTTAGATTATGCACTGTAGTGATCTTTTTTTCCCATTAATTTATTTATGGTGGATTTTAGAGGTGAACTCGCTATAATTTTTTTATTTTTTTTTAAACAGAAGTGTAAACATCAGGTAGTTTATTCACTTGTATCAAGCTTGGATAAATGTGCTTTATGTTTTGGACCTTTCGCTGCACTAGAATGGACTGGCATGATGGGTATTTTATCTTGTGTGTTATTTGTATCTGCAATGGATCTTTGTTTCACGCAACCAGGATTAATAGTGCAGGCATTTTCATTGAATGAATATAATTTAGTCAAGAGGATAAATTATGACCCATGTTTATACCGCTGTCTTTAGTTGCAAGCAGCTAAATGTTGAGCAATTGTCTCAATCTTAACGACTGTCTGACTCAGTAAAATAGAAAACGTCTACTGTAACTGAAGGACTGTATCACACAAGACCCGTTTTAGGGGCAATGCCATAGATTAAGCATATTAACTATCCCTCTTGTTAAATGCTTCATCTCATCTTTCGAATAAATGTGGTGACTAGATTTATAATAATCTTTAGTACATTATATGCACAAACTTAAGGTTCTAAATGCTTTTCTAGTTTGCTCCAGCATCTGGCACATATCCCGTTGATTGCAAAAAAAAAAAAAATGCAAAACTGCTTGATGATGAAGACCACCTATCTTTGGTAAATGAACTTTAGCACATTAGCCCATCAATGGCGGGAGCTACTTCTGCCGCGAGCGCTCGACACTTGTCTCAAGCTTCTACTTCGAGTGTAACATCACTAAGTAACAGCGAAGTAAAGCTAGTAAATATTTATGACCACCCGCCAAAAGGAACTTTAACCCGCATCCGGCAGGTGTCAATTTTAGAGCCGCTGTATATATGCACATGTATGTGTGCGTCTACTGTATATATGGATATCATTGCTGTCCTGTGAAAAACACGTTTCCATTTTTAGGTCGCGGGCTGCTCTCCGGTAGCGATCCTTCTTGGCGGCACGGCTTGTATCACGGTGCGCTTTATAGTCTGGAAAATATGGTGGAAGTGTTTTTCACAGGACAGCGACAATATGTATATGTATGTCTGTATGTATGTAATAATTGTTTTTGTTTAAAAAATTAGGTTGCTGATGTATCCAGTTCAAGTGAGGATTCATCAGCAGAGGAATATGTTCCAGATTCTCACAGTACTTCGGACACTTCCTACATTGAACCTGTTTCAGAAATTCTGAAATCCGAAGGTATTCCAGTAATGAGCTATTAGAAAACTGCTCATCTTTAAGATGAGAGGTAGTCATGTTTTAAAGAATAAAATGTTCAATGTTCACTGACTCTTTTGCATCTGGTTTCATGTCTAACTTATCCATTACAAAGATGTGCTTGACCTAGATAACCTGTTCACATAAGAAGCATTGTTTTATTAACATACCAGTTTCAGTCTGTCCTAAAGTTGTAACATGGTGCTCAAGGATCAGGTATGACTTTGCATTTCACAGTATTGTTATGCACAACAATGCGACCTTATATCAGGTAAGTCATTACACATCAATGTCATTTCAGTTTGTGTAACGCCAGAATGCCAGAACTTTCAAGTCACTTCAGTGACATGGTTGCTGTGTGTTGTGTAAACTTTGTCCTTGTAATGTGAGTTGGTCCTCATAATTACCATTTTTGCCATGGGCGTGGCTTATTTAGCTCATTATCTATGTCCTCATAATTACTGTTTTTTCAGGTTTTTCTTTTTTTTGTGCGTTGAGTTTTTTCAAGTTTTGAAGTGAAATTTCCCTGGACGACCCCAAAAAAAAATTTGGGGTGCAAGTCCCATCTCTCTGGCATTAGCGGAAAGGGGTGTCCCCGTAATACACAATTAAACAGGTTTGGAAAAAATGTCCTCATAATACACAGAGGCAAACCTGCGTGTGTGTGTGTGTGTGTGTATAGCTATTAATTATTAATCCAATTCGCATTTTTTCTTTGTAAAAATACATTTTCTTGTATGGAACTTTCTTAGTGTCATGATTTTTATTTGTATATATATCGTACGCTGTATTAATAGTATAAAGGAAAGACATTGCATGTTAATGACTGTATTATGACTGATGTGATCAGTCATCTGTCAAAAATTGGAGCGTCCTGGGATTACAATGTGGGAGCAGAGCGTACAGTACAGGATGAAGTCGTCAGGGCGGGTACAGAGAATCTCAAGTCAACTAGACTAGAAAGTGATGTTTGTTATTTGAACTGCAGGAGCGCCACACTGCACTCTACCTCCTGTGCCATTTGATTTATTATATTTTGAGCGGGGGTTACGGAAAAAATGCGAAGGACTTGTTAAGGGCAAAGGTAAGGGAAGGCAAGGCTTATGTTATAGTATTGCTATTCATAAATTTGCTTAACTGATTTTTAACCTAGATTTCACAAGATCAATATTTCCTTATTTGATTTTTATTTAAAAAATATATAGTAAAGTTTGTTGTATTGGTAATTTTGTTGTGTGTCGTGTAATTGTATATTTCTGAAATTGTTTTATTGAGAAGTCAGTTCTACTGCTTCTTGAACAATTTAGTCAACACATTTTGCAAGAGAAAAATTCTTGTGCTACAGAAAAAAAAAATCAAGAAGATCATTTCAAAATATATCAATGAATTCAAACTGATAAAAATGTTTTGAAATCATTTGTATTTTTCAGCTATTGTGCCATTTTTTTCTGAGCCATAACCACAAGGTGGAGATGAGCAAGCTTCATGTACATGGTTGTTATCATTTATTCATAGAGTCCTGATTCTGTCATGCCTATGAGTCAGTCAAGTGAAAGAAGGTCAGTGTGTGGAGCGCTTTTAGCATGCACAGTGGAAAATGGTCTTGTGTCAAATATGATGCTCAAAAATATACAGCATTATGTCTGCGTGTCGTGCCTGGAACACATGTCTCCTTTTTTTTCACACTTTGCCAGAGTTCAACTGTCTCCTCAAAGAGGTCATCCTTAGGGAGCAAAGCTTCTCTTAAGAGTACCAGTACTGTTTAATTATTTAGGGAGACTGGTAGTAAATGACTATTTGTTCTGCTCATGATGTTCTTATGAGAGCTACTGTGTTAATAACATAAAATACAAAATGGGTTGTGTTATCTTACCAGTCCCAAAATTGACTTGTTAAAATTGTGATAAGTATCAAATTAAAATACATTATGTTCTGGAGTTTGCTTTTCAGAATAGAGCTGCACTGCATCGTATTAAGAGCTGTTGCCCCAATAATTACTTTTTCCCCCCAATATATCACTTACCACCTCAAAATTATCTTTATATAAAATGTTTTTATTATTTCATACTCTATATCACAAAATTGAACAGTATTTTCTTTAGAATGAAAGAATGTTTGACATTGTTTTGTGCTGTCAAACGATTACATTTTTTAAGCTAATTAATTTCCCAATTTACCATAATTAATCACGATTAATCAAATTTTTCTACTTCTGCATCTACTTTTTTCTTCAAACCTTGTAACAGATATTTATTTCAGTAACATCTTGGAATTCATGTAAAATAGAAAGTAGGCCCTATATTTAGAATCAAAGACTGTTCTAATAACTTTCTTTGATCCTTGAATAGAATACAGTACTTCACCTGTAAAATACAACTGTTAAAACAAAACCATCAAAATGGACTCAAACAATTATCAGAACTTCTCGCTTCCAGGTTTAGTTCTGCTCACGAGCATCACACTTCAGCAACATTGGTTTGCAAGGCCCCGTGGAGATAACTTGAGCAGGGTATTTTGCTCTGAGATGATGTGCCAAAGGCGTACAACTAATATGCTATTTGAATTTGGCTCTGCAAAGTGCACAAATTACTTTAGAGTTCCCCAACAAGCATCAAGCAAGTAAATCAGAACGTAAAACTACCTACAGTCCATGTTTAGTCATTTCCTGCCAGTGAAAGTAAATCGGACATTTCACAAACCAATGTACATTCCATACATGTAAGTAAATAGTACATTTTTAACCATCACTCATATGGCTCCACATATATGCCTTGCACACTGTAAGAAATGCAGAAATACATAACTTGCAGAAACACATAACCCTGTTGGACTTTTCTAAGTCCACAAGGTAGGTCACCAAATTGTAGTGGACAAAGTGCAAAAACAATACATTGACAGTAAACATTAGAGTAGCTCAATTGTACAATGCAAAATTTTTGATGGTGTATAGGTCACATACCCTGAGACAATTGCTCTCTTATTATATCACTTTGAGGAACTGATATCAGGCCTTAAACAATACTGAGACGTGTTTTTATTGTTTTAAAGCTGCTCTATGAAGCAATTTGCCGTAAAATATCTGTACAATTTGATTGTATTTGTGCATTTTCAATTTTCATCCACAGGTGGCAGTAGTGATTCAAAATTAAATTTCCTGCACTGAGCAGCTTTAACAATGACTAATCAAATCTCAAATAATTCAACAGTTACAACAGTTTGTTTTGTTTTGCAATGCTATTTAAAGAGTTGATAACTTACTTTTGCTTATTTTTGTGACCTTTTGCAGCGTAAACAAAAAAGAAATAAAGTACATGAAGACAAAAGGAAAAGCAGAGTCTCCCAGCAACGCCCCCTCTTCGCCAACAGGGTGCAGCAGTGTGCAAGTGTACCATGACGACCAAAAGGTGGCTTTTAAAATGCACTCTGCAAAAGGCCACGCTAAAGACAACGGCTCTCACAACACGAGGGAGGAGATCACAAACAGCAACAATACATCAAGCAACAGCATTGAGCAAAAGTTGAGCATGAGGGACGCCAGCTCTCAACGGATCTCCATGTGGACTGTGGATTCCAACACACTGGCCTATTCGGGTCCAGAAGACAACTCCACAGACGCACCCGAGACCCTGACAGAGACCTCAACTCTGAACTTTGTTGACGGGCACACCTTGGATGAACAAGGGGAGAATCACAGCCTCCGTGGGGTGACAATGGTTTACCTCAAGGAGTTTGTGCTGATAGATGATGAAGATGATGGGGACATGTCCCTGAGGGAGAAAACGGTGAATAACTTGACTGTCATGGATGGGAAAGCCGCGGACCTGGTGTGTGGGAGATTGGTTAACGCGTCCAGAGTCTCGGGTTCCCAATGGAAGGGTGAATCATCACCTTCTGAAGATCCGCTTCCTGAGAATGAGCCATCACGTGGAAATCAACACTGCTGCACCTGTGCCATCCTATGACCCTCAGGGAGGTGCACTGCGAAGTCAACCTGAGTGCCTTGCTTTTTACTAAAAGCGCTCTGGCACAAATCTTGAGCAATCAGGACAAATGACAAGAAAAGGGCCCAATTTTGGTATGCACAAATTTTTTATGTGATCCCCAAAAAATGCAACCTTTGTTGTGACCACAACGAATCTGTCGATACAACAAAAAAAGAAAACTGAAAAAAAAAAAAATTTTGCATTTGTAAACCTTCCATTTTTACATATTTGATACTTTGAATTTGCATGTTTAAGTGATAGCACATTGAGATGTACATGTAACTTGGCAATATGTCTTGCTAAAATCCCCTTTGATGACAGAGCATGCGCAGAACGAACGCGGAATATGCTTTTGAGGGGTCGTAAATGATTTCATGCTTGGACAGACAACCAATATGGTCGTTTAAATTGGAAGACATGTTGGCAACGCAGAAAAAAAAAACTGGTTAACCTTGAAACTGTACAGCACAATTCCTGCTTTGTCTTGTCACATGAAATAAAGAAAATGCACATTTTTGGGGGATATCATACAACATATGGCTTCACTTCATAATCATTTAATTGTTGTTTGTGTGCTATAGTTCACAGGTGTCAAAACTCATGGTCTGGGGGCCAGATCCGGCCCGCCATATCACTTTATGTGGCCCACGAAGGCAAATCGTGTGTCAACTTCATGTTTATTGTTAAAATACCAAAATTGCTCATTAGTCTTCAGTTTTAATAACATTGAGATATTGCAATCTTTTTTAAGTTACAATCCCACTTTTAAAATAAACTGAAATATAGCTAAACTTTTTTTTTTTTTTTACTGGATTCTGAGTTTTCTCGATGCGCAGTAACAGCAGTTCGCCTCTGAGACTCTTATGGATGACCGAGCCTCTCACCTTATCTGTAAGTAAGAGCCCAGATACCCTAAAGAGGAAATTAATTTCTGCTGCTTGTGTCCATGATCTTCTGTTAGTCACAACCCATGGATCATGGCCAATATCATACATGGGGGTGGGAACATGCACATATTCACACAATTGTTAGTACCCTTCTGTTGATAAAAAGAAAAAACACAGTGGTCAAAGAAATAAATAAAATCTGTCAAAAGTAATACATTTCTTTCTAAAATATTGAAGTAGCCATCTTTGAGCCATGATCTGTGAAAGGAGCTGAAACATGCCATCTAGAGAAAGCCTCATGTCTCAAACCTTATGTCTATGACCACTAGGCAATTTGTTTTTAAGTAACAGAGGGGTAGCCAAAGCCAATCAGTTGCCTTCATCGAACCCCGTCCTCTGCATCCTCTGCTTTCACACCAACTACCTTCATGTCCTCTTTAACTACATCCATTAACCTCATCTTTGGTCTTCCTCTAGACCTCCTGCCTGGCATGTGGAAACTCAGCATCTTTCTGCCAATATTTTCACTATCTCTCCTCTGGACATGCCCGAACCATCTCAGTCTGGCCTCTCTGACTTTATCTCCAAAGCCTCAACATGGGCTGTCCCTCTGATGTACTCATTAATAATTCTATCCATCCTGGTCACTCCCAAAGAGAACCACAGCATCTTCATCTTAGCCTTTGCCATTATCTGTAAATGCTCTTGTAATGGGGGAAGGCCATCAGTTATAAAATGTCATAGCTAGTCATGCCAAATAGTACTTGATTTAGGGCCCGTCGCCACGAAAGCCAGTTTCAATGGACCCTCACAAGTTTCTTACCGTTTAGGCCGTTCGTCCACATGATGGCGCGGTTTCGGTGCTTGAAACCGATCACTTTTGAAATCGGGCTCCGGAGTGGAAAGATTTCAATACGCGCCCCGAACGCGTCCGTCTGGACACCATATGCAGGATAATCCTCCAGTGATGATGTAATGGTCGCAGCTCGATGACAACGCATTGTCGCACATTGATGACGTATGCGCCAATTCTCGAGTGAGTGCGCGCAAACCATCAGTCTGTCAACAACAATGGCGGATAGCCGTGTCGTAGTTGTTTTGCGCAGCCCCTTAGCTTGCTTATGCTTTTGCAGCAAAATATTTTGCTTCTTTATTCCTAACAAGCGGTGTTGTATTTGAATCACCCGCCATTGTCACTTCTCCAGTGTTTGTCTTTTTCATGTTGTTTTGATTCATGCAAAGCCATGTTTGTTCTGTAGATTGCAATAAAGTTAGAAAAAAAAAAGTGTTCGTCCTCTTCGATGATTCTTCTTCTACGCTTTACATTAACTCCCTGTGGCTGCACTACAGCGCCACTTCAGACTTGACATTCACATTACAGCCGATAAACAACTTCAGCGTCTTCTTTTGGACACACTCAGGTCTTGAAATGCTTCTGTGTGTACGAGATATGTTTGAGGAACGAAGCCGGCTTTGCTTCAGTCTGGATGGGGCCTTATATAGCACTTTTCTACTTTACAAGGCCCTCAAAGCGCTTTACATTTTGACTACTTATTCACCTACTGAAGACGCAGTATAAGGAGCAACTAGGGGTTCAGTATCTTGCTCAAGGATACTTTGACATGGTCACAGTGGTCTGGGATCAAACCCACAACAGGGTGGTGATAAGACCGCCTCCATGAAATACTTTATTTACTGTAATCTACAGAGTAGTAAGCCCCTCTATACTAATGATCACAATATTACAATTGTACCGGTACCGGTATATTTAAAGAATATAATAAAATCAGTATGTGATATCTTGCAACTGTAACGAATGAGGTGTGCGGATCCCAGAAACACAGGCACTGATAAAGGTTTTACAAAAATGCATTTAGAAAAAAACTAATCAAACTGCAAACAATGGAAAAGTAGAAACAGAAAATGCTTACGCTTAAGGGGCAAAAATGTAAACAAAAACACACACAAAACACAGAAGCGATTTAACTAACAAAAAACACTTGCAGGAAGAAAAAAAAAGCACAGAACTAGACAACAAGCACTTACAAAAATCCAGAGGTGGGCATTCTGCCAATATTGATGGAAGGTCAGTCAATTCATCAATGATGGACGCCCATTTTGTTGACGATTAACGATCAATGGGAAACTTCGAAAAAATTGACGAGCATTGCCAGAATGGGGTTCAACGTAATTGTCAATCAGTCAATAAATTCGTCAATCCATCAATGACGGACATCATTTTTTGCTGACGAATGACAGGATCCTTGACAGATGCTAATTTTGCGGAGCAATCGATGAATGACAGATTGATGATTACAATTAGTGTCGTTCCGATACCGTTTTTTGGCCCCAGATACCCAGCTTTGCAGTATCGGCCAATGCCGATACCATACATATACCTAAGTTTTTTTTTTCTCAACATGAAAAAGCTGTCCTGCCATTGGTTCAGAGCATTCAAGGGCCAATAGGATATCTTAGCTCGGCATGCAGTAAACATGTCACAAATCAGTGAATGTTGTGCATGAGCAAGACACAAGATGCTGCATCCAAAATCCTATATTAGCGTCAGAATTAATGGTATCGGCATGTTACTTGTTAGTGCTCACTGATACCACTGTTTTAATGCAGTATCGGTATCAGAACAACACTAATTACAATGCAGTTCGGCGTGATATATTGACAGACTGACGATGACGGAAGGGTATCCCAACTATTGAATTGCCGAATGAAGGACGCTCAAAATTCATTGACACGCCTACCTCTGCAAAAATCCAAGATTGAGGTGGGGTAACAAGACAAGGTCACGGCAAATTGAGGAACAAAGAGTCTAAACTAGTCTGACAACTGACAAGCAGGCTGAGCTGCCTTTTAAAGCAGCCTGCTGACAACAGGCAACAGGTGCGTAACTGGAGGATCCGCCCACCGTCAATCAAGCTGGGCTGCAACAAAACAAGCCTGGGAGCAGAGACATGATAGGGGAGGTGATTCTTCAAGAATGGCAACTGTTGTGGAACACTGAGGGGAGAGGGCGGCATTTATTCCGTAGTAATCAGTTGGTGGGGCACACTGTTGGCACTTATTGGCGGGAGGTGGTTGGATTATCACGATTTAGGTTGGGTCACTGTGGGGTAGCGAGTGGGCTCCATTTGGTGGGGAGGCATCGGGATGGGTGTTGTGTGGTCTGTGGTGTGGAGTCTGTTGAGCATGTGTTGTTGCGCTGTCCTTTGTATGCGGGGAAGAGGGAGGTGATGTTTAGTGCATTACGGGAGCATGGTCTGGTAGGGGGCGAGCGGTCCCTGCGGTTGTTGGGTCCTGGGACTTCACTGGGGGAGAGAAGGAGGGTGTTGTTAAATTTTTGGAGTGACACTGGGCTATTTTCTAGGATATAGTGATTTTTAGGTGAGGACGTTGTCTGACTGGTGGGGGGCAGTCTCGCAACATTTAATTTGATACTTTATATACTTTCACTTTTTTAATTTTAAACTAGTGTGCTCTCTTTTTGCATTTTTTTGGCCTTGTCTACCCACCCCCCACACCCACCCCATCCTCCCCCCTCTTCAGGGAAATGGGGGGCACTGAAAGGCGACTCACCAGGCTTCCCCTTCTGTCTCCCCCTTTGGTCGTTTGTTGTTTGGACAGTTTGTGACTTTAGGGATCAATAAAATAATCTGAATGTGATGTGGGCTCTGTTTGATTGTATTAGAAAATGCAGTGATGCGTGCCATGAAACGTACTGGCAACCAATTCAGTGTGTAGTTGAAAACGAACGAAAACAGGATCCTGGAAAATAGATGGGCGGATGGACAATTGGATGGATGGGACTCATGTCCTGAAGAAAGGACGTTAGGTTCCTCTGGTTTACACAATTGCATGGACTTTGTCCATTCAAAATTAGATTTTATTAAGTTAGTAGCCTACATTGGAACAATTATTAATGCAATTTCCTCTTCTGTGATAACTGAATAAAAACAATTTACACTAAGTTAAACTCTGTAAGACTACAAAGTATTCTCATATGATGGGAGTGATGACATTTCTGATGGTTCCAAGTCCCGCCCGCAGCCATCCTGGCCCGGGAAGGTGTTCTCTACCCGACCTTCTCTTAACACATTCCCCCCGCCAAGTGTGGAGCTCCAGGCAGGCTACCAGGGGCTCGTGCTTTCACCGAGACTTCGCTGTGGCATGCCCGAAGAGGTTAACATGGTTGATGTGTAAAAGATGTCTTCGTTGGTGTTGTTCTGTGGTTATTTATGTATTGGTAAAGTTGTGTTGGTTGGGGGGCTTAATCAGTCCTGAGCAGGCAGCAATGGGGGAGGCAATAGCTTAATGCTTTGAGTGACAAACACCAGTTAGGAAAACTCAACTGAATGAGGAGATAACAGTTCATGCGACTTATCTCCGCTTCCCTCTGCACACCAATGGACCCCCCCCCCCCCTCTCTCCCCACCTCAAAACCCCTGTCATCATGACAAACCCTACGCTTGGTGGAGTTGCGCAGTTGCATGCGGTATCCTTGAGTTACAAGTTTAAAGGTAAACAGCACAAAGGTATTCTTTCATCCATATAGCTTCCCCTTTGCATTATTAGCCTTTACTATTTTATCTTTATTTTCATATTTTAAATCTCCCACTCCTGCAACAGTTGTGTAAATGATTTCCTAAATAATGTAATAAATTGCCACATTATGAATATGTGTGCATGTTATCAGTTTGTGGTGGCTTGATGACTTGTATCAGATGTGAAGTGTAACTGAATGTGTCAGCACGTCATATCAGATGAAACCACAAAACCAGCAGCTAAAAGAACACCGCTGGCAATTTTTTTTTATTTTCCCAGCTTTATCTCAGTCCTGCAGTGTCCTAAGTGTGCAGTCAATATGAAAGTTCAAAATGAAAGAAGAAGTGGGAATGAGGAAGAGGATGACTTTCATGAAATGAAGATGACAAGGAGACATTAAGCAGAAGATGGACGAGAGAAGCCCAACTGTGTTCATGATTCTTCTTTTTTGTGTGGGTTTAGGTGAGTATATTACACAAAATATCTCTTTTTGAGCATTGTGCGATGTTCTTTACAATGGGGCCCACTCCCTTCAAGAAAGCGTGTGAGTGATGGATGTTCTTCTCCCTCTCAGTGGCGCCAGCTGCTGCAAGCACTCTGGATGTGTGCACTAGCTGCCACGTTAACGCCACATGTGATGACAAGCATGACAACTCTGGAAAAGTTTGTAACTGCAAGTATGGTTTTGTTGGAAATGGAAGAACCTTTTGTCAAGGTAGGAAATATACATCATGAAAATTCACATTTTTCTCGTAGATTTCGGTGTTTCTTACGTACGGAAGAGGATTAGGGGCAGTGAAGAGAAGAAAAAAAAGATTGGCAGCATTCTGACATTAATCTTAGAATTCAGCGTTTCTCCCACAATTTATAGCTCTACGTCACAAAGTCAGAATTCTCACATTAAAGCCAGAATTCTGAGAATAAAGTGAGAATCCTACCAACCCTTTTTTCCCTCTTCACTGGTCTTAATCCTCTTCCGTACTTCGAAGTTTCTAGTTCCAGTGCATTGGCACACTGAGCTTTAAGATTTTTATTGACTGATGCAATTTGGAATGATGTTGAATTTTACATCAAGAAAATATTTTCTTTATTTATCTCACAGTGTTTCACAAACAAAGAGCAAATTATAACACTGTGGGAACAGGTCAATTATTACATTTGAAAAAATTCATTGCAATTTGAGTTTCATACATTTATGAGTTTAAACTACTGAAGAATAAATTACATTGTATAGCGTAAATATTGTTTGCCAATTTTACATGAATTTTTGACATGCAAAGTACAGTTAAACATATATTGGTATTAAGATAATTTAACCAATCTATACCATATTTGCAAATATTAAATCATTGTAATTTGAAAAAAAAAAATCATGAGCGGGAATTATGAGATCAAATTAAACAGTTTTATTAAAATAAATTGTCTTCCTTAGAGATTATAGAAATTGTAAGTATTATGTTTCACTATTAAGGCTGGGTATGATGTAGATGATGACAATTTCATCCTCCCTTTTTCAAGACATTATTGTAAGTACTTTGTGCACAAATACTGAGTTTCAAGAGACCCACAATGAGAGTTTTTCTAAACAGTTTAACAGTTTGAAATACACAATTGAAAACTGCAGAATAAATAAATGAATGAACTAAACATAGAATATACCAGTGGACTGACTGACTGACTGACGGACGGATGGAAGGATGAATGAATCATTGAATGAAGGCTTTATTTTGAATATGCAATAGATCGCAGTCAAATCGAACAAATCCAAGCAGTCAAGCAATCTAAAACGAAAAACAGCATACTAATTTATGTTTGTAATTGATACTGATGTACATTGTGGGTTTTATTGCATGTAGATAAAGATGAGTGTCAGATAGGAGCCACTAAGATCTGTGGGCAGCATACGAAATGCCACAATACGTACGGCAGCTACTACTGCACCTGTCTGTCTGGATACATGGCCTCCAATAACATGCCAGTCTTCATTCCAAATGACGGAACCCACTGCCATGGTGAGTTCACTTACAGAAAGCATCAAGTCAATCTACTGTATCGTCATGTTCACTTTTTAATCTAAGAAGTTCAATCATGCACTATACTAAGGCTCGTACTAGTAAATGATCACATATTAGACATGTGCATTCAATTTATGGCTTAAGCTGTAGCAAGCATACCTGCTTTAAGGCTATCAAAGTGACATGCTTGCTTCCTATTGGCTATGCAGACATAGAGGAGTGCAGCGTGGAAGGGGTTTGTGGAGAAGGAGGTCAGTGCAGGAACCTGGATGGCAGTTTTGACTGCAGCTGTCAGCTGGGATACCAAGTCCGCAATGGGACAGAACCCTTCCACCCTCACAAAGACAAGACTTTGTGTCAAGGTCAAATGGCATGTTCCTAACTTCTTGCGATTTATGTCAAGTGTGATCTTAGAACTGTTTTTCACAACATCTCCCAATTCAGTGGTGGACTGTGGCCAGCCGACATTGCAGGAGGATGTGGTGCTGCTGTCAACAACAGGGACAACATTTGGTAGTGTGGCCACATTTGATTGTGACGATGGCTTCTTGCGGAGGAGTGGATCCAACAAGTCACTGTGTGGAGCTGACGGACTGTGGCGAGGGCTCAGCATGATCTGTGAAGGTAACGAAACGAGGACCCGACCCTCTTCACCCCGCAGCTCATATTGCCTATGCAAACACCAGCATTTGTGTCATCCTCAATGTCCTGTTCAGCCGTTCAAGTTGTCAACTCAATGAAATGCTTTCATGGCACATGTCGCTGTCTTGCCTCTCAGTGGTTGACTGTGACTCTCCTCCCACCTTCCCACACTCACACATGCTGTGGAATAAGAGTTCAACGGTGGGCACTGAGGTGCTGTACCAATGTAACTTGGGCCATCACAACAATGGACAGAGCAATGCCTTCACCTGCACCACTGCAAGGCAGTGGGTGGGTGCGGCTATGTTTTGCCAAGGTCCACCACACTTTTTGTAGTTTTTTTCTTATGACTCCTAAAGCTAGACATAAAGTTACGGTCTCACTTATCAAAGTGTGCGTAGGGAAGTTCAAGTTACGTACTCACAAAAAATGAAATGTACAGAAAGAGTCATAGTGTACGCGCACCTGCAGAGTGTGTTCCCCTAGTCATATTTCCTTTTGGGAATGTGTGCATGTAGATCTCGTCCTCTTTAACCGGGGCGGCATGCAGCGGCCAACATGCAACCATTACTACTTGTATTTGTCATTTGTCGCTGACTAATATGAATCGGAGAATCACACACGGAATCACGCACCTAGACAGAGAGACTTAAAGTGGCAGTGTGTAATCTTTAGCACCATCTAGTGGTGAATTAAAAATTCACTCAATTTAATTTAAAAAACAATTATTGATTTTAATGCAAAAAATGTGTTCCATCACATCAACACACATTTTTTATATATATATATATACGTATATAAAATCCAGTGGCGAGCGGTGACCTTTTAGAGTGGGCATGCTGGAGTGACATATGCAAGCGTTCCAGCAGGTGCGAGCTGAAACAATTTGGGGTATTTTTATTATTAATTTTAATATTAAATATTATTTAACTATTATTTTATACCACTGTGTAGGTATAACATTAAAGTGGAAATTGTCAGGACTGATTGAGGTTGATGCACACACACTGTAATATAACCAGCAGCGTGGTGAGTGAAATGACACAATAACATGCCCGCAAATTTGCCAAAAAGTTTACATTTGCAGGATTTGAAACTGGCTCATGCCCATGAAGTGGGATCAAGCCGGGAAAAGAAAAAATGACATCGCAGCGGAGCCGCAAGAGGTTTCAACCAACAACAATCAACAGTTTGCTAACCTGTGGACAGCCAGCGAGCCATTTATGTTTTTCGTACGTCCTGGCTTGAAAGTGACGGAGGAAATTCTTCCCCGTTTTCATGATGACTACTTAAGGATCGGGACAACCACTTCAAATTATATATTTTTTTTCCCTCAAAAGTTCTCCAGAAAAAATGGCACTCATTGTGTCTCGGCGATGAACTGAACGACTGTTTACCACAGAACAAGTCAAATCAGCCAATTATGCGCATGTGCGTTGTCAGATAAGATGCTTTCCTGCCTGCTTTTTTGCCATTCAAAAGACGCACGTACAGAAACAACCTCTCGGAACTTTGTTCCTCATAACTAACAACTTGATTTCTCATTGCGCATGCGGGAAACACACTGTCGGCTTTTCAGCTCTCCGCGAGGAAAACAGGACAACATTCAGTCAGACTTATATATATGAATAAAATCAGAATCCTGCCAAACTTTTTTTTTTTTTCTCTTCACTGGCCCTAATCCTCATCCGTATCTTGTAATCACTAATTACATTACTTGGCTTGAGCCTCAATTTACTAAAGGCTGACATGTTTCACCGCCATCCTCCTGCTACGGATGCCCAAAAGACAACTTTGCGAACGTAGTTAGTTAGTCCTGGTGGTGCTTGCATCTAGTGCCGGAACCAATGGATCAAACACCGCTTACCTGGCTTCCACAGCCGTGATTCGGGCTCCCGCCGCTTGTCACCTTCTGCTTTTTTCTCACAAGCTTTTAATAGCTTTTTTATTTTCTTACTAGCTTCTCCTAATATCGTCTCTTTTTTAGCCGCTCCAGCCTATGGCTCCGACTAACTCCCACTAGCCGCTCTTGTTAGCTGCTCTGGCAAAATTCGGTTCGCACGGTCTCAGCGTCGATCGCCGGGCTTCACGCTGTCGCTCGCCGAGGTGGTAGGCTTGCGAAGTGTGGTCTCTCTGAGCCACCGTAGCACGTGTGCTTCTGGGTGCTTCTAATGCATGCATTTCGGCTGCATTATATGCATATAGCGACATCTAGTGGTCACTTATTACACACTGTGTCTTTAAGTGTACAACTTCCTTAAAGGCCATTAGTAAGTAATTGCTTTGGTGCCATGCCAAATGGTGGCAGCTTGTTGGTGCCGAGGACTTGTTGAAGTGAGTTAAGGGGCTTCATTAAACATAGTCCTTAACCACCATCACGTGGCAGCTACTAGAAATTAAAGTGCAATAAAAAAAATAATAAACTTTGGGGGAATGGCAGATTTTGGCTATCCTTGAAGGGCTCGGTCTGTATCCTCCATGAATAGCAGGGGTTTCCAGTTTTGCTAAAACTAGCATATTTAATGGTCAACTATACGTCTTTTGCACAATACTGTGTAAATATTGTCAGCATAGTGACTTAATGGTTTGCATGTCTGCCTCATAGTTGGGAGGTTCGGGATTCGAATCTTGGTTCCGGCCTTTCAGTTTCTATATTCTCCTTGTGCTTTGTGTGCATTACTTCATCCCCAATCTCAAAAACATGCATGTTAAGACTCTAAATCAAGGGTGTCAAACTCGTATTAGCTCAGGGGCCGCATGGAGGAAAATATATTACTGAGTGGGCCGGATCGGTAAAAAAATGGTATATAATTTAAAAACAATTGCTGTCAATTATACGCATATTATCGCTATTTGTGTGTCAGCCCTAAACTACGGAACTCAACTGTAATCATATTGTTCCAAAAAATAACACGAATGCAAATGGTCGGTGGCAACACTTTGCTTGTTTGAGGTCCGGATGTGTTAAATCTGCCTGTTTTTTGGTCCGTATGTTTCACTTCTTTAAAGCCTCCGTTGTTTTGTGCCTTTACATCTTCGACCGAGCTGGCCTTCAGAGAGCATGCAGCCAGCAGCTATTTGGTTTTAGCATGACTACTTTTATCCACAATCCCGACATATCTTATAGAGAGTTATACATATACATTGTTCCCAGAATGAATTGTGGGATGCAGTTAATGAAGTAATAAGGATGTTAATTCTTGTCATATGTATTTGTGCTCTCAGTAATTGAATTTGTGTCATATTTAACACGTTTATGTCGGTCTATGATTTAAAAAAAAAAAACTTTTTTTAGGCAAACCGTGACTTCAAGTTGTGTGTAAAATGACATCCAGGACAATTCTGTGTACAAGTTGCATTGCTCATTTGAGGACTGCTTGTGAAATTACGAATTCATATGTTTTGATTGTGGCCTTCTGATTAATTGATCCGACATTACAATTGATTTATTTTCACTTTCCAAAATCGTCTCACGGGCCGAGTTTTTGTGTAAATATGCCTATAGTCTATTGCGTAAAGTCCACAAACATGGCATGTCCTATTGACAATGATCCTATTGATGAAGGTACCGCATTATTGTGCAGGGAATTAAATATTCTTCGTGAGATTGTTATCAGACCGCGCATAGATATGCTGACATTTCCTTTTTGAGCGGTACCGTTTCACATCACAGTCCATCATCTCCATACACAACTTAATCAGTCCTTACATTTGCAACATGCGCTCGCATCACAGCATATATTGTGTGTTGCGCTCCACTTTTTTCTTAGAACCGTTTGAATAATGTTTTTATATTTCATCTTAAGTCAAGTGCGCTTCTCTCCCGCAAGATTGCACTTAATTGAAATGAATTAATGAGCTACCATTCAACAGATTTCCCCTGTAATATTATTGTGATTGCAAAATACTACATTTAAGTTTACGCATTGACCCGACTCGAGCAGTAACGTTCTCCCACGCCGCCTTATGGGGAGCCGCTGTGGCGTTGCACTTTTTTTCTAAAGATATGTTAAAATCCGCCATATAATCGCATTGAGATTTTCAGTTGAGTGCATGGAGTAAAATTAAAAGAAAAAAAGAAAAAAAAAAGAAGCGCAGAAGCAGAGGGCGCCGCCGCGCTCTGCGCTTCCCCGTTGCCATGGTGACTCGACAAATCGGGGCTCCATTGATATGGACTTTTTAATGTAGTGGCAACGCCAGGTGAAACTACTCTGCGTTTATATAACTACCTCAAATCAGCTGTCCTGGAACCGAAAACGCAGAGTTTCCTCTCTCAGTGTATGTCAACTCGCTTTTCAGGGTTAGTCTCGGTGTTTGTTGAACTTGCTGGACAGGCGCAGGCTCAAATATAACGCCACAACTCTAATGAGAACAAGTGGTTTAAAGTGGATGGATGCATAGATATGATAAGATGAGGGCGTATAAGATTTTTTAAAATCTATTTTGTCGTACGTTATGTGTTATGCGTATTACGGTTTCAATGTGAGTAACTTTGTGTAACTTCCTGAATCTTTCAAGAGATATCATGTGGAAAACCCCACACAATGCCACACACTGGACATACGTGGAATGGCAGTTCCACCCTTGGCAGCATGGTAAACTACTATTGTAAACAAGGATTTAATCACAGCGAGAGCAGTGCCATATCATTGTGCACACCTAATGGTACCTGGACAAAGCCAAACATTTCATGCAAAGGTAATGCTAGAGATTTACAGTAACTTGGTCTTCAACTCTGCTATTGGCACATGGAAATGATGTCACACTCAAGTAACATGATTGTTCATCTCTAGAAGTTGACTGTGGCGCTCCTCCGGACATCTCTCATTCACTCCTGATATGGGATCACATCTCCACTGTGGGTTCTCAGGTTGCTTATCAGTGTCAATATGGATATTACAGTGTTGGAGAAATCAATAAAACAGTCTGTACTGACAATGGAAAATGGGACAAGCCGTCACTGCGCTGCCAAGGTGATAATGTTGCGGAGAGTGATTCCTGATCAGAATTAAGACACGATTCTCTGTCAGTTTCGGCTTAACTGCTGACATGTAATTATTTGCCATCTTTTTTGTTATAGAAATAAAATGTCAGGAGCCTGTTTTGAAACCTCACACTAAAAGGCTGTGGGATGGCACGTCACATGTTGGCAGCATGGTTTTTTATGAATGTGATGAAGGATATGACACAAGGACTATGAGGAACTTCTCAGTATGTGGACAAAATGGACTGTGGGAGGAAATTGAGCTTTGGTGTGAAGGTGCAACTTTTACAGATTAGAACAGAATTTTTTTTTTGTTTGTTTATTATAGAGTTGAGTTTTGTGTTTTATGTCAGTGACATTTCTCAAGTCATTAAGGTTGTTGCTTGTTGCTTGATATTGCTTTTGTCTCATTAATTGATGTCTGTGTGCAGAAATAACATGTGGCCCCCCACAAACCCTCCCCCATACTAACCTCCTGTGGGACCGATCCACTAGTCCTGGCAGTGTTGTGCTGTATGAGTGTAAGGATGGATATTACCGGGAGAGAGGAGATAATATTTCCACATGTCTAACATCGGGCAAGTGGGCAAACGTATCAATAAATTGCAAAGGTATTTAAATTAAGTTGAGTAAACAGACTGAAGTAACTATAACATTTTTTTTTTAATTCAAAAGTATTAGGGTAGACTTCTCTTTGTGATGTTTTTTCTTCTGTGTGTACTTGTGTACATTTTAGCTCAATAATATTTCAAACTAAAGTGGGGTTTTTTTCAGCGGGAAATAATCAAATCTGACAAAATATATATTTTTTGTATTCAATTTAATATTGTTGCAGATAACTACTTGTTTGCAAGCATTACAAATACACGTTTTCCCATTTGATCTGTTTTTGTTAGGGATGTTCAATACCACTTTTTTTAGACCAATACTCAGATCTTCAGTACTCAACAATACCGATACCAAGTACCGATACCATTAGTACTTATAATACATAAAATTTCCACAAAAAAACAATGACAGATCATTAAAAAAAAATTGACATATATAGCAAATTTCCTTAAGATAATTAATGGCAATTATATTTTTTCAATTTGCCCATAAAAGTCATTTTAAATAGAGCACACAATAAGAGGAATTTGAAAAAAATCCATAAATAAGATGAAACAAATAATCCGGTGGCCTGGGGGAAAAAAAAAAGTCCCAATCAAAATATGTGTTTGTACAACTTTTTTTTTAAGGAATACAGTTCAATTCAATCCAACAGTGACACAACGAGGCTGTTTTGGACTCAGACGCAGAGGAAGAGGTGGAGGGTAAAGCAGCTTTTAATTAACAAAACAAAAGGGTCTTCAATGAGAGAGGAAAAATAAAGACTATACAAACATTAACTGAAAGCGCTCCAAAAGGGAGGAAGTTCACAACTACATTCACAAACAAAAATCACTCTATGACTAAACAAAACTAAGCTATACAAAATTACAAACAAAGGTTCTCTCACGAGACAAGGCAAATAAAGGCAACAAGGCAATTGGATATCAATGCTGTGGTCTATGGCAGGCTTCAGTGGCTCAAACGAAAACACTTTGGCACAAGACAGGGAAGACGCAGACTATGGTGGAAACAATCAGGGATCAGGGTTGACACAGACACCACACGAGGAAGGGCAAGTGACCTGAAACGAGAGGAGTCAGACTTTTCACAATAAAACAAGAAATGACAAGACACCCTCACCGCGGTGTGACAAACAGGGCTTCAAGTCATTTAGTAATATCTACCATGTTAAGAATTCCTCAAGCTGTTTAGTGTGTGATGTTTAATTATATCTTGTTTTGAAATCCATGTTTTTACACAAATATAATATAGTGTGTATAAGAGCTATAATTAGCGTCTGCAAGGGCTGTAAACGGCACCGTTCTATTTTTACCACCTGAGATTGACGACCTTAAGGAGGCAATTAAGTGTGCAGCAAAAGTAAACGAGGCAATTAAACACTGCGAAGTTACGTGAGCTACAAACATATATAACACACATTGAACCACATATATAGGTGATATTACTCACAACAAGAGTACTTATTCTCAGTAATGCACACTGAAATGGCGCTGCTGGAAGTAATTAAATGAACAAGTGCTATCTCATAAGGAGACACACAGGAAACGAACGAAACGGAACAAAACTTTTGTACCCCCCAGTCTTTCTGACAGTTCCTGACTGAAAAATGGCCACAAGAGCAGGGGCCGATACCAGTACCGATACCATGAAATACCTGGTATCGGTATTTGCCCGTCACTAGTTTTTGTTTTTCTATTTTGGCACAAAGAAGAAAAACAATAGATTCAATATATGGTTAAGATTGTTTTGCTGCAGTCTGTGATTAATGAGTGCCATTGTTTTCCCAGCAAAATGTGGCCCGATCCCCTTTCTTGCCCACTCAGAGGTAATATGGCGTAACAGAAGTGCCGTGATCCATCGCTGTGTGAATGGCTATCATAGCTGGAGGGGCAGCAACGTCTCCACGTGCAGCAGCTCTGGTGTGTGGCAGACAGCTACGCTCAAATGTATAGGTGAGCCATTTCCCTACTAAGGACAGGCAGTTGAATTACTGTACGTAGTATTTGGTTCTCAAAGTACAACAAATGATTGCACATATGGTAGTGTTTGAGTAGTCACCACTCAAATTTGAGATAAAAATGTCTTTGTTCTCATATTGCTAATAGAACTCAAGCCACCCATCAATCAGCTACTTGTGTCCAATGAGAAATGTTTGCAATGGAGAGCAGAGAAGCATGAAGAGGAAACAGAAATATACAAGGTAATACAAAACCTGAAGATAAATGTAAGCATTCATTTGACTACTACTTTTGCCAAAACAAATGAATTGTATTTGTAACCTTGAACTCGTAGGTGATCTACATCGGATCCAGAGACTATGATCGGACCTTTTCTGAAAAAAGGAAGCAGTTTATGAGCTCTAAGACAGACTGGCTGGAGGTCTGTCTCAACCTGCTTCCAGCCACAAACTACAGCATATCTATCACTGCATTGTCCGCTGGATTCACAGCCACCGTCACTATTAACACCAGCTTGACAGGTATTGCTGACAGGGGCGTAGCACCAAATTCTGGGCCACATAAAGAAGCCATTTCAAGTCCCCCTCAACCCCACCTATAACTCCTGTTCATTCAGTTAGTACCAGAGGTGGTAAATCCAGGTCCAGAAAGTAAAAACCCTGCCACAGTTTGCCTTTAGCCCATTGTGCTAGCTAGCTAGCTCCCTAGCAGGTAAATGAGCACCTGGGGAGCTAGCTAGGGAGCTCTCTAGCTAGCATCTGGGGCTTAAGCCAAATTGACTTCTTCGTGTCGTGGCAACGCCAGGTGAAACTACTCTGCGTTTATATAACTACCTCAAATCAGCTGTCCTGGAACCGAAAACGCAGAGTTTCCTCTCTCAGTATATGTCAACTCGCTTAGATTTTTTTAAATCTATTTTGTCGTGTGTTATGTGTTATCCGTATTACGGTTTCAATGTGAGTAACTGTATAACTTCCTGAATCTTTCAAGAGATGTCATGTGGAAAGGGGCAGGGTTTTTAACTTTCTGGAATTTGATTCGCCACCTCTGGTTAGTACCCTCGCAGAAAAATGGATGAATTTCATGAATAACAATTTATAAACATGCTTCAAAATGAATGCAGTGTACAAACGTACAAGCCGATCTTTACCACGGCTGCTACCTACATTGCTAGCATGATTAATTTTATTAAATTTACAATTTAGTGTTAAGCATTATGTGCAATACCTAATAAAAAAAAACGTGTGTTTTTTTTCTTGCATTAATGGACTTCTCAGTTTGTAACTGGAAACACTGTAGGCTACTGATAACTAGTGATTTGTAATGGATTGGATCTCATAATATGTGTACACATGGCACCATTTGACAGCACCTGCCGTACCAGATGTCCGCTACAGAGAATATGATACTCCTGTTCCAACTCTGATGCTTCACAGATCACCCAGTACTCTTGACACAATAAGGTAAAAAACAGCAGTCAGACCGTAGCTGTACATGGTTGCTTATAGGAGATGTAATACGAACTTCAGCAGGATATTTTGTATCATCTAACACTGAAAACACTTTCAATGCAATTTAAATGTAAATCATGTGTCCAACAAAACATGATCATGACAATGTCTTTACTTCAAGCTGCCCCAACATTGTGGCCACTTGCACAATCTCATGAGATTTGCCATTTTTGCTAAAGATATTATGCAATTTAGAATGACAATGTAAAAAACGAGGCATCATCTGGTGTAGAACTGCACTGCATCATACTGAGAACTGTTTTTAATATTTTGATTAGCTGACATATGCTACATGAGATCGCCAACTACACCCACAATAATTAACATATTGTTGAATTACTGTTGCTCATTTTTTGTAAAAAAAAAAATATGGTAGAGCTTCTTTTTCTTAGATCCCATTAGATCGTGCAAGTGGTCATATTGTATCAGGTCAGTGTGCGTATTGATTGTAAATAGCTAATGCAATACGGTTATTTTCATTCTTTTCATTTGACAGTTTTTACCAAGTGTTCGTCCTTCCTATAGAAGGAATTTGGGTGTTTGAATGTTCCTCTCCTGTGAATGGTGAGCCTTCGGGCAAAAGTGGTTCCTCACAGGGACACATTGCAGCTCAAATGCGCAGTAGCCATGTTGGAAAAGAGATTCATTTTACTGTGGGAGACGGTCACTATTATGGAGGCTTCTTTAATGCGCCTCTCGAGAAAGGCAGAAACTACTACATCATCTTGCGTGCTGTCAGTCAGTGGAAAAAGGTAAGTCCAACTGCAGGACAAAATGGAAATACTGTATGTTGACTCAAATACTCAAAATTATTTTGTTTTCTGTCTTATAGGATTCAAAAAGCTCCTGTGTTATGTGGGCTAAAGTAACAGGTAGTTTCTTAGAATTTAAATTCTGTTGACAGTTAGTGAGCACTATTAACACAATTAACACAATTTCATGTCACCTTCATTTTTTAAAGTAAATGTCAGGGGTCGTTGTACTCATCTGGGCATGCAAGATGTGGAACAAGCTTTAACATTTCAAAGTGTGCGATGCACCTTTTAACAAAGTAAACTATTATTTGGTGCTTGTAAGCATTTGTTACAGTTTAAATACGTGTTGAGCATGTTACATTTTTTTTATAGGCACATCCTATATTGTGAAGATTTCCTCATTGAGTGCTGCTGTCTCACTAGGACTAATCGCTCTAGCAGTTTTGCTTGGATGCACTTATACCTGGTAAGGATGGTGCACATGAAAGATGTTTATGTAACAGTCTTCAGTTACTAAAGCATTTCTTTAGTGTGTGTGTGTGTGTGTGTGTGTGTGTGTGTGTGTGTGTGTGTGTGTGTGTGTGTGTGTGTGTGTGTGTGTGTGTGTGTGTGTGTGTGTGTGTGTGTGTGTGTACACATACTACATTGTGAGGACCAAAATATGTCTTTAACCAACAGATTGAGGACATTTTGGCCGGTCCTCGCAACTCAAGACCTCTTTTTGAGGGGTCAAGTCTTGGTTTTAGAGTTTAGGTTTGAATTGGGTTATGGTTGAGGTTCGGGTAAGGAATAGGGGTAGGCAATAATTTTTGATGGTTGGGGTTAGGTGAAGGAAATGCAATATGTCAATGGATGTCCTCACAATTATATAAGTACATCTGTGTGCGTGTGTGTGGGTGGGTGGGTTGTTTGCGTGCGTGTGTTTTGTTGAATTTATTTTATAGGGTACTGTATTTTCGGTTCTTATATTGACTGAATTGAAATCACATTAACTGTATGGTAGTTTTCTTTTTGTCACTGTTGGTTTTGCGTGAGTTTTTTGTATGTACTCTACCTTACCTTAATCAATCTTTGCTTAATTCTTTCCCAGGTTTTTCAAGAAAAAATGACTGTCATTTTGTAAATACTTCAGTAATGTTGGCCATTGTTGAGTATTTGTTGAATGTTGAAAATAATTACATATTTTTTATTCACTTGTAAGTAATTGTCGTGATGTTGTTTTTCATCTATGTTCACATTTAATGGACAGTTAGGATGGACTTCAACTCCTGTTGATTGTCCACCCGCTCTCAGAATTCCACTTATCTCATGTACTTCTTCAATCTGTATGTTTTAATGTATTAACTAAGCATTTAGTAACAGCCTCACCTTTAATGGTATAAATTGCAACAGTCATTTAATTTCAAGGTTGACAATATTTTGGGGGATGTAAAATGAATGGAAAACAACATATATGTGCTTATACACATAATTAAAATTAGTTAAACGATAATAATGTATCAATTACACAATTACAAAAAAATTGTACAATCCTGAAAAATCAAGAAATGTAATAAATATTCAATACAAAACATGTTTTATGTTTTGACACTGTTTGTTGTAGATATTATCTAAGTGTAAAATATCACAATTGTTGTCTATGGAATATTTAAGGGAATATTTATGTAAAAAAGTGAATAAGTTAGTCCTGTATGTATTTGTCCCTTTATGCGCATCTGAATGAATCGCTGTGCAGAATGACGGTTACAATTGTGTGCAATTATACTCCAATGCAAAGAGAGGCGCTGTCTTTTAACATCGACAGAAAAAAAATGTGTGGTCTGAACTTAAGACTCCGAATGCCACCTAACCATCTCCATCTAACGGCAGCCGGAAAGGTGAGGACAGGCCGGGAAGAAGCTGGCCACTACTGTTTTGTTTACGAGGCCACAACCTAAAACATCACAGTGAGTATCTCTATATCATTCAAGCATTCAACTCAATAATAGCTAGCCGTTAGCATAACAGTCCGCTTTAATGCGGAAGTAGGTTAGGCTGAGCCGCTGAACGCTCAAGGAGCAGGACCGAGAAGGCATCATTGTTAGCACGTAGCATCAGCCAGTGTTTTTCATGGTCAGTCAGTTTAATTTAATGTTAAAGAAGCAAATTAATATTATTCGTCATTTTGTAGTTTGAAATATGTAACACTGGCAGCATGTCCTTATTTTATTTCGATACATTCCTCAATGTAGTTTGGTTCCACATGATTATTACCATTTTACAATGGTAGTTTGCTTGCTAATAATGTTATTACTCATATTTCTTAGTTTCACTCATCACGAGTATGCATAGAGGGCAAACGTACATAGTCTCTAGTACAGATACCTGTGTAAAAAAGCTAACTCCTTAACTCAAATATTTTTTTAAGTAGGCTATAGACTGAAATGGACAAAAATCAAAACGAATATTTACTTTTGATTAGCTATATTACGCGTTTTGAATTAATAACTATACAGCAACAGACAAACTGCTCTGCACGCAGTATTGCTTATATTGAGAATAAGTAAGGGGGGGGGGGGTGATCACTGGACATATCATTGAAACAAGTTATTTCCATACCTTTGCTATTGTTAAATGGCAAACAAAAACTCCTTAATTAGCTAATGACAACTGAAAAATACACCCCAACTTTTTTAGTTTTTTTTTTCAGATTAGACTAACCCATTTTTAATATTTTGAAGCTTATGGTGTTGAGGCTGGCACAGAGCATTACGCATTTGCCATAAACTATTCTTGAAGCAGTTTTTGTCTGCTTGATCAGTGAGTCAGTCAAGGTCTTGCAGCAGTTTACTTTACCTCTCTCTTATTTGTTGTTTACCTCGTGTTGTCATCCAGGTTGAAAAAGGTTACAAACATATTTTTGCCAATGAAGAGTAACAAGTACACGGAGGGGTTAAAAGTTAAGTTGTCAGGAAAAATCAATACTCAAGTACTGATAACTGACAACCTACTACAGTAACAGTGTTTATATTTCATTATTTCCTACATAGTATGTGCATATGTGATCCATTTTGCTTAACACTTTTTAAAAATTGTTCCACCCTGAAAGTATTGTGGTCTTAAACCCGCTTAGTCACTGATGTTGTCTCCAAAATCTAAAATCTAACAAAATCTATATTTTTTTCTGCACTCAGAATAAAATTTATATTGCATATGAAACTGACGATGGAGTTCATATTTGTTCTCAACAGGTGCATTGTTGCCGCCTGTAGCTCACTATGGCCCAGAACCAGGTGATCCTGCAGTTTCACTTTGCCACATATGGTGACTCCATGCTGCAGAAGATGAACCTCCTACGGCACCAGCGACGCTTCTGTGACGTCACTGTACGCATCAACCAGCTTAAAGTCCCCGGTCATAAGGTGGTATTTGCCGCTGGTTCGTCTTTCCTAAGAGACCAGTTCATCCTTCAGCAGGACTCTAACGAAGTGCAGATCACCATGATCCAGGAGGCAAAGGTTGGCCAGCAGCTGCTGCTGTCCTGTTACACGGGCCAACTTGAGTTCCCTGAGCTCGAGCTGGTTAATTACCTGACAGTGGCCAGCTTCCTCCAAATGGGCCACATTGTTGAGCAGTGCACTCAAGCACTAAATAAGTTCATCAAGCCACAGCCTCCCCACAAGCTGGAAGATAACGAGATGAGAAGGGCAAGCAGGGAGGAAGCTTTGAGAGAACAGGAGCACTGCCAGGTGCAGACTGGCCAGAATGTGGAGCCTCTAGAGGATGATATCAGTACTGATGATGACGACGACGATGATGATGTCATTATACAGCCCAAATCGCCGCCTCAGATGGCCGAGGCACATCCAAGGCACGACATGGGAGACATAAGCATAGTAAAGGTGGAATCCGTAGAGGCTACCTTCCCCAGCGGCTCTCCAGCTGGCCTGCGCTCGCCTGAGCCCCAACATTCCCTCATAAATTCCACCGTGGATACAAGTCGTGGGAGCGAAATGACGGCGCCCCCTAGCATTCCCGACGACACCTTCAGTCCCTCCTCTCCGTCCCATCCTGCAGAGAAACCCAGCGGTCACCAAAGGAACTACGACAAACCTCTTCAGTGGTATCACCAGTGTCCTAAATGCAGCCGTGTCTTCCGGCAGCTGGAAAAATACGCCAACCACCTCAAGATGCACAAGCTCTTCATGTGCCTCCTGTGTGGCAAGACCTTCACGCAGAAGGGCAACTTGCATCGACACATGCGCGTCCATGCGGGCATTAAACCCTTCCAGTGTAAGATCTGCGGGAAGACCTTCACTCAGAAGTGCTCTTTACTGGATCACCTGAACCTGCACAGCGGGGACAAGCCGCACCGCTGTAACTACTGTGACATGATGTTCGCTCACAAGCCTGTTCTCCGTAAGCACCTCAAGCAGATCCACGGGAAGAACAGCTTTGACAACGCAAATGAAGGCAACCTGCACGATGGTGCGCCGGAGGAGAATGACAACACTGGGCCCTTTTTCGTTCACTCCAACAACAATTATGAGACGGACTTAAAGGACGCATATTATGGAAAATTGACATTTTAATGTTTGTATACATGTACAGTACAGATCAAAGGTTTGGACAAACCTCATTCAATACATTTGCTTTATTTTCATGGCTTTGCACATTGTAGATTCTCACCGAAGGCATCAAAACTATGACTACAACTATGACAACTAGCGAGTTATGTACTTAACTCATTCAGTCCCAAAAACGTATAAATATGTTTTTAATAATTTGTCCTTCACTCTCAAAAACGTTATTTTTTTTTAATGCTAGAGCATACAGAAGGCTTTGATCCAGCTTCTGACCTGAGGAGGTGGCTTAAAGCAATGATAGTTATTACCAAAAAAAACAGCCAACAGGTGGCAGCAGAGTATAAGAGATCAGCCAGGGCCATGTTGCAACAAACTATTTTTGCCAGTGTTTTCAACAGGTTTATGAATAATGATGAAATTTAGCTATATTCTAATGTTAATTGCTGAAAATGAAAATAGATACAAATCTATATATTTTTTCTGATGAAAGAAGACTCTAATCTTAATTATGGTAGGTTCCATGTTTTTATAGCAATAGAACACAATATTCTGTGGGCCTTCCAAAATCAGTCAAAATCCAGTAAACCAGCCAGGAGCGAAGGGGGTTGCTTCTGTGAAAATGGCTGGAAGTGAATGAGTTAACAAAAAAAGGTGAAAATAAATAACTAGCCACCCTATTCTTTGAATACTTTTTTGCACATTCTTGGCATTCTCTCGATGAGCTTCAAAAGGTAGTCAGTCACCTGTAAGGGTTTTCCAACAGTATTTAAGGAGTTCCCAGATGTAAGAATGCCTGGAGTATGCAAAAAAGTAACCAGAGCAAAGGATGGCTATCTAAAAAATCTATGATATAAAACATGTTTTCCGTTAATTCACCTTTCTTTTTTTTGTTAAGTACCTAAATCCACATCAGTTAATAGTTTTTATACCTTCAGTGAGAATCTGCAAAGTATTCAGTCATGAGAATAAAGCAAATGCATTGAATATGAAAGTGTGTCCAAACTTTTGGCCTGTTCTGTAGTTGGGTCAATGTAGTGCCTGACCATTCATCAAGTGTGAAATTAAACAACCAAGTAAATCTTTAGTTATCTGCCTATTTCTGAAAATGTGTCTTTGAGCAAGCTGTTCTGCACTTTTGCGCCACTGTTTCAAAATAGTTCCAAAACCGACCTTACACCAAGTTTCTCAGCTAGTTACATGATCAGCTAGACTGGCTGAAAGAAACACTTTGACATGACATCATAACAAGGCCAACAGGAAAGCTGAGCTGCAATGTAAGAACAGATTAGCATTAGCTAACAGTGTCACCACTATTAGCTTCTGATAATAAGGTCTAGCTAAGTTGTTGGGGATATAGCCTAACTATAAACCAATTGAATCTCTATGGGCGTTCACTTTACTTGCGCTAGTGCGAAAGGTAATTGAGGTTTGTTCGAAGCACAGATTAGCGTTCTAGAAGTGTTAGCTTCTGAAAAAGGTCGCTTAGTAGCAGGGGGCTGTTTGTATTGTGTCTGCGTCACATGCACAGGATAAAATTTTACATCTGGTAGGTAAAATGCTTTCATTGATTCACTGATTGATCATTCATCTGTGTTCTGCTTTCGCTAGTAGAAGCAAGAAGCTGGCCAGTGCAACAAGCGAGCTGGAAGAGGAGAAGGCAAAATGGCAGCAGGAACGTGTTGGCCAGATGCAGCCAATTAGTCTGCTGGTTAACAGAAAGAAGGTACAAAACAATTTGTACAGGATAAAGCATTGAAACACTGCATTTGTATATTGTCCATATTTTGGACAGCAATGGACACAAAACATGTTCAAACTGCGTTTGCATTCTCCTGATATACAGCGTTACCAGCAAAACAACACAGCTGAAGCTAAATGCTGTTCAGTTTGTATTATACCGTATTGTACCAAAAGTCATCTTTGAGCCACTGCGCAGCTATACTCTTGTCAATACAGGCTTTTACTCATTGTAAATATTCATGTTATTATTTTTGACTGTAGTTTGCTTGTTTGCTAATGTCTGTTTTATTGTATTGAGGGTTTGTGCTGCTGGACGGTCTAAACTAAAGCATTACATATTTAGGAGGCACAGCAGAAATTGTTACGTACCACTTTTAAAACTTAGTGAATACATCTGATGTATCTATTCACTCAAACTGAATATTGAACGTTACAAAGGGTAGGTTGGCTCGAAATTTGATTTTTGACAATGTACGGTTGATACCAAGTGCAGCCCACTGTAAAGACCTTTCTTTGCACGGATGCCTGCTTTAGGAGTCCTGCGTTTTCATCAGTAGTGGCAGTAGCAGGCCTTCTGCTGCATTGTTTGTCAAGATTAGATTCTGTTTAGACAATCTTGCTACGGATAACGCAAGGTTTACCAGGCGCTGGAGCATTGTGATGGCCATAAATCCTCTCAAACTGGCGCTGAATTGCAGTTGTGGACAGAAAACTGGCAATTTTGCAAATACTGCTCCAATGTCAGTTGGCAAGCCTTAGTTGAAGCAATGACACATTTACAAAAATGGGAAAGATGTCAAATGTTGATGGCTTCATGTCTGTCTGAAAGGATGTACAGTATAGTATGATGATTTTTGGCACATTCCAAATGGGGCTGCATATTTCAGCAGCAGATTTGAGTACAGCTTTACATTGGGTCGTTGGCTTTAATTGTCTTTTTGCACTTTGTATTTCAGGTTTAAAGTTTCCATCTATGGGTGTAGACTGTCGCTAAAACTTGTTGTCTTGATAGATATCCATTATGCCAAAAATGCGGATGACCTCTTCATCACAAATGTGATACCAGTCAGTGATGTGGTTTACATGGTAGAGTTACAAAGTGACCGACTATACGTCTTTAAAAAAAAAACAACAACACTGATTTAACTTGTGTATGTTCTTGCTGTTGCTTACCTGGCCTTCTTCACAGAGAATAAACTGTGGTTGATGTTTCAGTATCACTATCACTGTGGACTTTTTTCATCATATTGTACAATAGATGCATTCATTTTGCACTTGAACTCTCAGTACTGAAATATAAATGAAACTGAACAAAAAAATATGTTTACTGTATTTATGTAGCATTTTATGTATACAAGTATATTGAAACATTAAATACTAGTGCTGCTTTCTTAGATTTAAAGAAAATGGCATGGCAAACTTATTCACTTAACAATTATTTTATTGTTGTAAAAACAGCTTTGCCCTCCCAAAAATAAAAATCCATATCAAAATACTGTATTAGAAACACTGTCATCACTGTAGTTACAGTACGATATGTCATTCCTTCTACACATTGTTCATGTAAAATGTAATTGTTGACCACAATGACAATAAATAAGTACATCTGTTGTTTCTTTAGAAGGATTGACCTATTTAAAATGGTTTTACATTCATATCAGTGTTTCCCCCTGTTAATTATTGAGGCATATAAGACGCAGTGTTTCCCAACTGGTTGCACACTGGTGTGGTGTGAGAGGTTATCAGGGCTGTCACTGGGATTTATCTCATTTCACTTAATTTGTCCCAAAATTATTCATATATTTGTTTATCTTTGTCAGGGATGTACCTTTCATTAGAAGGCACTAAGGCAGAACGTATAATAACCCCACATATTTACCTGTTGCCATTCATTACAACTGAGTAATTTCTTTATTTTCAATTAAATGGGCCAAAATTTAACAGAAAGTACATGAGTAAAATGAGACATGATAATCATCATTACAGTAAACCTTTTGTGACTTTTTTTAGTGGTGTGTCATGAGATTTTTTCACAATAAAACCTAACTAATCAATAGCTGTAAACTATTTAAAGTTATTATAGACTAACAAAATAAATGATCAGCAATGGCACATTTACTGACTTGTTTAGTAGCTGAAGCATCACATCAATATCGTAAGTAAATTTCTTGTTTCTATAAATTTTAGCTGGACAGAATTTATGGATCATTTGATATGAAAATTCATTCATTTCTTAATCTGATATATATCAGGTATAAAGCCAGACTTTTTTTTTCTTTTCCATGGGAACCCCGCTGCGGTTGTAGACCTTGACTGGCCAGTATGATCTTAACTCTTGTTTGATTTAATATAAACAAATACAAACTCGGAATGTATGGGCAACCGAACCAGTCTAGGATAAATTTTGACCTATTAAAAAAAAGAAAAGAAATGCGGGTTTTTTGTGTGTCCATTCATATCTGCTAGATGTCAGTATGTGCTGTGTTGTCGCTTGTAAACCCCCCAATAAATTAACCGTAGAAGAAGATGAAAGCTCTACGGCGAGTCGTAGAAAACCTCTGGATTAAGAAATCGTCATTCCTGATTTATTCTATTATATAAATGTTTGTCACATATATATATATGTTCGCGTGTTGAATTTGTTCTAATGTTGTTATGAGTCCGTAAATTAGACTTGGTGGGTGAATGAGCAGCAGTCGCGGGACCACAGTTTAATACTGCTAACCTGGCAGCTAACGGTAAATGGAAGAGTTTTTCTCGACCAAAACTCGAGAATGAGAAATGCAACTGTTGAAATGCTCGTGTAAACAACACATTTTGATTCGGGGAAGCGAGTAAACGGATTTTCTTTCGAGAGTTGACAGCAGAATGACAGGTGAGTGACATCAGCTGATGTCAACAACTCAACGTATGTATGTGTGTGACGACTCGCACCGCATTACCATGAATGATATAATTTCGCATATTCTCGTTTCCCCAGATGACGTCCTACTGGATGTACCTGTCATTCAGCAGCTGTACCACTGGGACTGTGGGTTAGCTTGCTCCAGGATGGTACTCAAGTAAGCAACAATCATTATATGTCATCGTTTTCTGCATATCATTTCCTACAAAAGTGGAAACGAAGTCGATGGTTCGTCGTTATCTCAATGAATCTTGTAGTTAGGCTTGTAAATGCCAACTAGATCTAGGTGGTGTCACTTCCAAATGTATTAACAAGTCTTGGCTTTTGAAAGTAACTGTACAATATTACTGCCTCTGAATTGGAACTTGTTACACTCATGGTGCATAATAATAATAATAATTACTACTACTACAATGTCAAATACTAATGATCACCTCCTCTTTCTTTCTCTCACTTCTGCTCGGTTTCATACCTATTTTTTTGTTTTTTGTTATGTAATGAAAGATGTATGAAAACTTAAGTTAATAGGCTGGATTAACACTTCAAGAAATGTATGCCATTCCAAAAAGTTTGGATATGCTAATGTAGATGTTCTGTTGGGGAATTACACTGTTTTCTTTTTGCCTACATGCCAATTAAAATATTGAACACAAATGCTAATGATCAAACTGATTAGACATACTTTCCATTGAATGTTTTATTACCACTATTTTTTTTTATTATATATAGCCAAAGATTAAAATATCAGCTGCTAAAAATAGTTACTGATTTGCACCTCTACAATATGCCCCTGCTGAATTATTTTAAAATGCCAGCAGGATGCTTTTTGTAATGGACATGTAGATAAAATGTAAATCCTCTTATCACAAAGTTAATTTGCATTGAAACCCGTGTCACTGAGATTGGCACAGGTGAAGTATTACCAACAGTCTTAATTCCGATTTCGATTCAGAAAACGTTTTGAATCTGAATTACTAATGTTGGTTATATTACCGCATTACAAAAAAAAATGTTTTTAAACATTTAATTTTACAGTTGAGTTTGCGTATTTCTGGCCTGGCAGGTACCTGCACCCCATCACTGATGAGCAGTTTCAGAGAGCATGCTGGGACCTGAAAATGACTGAGAGCGTGTGGACTATTGACCTTGCCTACCTCATGCGGCATCTAGGAATCAAACATTGCTTTTGCACACAGACACTGGGAGTTGATAAGGGCTTTAGGAATCAGGTACCTTTCTTCAGACAGTGATTAAATCCAGATCAGAAAAATGTACACATTCTTTCATCTGGCTTTGTAATGTTTGTGCTCTGCATTGCAGTCCTTTTATAAGAAGCATTTTGATACCGAAGAAGATCGAGTGAATGAGCTTTTCCTTAAAGCAGAAAGCAAAGGTGTCATTGTGAAGAAATGGTGCGTACCGTTATTTATACATAAAAATGCAAAGCAGTACAGTGGTGTAATATTAGTGTTAGAGATTGCATGTGGTTTGAGGGATTTTTCTCAAGGTTGCATATTCGATTATTTGATTACTTTTAACTGCTCACAAATGTGAATGATTGCTTGTCTCTATATGGCCAGTCCAGGGGTTTCAGATGTAAGGTTTTGAGTAGTTTTGTGTTCTTCTCCCCGCAGCTCTGTGACCATTCAGGAAATCGAGTCTCATCTAGAAGAGAACCATGTCGCCATCGTGCTCGTCAATGCTGTCATCTTGGCGTGTGAACTTTGCTCTGCGCCCGTCAAATATTGCTGCTTCCTCCCCGTGGGCCAGAAATGTTTCTGCAGGAGACCAGAGTATCAGGGGCATTTTGTCGTGCTGCGCGGCTTCAACAGGACCACTGGCTGCATCTTGTACAACAACCCTGCATTTTCTGATCGTGAGTGATACCGTATGAAGTCATACATCAACATTTTTCAATTAAAGGATGTCAACATGTGTCTACAAACATTTACAAAAAATGTGTTTGTGTGCACGTGTGAATATAGGGGTCTGCTGCACCACTGTCAGTAACTTTGAGGAGGCCCGGCGGAGCTACGGGACGGATGAGGACATCCTCTTCATCTTTAAAGCGAGTTGATAAACACTTTTGGTACATTTGGATTTCAATTCATTTAATGCACACTGTGGACTTCTTCCCCCAACCCCGCATTGGTGCTAATTAGTCCCGCCACTCATGTGAAAGACTTCAACACACACCTCTTGTCCAACCAACACCACTCAGCCTGTTGAGGAATTAACTCAATAGGTGATGCTGAATTGTTTTTAATTGTTTTGTTTTTAAGATGAGCAGATCATTTTAACATGAATTTACTATTAGGAGTTTTGAATGTATGACTTTTCATGAAATAGATAAGTGTAGTATTCAATTGTGGTAAATTCTGACCTAGATTAGGAGTTTTCAGGTTTTCATTTTTCAGGTCTTTTGGTGTCAAGATTTATTGTATTCATATATTTGTGTTTACACGTAAGCACTTATTTTATGTCCTCCGAACTCAACTTTGTCACATTTTGTTCACATGATTGCAACAGGGAAACTAGTTGGGCTTTGAAAGTCTCAGGTAATTACAATCTGCCTTACAAAGATGAGCAGTTTTGATGGATGCTGTCAGAGGTGTATTCACTTAACATGTTCAATATTAACTAATTTGCTCCCAAAACGTATAAAAAATTTATATTTTAAATATTGCCATGGTCCCAAAAACGCATTTATTTGTTGTTGTTGTTTTTTATTATACTAGAGCATACAGAAGGCTTTGATGCAGCCCCTGACCTGTAGAGGTCGGTTAAAGGCGGCCGTGGCTCAGGGGCTAGAGACAGTCGTTCAGTAACCAGAAGGTCGGCTGTTTGATCCTCCCCAAGTCATTGCCTCCAGTGCTACTCACACTGGTGTATGGAAGGCGCGAATGTTTGGTGGTGGTCGGAGGGGCCGTAGGCGCACACTGTTAGCCACGTTTTCGTCAGCCTGCCCTAGGGCAGCTGTGGCTACTTAAGTAGCTTACCGCCACCACGGTGTGGATGTGTGACTGCATGAATAATTTATCCATTGTGAAACGTCTTTGAGTTTCTAGAAAAGCGCTATATAAATCTGATGCATTATTATTATTATAGTTATTACAAAAAGTCACCAGGTGGCATCAAAGTATAAGAGATCAACCAGGGCCATGTTGCAAAAGTCTCTTTCACCCAGTGTTTTCAGCAGGTTTGTGAATAATGATGAAACTTAGCTATATTCCAATGCTAATTGCTGCAAAATGGAAACTTATACAAATATATTTGTTTCCTTATGAAAGAAGAGACACATATCTTTCTTTTGATAGGTTCCATGTTTTTGGAGCAATAGAACACAATATTCTGTGGGCCCTGCAAAATCAGTCAAAATCCAGTAAAACAGCCAGGAGTGAAGGGGGTTGCTTCAGTGAAAATGGCTGCGAGTGAATGAGTTAATGTAGTTGGGGTTTGCAGTGGAGGTTAAAACATAAAAAAAAAAAAAAAAGATAATTCCATTATTTTGTCTATAAACTCAAACTGAACATTAATTGATGATAGTCTTGTGAGGGGAAATTAAATGCCTGTGACCATTCGCAGATTTCATTCCTATTTATAAGGGAAAATGGATTCCATAAAAGCAGAAGCTGCCTACTTAAGAACATGCTTGAAGCTCATAAACTCACCTCTATTGTTCTGTTGACCTTTTCTATTCAAATAAGCTTGAGTAAAAGGGTGGTTTGTTTCTGGAGCATGTTTTGATCATGGACAGACTTGACTGTTGTGTTTATTATTGATGAGAGCGAACAGTTTGTCATGCAATTTGATTTTCAAAAGTCATTGCACTACACGTTTGACACACAATTTTGCTTTTTAAATTAAACATTTAATCATGCACTTCAGATTCTTGTGATGTTTTTTTAAGAGAACCTCGGAGGTGTGTATATGTTTAAGACTATGTCTTGGCTATGAATAAACCAAAACTGATTTAAATTAATGACCCATTCACAGTTTTGCTGTGCAGTTGTATTTGTTTGATTTGGCTTAATGAAACAAATTCTCATCTGTGTACATGTAATTCACATTTGCATTAGAAAATCAATTAAGAGGATTTTTCCCCCCCTTAAAGACGATAAAAACAAGCTGGGGCTTTACCACTAATTATTATTAAATGCTGACTAGATGTGTTTCATACTGAGTGAGCAGTGATTTGCTCTAGTGAGTCAGGACTGGTCCGCGACTCCGCCTACATCTAAATATTTGTGCATCAGATGTCTGGCTTGTCTTTCAATTTGAGAACATGTATTTTGTTGAGTCAGAAACATGCTCTTACACATGCAAGGGGAGAAAGAACACGTTTTAAAAAGTTTTTATATACATAGACCAGATCAGAAGCTCTTCTGTAAAGGTTTAGTATTTTTCTATTCCTTCACTATTTGTGGCTGGAAGTCATGTTTGACAGCCTTGGTAAGAGCTTCAGCGTATTCAGGGTAACGTCCAGTCATCTACACAAGAAACAAAGATAACAGTTGAAAGGATTTCACATCGGAAGATAGATCCACATTGGGCCTAGACTTTGACTTTCAGACGTTTGCAATACTACCAGCAAACAAAAATAACTTCTCAAAAAGAAGCTGTTTGAAGTCATCCACTTATAGTTTGTTTACCTTGAAACTCCATTTGTCACTAATTTGCCGGTTCAGGTTGAGGTCCATTTCTACTACCAGTAGTCCATCACAAGTTCTCGAAAGGCCTGGGGTGCGGCTTCCGTCAGGAGCAGCCACATAACTGGATCCATAGAAGTGGCCAAAGTCATGGTGAGCTGCAGACACCACCAAATGCGATATATGTTATGAATGTAGCCTATTTATTTACACGACAGAAGCTACAAAGTCATACAAGTCAGAATGCTCTTCATGGTGATTATTATACATGTGTAGAAACAATACACTTGTCTTATTATTCTTTTCCTTTTGGCTTGTTCCATCAATCATACTGTTGCTCACAAATAATTCACTCCTCCGCAGTTACTACTCTTTTCCCATTACTTCATTGTGTAGTTCATCAATGTGATTTCTCTATAGTTCCCACAACTCTTCACATCAACCTTTACTCCATACCTCTACTATCTTCTCACCCTCTAGAATTTTGTTCTTCCTGGTCAAAAACTCCACAGCTACCACTCCTAGATGCTTCCATACCTCCGCAGGACTGACTCATCAGCAACAACTCTTTCCATTTTTCCATCATCTTTAGTGCTTTTCTAACTGCCATCACCTGGTCCAACACAATTTGCTCTTCTTCATCCTCTCTCATTTTCTAACGTATCAACTCCTCAAAGTATTCTAAAGTTCAAAATCTCCCTTGTGATTTATTACGGAAGCGTGGAACTTGGAGTTTGGACTAGTAAACATTTTGAAGTTGGACTGTGCTGCAAAGTGGTTCAAATGTCTTGGTGAAGTCGTTTGAATGTATTGATAAAGATCCATAGTGGTAAAAACTGTGCTTTTCCCCCCCATAATGCCATGGCACGAGGCACAAGCACTAATGGCGGTCACAGGTGAACAGAATGCTCACCGACAGTGAAAATTAAGTACGTAAACATTGTTTATTCAACAACATAATTGCACATGCTTAAGTCAATACCCCTGTGGCATGATGGGATAAATGTAATGGGTTTTTTTTTACATTTAGCCTACATTTGACCAATTTTAGTGACTTTATCAAAACATTTGAGCAACTTTCCAGTACGTTCAAACAACTCTTATCAATATGCTCTTAACAAGTTTGCAGTACGTTTGAACGTCATAGCTCAGTCAAAACTGTTTATTCCACATTGACAGTTCCACACTTCTGTAGTTTATACATCCCTTAATTGGGAGGAAGAAGCTAAGTCCTATCAAATTACCTTGGGATTGTATTTGTGCCATGAGTAACTTTGAAGATAAAAACCTCTCTTTAGAATTTGGACTTCATTATTAGGTTGAGCAAGCAATATTAACAGTACATTAAAAGTCAATTAAGATCCTACCTTTTTGCCCATCACCAGATGTAAATTCACTTTTGAAATGCTCCTGTGTGAACAAAAAGGTGTACAATTAATCACCGCCAAACTAACAAGACTATGAAATTAATCATATCAAATACAAAAGTAAAACGTTAACTTACCGTCCCAACCCGATTGATTGCGCAGGTAAAACAATGGTTCGCTATGGCTGCATTCCTGGCCTCAATTGGCCACATGGGCTCACTAGAGAAAAAAAAAGAAAGAGCAACAATTTATTCATGCATGCATGCATGCATGCATGCATGCATCCATCACCTGCACTCTCAGTCTCTGAACCCATGGGAAACCCAACACAAAACCCTTGTGTAAAAGTAGTTAGTTAAAAAAAGATAAATACAATACATAACCTCACTGCTGAAACATTATAGTCCATTTTCTAGAATATGCCACCTTGAAGCAATATTTTTAACTAATAATAATAATAATAATAATAATAATAATAATAATAATGATAATGATAATGATAGCCAGCCAATGCTGAGCTAATTAAGTGTTGCCTCATTAAAGCTTGATCCGACGCGCTAGGCGGCTAATGTTTACCTGTTGCTAGGTTGGGATTGTAACACAAGACAGAACAAGGGAAATGATGATCAATACTTTGATAATAATGGCAAAACAATTTATTCACAAATGTAGATTTATTAAATGTCGACCTTTGTTTTTGATTTATTATAAGGAAATTGAAGAGTTTGGAAGGACTTTGCGGAGGGTGAAGACGAAGCAAGCCTTGTCCTATTTAATAACTTAAAAAGTTTACTGTCCGATTAGACCTTTTTTGGGAGTGTTTTCTTTTTCTTGTATCTTGTTTGACAGCACCGTTTATATGTGCTCAGTTTGAATTGGATGTTGAAGTGTTAATTAATAAAGAAGGGGGGGGGAATTTAAAAAAATTATCTGTTGCTTCTCCGTGTCATCAAAGAGTCCAAAGACCGCTTAAAATACAACTTTCTACTTTATTACGCAGTGAAAGCTCTTGACATAAAAAAGAAAAGGGTATAAAATCCATAAAACACGGACGCAAGCGTACGGTACATAAGAATTCCGCCGAAGCGGTCAAAAACCTGTATACTTTTCCGGGCCAACACCTGTCTGCTTCCTGTTTCCTCCTGCTAATATAGTTAAAGGTGACAGCACCTCTTAGCGGACAACATGGGTAACACAATCAAGCAATCACATCAACTCATTGACATATTTGACTCCTATAATAATAATAAGAATAAGAATAAGAATAAGAATAATTCTATTTGTTAATTATATATTCATAATTTATATTGCTGCTGAAAAATATTTGCTAGTAGAAATTAATTATGAGGTTGATAACCGCTGCAGTATGTCCGGTTCGAACATAGATTGTCCAGGTGAGGCAATGATCAGACCATCTTATCTCTTTCTGTTGTTTAATTGTGGGGAGGGGATGGGGGTTTAAGTGTGTGGTTTCTGCAAAGCAAATACAATACAATACAAATAAAAAAGGAGCGATTGCATGGCTATAATACAATGCTACTTAGCTGCGCTACTTAGTGATACATAAGTCCAAAATAGAACAAGTACTATTAACTTAAATGAATATATGACTTAGAATTTTATATTAAGGAACGTTACATTAAGGTACCTACCCGCGAATGCACGCACACATTGAGAAATGGGGATTTGTAGCAAAGCTTGAACATATAGCGACCTACTTCGTCTGTCTGTCGGTTAACGTAGGTCTTAACCAGCAACATACGTGGCCAAGAACGTGCCTAACTACTATTGAAATGGTGCCAATAAACTGACAGAGGGCACTGCAATCTCACAAACAGTTCAACCTGGCCTTTTTAACAGCTGCTGTATTTTTAGAAATCCAAAAATCCTCTTCTTAAAGTAAAGTTGTCCACCAGCGCTTACCTTAAGGCACCAACAGTAGCAGAAGGGTTGAAGATGATCTCAGCTCCATTCATGCTGTACATGAACCAGTTAAGGGGGTGATGGCGCCCATAGCAGATATTGATGGCTATCTTCCCAAATTGTGTGTGGAAAACTGTGTGGCCAGTGTCACCTTCCATATAGTATGTCGACTGAGAGCAAAGAAAAAAGTCAGTTTTTGCAAAAATCTACAGTCAATCGGGGGATCTAAAAGAAAAGCCCCCCTGACCTCGTTAAAGTCTCCAATTCTGGGGATGTGATTCTTCCTGCTCTTCCCCAGCACATTTCCAGAATTGGATATCACCACCGCTGTGTTCCACAGAGTGTTGTGCATCTCGTCCCGCTCCAGAATTGGTGACACAATGACCATGTTGTATTTTTTGGCCAACTAGCGGAAGAATCACAAAATCATTCATGATGATTATACACTAAACTTGGGATGACAAACTGGTGGTCCACTCTTGGAGCTGCCTCTTGACCAACATGTCTACTAGCGTCAATTTCTGACTGACTGATTGATTGATGAATCAAATCAGAAGTCCCAATAATTTTGTCCCGCTATGTGAGATATCTGTTCAGTCACCTCCTGGCAGAAGCGTGTGGTAATTCCATTCTCGGCAGATTCTGCAAATTCCGTCCATGGTTCTTTCTCACGAGTGCAGAAAGCAAATGGCATGGCTGCATTCGGCAACATGCAGATCAGTCAAAAAAATTAATAAATGACAAAATCTATGCACAAAATCATGGTCTCACTTACTCCACGTTTCCTGAAAGCAGATAATGTTCACACCACACACGGCCGCCACTTCGACTAGTTGACCAACCCGGTTGTGCATAGCATTGACCTGTTAGCAAGGACCAGTGTTGTGTTAATTCAGTGAAATGTGTGTTCCAATTCTTGCCATTTGCTCCCTGACCTGGTCCAGGACGGGCACATCTGTGGGCAGAACAATGCGGTGCTGAATAAGTCCCACTCGGATCCTTCTGGGAAGCCTCAGCTGTTCTTCAGTAGCCTCAAAACTGAAACCTTTCAACTCAAAGTCACCTTGCCGTGCAGCCTCCAGGGCACCTGATGGGAGGTCTAGTGTCCTGTAGGCAGAGGCGTAGTTTGCTATTAGGCAAGGCAAGCAATTGCTTGGGGGCCCTTGGCCAGCAGGGGCCCCCAGAGGGCCAACAAATTTGACACACAGCGCATATCCCTCACATTAGCAGTACAGCAATGACAATTGACCGTCTCGAATTCCATGTCAGGTGGTTTTTTTTCTTAAAAAAAAAAAACATGTCATGAATAGTAGTAAAGTTTTTATGAAAGAAAAAAAAAGAACAGTAAAGTAAGTTTTTTTAAGCGGCTATGTAGTATATATATCCAGGGGAGAAATAAATAAATAACATTTTTAAAAAAAGGAAAAAAAGAGCTAGAACGTGCTGGTCAGTGTGTGATTGACGTTTCACTCCCTATTGATCAATGCTGCGAAACCAAAAGGACGACGACGTAGGTATGTCCAGTGACGTAATACCATGTTGAGAAGCCCCGGTGTAACCCCCCCTACCAACCCCACGATCGCTCCCGCGCACACACGGACGCACACACACACACGTGCTCGCACACATTCTTAGGAGAGAAGTGCGACTTGTCACCAAGGACTTTTGCAGGGCCTCCAATTTTAATATTATGTCATCTACTGTATATTGAACATTAAAAATATACCACAAAAATCTTCCAATAGATTATATTCTGTTTTACAACTTTTAAATCTGTTTAAACATGTGCAATTTGCCATAGATTTGAATCCCACTAAATGCACTTTATAACAAAAATAATTTGTAGCTATAATCACTCATTACCTTTACGACGCTCCTATGTCTAAAGTAGCATTCGTCAGGAAAACACCTGTTTCCTTGTTTATTGTATCTGGAGAATTGTCCAGAGCGCCTGAGCCAAATGCGATATTGGCCTTTTGCTATTGGCGTCAAACTCATCCCATGAGGCTGCATAGGCGGCAGGGACACGGGGAAGCCGCCTTTTGACCGCCAGGAGAAGCGAGACGCGGCTGGAGGGTCGCTTCTGCGATGGAGCTAGCTGCCGGCAAGCTACAGCTGGAGTCCGGGCGGAGCGGGACACTAGATTTTGTTAATGTCCTGGACTCAAAACACGTCTATCACATCTCTTCCAATAGCTTAACGTCATGTTTTTTTTTTGTGCTACTAGACGAGCAAAAAATTGTTGTGACTTTCGTCGTGATGGTCGTGAATCGTCCCAGACAACAGGCGACCAATCGTTGACCAATCGTTGAACGTGTCACGCACGTCAAGACACCTCAAAATCGTTCACGACATGCCCCGTTTGTCCGCGACACGTCAGTCGGGCCAAAATCGGGCTATTTTCTTGTAGTCTGACCACACACACACACACGTGCTCGCACACATTCTTAGGAGAGAAGTGCGACTTGTCACCAAGGACTTTTGCAGGGCCTCCAATTTTAATATTATGTCATCTACTGTATATTGAACATTAAAAATATACCACAAAAATCTTCCAATAGATTATATTCTGTTTTACAACTTTTAAATCTGTTTAAACATGTGCAATTTGCCATAGATTTGAATCCCACTAAATGCACTTTATAACAAAAATAATTTGTAGCTATAATCACTCATTACCTTTACGACGCTCCTATGTCTAAAGTAGCTTTGTAGTAGTAGTAGTTTTGACCGCCAGGAGAAGCGAGACGCGGCTGGAGGGTCGCTTCTGCGATGGAGCTAGCTGCCGGCAAGCTACAGCTGGAGTCCGGGCGGAGCGGGACACTAGATTTTGTTAATGTCCTGGACTCAAAACACGTCTATCACATCTCTTCCAATAGCTTAACGTCATGTTTTTTTTTTGTGCTACTAGACGAGCAAAAAATTGTTGTGACTTTCGTCGTGATGGTCGTGAATCGTCCCAGACAACAGGCGACCAATCGTTGACCAATCGTTGAACGTGTCACGCATGTCAAGACACCTCAAAATCGTTCATGACATGCCTGGTTTGTCCGCGACACGTCAGTCGGGCCAAAATCGGGCTATTTTATTGTAGTCTGACCAAGGCATTACTTTTACTTGAGTAATGTTATTTTGAAGTAACTCTACTCTTACCCGAGTAAAAAAATTTAGCTACTCTACCCAACTCTGCTATTAAGTCAGATGATATCAGATTGCCAATACAACATCAGTTACAAGTGTTTACAGACAACCTGAGCCAATACTGAAATAGAGTATACTGGGATGATTAGCAATAGTGCTAACAGCTAAGCTTCACTATACGAATACACTGTGCAGAACTTTCGTGTTTGCCTTGTGCAAAACAAGCTGTTTAGTCTAGCACAAAAGGGTAAAGATCACCCTGTGGCACAATGATCAAACGAAGCAAAGTCCTCTTCACTCATCCGAATCAGTAACTGACCACAAACAGAAGAGGCAAAAGATTGCAAAAGTAAATGAGAGCAGCAAACTATTTCAACTCACTTGGTCTCCTTGCCAAACAAGATGCGTTTGACCTCTTTCAGCTCCGCTTCTGGAATGTACGTCTCCAGAGTTGACTCCAGCGATTGAAACTGGCCTGCAGACATGTTTGCAGATCCTTCAGCTTTTCGGGACGCAGCACTGCAAAAACTGTGTTTCTTCGAGCTTTTGTATCATCGTCAGCGCTACGTCACACTGACATACCTCTTGCCACTGCTGTTTGCTAAAGTTGCTCATTAACTGACTTGGAAAGGTCATGAGCAGTAACAATCAAATGATTGAAACAAAACAAAACAGAATTGCTCATGTAAATTTTAAACACCAGGGCCTGGTTGTTCAAAATTCGGTTATGTCTTTAACCACTGGTTACGTAGATTTAACCGACCGTTAACATTAATGGCACTGTTATCTTGTTGTTCAAAACTCTGTTAACTTTAACCGGCTGTTAACCTAGGGACCGCTGCTAACTTTTTAACAGTGTGGTTAACTCTGTGTTCGTGGCTAATGTAACCTTCATGATGCCCGCTGAGGGCAAGAAAAAGAGAGTCTATCGAGGGATTGGCTTTGACATTGGTGATTATTTAGAAGAGTTACGCACACGCCACCGCTTAGCAGTAATACAATGCCAAGTCTCATGCTGAGTCAAAAGAGAAAGAATAAAAATCTGTTTTTTAAGACGAGTTCTAAAAATGGACAGGATTGCCCAACATTTAGTGGGAGGTGATTCCAAAGAGAGGTTACCTGTAATGCTTCTTGTTTGCTTTCACCTCAATAATCAAAGAGACAACACTGTGAATAGCGGCTAATTATTTACGTTACATTTAAATTTAATATAATAATACTTTGTTATTCGTTGTAATTTAAAACAGTAATTACAAATATTAGTATTCATTACAAGTATTATATGAAAAAATACACACATATTAGAAGTATGTAAAAAGAAAAACAAGACAAATAAAAGCAATTCTATCAAAAATATTACACAAAAAAATACAAATCAGTCAGAAATACAATTACGTTAGACAAAAAAAATAATATAGATTCCTTTCGCTGACCGGGAAGTAAACAAAAAAAGGAATTGTGGGATTAACTGTGCTAACCAGTGCCGTGAACAGCACTGTCAACTAACAGCGTGACTAGCTATGTTTTGAACAACGCATATTTAAGGGTCGGTTAGTTAATGGTGGGTTAAAAAATTAACCGGCGCTTAGAGGTTAAACAGTGGTTAAAATAACCAAGAATGCCCAATAAGGATTATTGAGATTTTTGTTATTACTTCTGTATATTTTGAACACACACACACAAAAAGATTAAACTCACATTAGTTTTTTTGGGACAGAAATGACAAACATGATCAAACAAACACGACTCAAGAGAATATTCAGCTTTTATTGATTAGCCTGCATGAGTCACAAAATGATTCAACTTCCTCTGTGACACGCATACTTTTTACTGGCCAAAAAATGCTGTCAAGGGAAACAATGTTAACACTTTACTACACAAAAGACAGTACTTTGAGAATAATGTTAAAATGTAACAAAAACATGCATGCAATGAGATAGTTCAAATACACAAGGGCCCCCGGTTGTTCAAACTCAGTTATAGCTTTAACCACTGGTTAAGTAGATTTAACCATTGGTTAAGTAGATTTAACCAACGGTTAACTTTAACGACACTATTATCTTGTTTTGGGCCCGGTTGTTCAAGTTAAGTCATGCTGAATCAAAAGAGAAAGAATAAAAATGTGTTTTTTGAGACTAGTTCTAAAAATGGACAAAGAGGGGGCTTGCCCAACATTTAAATTAATTTAAATTTAAATTACATATAATAATAATTTTACTATTAATTTTATTTTAAAACAGTTATTACAAATATTAGTAATAATAACAAATATTAGATGATAAATACACACATATTAGAAGTATGTACAGTAAATACAAAAACAAGACAAATAATTCAAAACTAGTAAATTCTATCAAAATATTACAAAAAAATACAAATCTGTCAAAAATACAAATATGTTAGACAAAAAAAACATTAGACACATTTATGGGAAACAAATCCAGACAAAAACATGTAATATTCTATGCTACAAAAATATTGGAAAAAATAAAAAAATATTACACAAAATATTGACAAAAAATACACACAGTAGAAACAAATAAATTTAAAATAACACAGTAGGGGAAAACATTTATTATAATGAATAATTTAAAAAAACAATTCGCAAAAACTACTAAATTGCTTCAAACATTGAATAACATTTTCTTCATCAGCAGAAAACTTCCGGCTTCTTTTTTTTGGGCGAGTGCCAAGGTTTGTTTGGATAGTATCAATTTATTTCGCTGACCCTGAAGTAAACAAAAAAAAGGAATGGTGGGATATATCGGTCCTAACCAGCGACTGCCACCTATGGCCCAAAGCGTAACTGCAGCATCTGTGTCAGGCTCGTCCATGGTGCGCGTGCGAGTACGTGCGCGATCTTAAAGCGACAGCCACAGTTGACAAATGAAGACATGACTTCAAATGAGGTAAGAATAACTCCGCCCCTTCCCTCCCCAAAGAAACTGTGGAGTGTGAGGGTCCGCACACTCTAATATAAAGGGAAGATAAAAGCTGATAAGTGCAGTCAGAGTAAAACAGTCAGGGCTCTTCGTACTCATCTGGGCATTGGTGGAGCATGCATGATGTAGAAAAAGCTTTAACATTACCTTTATAAACTGCACAATGCACCTTTAAACTTAGTATATTCACTTTGGATTAACATTCAACTTAATATATTCACTTGGGATGAACTTAATTCAAACGTGTGTTACCACTTGAATCGTTTTTTTAAAAAGTTGGTCAACAATTCAATTTGTAATCTTTTTATTGGTTGGTTGGTTTTTGGTTCAATTGGTTGAGCAATTCTCTTTTTAGAGTGTTCTGCCCGAAGCCAACTGGGATAGGTTCCAGCACCCCCGCAACCCTTGTGAGGAATAAGTAGTTAAGAAAATGGATGGAAGTTGTACTTGTGTATAAATTGCAGACACTGATGTACCCGCCTCTTACCTGAAGCTAGCTGGGATAAGCTCTAGCTCACCCATGACCCTCAAGAAGGGAAATAGTGTAGAAAATGAATGATAAATATTGACTCACAGATTACTGTGCAACTTTTTCAAATACTGCGGTTAAAGCTGAACTTCTTCAAACTCTCACTATTAATTATGCCACTGTTTTTACAGTGATAGTTTTCTTATGTTTACTCTGTGTTCATTTAACGCTACAGCACAAACATGAAGTCACCAATTTCTGAATATTTAGCGTAAACTGACAGCAGTGTTGCAACATAATCGGGGAAGTCTTACTTGTTAGGCATCTCAGCAAGGAGTTGCATCAAAAGCTCGGGTATGACTGTGAATGTGAGTGTGGATGATGTTCCGACAATTTGCGATTGGATGGCAACTCACACCTCCTGGCAGTGATGATAGACCCGACAGTAATTCACACATGACCCTGTGCAGGATAAGCATCAGAAACAGATGGTGGCAGAATGTTGGCAGTGCTCATTGTTGACAGGCATTTTTGCTGCAGCTGTGGCCGGCAGGACACCTCCTGCGTACGTGTCCTCTCCGCACAGAGGTGACCTTCTTGTCTCGCTCTTGGCCAGGGTTGCACACTTTTCTCAGGGGCTCTGCAGATGAATCAATTACTAAAACAGATGACAATTTCACTTTACAGTTGGATTGTTCCTTTGGGGGGGGGAATCACTTGCTCGTTGAAGTCACCTTTTAATTCCGGATGCCTCTGACTGACATTGTGTAAGAGGGAAACATATTTCCGGTCTCCATCGTTATCATTTCCTAAAGAGAAAGCACATGTAGGGAAGATTGGGGCTAGTATTTCACTTTTTATATTTTTATATATTTATTGGAATCAATACATGATATATAAACAAAATGTATACCAGATGAAAGACCAAAGTCTTAGCTATATTTTTGTATTCATGTCATTTTCATACTTTGTCAGTGCAGCGTTATAAGCCATCAAATAGAGTGAACATGTGACATGTTGCCCACCAATGAGTAAGTTGTCACACTATATGGGGTAAGATGTCACACTGGATTTTGCAACTAATAAAACAAGGACACAATTATTCTTGTTCTCTTGTTTTTATGTTTGTTTATTTTACCGCCAGAGATATTGTTTACCATAGATCCTGAAATTTTACCATAATCAATGAGCAAACTAACATAAAATATTGTGAAATAGATTAAAGTCCTTAGGAACTGCTAGCATGTAGGTCATAGCTCTCAGCCTCAAATGCCTGTTTTGCTTCCCTTAAACTGGAAATTTGAGATTAAACTAAATTTAAAAATAATAATAATAAAGCATTTTGGGTAATGGATGGATGGTTCATCATGAAACCAGAGTCCTGACATGTTGGCATACTGTAGTTCCAACAACTGGAAAATCCATTTTTAAACAATGAAACAAAATTAATTTCCTCACTCTTGAGAACAATTCTGGCATACATAAACCGTGTTGCCAGAGGTGCATTTTTCATTGGCCCAGTCTTTGCATGTGTGACAACAAACCCCAAAATGAATGGGACAAGTTGCCCCAAACTACCATGTTGGCTAATACTTGCTCTAGTTTAAAGATATCTTAAAACAGAGCAGTGACTGAGGCATGACAAGATGCCTGAATCTCTCCTCTAACAGGTCCACATGATTTGTTGCTTGAATTTGTCTAAGTACGTCGCCTGTTTCAAAATATGACATTGAAAATGTTTACTTTGTTTTGCGCAAAATAGATATCTTGTATTCATCTCAGCTCACAATGTGCTATTCTTTTCTCAGACAGTACACAACCCCTGACCATATATGACGAAAACTACTGTATTATTCCACTTTTTTTGATGTGCCCTCTAGTGGAGAAGAAAATTGCAATGTGACTAGTCTCCTCTACATTTTCATTTTGCGTTAGTGTCTTGTCACCGCCTCTAAAATCAATGTAGGAGTTTATTAATACTGCTAGAGCAGATATGGGCAAACCCCGGCCCGCGGGCCAAATACGGCCCGTTATGCGTTTCAATCCGGCCCGCCGAACTTATCCAATAAGGCTAGAAAAAAATTAATTATTTTTTTTTTTCAGTTCAGTGGCCGAGTGGTTAGAGTGTCCGCCCTGAGACTGGGAGGTCGTGGGTTCAATTCACGGCCGGGTCATACCAAAGACTATAAAAATGGGACCGATTGCCACTCTGCTTGACACTCAGCATGAAGGGTTGGAATTGGGAGGTTAGATCACCACATGATTCCCGAGCGCGGCGCTGTTGCTGCTCACCGCTCCCTCAGGGGATGGGTCAAATGCGGAGAACAAATTTCGCCCCACTTAGATGGGTGTGACAATCAATGGATCTTATCTTATCTTATCTTATTAATTTTATTTTGTCCCTGCAATGCCCGTGTTTCACCAATAGGTGGCGCCAGCCGCGGCGCCAACATTTTTATTGTGGGTGGGCCTGAGGAAAAATGGGTGGGCCAGAGAAAATATCCCCCAAAAAAAATTCCCTTCACGTCCCTAATAGTGCTTTACCGCGGGTACCAAGGACAGCGATTAAGTTGCCGCTCTTAACACACATTTTTTATGGCGTTATTTCGCTTCTTTAATTACGAGGGCGCAGAAAATAAAATCGCTGGCGCGGTCTCACGTAAAGTGAAGGACTGCTGTGAGTGACGGGTGCAGCTGGAGAAGGCGCTCTCCAGCTGCAGCAGTACGAGCAGTGGATGACTGGTGTCCCGTGCAGATTATGTTTTACACCAGAGTCACTGCTGTGTAACTTCTACACACCCGGAAAATATGATCACTGGGTCGGGGTCTCACTGATAAGCTCGTTTATGCACAGAAAGGGGACAGAAAGATACGCAGGGCACATTCATAACAACGTTTGCAATTTATTAAAATAAACGGGAGAATGGCAGTAAGCTTAACTCAAGATAACTGATTCATAAAATACAATTCTTCCTGGATTTGGACATTTACAGCAGGAGACGGCACGGTTTTGTGTTGAACACAGCAATAATGTCCTCATAGTCCAGAGAATCGGTCAATTCTTTTTTGAAAGAAAGCAGGGACAAAGAGTTCAGTCTATCAGTCAACATTGTGGCACTGTTGCGTGTTTTGATCCTTTTGACAGCTGAAGATAGTCTTTCTACATGTTGTCATGGGTGAGGTGAGGAGCGCGCATGCAGGAGACTGTTGATATTGGTGAATACATCCTCAGGGCGTGCGTCGAGCACTTCTATGAGCGTTTTCTTGTTGGCTTTTGGCTTCTTTTTGAGCTGCTGCACAAACACCGTGTGCTATGCGTCCCCCACGGAGATGGAAAAGTGGTCAGAGACGGATTGGATGTACGCGCTTTGTCCTCAGCGCGTGACAGGCAGCAGCGGCTATCATGCAGCCGCATGTGTCACACGTACTGTGGGCCCGGGCTAAAAATGGGTGGGCCAATGGAAAAAAATTCTTTAACTTTACGCCTTGAATTGAAATCTATTAATAATAGATGCAGTCACCAGGTTTGACAGATCACAGTGTATGTGCTATTATAATCTATTAACATTTCTCCTCCCACTTTGCCAAATAGTGTGTAAATGCCGCATCTTGCATATTCATTGAGGATTAGGGCTATTTTATAATAATCATAATAATAATAATAATACATTTCATTTAAAAACAGCACCTTTCAGAACACCCAAGGTCACTTTACAAAGCATAAAAACACAGCAAAAGTTGAGCTAAAACAATAAAAATGAAGCTATTGGAAAAGCTGTTTTAAATATGTGGATTTTGCACATTTGAAAAACGCAGTCCTAAGTGCACACTATAAGTAAATTGGGTTGTACATTTATCTGTGTGTTTTTACTGTGCTATGAGGTCCAAATGCTCCTGGTCCGGCCCATCTGTCAAAATTTCAAACCCATTGTGGCCCGCAAGTCAAAAAGTTTGCCCACCCCTGAATTAACCCATTACAAATGGGATGGATTGGCAAAAAGCCAGAAAATGTTGCTCTGCGAAAAGTGCGCAGATACAGAGACATATCTGTGGTCCGAGAGAACTGGGGCAAGTGCAACTTTGCAAACAGACCAAACCAAATTGTACAAATTGGTGCATCTAATTGGGTTCAGCAATTAGGTAAAATTTTGGTCCCATGTTTGCCCATGTTTGTTCCGGTTCCCTTTTTAAAGAAGGATGCAGAGAACGGGGACTGGAGGGTGTGCTCCAACTATAGAGGGATCACACTCCTCAGCCTCCCTGGTAAAGTCTATTCAGGGGTGCTGGAGAGGAGGGTCTGTCGTCTCTCGTATTCAGGAGGAGCATTGTGGTTTACAAATAGTAGGGACGCACTATTGTGGTGCTAATTATAACTAAATTTTTACGCAGGTAACTTGAAACTCTAACAGAATAAATTTTAAAAGTAACCCTCCCAACCCTTTTTTTTTTTTTTTCTCGGAGAGCTCAGTATTGATCATTTGACATGTCATCATCATTGTCCTCCCTTTTTTTTTTTTTTTGTATGTGGATGTGTGTTTGTGCGTGTCTGTGTGCGTGCGTGCGTGCGTGTAAAAAAAAAATAAATCTCATACCGTTCACCTAAACCGAACACTTCAAAATCCAGCCAGAGTCGTGGGGCCGCCAGGAGACCCGAAGAGGGACCAAAGAAAAAAAAGAAAAGCGAAGCCCAGCACCGACCAGACACCACCCACCGGGCCACTAACCAGAGTCCTTCACTAACCCCAGAGACATCTAAATTCCAACAAATCAGGGAGACCTCAAGGGCCCAAAGGAGAAACTGAGGAAAGGTAAAGGTAGAAAGGACAGACGAAGCAGAGTGAGATCCACAGACACCAGCCTCCACCGATTCAATGACCTGAGGGAGAAACAGATTGGGAGTTTCGATAGATGCTGGTGTGGTGGATCTGGCATGCATGAAAATCTCCACCAAAGAGGGGAGCCGTCGACCCCCGCCAGGACAGAGCAAGCGCAACACCTCAGGGCCCCCCAGGCCGCGGCAGCGCCAAAGGACGACCCCCGGGCCCCGCAGGGGCCACCGGCCGGAAAGCAGAACCAGGAGCAGGAGCGCCCCCCACCCCAAAACGGCCCGCGCCCCCAACCCAACGCAGCAGGACGGGGCACTGCAGGCCCACCAGGCACCCCACCAGGCACCCCACCGGCCCACAACCCCCGCTCCCCCCACGACCCCCCCCACCCCCCATCCACCACCCGCCATCCACCCCAGCCCCAACCGCCCCCAGGTCCCCAAATCCCCAGACACCCCCCACCCCAGCACCCCCACCAAACCCCCACCCACCCCACCGGGACCCCGGCGGGCACCCGGGATCAGCCCGGCGGGGCTCGCCCCCCGGATATTGGGGCCGGAGGCCCACCGGAGCGGGGCGGGCACAGCAACAATCCCGCCCACCCTCCCGGCCCCCGGAGCGCCGAGACCCGGGCCACGGATGGAACCCCCGGCCCAGGGGAGGGGGAGGAGGGCGGACAGGGGAGGGGGAGGGGACGGGGGAAGGAGACGACAGGAAGGGCAGGAGGCAGCGGCAGGTCCGCAGAGAGAGGGGGAGAGGAGGAGGAAGGGCGACGAGGGAGATGGGACAGGGAGGCGGAGGACGGGCGGGGAGAGGTGAAGAGGGAGAGGAAGCAAGGGGGAGGAAGGGGGAGGGGAGAGGGAACCACGGAACCGCGTCGCCGGGCCCAGAGCGACGGACCGCACCGGGGCGGCGCCGCCCCGAACACCAGGGAGAGCCCCGCAACACAGCACCCCCCACGAGACCCAGGGAACGACCAAGACGCAGCCGCCACCTAGCAGCCAACAGAGGGGCAGACCCGCCCACGCCCAGCCAGGGGGGGACAGCACCTGTAGAGTTAGTCCCCTGGCATGCAGTGAATCCGAATATTAGCCCTTAGTGCCCATTGGAAGTGAATCTGCTCGATCCTGTTGGCAGCAACTGGGTTCCTGACTATAAAAATACAACCATTAGTTACAAACTGTCAAATGCAGAGACATCAATGTAAGTTATCACGATGTGGTGGCTCTCGCTAACAGGCAGAATTAAATAACCAGAATTAGGTTAAAATATTCTATATACGTAGACCATATTTCTATGAATTTTGATATTTGTTTTTTATTTGAGGCCGATATTTCTTCCATTAAAATGGGATTTATGAGGAGGTTAGACAATTGGTCAATATTCAGAGTTTGTTTATTTTTCCAGTTAACAAGAATTGTTTTTTTTGCGATAGTAAGGGCTACAAGTGTAGATTGAAATTGTTTATGTGGTCGGTCAGTTGTTGTTAGGTCACCTAGCAAACACAAGTTTGGAGATAAAGGTATCCTACAGTCCAAGATAGCGGAAAGTTTTTCTAAGACTTTAGTCCAGAAATACATAACCGGAGTGCATAACCATAAAGCATGATAATAAGTGTCTGTAGTGTTTTGTAAACACTGGAGACAAATGTCGGAGTCGGAGAGTCCCATTTTCTTCATCATATATTGAGTAATGTATGTTCTATGGATAATTTTATATTGGATAAGTTGTAAATTTGTGTGTTTTGTCATTTTAAATGCATTTTCACAATCTTGAATCCAAAAGTCAGATTCCGGAGCTATAGACAAGTCTGTCTCCCATTTTAAGATGGGTAAAGACATTTTATCCGTATATGAAAGTAATTTATATATTTTTGAAAGTTTTTTTTGTTGTCGGAGAAAACTTGGCAATATCTTTAGCTAAAACAGGCGGTTGGAGCGTACCCTGAAGTGTTGGAATTTGTTTCTTTATCATATTTTTAACTTGCAGATAATGTAAAAAATTTCCGTTTGTTATTTTGTATTTTTGGAGCAAGGATGTATATGATATAAACATATTATCTGAGAAGAGATGGTGGAGATGTGTAATTCCTTTCTGCTCCCACACACCTAAATAAAATGATTGGTTGTTAATTCGAAAGTCAGGGTTATGCCATAGGGGAGAAAGCCCACAGGGCTCCACTTGGGCTTTTGTAATTTCTAATGCCTTCCACCAAGCAGTCAGGGTGGCGGAAATCATTGGGTTTTTAAAACAATTATGTCGCTTAATTGATGTTGTAATAAAGAGTAAATCTAGAAGTCTGAGGTTATTACAATCCTTCTGTTCTAGTGCCAGCCAACAGTTAGTATCTCTGTTGGGTTGTGCCCATAGAACGATATATTGTAGCTGGTTGGCTATATAGTAGTACATAAAATTTGGTGCCTCTAGACCACCTTTGGATTTGCTTTTCTGAAGAGTAGATAGACTAATCTTTGCTTTTTTTTTTATTCCAGTAAAATTTTGTAACGGCTGAGTCCAACAACTGGAACCATTTAGCCATAGGTTTAAATGGAATCATTGAGAAAAAATAGTTTATTTTAGGTAAAACTTTCATTTTAATGGTGGCTATTCGTCCTATTAAAGAAACCCTCCCAACCCTGACTACTGATTCCTTGAAATAAGGCTAAGTATCGGTACTCCACCAGCTGTAGGTGAGCTTTGCCACAAAGGAGTGTGATCAATGGTCTAAAGCTGAACAAGGGGCCTCATCAACAGAAGACCGTTTAAGGCCCAATTGACCGTAACGATTATTTGGGTTGCCGTAATGGCTTAATGAGAAATTTAGACGGTACTAAGGGGAGTTGTAATTTCCTCTGCAACCTCTGGGACACCACATTGACTTTGCTTGTTTGTAGGAGCAAAATAAACGATAAAAATCCTATTATCAAGTATTCATAATCTGAAGTTGCTACTTTAGTTAATCATGGAGTTCTTTGCTTTCATAAGAGAATTACTAATCCACTCAGTAAACACAAATGATTCGGCAGAAATTTAATTTCTAGACAACAAATTTATTTAGTAAGCACACATATATCAGTCACAGCCTTACCTATTAATGAAACGGAATAAAAATGTGAATCAAAGATAAAAAGAAAACTTGCAACCTAACTAACTACTCTAAGATAAAAGAAAGTAGATGAAAAGGGTAGATGGGGGATAAAGATGGAAGCGTTTGACCTGTCAATTATTTTATGTTTGAATAAAAGCATTGCACCAGTAGTATATGGTCAGATTGCAATTCAGGCGCAACTCACGGACTGCTTCAGTCGCACGGGAGAGAGAGAGACTCGAGCGTCGATCCTCGGTTGACAGCTGGATTTCTGCCCGGGAGTCTCTGGCTGCCGGTCGGTGATGCTCGCGCGGCCTGGAGGTCTGCAGGTCCTTGTGTGAGCGCTACGGGGGCCTCGGACTCATGCCTTGGGGGATGCGCAGGATACCTGCGAGTCCTTGCCTGATGCGCGCTGTGGCTCAAAGGAAGAAGCCGCGTAGTCACCCTCAGCGACCACGTCTCTCGTGATGATCAGAAAAAGTTCATGGGGCCAGACGTGAGGTGCAGAGAGGGCGGAGGAGTTGGCCGATCGGGAAAGTCCTTGAGCAGTTCATAGGGCGAAGGAGAGTTCGGGAAAAGAGAGCCCTTGACCAGTTCATGGGGAAGAGAGCGTCAGAAAAAGACTGAGAAGTTCCTTCGCGCGCTTGTTTTAAAAGCTGTATCAAAAGGGGGGCCGGCCTGCAGTCCCAGGGGGGAAGGGCCTTAGTCACGCCCCCCTCTGTGCGCATGAAGCAGACTTGTATTTGATAATTTTTGGATCAGAATTGACAACCAGATGCTTTATTTATGATTCTGAACACATTTCAAACATTACAGCGATCATAAAGTTATTTAATCCGCTAATCTTACTAATTACCAGAATTTAGTTGGCTACAGAAATTACACACATCATTCATTTGAGATAGACATACAGGTTGTGTACAAAGATAAACAGGAGATTTTTTTAAGTCAGTCAAGTACAAAGAGTCCGGATGTCCCAAATTATGTAGACTTCAGATTAATTAGGAGCAGCAGGATTCTTGAGGATAAACATACAACTTCTAAGGGGGCATTGTTTCCCCAAAAAACACATGGCTAATTCCTGTGGATAGGCCAGACCATAAAAGAGGGTCTGGGGACTGCTTATCAGACAGGATTTCAGGTCTGTCGGAGCTGTGGGCCTCCACCAGAGTTTCCTCTGGGTTTGCCCTGCTCGGGCATAGTTCACCATCTTTTGCAACCTTTCCGACCTTCTGTCACACGATTCCATTCGTAATGGATTAGTAACCGCCCCAGTTCTTGCAGCCCACAGAGACGCCTCTGTGTCCATGCATTTTCCATGGGCGGGGAGACTTTTAACGTCCCGCTCCACGCCGGCGCAACATTTTCCGGCCATCTGCCAAACCATCCCATTCATAATGGGTTAGTTATTGCCCCAAATCTCCCAGCCCACAGAGACGCCTCTTTGTCCGTTCACTTTCTGACACCTTAATCGGACACCTGTACCGCCACGCAACAGATCTTTTTCAGGGAGAGGTTTATTAGACACACACCCTGTGGGCATCACGTTGGCCGATCAAGCTCGTAACCAGCAATACAACGACAGGAACGCTGCGGGCTTCCACCAGAGTTTCCTCTGGTTTCGCCCTGCTCGGGCATAGTTCACCATCTTTTGCAACATTTTCCGGCCTTCTGCCATTCCATCCCATTCATAATGGGTTAGTTATTGCCCCAGATCTCCCAGCCCACAGAGACGCCTCTGTGTCCATGCATTTTCCATGGGTGGGGAGAATTTTAACGTCCTGCTCCACACCGGCGCAACATTTTCTGGCCATCTGCCAAACCATCCCATTCGTAATGGGTTTGTTACTGCCCCAGTTCACTCAGCCCACAGAGACGCCTCTGTGTCCGTGCACTTTCTGACACCTTCATCGGACACCTGTAACGCCACGCCACAGATCTCTTTTTCAGGGACAGGTTTATTAGACACACACCCTGTGGGCATCACGTTGGCCGATCAAGCTCGTTACCAACGGTACAACAACAGGACCGCTGCGGGCCTCAACCAGAGTTTCCTCTGGGTTCGCCCTGCTCGGGCATAGTTCACCATCTTTTGCAACTTTTCCGACCTTCTGTCATACCATCCCATTCGTAATGGGTTAGTAACCGCCCCAGTTCTTGCAGCCCACAGAGACGCCTCTGTGTCCGTTCACTCTCTGACACCTTCATCGGACACCTACGCCGCCACGCAACAGATCTTTTTCAGGGAGAGGTTTATTAGACACACACCCTGTGGGCATCACGTTGGCCGATCAAGCTCGTTACCAGCGGTACAACGACAGGACCGCTGCGGGGCTCCACCAGAGTTTCCTCTGGGTTCGCCCTGCTCGGGCATAGTTCACCATCTTTTGCAACATTTTCCGGCCTTCTGCCATCCCATCCCATTCATAATGGGTTAGCTATTATCCCAAATATCCCAGCCCACAGAGACGCCTCTGTGTCCATGCATTTTCCATGGGCGGGGAGACTTTTAACGTCCCGCTCCACGCCGGCGCAACATTTTCCGGCCGTCTGCCAAACCATCCCATTCGTAATGGGTTTGTTACTGCCCCAGTTCACTCAGCCCCCAGAGACGCGTCTGTGTCCGTGCACTTTCTGACACCTTCATCGGACACCTGTACCGCCACGAATAAGAGCTCTTTTTCAGGGAGAGTTTTATTAGACTTACACCCTGTGGGCATCACGTTGGCCGATCAAGCTCGTTACCAGTGGTACAACGACAGGACCGCTGCGAGGCTCCACCAGAGTTTCCTCTGGGTTCGCCCTGCTCGGGCATAGTTCACCATCTTTTGCAACATTTTCCGGCCTTCTGCCATCCCATCCCATTCATTTTTTTTTTTTTTTTTTTTTTTTTTTTTTTTTTTTTTTCTTTTTTGGGAGATCTCAGTATTGATCATTTGAAATGTCATCATCATTGTTCTCCCTTTTTTTTTTTTTTTTTTTTTTTGTATGTGTGTTTGTGCGTGTGTGCGTGCGTGTGTGTGTGCGTGCGTGCGTGCGTGCGAAAAAAAATAAAAATAAATAAGAATTCCCATACCGTTCACCTAAACCGAACACTTCAAAATCCAGCCAGAGTCGTGGGGCCGCCAGGAGACCCAAAGGGGGACCAAAGAAAAGAAAGAAAAGCGAAGCCCAGCACCGACCAGACACCACCCACCGGGCCACTAACCTTCACCAACCCCAAAGACATCCCAACTCCAACAAATCAGGGAAACCTCAAGGGCCCAAAGGAGAAACTGAGGAAAGGTAGAAAGGACAGACGAAGCAGAGTGAGATCCACAGACACCAGCCTCCACCGAATCAATGACCTGAGGGAGAAACAAGTTGTGTCTGAGTCTCGATAGATGCTGGTGTGGTGGATCTAGCATGCATGAAAATCTCCACCAAAGAGGGGAGCCGTCGACCTCCGCCAGGACAGAGCATCCCATCCCATTCATAATGGGTTAGCTATTATCCCAAATATCCCAGCCCACAGAGACGCCTCTGTGTCCATGCATTTTCAATGGGCGGGGAGACTTTTAACGTCCCGCTCCACGCCGGCGCAACATTTTCCGGCCGTCTGCCAAACTATCCCATTCGTAATGGGTTTGTTACTGCCCCAGTTCAATCAGCCCACAGAGATGCCTCTGTGTCTGTGCACTTTCTGACACCTTCATCGGACACCTGTACCACCACGCCACAGATCTCTTTTTCAGGGAGAAGTTTATTAGACACACACCCTATGGGCATCACGTTGGCCGATTAAGCTCGTTACCAGCGGTACAACGACAGGACCGCTGTGGGCCTCCACCAGAGTTTACTCTGGGTTCGCCCTGCTCGGGCATAGTTCACCATCTTTTGCAACTTTTCCGACCTTCTGTCACACCATGCCATTCGTAATGGGTTAGTAACCGCCCCAGTTCTTGCAGCCCACAGAGATGCCTCTGTGTCCGTTCACTTTCTGACACCTTCATCGGACACCTGTACCGCCACGCAACAGATCTTTTTCAGGGAGAGGTTTATTAGACACACACCCTGTGGGCATCACGTTGGCCGATCAAGCTCGTTACCAGCGGTACAACGACAGGACTGCTGCGGGTCTCCACCAGAGTTTCCTCTGGGTTCGCCCTGCTCGGGCATAGTTCACCATCTTTTGCAACATTTTCCGGCCTTCTGCCATCCCATCCCATTCATAATGGGTTAGTTATTATCCCAAATCTCCCAGCCCACAGAGACGCCTCTGTGTCCATGCATTTTCCATGGACGGGGAGACTTTTAACGGCCCACTCCACGCCGGCGCAACATTTTCCGGCCCTCTGCCAAACCATCCCAATCGTAATGGGTTTGTTACTGCCCCAGTTCACTCAGCCCACAGAGACGCCTCTATGTCCGTGCACTTTCTGACACCTTCATCGGACACCTGTACCGCCACGCCACAGATCTCTTTTTCAGGGAGAGGTTTATTAGACACACACCCTATGGGCATCACGTTGGCCGCTCAAGCTCGTTACCAGCGGTACAACGACAGGCCCGCTGGGGGCCTCCACCAGAGTTTCCACTGGGTTCGTCCTGCTCGGGCATAGTTCACCATCTTTTGCAACATTTTCCGGCCTTCTGCCATCCAATCCCATTCATCATGGGTTAGTTATTATCCCAAATCTCCCAGCCCACAGAGACGCCTCTGTGTCCATGCATTTTCCATGGGCGGGGAGAATTTTAACGCCCCGCTCCGCGCCGGCGCAAGATTTTCCGGCCGTCTGCCAAACCATCCCATTCGTAATGGGTTTGTTATTACCCCAAATCTCCGAGCCCACAGAGATGCCTCTGTGTCCGTATACCTTCTGATACCTTCATCGGACACCTGTACCGCCACGCCACAGATCTCTTTTTCAGGGAGAGGTTTACTAGACACACACCCTATGGGCATCACGTTGGCCGCTCAAGCTCGTTACCAGCGGTACAACGACAGGCCCGCTGTGGGCCTCCACCAGAGTTTCCTCTGGGTTCGCCCTGCTCGGGCATAGTTCACCATCTTTTGCAACCTTTCCGACCTTCTGTCATTCCATTCCATTCGTAATGGGTTAGTAACCGCCCCAGTTCTTGCAGCCCACAGAGACGCCTCTGTGTCCATGCATTTTCCATGGGCGGGGAGACTTAACGTCCAGCTCCACGCCGGCGCAACATTTTCCGGCCATCTGCCAAACCATCCCATTCCTAATGGGTTAGTTATTGCCCCAAATCCCCCAGCCCACAGAGACGCCTCTGTGTCCGTTCACTTTCTGACACCTTCATCGGACACCTGTACCGCCACGCAACAGATCTTTTTCAGGGAGAGGTTTATTAGACACACACCCTGTGGGCATCACGTTGGCCGATCAAGCTCGTTACCAGCAATACAACGACAGGAACGCTGCGGGCTTCCACCAGAGTTTCCTCTGGGTTCGCCCTGCTCGGGCATAGTTCACCATCTTTTGCAACCTTTCCGACCTTCTGTCATACCATTCCATTCGTAATGGGTTAGTAACCGCCCCAGTTCTTGCAGCCCACAGAGACGCCTCTGTGTCCATGCATTTTCCATGGGCGGGGAGACTTTTAACGTCCCGGGCTCCACGCCGGCGCAACGTTTTAAGGCCGTCTGCCAAACCATTCCATTCGTAATGGGTTTGTTACTGCCCCAGTTTACTCAGCCCACAGAGACGCCTCTGTGTCCGTTCACTTTCTGACACCTTCATCGGACACCTGTACCGCCACGCAACAGATCTTTTTCAGGGAGAGGTTTATTAGACACACACCCTGTGGGCATCACGTTGGCCGATCAAGCTCGTTACCAGCAATACAACGACAGGAACGCTGCGGGCTTCCACCAGAGTTTCCTCTGGGTTCGCCCTGCTTGGGCATAGTTCACCATCTTTTGCAACCTTTCCGACCTTCTGTCATACCATTCCATTCGTAATGGGTTAGTAACCGCCCCAGTTCTTGCAGCCCACAGAGACGCCTCTGTGTCCATGCATTTTCCATGGGCGGGGAGACTTTTAACGTCCCGGGCTCCACGCCGGCGCAACATTTTAAGGCCGTCTGCCAAACCATTCCATTCGTAATGGGTTTGTTACTGCCCCAGTTTACTCAGCCCACAGAGACGCCTCTGTGTCCGTGCACTTTCTGACACCTTCATCGAACATCTGTACCGCCACGCCACAGATCTCTTTTTCAGGGAGAGGTTTATTAGACACACACCCTATGGGCATCACGTTGGCCGCTCAAGCTCGTTACCAGCGGTACAACGACAGGACCGCTGTGAGCACCCAACAGAGTTTCCTCTGGGTTCGCCCTGCTCGGGCATAGTTCACCATCTTTTGCAAGCTTTCTGACCTTCTGTCATACCATTCCATTCGTAATTGGTTAGTAACCGCCCCAGTTCTTGCAGCCCACAGAGACGCCTCTGTGTCCATGCATTTTCCATGGGCGGGGAGACTTTTAACGTCCCGCTCCACGCCGGCGCAACATTTTCCGGCCATCTGCCAAACCATCCCATTCATAATGGGTTAGTTATTGCCCCAAATCTCCCAGCTAACAGAGACGCCTCTGTGTCCGTTCACTTTCTGACACCTTCATCGGACACCTGTACCGCCACGCAACAGATCTTTTTCAGGGAGAGGTTTATTAGACACACACCCTTTGGGCATCACGTTGGCCGATCAAGCTCGTTACCAGCGGTACAACAACAGGACCGCTGCGTGCCTCCACCAGAGTTTCCTCTGGGTTCGCCCTGCTCGGGCATAGTTCACCATCTTTTGCAACATTTTCCGGCCTTCAGCCATCCAATCCCATTCATCATGGGTTAGTTATTGCCCCAAGTCTCCCAGCCCACATAGACGCCTCTGTGTCCATGCATTTTCCATGGGCGGGGAGACTTTTAACGCCCTGCTCTGCGCGCCGGCGCAACATTTTCCGGCCGTCTGCCAAACCATCCCATTCGTAATGGGTTTGTTACTGTCCCAGTTCACTCAGCCCACAGAGACGCCTCTGTGTCCGTGCACCTTCTGATTCCTTCATCGGACACCTGTACCGCCACGCATAAGAGCTCTTTTTCAGGGAGAGTTTTATTAGACACACACCCTGTGGGCATCACGTTGGCCGATCAAGCTCGTTACCAGCGGTACAACGAAAGGACCGCTGTGGGCCTCCACCAGAGTTTCCTCTGGGTTCGCCCTGCTCGGGCATAGTTCACCATCTTTTGCAACATTTTACGGCCTTCTGCCATCCCATCCAATTCATAATGGGTTAGTTATTGCCCCAAATCTCCCAGGCCACAGAGACGCCTCTGTGTCGATGCATTTTCCATGGGCGGGGAGACTTTTAACGTCCCGCTCCACGCCGGCGCAAGATTTTCCGGCCTTCTGCCATCCCATCCCATTCATAATGGGTTAGTAACCGCCCCAGTTCTTTCAGCCCACAGAGACGCCTCTGTGTCCATGCATTTTCCATGGGCGGGGAGACTTAACGTCCCGCTCCACGCCGGCGCAACATTTTCCGGCCGTCTGCCAAACCATCCCATTCGTAATGGGTTAGTTACTGCCCCAGTTCACTCAGCCCACAGATACGCCTCTGTGTCTGTGCACTTTCTGACACCTTCATCGGACACCTGTACCGCCACGCCACAGATCTCTTTTTCAGGGAGAGGTTTATTAGACACACACCCTATGGGCATCACGTTGGCCGCTCTAGCTCGTTACCAGCGGTACGACAGGCCCGCTGTGGGCCTCCACCAGAGTTTCCTCTGGGTTCGCCCTGCTCGGGCATAGTTCACCATCTTTTGCAACCTTTCCGACCTTCTGTCATACCATTCCATTCGTAATGGGTTAATAACCGCCCCAGTTCTTGCAGCCCACAGAGACGCCTCTGTGTCCATGCATTTTCCATGGGCGGGGAGACTTTTAACGTCCCACTCCACGCCGGCGCAACATTTTCCAGCCGTCTGCCAAACCATCCCATTCGTAATGGGTTTGTTACTGCCCCAGTTTACTCAGCCCACAGAGACGCCTCTGTGTCCGTGCACTTTCTGACACCTCAATCGGACACCTGTACCGCCACGCCACAGATCTCTTTTTCAGGGAGAGGTTTACTAGACACACACCCTATGGGCATCACGTTGGCCGCTCAAGCTCGTTACCAGCGGTACAACGACAGGCCCGCTGTGGGCCTCCACCAGAGTTTCCTCTGGGTTCGCCCTGCTCGGGCATAGTTCACCATCTTTTGCAACCTTTCCGACCTTCTGTCATTCCATTCCATTCGTAATGGGTTAGTAACCGCCCCAGTTCTTGCAGCGCACAGAGACGCCTCTGTGTCCATGCATTTTCCATGGGCGGGGAGACTTTTAACGTCCCGCTCCACGCCGGCGCAACATTTTCCGGCCATCTGCCAAACCATCCCATTCATAATGGGTTAGTTATTGCCCCAAATCCCCCAGCCCACAGAGACGCCTCTGTGTCCGTTCACTTTCTGACACCTTCATCGGACACCTGTACCGCCACGCAACAGATCTTTTTCAGGGAGAAGTTTATTAGACACACACCCTGTGGGCATCACGGTGGCCGATCAAGCTCGTTACCAGCAATACAACGACAGGAACGCTGCGGGCTTCCACCAGAGTTTCCTCTGGGTTCGCCCTGCTCGGGCATAGTTCACCATCTTTTGCAACCTTTCCGACCTTCTGTCATACCATTCCATTCGTAATGGGTTAGTAACCGCCCCAGTTCTTGCAGCCCACAGAGACGCCTCTGTGTCCGTGCACTTTCTGACACCTTCATCGGACACCTGTACCGCCACGCCACAGATCTCTTTTTCAGGGAGAGGTTTATTAGACACACACCCTATGGGCATCACGTTGGCCGCTCAAGCTCGTTACCAGCGGTACAACAACAGGCCCGCTGGGGGCCTCCACCAGAGTTTCCTCTGGGTTCGCCCTACTCGGGCATAGTTCACCATCTTTTGCAACCTTTCAGACCTTCTGTCATTCCATTCCATTCGTAATGGGTTAGTAACCGCCCCAGTTCTTGCAGCCCACAGAGACGCCTCTGTGTCCATGCATTTTCCATGGGCGGGGAGACTTTTAACGTCCCGGGACGCTCCACGCCGGCGCAACATTTTCCGGCCGTCTGCCAAACCATCCCATTCGTAATGGGTTTGTTACTGCCCCAGTTCACTCAGCCCACAGAGATGCCTCTGTGTCCGTGCACTTTCTGAAACCTTCATCGGACACCTGTACCGCCACGCCACAGATCTCTTTTTCAGGGAGAGGTTTATTAGACACACACCCTATGGGCATCACGTTGGCCGATTAAGCTCGTTACCAGCGGTACAACGACAGGACCGCTGTGGGCCTCCACCAGAATTTCCTCTGGGTTCGCCCTGCTCGGGCATAGTTCACCATCTTTTGCAACATTTTCTGGCCTTCTGCCATCCCATCCAATTCATAATGGGTTAGTTATTGCCCCAAATCTCCCAGGCCACAGAGACGCCTCTGTGTCGATAAATTTTCCATGGGCGGGGAGACTTTTAACGTCCCGCTCCACGCCGGCGCAAGATTTTCCGGCCTTCTGCCATCCCATTCATAATGGGTTAGTAACCGCCCCAGTTCTTTCAGCCCACAGAGACGCCTCTGTGTCTGTGCACTTTCTGACACCTTCATCGAACATCTGTACCGCCACGCCACAGATCTCTTTTTCAGGGAGAGGTTTATTAGACACACACCCTATGGGCATCACGTTGGCCGATTAAGCTCCTTACCAGCAGTACAACGACAGGACCGCTGTGGGCCTCCAACAGAGTTTCCTCTGGGTTCGCCCTGCTCGGGCATAGTTCACCATCTTTTGCAACTTTTCTGACCTTCTGTCATACCATCCCATTTGTAATGGGTTAGTTATTATCCCAAATCTCGCAGCCCACAGAGACGCCTCTGTGTCCATGCATTTTCCATGGGCGGGGAGACTTTTAACGTCCCGCTCCACGCCGGCGCAACATTTTCCGGCCGTCTGCCAAACTATCCCATTCGTAAAGGGTTTGTTACTGCCCCAGTTCAATCAGCCCACAGAGATGCCTCTGTGTCTGTGCACTTTCTGACACCTTCATCGAACATCTGTACCGCCACGCCACAGATCTCTTTTTCAGGGAGAGGTTTATTAGACACTCACCCTATGGGCATCACGTTGGCTGCTCAAGCTCGTTACCAGCGGTACAACGACAGGACCGCTGTGGGCCTCCAACAGAGTTTCCTCTGGGTTCGGCCTGCTCGGGCATAGTTCACCATCTTTTGCAAGCTTTCCGACCTTCTGTCATACCATTCCATTTGTAATTGGTTAGTAACCGCCCCAGTTCTTGCAGCCCACAGAGACGCCTCTGTGTCCATGCATTTTCCATGGGCGGGGAGACTTTTAACATCCCACTCCACGCCGGCGCAACATTTTCCGGCCGTCTGCCAAACCATCCCATTCGTAATGGGTTTGTTACTGCCCCAGTTTACTCAGCCCACAGAGACGCCTCTGTGTCCGTGCACTTTCTGACACCTCAATCGGACACCTGTACCGCCACGCCACAGATCTCTTTTTCAGGGAGAGGTTTACTAGACACACACCCTATGGGCATCACGTTGGCCGCTCAAGCTCGTTACCAGCGGTACAACGACAGGCCCGCTGTGGGCCTCCACCAGAGTTTCCTCTGGGTTCGCCCTGCTCGGGCATAGTTCACCATCTTTTGCAACCTTTCCGACCTTCTGTCATTCCATTCCATTCGTAATGGGTTAGTAACCGCCCCAGTTCTTGCAGCCCACAGAGACGCCTCTGTGTCCATGCATTTTCCATGGGCGGGGAGACTTTTAACGTCCCGCTCCACGCCGGCGCAACATTTTCCGGCCATCTGCCAAACCATCCCATTCATAATGGGTTAGTTATTGCCCCAAATCCCCCAGCCCACAGAGACGCCTCTGTGTCCGTTCACTTTCTGACACCTTCATCGGACACCTGTACCGCCACGCAACAGATCTTTTTCAGGGAGAGGTTTATTAGACACACACCCTGTGGGCATCACGTTGGCAGATCAAGCTCGTAACCAGCAATACAACGACAGGAACGCTGCGGGCTTCCACCAGAGTTTCCTCTGGGTTCGCCCTGCTCGGGCATAGTTCACCATCTTTTGCAACCTTTCCGACCTTCTGTCATACCATTCCATTCGTAATGGGTTAGTAACCGCCCCAGTTCTTGCAGCCCACAGAGACGCCTCTGTGTCCGTGCACTTTCTGACACCTTCATCGGACACCTGTACCGCCACGCCACAGATCTCTTTTTCAGGGAGAGGTTTATTAGACACACACCCAATGTGCATCACGTTGGCCGATCAAGCTCGTTACCAGCGGTACAATGACAAGACCGCTGTGGGCATCCACCAGAGTTTCCTCTGGGTTCGCCCTGCTCGGGCATAGTTCACCATCTTTTGCAACATTTTCCGGCCTTCTGCCATCCCATCCCATTCATAATGGGTTAGTTATTATCCCAAATCTCGCAGCCCACAGAGACGCCTCTGTGTCCATGCATTTTCCATGGGCGGGGAGACTTTTAACGTCCCACTCCACGCCGGCGCAACATTTTCCGGCCGTCTGCCAAACCATCCCATTCGTAATGGGTTTGTTACTGCCCCAGTTTACTCAGCCCACAGAGACGCCTCTGTGTCCGTGCACTTTCTGACACCTCAATCGGACACCTGTACCGCCACGCCACAGATCTCTTTTTCAGGGAGAGGTTTACTAGACACACACCCTATGGGCATCACGTTGGCCGCTCAAGCTCGTTACCAGCGGTACAACGACAGGCCCGCTGTGGGCCTCCACCAGAGTTTCCTCTGGGTTCGCCCTGCTCGGGCATAGTTCACCATCTTTTGCAACCTTTCCGACCTTCTGTCATTCCATTCCATTCGTAATGGGTTAGTAACCGCCCCAGTTCTTGCAGCCCACAGAGACGCCTCTGTGTCCATGCATTTTCCATGGGCGGGGAGACTTTTAACGTCCCGCTCCACGCCGGCGCAACATTTTCCGGCCATCTGCCAAACCATCCCATTCATAATGGGTTAGTTATTGCCCCAAATCCCCCAGCCCACAGAGACGCCTCTGTGTCCGTTCACTTTCTGACACCTTCATCGGACACCTGTACCGCCACGCAACAGATCTTTTTCAGGGAGAGGTTTATTAGACACACACCCTGTGGGCATCACGTTGGCCGATCAAGCTCGTAACCAGCAATACAACGACAGGAACGCTGCGGGCTTCCACCAGAGTTTCCTCTGGGTTCGCCCTGCTCGGGCATAGTTCACCATCTTTTGCAACCTTTCCGACCTTCTGTCATACCATTCCATTCGTAATGGGTTAGTAACCGCCCCAGTTCTTGCAGCCCACAGAGACGCCTCTGTGTCCGTGCACTTTCTGACACCTTCATCGGACACCTGTACCGCCACGCCACAGATCTCTTTTTCAGGGAGAGGTTTATTAGACACACACCCAATGGGCATCACGTTGGCCGATCAAGCTCGTTACCAGCGGTACAATGACAAGACCGCTGTGGGCATCCACCAGAGTTTCCTCTGGGTTCGCCCTGCTCGGGCATAGTTCACCATCTTTTGCAACATTTTCCGGCCTTCTGCCATCCCATCCCATTCATAATGGGTTAGTTATTATCCCAAATCTCGCAGCCCACAGAGACGCCTCTGTGTCCATGCATTTTCCATGGGCGGGGAAACTTTTAACGTCCTGCTCCACGCCGGCGCAACATTTTCCGGCCGTCTGCCAAACCATCCCATTCGTAATGGGTTTGTTACTGCCCCAGTTTACTCAGGCCACAGAGAAACCTCTGTGTCCGTGCACTTTCTGACACCTTCATCGGACACCTGTACCGCCACGCCACAGATCTCTTTTTCAGGGAGAGGTTTATTAGACACACACCCAATGGGCATCACGTTGGCCGATCAAGCTCGTTACCAGCGGTACAATGACAAGACCGCTGTGGGCATCCACCAGAGTTTCCTCTGGGTTCGCCCTGCTCGGGCATAGTTCACCATCTTTTGCAACATTTTCCGGCCTTCTGCCATAACATCCCATTCATAATGGGTTAGTTATTATCCCAAATCTCGCAGCCCACAGAGACGCCTCTGTGTCCATGCATTTTCCATGGGCGGGGAGACTTTTAACGTCCTGCTCCACGCCGGCGCAACATTTTCCGGCCGTCTGCCAAACCATCCCATTCGTAATGGGTTTGTTACTGCCCCAGTTCACTCAGCCCACAGAGATGCCTCTGTGTCCGTGCACTTTCTGACACCTTCATCGGACACATGTACCGCCACGCCACAGATCTCTTTTTCAGGGAGAGGTTTATTAGACACTCACACCATTGGAAATCACGTTGGCCGATCAAGCTCGTTACCAGCGGTACAATGACAAGACCGCTGTGGGCCTCCACCAGAGTTTCCTGTGGGTTCGCCCTGCTCGGGCATAGTTCAGCAACTTTTGCAACATTTTCCGGCCTTCTGCCATCCCATCCCATTCATAATGGGTTAGTAACCGCCCCAGTTCTTTCAGCCCACAGAGACGCCTCTGTGTCCATGCATTTTCCATGGGCGGGGAGACTTTTAACGTCCCGCTCCACGCCGGTGCAACATTTTCCGGCCGTCTGCCAAACCATCCCATTCGTAATGGGTTTGTTACTGCCCCAGTTCACTCAGCCCACAGAGACGCCTCTGTGTCCGTGCACTTTCTGACACCTTCATCGGACACCTTTACCGCCACGCCACAGATCTCTTTTTCAGGGAGAGGTTTACTAGACACACACCCTATGGGCATCACGTTGGCCGCTCAAGCTCGTTACCAGCGGTACAACGACAGGCCCGCTGTGGGCCTCCACCAGAGTTTCCTCTGGGTTCGCCCTGCTCGGGCATAGTTCACCATCTTTTGCAACCTTTCCGACCTTCTGTCATTCCATTCCATTCGTAATGGGTTAGTAACCGCCCCAGTTCTTGCAGCCCACAGAGACGCCTCTGTGTCCATGCATTTTCCATGGGCGGGGAGACTTTTAACGTCCCGGGACGCTCCACGCGGGCGCAACATTTTCCGGCCATCTGCCAAACCATCCCATTCATAATGGGTTAGTTATTGCCCCAAATCCCCCAGCCCAAAGAGACGCCTCTGTGTCCGTTCACTTTCTGACACCTTCATCGGACACCTGTACCGCCACGCAACAGATCTTTTTCAGGGAGAGGTTTATTAGACACACACCCTGTGGGCATCACGTTGGCCGATCAAGCTCGTTACCAGATGTACAACGACAGGACCGCTGCGGGGCTCCACCAGAGTTTCCTCTGGGTTCGCCCTGCTCGGGCATAGTTAACTATCTTTTGCAACATTTTCCGGCCTTCTGCCATCCCATCCTATTCATAATGGGTTAGTTATTATCCCAAATCTCCCAGCCCACAGAGACGCCTCTGTGTCCATGCATTTTCCATGGGCGGGGAGACTTTTAACGTCCCGCTCCACGCCGGCGCAACATTTTCCGGCCATCTGCCAAACCATCCCATTCGTAATGGGTTTGTTACTGCTCCAGTTTACTCAGCCCACAGAGACGCCTCTGTGTCCGTGCACTTTCTGACACCTTCATCGGACACCTGTACCGCCACGCCACAGATCTCTTTTTCAGGGAGAGGTTTATTAGACATTCACCCAATGGGCATCACGTTGGCCGATCAAGCTCGTTACCAGCGGTACAATGACAAGACCGCTGTGGGCCTCCACCAGAGTTTCCTGTGGGTTCGCCCTGCTCGGGCATAGATCAGCATCTTTTGCAACATTTTCCGGCCTTCTGCCATCCCATCCCATTCATAATGGGTTAGTAACCGCCCCAGTTCTTTCAGCCCACAGAGACGCCTCTGTGTCCATGCATTTTCCATGGGCGGGGAGACTTTTAACGTCCCGCTCCACGCCGGCGCAACATTTTCCGGCCGTCTGCCAAACCATTCCATTCGTAATGGGTTTGTTACTGCCCCAGTTTACTCAGCCCACAGAGACGCCTCTGTGTCCGTGCACTTTCTGACACCTTCATCGGACACCTGTACCGCCACGCCACAGATCTCTTTTTCAGGGAGAGGTTTATTAGACACACACCCTGTGGGCATCACGTTGGCCGATCAAGCTCGTTACCAGCGGTACAACAACAGAACCGCTGCGGGCCTCCACCAGAGTTTCCTCTGGGTTCGCCCTGCTCGGGCATAGTTCACCATCTTTTGCAACATTTTCCGGCCTTCTGCCATCCAATCCCATTCATCATGGGTTAGTTATTGCCCCAAGTCTCCCAACCCACAGAGATGCCTCTGTGTCCGTGCACTTTCTGAAACCTTCATCGGACACCTGTACCGCCACGCCACAGATCTCTTTTTCAGGGAGAGGTTTACTAGACACACACCCTATGGGCATCACGTTGGCCGCTCAAGCTCGTTACCAGCGGTACAACGACAGGCCCGCTGTGGGCCTCCACCAGAGTTTCCTCTGGGTTCGCCCTGCTCGGGCATAGTTCACCATCTTTTGCAACCTTTCCGACCTTCTGTCATTCCATTCCATTCGTAATGGGTTAGTAACCGCCCCAGTTCTTGCAGCCCACAGAGACGCCTCTGTGTCCATGCATTTTCCATGGGCGGGGAGACTTTTAACGTCCCGGGACGCTCCACGCCGGCGCAACATTTTCCGGCCATCTGCCAAACCATCCCATTCATAATGGGTTAGTTATTGCCCCAAATCCCCCAGCCCAAAGAGACGCCTCTGTGTCCGTTCACTTTCTGACACCTTCATCGGACACCTGTACCGCCACGCAACAGATCTTTTTCAGGGAGAGGTTTATTAGACACACACCCTGTGGGCATCACGTTGGCCGATCAAGCTCGTTACCAGATGTACAACGACAGGACCGCTGCGGGGCTCCACCAGAGTTTCCTCTGGGTTCGCCCTGCTCGGGCATAGTTAACTATCTTTTGCAACATTTTCCGGCCTTCTGCCATCCCATCCCATTCATAATGGGTTAGTTATTATCCCAAATCTCCCAGCCCACAGAGACGCCTCTGTGTCCATGCATTTTCCATGGGCGGGGAGACTTTTAACGTCCCGCTCCACGCCGGCGCAACATTTTCCGGCCATCTGCCAAACCATCCCATTCGTAATGGGTTTGTTACTGCTCCAGTTTACTCAGCCCACAGAGACGCCTCTGTGTCCGTGCACTTTCTGACACCTTCATCGGACACCTGTACCGCCACGCCACAGATCTCTTTTTCAGGGAGAGGTTTATTAGACATTCACCCAATGGGCATCACGTTGGCCGATCAAGCTCGTTACCAGCGGTACAATGACAAGACCGCTGTGGGCCTCCACCAGAGTTTCCTGTGGGTTCGCCCTGCTCGGGCATAGATCAGCATCTTTTGCAACATTTTCCGGCCTTCTGCCATCCCATCCCATTCATAATGGGTTAGTAACCGCCCCAGTTCTTTCAGCCCACAGAGACGCCTCTGTGTCCATGCATTTTCCATGGGCGGGGAGACTTTTAACGTCCCGCTCCACGCCGGCGCAACATTTTCCGGCCGTCTGCCAAACCATTCCATTCGTAATGGGTTTGTTACTGCCCCAGTTTACTCAGCCCACAGAGACGCCTCTGTGTCCGTGCACTTTCTGACACCTTCATCGGACACCTGTACCGCCACGCCACAGATCTCTTTTTCAGGGAGAGGTTTATTAGACACACACCCTGTGGGCATCACGTTGGCCGATCAAGCTCGTTACCAGCGGTACAACAACAGAACCGCTGCGGGCCTCCACCAGAGTTTCCTCTGGGTTCGCCCTGCTCGGGCATAGTTCACCATCTTTTGCAACATTTTCCGGCCTTCTGCCATCCAATCCCATTCATCATGGGTTAGTTATTGCCCCAAGTCTCCCAACCCACAGAGATGCCTCTGTGTCCGTGCACTTTCTGAAACCTTCATCGGACACCTGTACCGCCACGCCACAGATCTCTTTTTCAGGGAGAGGTTTACTAGACACACACCCTATGGGCATCACGTTGGCCGCTCAAGCTCGTTACCAGCGGTACAACGACAGGCCCGCTGTGGGCCTCCACCAGAGTTTCCTCTGGGTTCGCCCTGCTCGGGCATAGTTCACCATCTTTTGCAACCTTTCCGACCTTCTGTCATTCCATTCCATTCGTAATGGGTTAGTAACCGCCCCAGTTCTTGCAGCCCACAGAGACGCCTCTGTGTCCATGCATTTTCCATGAGCGGGGAGACTTTTAACGTCCCGCTCCACGCCGGCGCAACATTTTCCGGCCATCTGCCAAACCATCCCATTCATAATGGGTTAGTTATTGCCCCAAATCCCCCAGCCCACAGAGACGCCTCTGTGTCCGTTCACTTTCTGACACCTTCATCGGACACCTGTACCGCCACGCCACAGATCTCTTTTTCAGGGAGAGGTTTATTAGACACACACCCTATGGGCATCACGTTGGCCGCTCAAGCTCGTTACCAGCGGTACAACGACAGGCCCGCTGTGGGCCTCCACCAGAGTTTCCTGTGGGTTCGCCCTGCTCCGGCATAGTTCAGCATCTTTTGCAACATTTTCCGGCCTTCTGCCATCCCATCCCATTCATAATGGGTTAGTAACCGCCCCAGTTCTTTCAGCCCACATATACGCCTCTGTGTCCATACATTTTCCATGGGCGGGGAGACTTTTAACGTCCCGCTCCACGCCGGCGCAACATTTTCCGGCCGTCTACCAAACCATTCCATTCGTAATGGGTTTGTTACTGCCCCAGTTTACTCAGCCCACAGAGACGCCTCTGTGTCCGTGCACTTTCTGACACCTTCATCGGACACCTGTACTGCCACGCCACAGATCTCTTTTTCAGGGAGAGGTTTATTAGACACACACCCTATGGTCATCACGTTGGCCGATTAAGCTCCTTACCAGCAGTACAACGACAGGACCGCTGTGGGCCTCCAACAGAGTTTCCTCTGGGTTCGCCCTGCTCGGGCATAGTTCACCATCTTTTGCAACTTTTCTGACCTTCTGTCATACCATCCCATTTGTAATGGGTTAGTAACCGCCCCAGTTCTTGCAGCCCACAGAGACGCCTCTGTGTCCGTTCACTTTCTGACACCTTCATCGGACACCTGTACTGCCACGCCACAGATCTCTTTTTCAGGGAGAGGTTTATTAGACACACACCCTATGGTCATCACGTTGGCCGATTAAGCTCCTTACCAGCAGTACAACGACAGGACCGCTGCGGGGCTCCACCAGAGTTTCCTCTGGGTTCGCCCTGCTCGGGCATAGTTAACCATCTTTTGCAACATTTTCCGGCCTTCTGCCATCCCATCCCATTCATAATGGGTTAGTTATTATCCCAAATCTCCCAGCCCACAGAGACGCCTCTGTGTCCATGCATTTTCCATGGGCGGGGAGACTTTTAACGTCCCGCTCCACGTCGGCGCAACATTTTCCGGCCATCTGCCAAACCATCCCATTCATAATGGGTTAGTTATTGCCCCAAATCCCCCAGCCCACAGAGACGCCTCTGTGTCCGCTCACTTTCTGACACCTTCATCGGACACCTGTACCGCCACGCAACAGATCTTTTTCAGGGAGAGGTTTATTAGACACTCACACCATTGGAAATCACGTTGGCCGATCAAGCTCGTTACCAGATGTACAACGACAGGACCGCTGTGGGCATCCACCAGAGTTTCCTCTGGGTTCGCCCTGCTCGGGCATAGTTCACCATCTTTTGCAACATTTTCCGGCCTTCTGCCATCCCATCCCATTCATAATGGGTTAGTTATTATCCCAAATCTCGCAGCCCATAGAGACGCCTCTGTGTCCATGCATTTTCCATGGGCGGGGAAACTTTTAACGTCCTACTCCACGCCGGCGCAACATTTTCCGGCCGTCTGCCAAACCATCCCATTCGTAATGGGTTTGTTACTGCCCCAGTTTACTCAGCCCACAAAGACACCTATGTGTCCGTGCACTTTCTGACACCTCAATCGGACACCTGTACCGCCACGCCACAGATCTCTTTTTCAGGGAGAGGTTTATTAGACACACACCCTGTGGGCATCACGTTGGCCGATCAAGCTCGTTACCAGCGGTACAATGACAGGCCCGCTGTGGGCCTCCACCAGAGTTTCCTCTGGGTTCGCCCTACTCGGGCATAGTTCACCATCTTTTGCAACCTTTCCGACCTTCTGTCATTCCATTCCATTCGTAATGGGTTAGTAACCGCCCCAGTTCTTGCAGCCCACAGAGACGCCTCTGTGTCCATGCATTTTCCATGGGAGGGGAGACTTATAACGTCCCGGGACGCTCCACGCCGGCGCAACATTTTCCGGCCGTCTGCCAAACCATCCCATTCGTAATGGGTTTGTTACTGCCCCAGTTCACTCAGCCCACAGAGATGCCTCTGTGTCCGTGCACTTTCTGAAACCTTCATCGGACACCTGTACCGCCACGCCACAGATCTCTTTTTCAGGGAGAGGTTTATTAGACACACACCCTATGGGCATCACGTTGGCCGATTAAGCTCGTTACCAGCGGTACAACGACAGGACCGCTGTGGGCCTCCACCAGAATTTCCTCTGGGTTCGCCCTGCTCGGGCATAGTTCACCATCTTTTGCAACATTTTCTGGCCTTCTGCCATCCCATCCAATTCATAATGGGTTAGTTATTGCCCCAAATCTCCCAGGCCACAGAGACGCCTCTGTGTCGATGCATTTTCCATGGGCGGGGAGACTTTTAACGTCCCGCTCCACGCCGGCGCAAGATTTTCCGGCCTTCTGCCATCCCATCCCATCCCATTCATAATGGGTTAGTAACCGCCCCAGTTCTTTCAGCCCACAGAGACGCCTCTGTGTCCATGCATTTTCCATGGGCGGGGAGACTTTTAACGTCCCGCTCCACGCCGGCGCAACATTTTCCGGCCGTCTGCCAAACCATCCCATTCGTAATGGGTTTGTTACTGCCCCAGTTCACTCAGCCCACAGAGACGCCTCTGTGTCTGTGCACTTTCTGACACCTTCATCGGACACCTGTACCGCCACGCCACATATCTCTTTTTCAGGGAGAGGTTTATTAGACACTCACACCATTGGAAATCACGTTGGCCGCTCTAGCTCGTTACCAGCGGTACGACAGGCCCGCTGTGGGCCTCCACCAGAGTTTCCTCTGGGTTCGCCCTGCTCGGGCATAGTTCACCATCTTTTGCAACCTTTCCGACCTTCTGTCATACCATTCCATTCGTAATGGGTTAATAACCGCCCCAGTTCTTGCAGCCCACAGAGACGCCTCTGTGTCCATGCATTTTCCATGGGCGGGGAGACTTTTAACGTCCCGCTCCACGCCGGCGCAACATTTTCCGGCCATCTGCCAAACCATCCCAGTCATAATGGGTTAGTTATTGCCCCAAATCCCCCAGCCCACAGAGACGCCTCTGTGTCCGTTCACTTTCTGACACCTTCATCGGACACCTGTACCGCCACGCAACAGATCTTTTTCAGGGAGAAGTTTATTAGACACACACCCTGTGGGCATCACGTTGGCCGATCAAGCTCGTTACCAGCAATACAACGACAGGAACGCTGCGGGCTTCCACCAGAGTTTCCTCTGGGTTCGCCCTACTCGGGCATAGTTCACCATCTTTTGCAACCTTTCCGACCTTCTGTCATTCCATTCCATTCGTAATGGGTTAGTAACCGCCCCAGTTCTTGCAGCACACAGAGACGCCTCTGTGTCCATGCATTTTCCATGGGCGGGGAGACTTTTAACGTCCCGGGACGCTCCACGCCGGCGCAACATTTTCCGGCCGTCTGCCAAACCATCCCATTCGTAATGGGTTTGTTACTGCCCCAGTTCACTCAGCCCACAGAGATGCCTCTGTGTCCGTGCACTTTCTGAAACCTTCATCGGACACCTGTACCGCCACGCCACAGATCTCTTTTTCAGGGAGAGGTTTATTAGACACACACCCTATGGGCATAACGTTGGCCGATAAAGCTCGTTACCAGCGGTACAACGACAGGACCGCTGTGGGCCTCCACCAGAATTTCCTCTGGGTTCGCCCTGCTCGGGCATAGTTCACCATCTTTTGCAACTTTTCCGACCTTCTGTCATACCATCCCATTCGTAATGGGTTAGTAACCGCCCCAGTTCTTGCAGCCCACAGAGACGCCTCTTTGTCCGTTCACTTTCTGACACCTTTATCAGACACCTGTACCGCCACGCAACAGATCTTTTTCAGGGAGAGGTTTATTAGACACACACCCTGTGGGCATCACATTGGCCGATCAAGCTCGTTACCAGCGGTACAACGACAGGACCGCTGCGGGCCTCCACCAGAGTTTCCTCTGGGTTCGCCCTGCTCGGGCATAGTTCACCATCTTTTGCAACATTTTCCAGCCTTCTGCAATCCCATCCCATTCATAATGGGTTAGTTATTGCCCTAAATCTCCCAGCCCACAGAGACGCCTCTGTGTCCATGCATTTTCCATGGGCGGGGAGACTTTTAACGCCCCGCTCCGCGCCGGCGCAACATTTTCCGTCCGTCTGCCAAACCATCCCATTTGTAATGGGTTTGTTACTGTCCCAGTTCACTCAGCCCACAGAGACGCCTCTGTGTCCGTGCACTTTCTGACACTTTTATCGGACACCTGTACCGCCACGCAACAGATCTTTTTCAGGGAGAGGTTTATTAGACACACACCCTTTGGGCATCACGTTGGCCGATCAAGCTCGTTACCAAAGGTACAACAACAGGACCGCTGCGGGCCTCCATCAGAGTTTCCTCTGGGTTCGCCCTGCTCGGGCATAGTTCACCATCTTTTGCAACATTTTCCGGCCTTCTGCCATCCAATCCCATTCATCATGGGTTAGTTATTGCCCCAAGTCTCCCAGCCCACATAGACGCCTCTGTGTCCATGCATTTTCCATGGGCGGGGAGACTTTTAACGCCCCACTCCGCGCGCCGGCGCAACATTTTCCGGCCGTCTGCCAAACCATCCCATTCGTAATGGGTTTGTTACTGTCCCAGTTCACTCAGCCCACAGAGACGTCTCTGTGTCCGTGCCCCTTCTGATACCTTCATCGGACACCTGTACCGCCACGCATAAGAGCTCTTTTTCAGGGAGAGTTTTATTAGACACACACCCAGTGGGCATCACGTTGGCCGATCAAGCTCGTTACCAGCGGTACAACGAAAGGACCGCTGTTGGCCTCCACCAGAGTTTCCTCTGGGTTCGCCCTGCTCGGGCATAGTTCACCATCTTTTGCAACCTTTCCGACCTTCTGTCATACCATTCCATTCGTAATGGGTTAGTAACCGCCCCAGTTCTTGCAGCCCACAGAGACGCCTCTGTGTCCATGCATTTTCCATGGGCGGGGGAGACTTTTAACGTCCCGCTCCACGCCGGCGCAACATTTTCTGGCCGTCTGCCAAACCATCCCATTCGTAATGGGTTTGTTATTGCCCCAGTTTACTCAGCCCACAGAGACGCCTCTGTGTCCGTTCACTTTCTGACACCTTCATCGGACACCTGTACCGCCACGCAACAGATCTTTTTCAGGATAGGTTTATTAGACACACACCCTTTGGGCATCACGTTGGCCGATCAAGCTCGTTACCAGCGGTACAACAACAGGACCACTGCGTGCCTGCACCAGAGTTTCCTCTGGGTTCGCCCTGCTCGGGCATAGTTCACCATCTTTTGAAACATTTTCCGGCCTTCTGCCATCCAATCCCATTCATCATGGGTTAGTTATTGCCCCAAGTCTCCCAGCCCACATAGACGCCTCTGTGTCCATGCATTTTCCATGGGCGGGGAGACTTTTAACGCCCCGCTCTGCGCGCCGGCGCAACATTTTCCGGCCGTCTGCCAAACCATCCCATTCGTAATGGGTTTGTTACTGCCCCAGTTTACTCAGCCCACAGAGACGCCTCTGTGTCCGTGCACTTTCTGACACCTCAATCGGACACCTGTACCGCCACGCCACAGATCTCTTTTTCAGGGAGAGGTTTATTAGACACACACCCAATGGGCATCACGTTGGCCGCACAAGCTCGTTACCAGCGGTACAATGACAAGACCGCTGTGAACCTCCACCAGAGTTTCCTCTGGGTTCGCCCTGCTCGGGCATAGTTCAGCATCTTTTGCAACATTTTCCGGCCTTCTGCCATTCCATCCCATTCATAATGGGTTAGTAACCGCCCCAGTTCTTTGGGCGGGGAGACTTTTAACGTCCCGCTCCACGCCGGTGCAACATTTTCCGGCCGTCTGCCAAACCATCCCATTCGTAATGGGGCGTTGTTACTGCCCCAGTTCACTCAGCCCACAGAGACGCCTCTGTGTCCGTGCACTTTCTGACACCTTCATCGGACACCTGTACCGCCACGCCACAGATCTCTTTTTCAGGGAGAGGTTTACTAGACACACACCCTATGGGCATCACGTTGGCTGCTCAAGCTCGTTACCAGCGGTACAACGACAGGCCCGCTGTGGGCCTCCACCAGAGTTTCCTCTGGGTTCGCCCTACTCGGGCATAGTTCACCATCTTTTGCAACCTTTCCGACCTTCTGACATTCCATTCCATTCGTAATGGGTTAGTAACCGCCCCAGTTCTTGCAGCACACAGAGACGCCTCTGTGTCCTAGCATTTTCCATGGGCGGGGAGACTTTTAACGCCCCGCTCCGCGCCGGCGCAACATTTTCCGTCCGTCTGCCAAACCATCCCATTTGTAATGGGTTTGTTACTGTCCCAGTTCACTCAGCCCACAGAGATGCCTCTGTGTCCGTGCACTTTCTGACACCTTCATCGAACATCTGTACCGCCACGCCACAGATCTCTTTTTCAGGGAGAGGTTTATTAGACACACACCCTATGGGCATCACGTTGGCTGCTCAAGCTCGTTACCAGCGGTACAACGACAGGACCGCTGTGGGCCTCCAACAGAGTTTCCTCTGGGTTCGGCCTGCTCGGGCATAGTTCACCATCTTTTGCAAGCTTTCCGACCTTCTGTCATACCATTCCATTCGTAATTGGTTAGTAACCGCCCCAGTTCTTGCAGCCCACAGAGACGCCTCTGTGTCCATGCATTTTCCATGGGCGGGGAGACTTTTAACGTCCCACTCCACGCCGGCGCAACATTTTCCGGCCGTCTGCCAAACCATCCCATTCGTAATGGGTTTGTTACTGCCCCAGTTTACTCAGCCCACAGAGACGCCTCTGTGTCCGTGCACTTTCTGACACCTCAATCGGACACCTGTACCGCCACGCCACAGATCTCTTTTTCAGGGAGAGGTTTACTAGACACACACCCTATGGGCATCACGTTGGCCGCTCAAGCTCGTTACCAGCGGTACAACGACAGGCCCGCTGTGGGCCTCCACCAGAGTTTCCTCTGGGTTCGCCCTGCTCGGGCATAGTTCACCATCTTTTGCAACCTTTCCGACCTTCTGTCATTCCATTCCATTCGTAATGGGTTAGTAACCGCCCCAGTTCTTGCAGCCCACAGAGACGCCTCTGTGTCCATGCATTTTCCATGGGCGGGGAGACTTTTAACGTCCCGCTCCACGCCGGCGCAACATTTTCCGGCCATCTGCCAAACCATCCCATTCATAATGGGTTAGTTATTGCCCCAAATCCCCCAGCCCACAGAGACGCCTCTGTGTCCGTTCACTTTCTGACACCTTCATCGGACACCTGTACCGCCACGCAACAGATCTTTTTCAGGGAGAAGTTTATTAGACACACACCCTGTGGGCATCACGTTGGCCGATCAAGCTCGTTACCAGCAATACAACGACAGGAACGCTGCGGGCTTCCACCAGAGTTTCCTCTGGGTTCGCCCTGCTCGGGCATAGTTCACCATCTTTTGCAACCTTTCCGACCTTCTGTCATACCATTCCATTCGTAATGGGTTAGTAACCGCCCCAGTTCTTGCAGCCCACAGAGACGCCTCTGTGTCCGTGCACTTTCTGACACCTTCATCGGACACCTGTACCGCCACGCCACAGATCTCTTTTTCAGGGAGAGGTTTATTAGACACACACCCTATGGGCATCACGTTGGCCGCTCAAGCTCGTTACCAGCGGTACAACAACAGGCCCGCTGGGGGCCTCCACCAGAGTTTCCTCTGGGTTCGCCCTACTCGGGCATAGTTCACCATCTTTTGCAACCTTTCCGACCTTCTGTCATTCCATTCCATTCGTAATGGGTTAGTAACCGCCCCAGTTCTTGCAGCCCACAGAGACGCCTCTGTGTCCATGCATTTTCCATGGGCGGGGAGACTTTTAACGTCCCGGGACGCTCCACGTCGGCGCAAGATTTTCCGGCCTTCTGCCATCCCATCCCATCCCATTCATAATGGGTTAGTAACCGCCCCAGTTCTTTCAGCCCACAGAGACGCCTCTGTGTCCATGCATTTTCCATGGGCGGGGAGACTTAATGTCCCGCTCCACGCCGGCGCAACATTTTCCGGCCGTCTGCCAAACCACCCCATTCGTAATGGGTTTGTTACTGCCTCAGTTCACTCAGCCCACAGAGACGCCTCTGTGTCTGTGCACTTTCTGACACCTTCATCGGACACCTGTACCGCCACGCCACAGATCTCTTTTTCAGGGAGAGGTTTATTAGACACACACCCTATGGGCATCACGTTGGCCGCTCTAGCTCGTTACGAGCGGTACGACAGGCCCGCTGTGGACCTCCACCAGAGTTTCCTCTGGGTTCGCCCTGCTCGGGCATAGTTCACCATCTTTTGCAAGCTTTCCGACCTTCTGTCATACCATCCCATTCGTAATGGGGCGTTGTTACTGCCCCAGTTCACTCAGCCCACAGAGACGCCTCTGTGTCCGTGCACTTTCTGACACCTTCATCGGACACCTGTACCGCCACGCCACAGATCTCTTTTTCAGGGAGAGGTTTACTAGACACACACCCAATGGGCATCACGTTGGCCGATCAAGCTCGTTACCAGCGGTACAATGACAAGACCGCTGTGGGCATCCACCAGAGTTTCCTCTGGGTTCGCCCTGCTCGGGCATAGTTCACCATCTTTTGCAACATTTTCCGGCCTTCTGCCATCCCATCCCATTCATAATGGGTTAGTTATTATCCCAAATCTCGCAGCCCACAGAGACGCCTCTGTGTCCATGCATTTTCCATTGGCGGGGAGACTTTTAACGTCCCGCTCCACGCCGGCGCAACATTTTCCGGCCGTCTGCCAAACCATCCCATTCGTAATGGGTTTGTTACTGCCCCAGTTCACTCAGCCCACAGAGATGCCTCTGTGTCTGTGCACTTTCTGACACCTTCATCGAACATCTGTACCGCCACGCCACAGATCTCTTTTTCAGGGAGAGGTTTATTAGACACACACCCTATGGGCATCACGTTGGCTGCTCAAGCTCGTTACCAGCGGTACAACGACAGGACCGCTGTGGGCCTCCAACAGAGTTTCCTCTGGGTTCGGCCTGCTCGGGCATAGTTCACCATCTTTTGCAAGCTTTCCGACCTTCTGTCATACCATTCCATTCTTAATTGGTTAGTAACCGCCCCAGTTCTTGCAGCCCACAGAGACGCCTCTGTGTCCATGCATTTTCCATGGGTGGGGAGACTTTTAACGTCCCACTCCACGCCGGCGCAACATTTTCCGGCCGTCTGCCAAACCATCCCATTCGTAATGGGTTTGTTACTGCCCCAGTTTACTCAGCCCACAGAGACGCCTCTGTGTCCGTGCACTTTCTGACACCTCAATCGGACACCTGTACCGCCACGCCACAGATCTCTTTTTCAGGGAGAGGTTTACTAGACACACACCCTATGGGCATCACGTTGGCCGCTCAAGCTCGTTACCAGCGGTACAACGACAGGCCCGCTGTGGGCCTCCACCAGAGTTTCCTCTGGGTTTGCCCTGCTCGGGCATAGTTCACCATCTTTTGCAACCTTTCCGACCTTCTGTCATTCCATTCCATTCGTAATGGGTTAGTAACCGCCCCAGTTCTTGCAGCCCACAGAGACGCCTCTGTGTCCATGCATTTTCCATGGGCGGGGAGACTTTTAACGTCCCGCTCCACGCCGGCGCAACATTTTCCGGCCATCTGCCAAACCATCCCATTCATAATGGGTTTGTTACTGCCCCAGTTCACTCAGCCCACAGAGACGCCTCTGTGTCCGTGCACTTTCTGACACCTTCATCGGACACCTGTACCGCCACGCCACAGATCTCTTTTTCAGGGAGAGGTTTACTAGACACACACCCTATGGGCATCACGTTGGCTGCTCAAGCTCGTTACCAGCGGTACGACAGGCCCGCTGTGGGTCTCCACCAGAGTTTCCTCTGGGTTCGCCCTGCTCGGGCATAGTTCACCATCTTTTGCAACATTTTCTGGCCTTCTGCCATCCCATCCAATTCATAATGGGTTAGTTATTGCCCCAAATCTCCCAGGCCACAGAGACGCCTCTGTGTCGATGCATTTTCCATGGGCGGGGAGACTTTCAACGTCCCGCTCCACGCCGGCGCAAGATTTTCCGGCCTTCTGCCATCCCATCCCATCCCATTCATAATGGGTTAGTAACCGCCCCGGTTCTTTCAGCCCACAGAGACGCCTCTGTGTCCATGCATTTTCCATGGGCGGGGAGACTTAATGTCCCGCTCCACGCCGGCGCAACATTTTCCGGCCGTCTGCCAAACCATCCCATTCGTAATGGGTTTGTTACTGCCTCAGTTCACTCAGCCCACAGAGACGCCTCTGTGTCTGTGCACTTTCTGACACCTTCATCGGACACCTGTACCGCCACGCCACAGATCTCTTTTTCAGGGAGAGGTTTATTAGACACACACCCTATGGGCATCACGTTGGCCGCTCTAGCTCGTTACCAGCGGTACGACAGGCCCGCTGTGGACCTCCACCAGAGTTTCCTCTGGGTTCGCCCTGCTCGGGCATAGTTCACCATCTTTTGCAACCTTTCCGACCTTCTGTCATACCATTCCATTCGTAATGGGTTAGTAACCGCCCCAGTTCTTGCAGCCCACAGAGACGCCTCTGTGTCCGTGCACTTTCTGACACCTTCATCGGACACCTGTACCGCCACGCCACAGATCTCTTTTTCAGGGAGAGGTTTATTAGACACACACCCAATGGGCATCACGTTGGCCGATCAAGCTCGTTACCAGCGGTACAATGACAAGACCGCTAAGGGCATCCACCAGAGTTTCCTCTGGGTTCGCCCTGCTCGGGCATAGTTCACCATCTTTTGCAACATTTTCCGGCCTTCTGCCATCCCATCCCATTCATAATGGGTTAGTTATTATCCCAAATCTCGCAGCCCACAGAGACGCCTCTGTGTCCATGCATTTTCCATGGGCGGGGAGACTTTTAACGTCCCGCTCCACGCCGGCGCAACATTTTCCGGCCGTCTGCCAAACTATCCCATTCGTAATGGGTTTGTTACTGCCCCAGTTCAATCAGCCCAGAGAGATGCCTCTGTGTCTGTGCACTTTCTGACACCTTCATCGAACATCTGTACCGCCACGCCACAGATCTCTTTTTCAGGGAGAGGTTTATTAGACACACACCCTATGGGCATCACGTTGGCTGCTCAAGCTCGTTACCAGCGGTACAACGACAGGACCGCTGTGGGCCTCCAACAGAGTTTCCTCTGGGTTCGGCCTGCTCGGGCATAGTTCACCATCTTTTGCAAGCTTTCCGACCTTCTGTCATACCATTCCATTCGTAATTGGTTAGTAACCGCCCCAGTTCTTGCAGCCCACAGAGACGCCTCTGTGTCCATGCATTTTCCATGGGCGGGGAGACTTTTAACATCCCACTCCACGCCGGTGCAACATTTTCCGGCCGTCTGCCAAAACATCCCATTCGTAATGGGTTTGTTACTGCCCCAGTTTACTCAGCCCACAGAGACGCCTCTGTGTCCGTGCACTTTCTGACACCTCAATCGGACACCTGTACCGCCAAGCCACAGATCTCTTTTTCAGGGAGAGGTTTACTAGACACACACCCTATGGGCATCACGTTGGCCGCTCAAGCTCGTTACCAGCAATACAACGACAGGCCCGCTGTGGGCCTCCACCAGAGTTTCCTCTGGGTTCGCCCTGCTCGGGCATAGTTCACCATCTTTTGCAACCTTTCCGACCTTCTGTCATTCCATTCCATTCGTAATGGGTTAGTAACCGCCCCAGTTCTTGCAGCCCACAGAGACGCCTCTGTGTCCATGCATTTTCCATGGGCGGGGAGACTTTTAACGTCCCGCTCCACGCCGGCGCAACATTTTCCGGCCATCTGCCAAACCATCCCATTCATAATGGGTTAGTTATTGCCCCAAATCCCCCAGCCCACAGAGACGCCTCTGTGTCCGTTCACTTTCTGACACCTTCATCGGACACCTGTACCGCCACGCAACAGATCTTTTTCAGGGAGAGGTTTATTAGACACACACCCTGTGGGCATCACGTTGGCCGATCAAGCTCGTAACCAGCAATACAACGACAGGAACGCTGCGGGCTTCCACCAGAGTTTCCTCTGGGTTCGCCCTGCTCGGGCATAGTTCACCATCTTTTGCAACCTTTCCGACCTTCTGTCATACCATTCCATTCGTAATGGGTTAGTAACCGCCCCAGTTCTTGCAGCCCACAGAGACGCCTCTGTGTCCGTGCACTTTCTGACACCTTCATCGGACACCTGTACCGCCACGCCACAGATCTCTTTTTCAGGGAGAGGTTTATTAGACACACACCCAATGGGCATCACGTTGGCCGATCAAGCTCGTTACCAGCGGTACAATGACAAGACCGCTGTGGGCATCCACCAGAGTTTCCTCTGGGTTCGCCCTGCTCGGGCATAGTTCACCATCTTTTGCAACATTTTCCGGCCTTCTGCCATCCCATCCCATTCATAATGGGTTAGTTATTATCCCAAATCTCGCAGCCCACAGAGACGCCTCTGTGTCCATGCATTTTCCATGGGCGGGGAGACTTTTAACGTCCCACTCCACGCCGGCGCAACATTTTCCGGCCGTCTGCCAAACCATCCCATTCGTAATGGGTTTGTTACTGCCCCAGTTTACTCAGCCCACAGAGACGCCTCTGTGTCCGTGCACTTTCTGACACCTCAATCGGACACCTGTACCGCCACGCCACAGATCTCTTTTTCAGGGAGAGGTTTACTAGACACACACCCTATGGGCATCACGTTGGCCGCTCAAGCTCGTTACCAGCGGTACAACGACAGGCCCGCTGTGGGCCTCCACCAGAGTTTCCTCTGGGTTCGCCCTGCTCGGGCATAGTTCACCATCTTTTGCAACCTTTCCGACCTTCTGTCAATCCATTCCATTCGTAATGGGTTAGTAACCGCCCCAGTTCTTGCAGCCCACAGAGACGCCTCTGTGTCCATGCATTTTCCATGGGCGGGGAGACTTTTAACGTCCCGCTCCACGCCGGCGCAACATTTTCCGGCCATCTGCCAAACCATCCCATTCATAATGGGTTAGTTATTGCCCCAAATCCCCCAGCCCACAGAGACGCCTCTGTGTCCGTTCACTTTCTGACACCTTCATCGGACACCTGTACCGCCACGCAACAGATCTTTTTCAGGGAGAGGTTTATTAGACACACACCCTGTGGGCATCACGTTGGCCGATCAAGCTCGTAACCAGCAATACAACGACAGGAACGCTGCGGGCTTCCACCAGAGTTTCCTCTGGGTTCGCCCTGCTCGGGCATAGTTCACCATCTTTTGCAACCTTTCCGACCTTCTGTCATACCATTCCATTCGTAATGGGTTAGAAACCGCCCCAGTTCTTGCAGCCCACAGAGACGCCTCTGTGTCCGTGCACTTTCTGACACCTTCATCGGACACCTGTACCGCCACGCCACAGATCTCTTTTTCAGGGAGAGGTTTATTAGACACACACCCAATGGGCATCACGTTGGCCGATCAAGCTCGTTACCAGCGGTACAATGACAAGACCGCTGTGGGCATCCACCAGAGTTTCCTCTGGGTTCGCCCTGCTCGGGCATAGTTCACCATCTTTTGCAACATTTTCCGGCCTTCTGCCATCCCATCCCATTCATAATGGGTTAGTTATTATCCCAAATCTCGCAGCCCACAGAGACGCCTCTGTGTCCATGCATTTTCCATGGGCGGGGAAACTTTTAACGTCCTGCTCCACGCCGGCGCAACATTTTCCGGCCGTCTGCCAAACCATCCCATTCGTAATGGGTTTGTTACTGCCCCAGTTTACTCAGGCCACAGAGAAACCTCTGTGTCCGTGCACTTTCTGACACCTCAATCAGACACCTGTACCGCCACGCAAAAGAGCTCTTTTTCAGGGAGAGTTTTATTAGACACACACCCTGTGGGCATCACGTTGGCCGATCAAGCTCGTTACCAGCGGTACAATGACAGGCCCGCTGTGGGCCTCCACCAGAGTTTCCTCTGGGTTCGCCCTACTCGGGCATAGTTCACCATCTTTTGCAACCTTTCCGACCTTCTGTCATTCCATTCCATTCGTAATGGGTTAGTAACCGCCCCAGTTCTTGCAGCCCACAGAGACGCCTCTGTGTCCATGCATTTTCCATGGGAGGGGAGACTTATAACGTCCCACTCCACGCCGGCGCAACATTTTCCAGCCGTCTGCCAAACCATCCCATTCGTAATGGGTTTGTTACTGCCCCAGTTTACTCAGCCCACAGAGACGCCTCTGTGTCCGTGCACTTTCTGACACCTCAATCGGACACCTGTACCGCCACGCCACAGATCTCTTTTTCAGGGAGAGGTTTACTAGACACACACCCTATGGGCATCACGTTGGCCGCTCAAGCTCGTTACCAGCGGTACAACGACAGGCCCGCTGTGGGCCTCCACCAGAGTTTCCTCTGGGTTCGCCCTGCTCGGGCATAGTTCACCATCTTTTGCAACCTTTCCGACCTTCTGTCATTCCATTCCATTCGTAATGGGTTAGTAACCGCCCCAGTTCTTGCAGCCCACAGAGACGCCTCTGTGTCCATGCATTTTCCATGGGCGGGGAGACTTTTAACGTCCCGCTCCACGACGGCGCAACATTTTCCGGCCATCTGCCAAACCATCCCATTCATAATGGGTTAGTTATTGCCCCAAATCCCCCAGCCCACAGAGACGCCTCTGTGTCCGTTCACTTTCTGACACCTTCATCGGACACCTGTACCGCCATGCAACAGATCTTTTTCAGGGAGAAGTTTATTAGACACACACCCTGTGGGCATCACGTTGGCCGATCAAGCTCGTTACCAGCAATACAACGACAGGAACGCTGCGGGCTTCCACCAGAGTTTCCTCTGGGTTCGCCCTGCTCGGGCATAGTTCACCATCTTTTGCAACCTTTCCGACCTTCTGTCATACCATTCCATTCGTAATGGGTTAGTAACCGCCCCAGTTCTTGCAGCCCACAGAGACGCTTCTGTGTCCATGCATTTTCCATGGGCGGGGAGACTTTTAACGTCCCACTCCACGCCGGCGCAACATTTTCCGGCCGTCTGCCAAACCATCCCATTCGTAATGGGTTTGTTACTGCCCCAGTTTACTCAGCCCACAGAGACGCCTCTGTGTCCGTGCACTTTCTGACACCTCAATCGGACACCTGTACCGCCACGCCACAGATCTCTTTTTCAGGGAGAGGTTTATTAGACACACACCCTGTGGGCATCACGTTGGCCGATCAAGCTCGTTACCAGCGGTACAATGACAGGCCCGCTGTGGGCCTCCACCAGAGTTTCCTCTGGGTTCGCCCTACTCGGGCATAGTTCACCATCTTTTGCAACCTTTCCGACCTTCTGTCATTCCATTCCATTCGTAATGGGTTAGTAACCGCCCCAGTTCTTGCAGCCCACAGAGACGCCTCTGTGTCCATGCATTTTCCATGGGAGGGGAGACTTATAACGTCCCGGGACGCTCCACGCCGGCGCAACATTTTCCGGCCGTCTGCCAAACCATCCCATTCGTAATGGGTTTGTTACTGCCCCAGTTCACTCAGCCCACAGAGATGCCTCTGTGTCCGTGCACTTTCTGAAACCTTCATCGGACACCTGTACCGCCACGCCACAGATCTCTTTTTCAGGGAGAGGTTTATTAGACACACACCCTATGGGCATCACGTTGGCCGATTAAGCTCGTTACCAGCGGTACAACGACAGGACCGCTGTGGGCCTCCACCAGAATTTCCTCTGGGTTCGCCCTGCTCGGGCATAGTTCACCATCTTTTGCAACATTTTCTGGCCTTCTGCCATCCCATCCAATTCATAATGGGTTAGTTATTGCCCCAAATCTCCCAGGCCACAGAGACGCCTCTGTGTCGATGCATTTTCCATGGGCGGGGAGACTTTTAACGTCCCGCTCCACGCCGGCGCAAGATTTTCCGGCCTTCTGCCATCCCATCCCATCCCATTCATAATGGGTTAGTAACCGCCCCAGTTCTTTCAGCCCACAGAGACGCCTCTGTGTCCATGCATTTTCCATGGGCGGGGAGACTTTTAACGTCCCGCTCCACGCCGGCGCAACATTTTCCGGCCGTCTGCCAAACCATCCCATTCGTAATGGGTTTGTTACTGCCCCAGTTCACTCAGCCCACAGAGACGCCTCTGTGTCTGTGCACTTTCTGACACCTTCATCGGACACCTGTACCGCCACGCCACATATCTCTTTTTCAGGGAGAGGTTTATTAGACACTCACACCATTGGAAATCACGTTGGCCGCTCTAGCTCGTTACCAGCGGTACGACAGGCCCGCTGTGGGCCTCCACCAGAGTTTCCTCTGGGTTCGCCCTGCTCGGGCATAGTTCACCATCTTTTGCAACCTTTCCGACCTTCTGTCATACCATTCCATTCGTAATGGGTTAATAACCGCCCCAGTTCTTGCAGCCCACAGAGACGCCTCTGTGTCCATGCATTTTCCATGGGCGGGGAGACTTTTAACGTCCCGCTCCACGCCGGCGCAACATTTTCCGGCCATCTGCCAAACCATCCCAGTCATAATGGGTTAGTTATTGCCCCAAATCCCCCAGCCCACAGAGACGCCTCTGTGTCCGTTCACTTTCTGACACCTTCATCGGACACCTGTACCGCCACGCAACAGATCTTTTTCAGGGAGAAGTTTATTAGACACACACCCTGTGGGCATCACGTTGGCCGATCAAGCTCGTTACCAGCAATACAACGACAGGAACGCTGCGGGCTTCCACCAGAGTTTCCTCTGGGTTCGCCCTACTCGGGCATAGTTCACCATCTTTTGCAACCTTTCCGACCTTCTGTCATTCCATTCCATTCGTAATGGGTTAGTAACCGCCCCAGTTCTTGCAGCACACAGAGACGCCTCTGTGTCCATGCATTTTCCATGGGCGGGGAGACTTTTAACGTCCCGGGACGCTCCACGCCGGCGCAACATTTTCCGGCCGTCTGCCAAACCATCCCATTCGTAATGGGTTTGTTACTGCCCCAGTTCACTCAGCCCACAGAGATGCCTCTGTGTCCGTGCACTTTCTGAAACCTTCATCGGACACCTGTACCGCCACGCCACAGATCTCTTTTTCAGGGAGAGGTTTATTAGACACACACCCTATGGGCATAACGTTGGCCGATAAAGCTCGTTACCAGCGGTACAACGACAGGACCGCTGTGGGCCTCCACCAGAATTTCCTCTGGGTTCGCCCTGCTCGGGCATAGTTCACCATCTTTTGCAACTTTTCCGACCTTCTGTCATACCATCCCATTCGTAATGGGTTAGTAACCGCCCCAGTTCTTGCAGCCCACAGAGACGCCTCTTTGTCCGTTCACTTTCTGACACCTTTATCAGACACCTGTACCGCCACGCAACAGATCTTTTTCAGGGAGAGGTTTATTAGACACACACCCTGTGGGCATCACATTGGCCGATCAAGCTCGTTACCAGCGGTACAACGACAGGACCGCTGCGGGCCTCCACCAGAGTTTCCTCTGGGTTCGCCCTGCTCGGGCATAGTTCACCATCTTTTGCAACATTTTCCAGCCTTCTGCAATCCCATCCCATTCATAATGGGTTAGTTATTGCCCTAAATCTCCCAGCCCACAGAGACGCCTCTGTGTCCATGCATTTTCCATGGGCGGGGAGACTTTTAACGCCCCGCTCCGCGCCGGCGCAACATTTTCCGTCCGTCTGCCAAACCATCCCATTTGTAATGGGTTTGTTACTGTCCCAGTTCACTCAGCCCACAGAGACGCCTCTGTGTCCGTGCACTTTCTGACACTTTTATCGGACACCTGTACCGCCACGCAACAGATCTTTTTCAGGGAGAGGTTTATTAGACACACACCCTTTGGGCATCACGTTGGCCGATCAAGCTCGTTACCAAAGGTACAACAACAGGACCGCTGCGGGCCTCCATCAGAGTTTCCTCTGGGTTCGCCCTGCTCGGGCATAGTTCACCATCTTTTGCAACATTTTCCGGCCTTCTGCCATCCAATCCCATTCATCATGGGTTAGTTATTGCCCCAAGTCTCCCAGCCCACATAGACGCCTCTGTGTCCATGCATTTTCCATGGGCGGGGAGACTTTTAACGCCCCACTCCGCGCGCCGGCGCAACATTTTCCGGCCGTCTGCCAAACCATCCCATTCGTAATGGGTTTGTTACTGTCCCAGTTCACTCAGCCCACAGAGACGTCTCTGTGTCCGTGCCCCTTCTGATACCTTCATCGGACACCTGTACCGCCACGCATAAGAGCTCTTTTTCAGGGAGAGTTTTATTAGACACACACCCAGTGGGCATCACGTTGGCCGATCAAGCTCGTTACCAGCGGTACAACGAAAGGACCGCTGTTGGCCTCCACCAGAGTTTCCTCTGGGTTCGCCCTGCTCGGGCATAGTTCACCATCTTTTGCAACCTTTCCGACCTTCTGTCATACCATTCCATTCGTAATGGGTTAGTAACCGCCCCAGTTCTTGCAGCCCACAGAGACGCCTCTGTGTCCATGCATTTTCCATGGGCGGGGGAGACTTTTAACGTCCCGCTCCACGCCGGCGCAACATTTTCTGGCCGTCTGCCAAACCATCCCATTCGTAATGGGTTTGTTATTGCCCCAGTTTACTCAGCCCACAGAGACGCCTCTGTGTCCGTTCACTTTCTGACACCTTCATCGGACACCTGTACCGCCACGCAACAGATCTTTTTCAGGATAGGTTTATTAGACACACACCCTTTGGGCATCACGTTGGCCGATCAAGCTCGTTACCAGCGGTACAACAACAGGACCACTGCGTGCCTGCACCAGAGTTTCCTCTGGGTTCGCCCTGCTCGGGCATAGTTCACCATCTTTTGAAACATTTTCCGGCCTTCTGCCATCCAATCCCATTCATCATGGGTTAGTTATTGCCCCAAGTCTCCCAGCCCACATAGACGCCTCTGTGTCCATGCATTTTCCATGGGCGGGGAGACTTTTAACGCCCCGCTCTGCGCGCCGGCGCAACATTTTCCGGCCGTCTGCCAAACCATCCCATTCGTAATGGGTTTGTTACTGCCCCAGTTTACTCAGCCCACAGAGACGCCTCTGTGTCCGTGCACTTTCTGACACCTCAATCGGACACCTGTACCGCCACGCCACAGATCTCTTTTTCAGGGAGAGGTTTATTAGACACACACCCAATGGGCATCACGTTGGCCGCACAAGCTCGTTACCAGCGGTACAATGACAAGACCGCTGTGAACCTCCACCAGAGTTTCCTCTGGGTTCGCCCTGCTCGGGCATAGTTCAGCATCTTTTGCAACATTTTCCGGCCTTCTGCCATTCCATCCCATTCATAATGGGTTAGTAACCGCCCCAGTTCTTTGGGCGGGGAGACTTTTAACGTCCCGCTCCACGCCGGTGCAACATTTTCCGGCCGTCTGCCAAACCATCCCATTCGTAATGGGGCGTTGTTACTGCCCCAGTTCACTCAGCCCACAGAGACGCCTCTGTGTCCGTGCACTTTCTGACACCTTCATCGGACACCTGTACCGCCACGCCACAGATCTCTTTTTCAGGGAGAGGTTTACTAGACACACACCCTATGGGCATCACGTTGGCTGCTCAAGCTCGTTACCAGCGGTACAACGACAGGCCCGCTGTGGGCCTCCACCAGAGTTTCCTCTGGGTTCGCCCTACTCGGGCATAGTTCACCATCTTTTGCAACCTTTCCGACCTTCTGACATTCCATTCCATTCGTAATGGGTTAGTAACCGCCCCAGTTCTTGCAGCACACAGAGACGCCTCTGTGTCCTAGCATTTTCCATGGGCGGGGAGACTTTTAACGCCCCGCTCCGCGCCGGCGCAACATTTTCCGTCCGTCTGCCAAACCATCCCATTTGTAATGGGTTTGTTACTGTCCCAGTTCACTCAGCCCACAGAGATGCCTCTGTGTCCGTGCACTTTCTGACACCTTCATCGAACATCTGTACCGCCACGCCACAGATCTCTTTTTCAGGGAGAGGTTTATTAGACACACACCCTATGGGCATCACGTTGGCTGCTCAAGCTCGTTACCAGCGGTACAACGACAGGACCGCTGTGGGCCTCCAACAGAGTTTCCTCTGGGTTCGGCCTGCTCGGGCATAGTTCACCATCTTTTGCAAGCTTTCCGACCTTCTGTCATACCATTCCATTCGTAATTGGTTAGTAACCGCCCCAGTTCTTGCAGCCCACAGAGACGCCTCTGTGTCCATGCATTTTCCATGGGCGGGGAGACTTTTAACGTCCCACTCCACGCCGGCGCAACATTTTCCGGCCGTCTGCCAAACCATCCCATTCGTAATGGGTTTGTTACTGCCCCAGTTTACTCAGCCCACAGAGACGCCTCTGTGTCCGTGCACTTTCTGACACCTCAATCGGACACCTGTACCGCCACGCCACAGATCTCTTTTTCAGGGAGAGGTTTACTAGACACACACCCTATGGGCATCACGTTGGCCGCTCAAGCTCGTTACCAGCGGTACAACGACAGGCCCGCTGTGGGCCTCCACCAGAGTTTCCTCTGGGTTCGCCCTGCTCGGGCATAGTTCACCATCTTTTGCAACCTTTCCGACCTTCTGTCATTCCATTCCATTCGTAATGGGTTAGTAACCGCCCCAGTTCTTGCAGCCCACAGAGACGCCTCTGTGTCCATGCATTTTCCATGGGCGGGGAGACTTTTAACGTCCCGCTCCACGCCGGCGCAACATTTTCCGGCCATCTGCCAAACCATCCCATTCATAATGGGTTAGTTATTGCCCCAAATCCCCCAGCCCACAGAGACGCCTCTGTGTCCGTTCACTTTCTGACACCTTCATCGGACACCTGTACCGCCACGCAACAGATCTTTTTCAGGGAGAAGTTTATTAGACACACACCCTGTGGGCATCACGTTGGCCGATCAAGCTCGTTACCAGCAATACAACGACAGGAACGCTGCGGGCTTCCACCAGAGTTTCCTCTGGGTTCGCCCTGCTCGGGCATAGTTCACCATCTTTTGCAACCTTTCCGACCTTCTGTCATACCATTCCATTCGTAATGGGTTAGTAACCGCCCCAGTTCTTGCAGCCCACAGAGACGCCTCTGTGTCCGTGCACTTTCTGACACCTTCATCGGACACCTGTACCGCCACGCCACAGATCTCTTTTTCAGGGAGAGGTTTATTAGACACACACCCTATGGGCATCACGTTGGCCGCTCAAGCTCGTTACCAGCGGTACAACAACAGGCCCGCTGGGGGCCTCCACCAGAGTTTCCTCTGGGTTCGCCCTACTCGGGCATAGTTCACCATCTTTTGCAACCTTTCCGACCTTCTGTCATTCCATTCCATTCGTAATGGGTTAGTAACCGCCCCAGTTCTTGCAGCCCACAGAGACGCCTCTGTGTCCATGCATTTTCCATGGGCGGGGAGACTTTTAACGTCCCGGGACGCTCCACGTCGGCGCAAGATTTTCCGGCCTTCTGCCATCCCATCCCATCCCATTCATAATGGGTTAGTAACCGCCCCAGTTCTTTCAGCCCACAGAGACGCCTCTGTGTCCATGCATTTTCCATGGGCGGGGAGACTTAATGTCCCGCTCCACGCCGGCGCAACATTTTCCGGCCGTCTGCCAAACCACCCCATTCGTAATGGGTTTGTTACTGCCTCAGTTCACTCAGCCCACAGAGACGCCTCTGTGTCTGTGCACTTTCTGACACCTTCATCGGACACCTGTACCGCCACGCCACAGATCTCTTTTTCAGGGAGAGGTTTATTAGACACACACCCTATGGGCATCACGTTGGCCGCTCTAGCTCGTTACGAGCGGTACGACAGGCCCGCTGTGGACCTCCACCAGAGTTTCCTCTGGGTTCGCCCTGCTCGGGCATAGTTCACCATCTTTTGCAAGCTTTCCGACCTTCTGTCATACCATCCCATTCGTAATGGGGCGTTGTTACTGCCCCAGTTCACTCAGCCCACAGAGACGCCTCTGTGTCCGTGCACTTTCTGACACCTTCATCGGACACCTGTACCGCCACGCCACAGATCTCTTTTTCAGGGAGAGGTTTACTAGACACACACCCAATGGGCATCACGTTGGCCGATCAAGCTCGTTACCAGCGGTACAATGACAAGACCGCTGTGGGCATCCACCAGAGTTTCCTCTGGGTTCGCCCTGCTCGGGCATAGTTCACCATCTTTTGCAACATTTTCCGGCCTTCTGCCATCCCATCCCATTCATAATGGGTTAGTTATTATCCCAAATCTCGCAGCCCACAGAGACGCCTCTGTGTCCATGCATTTTCCATTGGCGGGGAGACTTTTAACGTCCCGCTCCACGCCGGCGCAACATTTTCCGGCCGTCTGCCAAACCATCCCATTCGTAATGGGTTTGTTACTGCCCCAGTTCACTCAGCCCACAGAGATGCCTCTGTGTCTGTGCACTTTCTGACACCTTCATCGAACATCTGTACCGCCACGCCACAGATCTCTTTTTCAGGGAGAGGTTTATTAGACACACACCCTATGGGCATCACGTTGGCTGCTCAAGCTCGTTACCAGCGGTACAACGACAGGACCGCTGTGGGCCTCCAACAGAGTTTCCTCTGGGTTCGGCCTGCTCGGGCATAGTTCACCATCTTTTGCAAGCTTTCCGACCTTCTGTCATACCATTCCATTCTTAATTGGTTAGTAACCGCCCCAGTTCTTGCAGCCCACAGAGACGCCTCTGTGTCCATGCATTTTCCATGGGTGGGGAGACTTTTAACGTCCCACTCCACGCCGGCGCAACATTTTCCGGCCGTCTGCCAAACCATCCCATTCGTAATGGGTTTGTTACTGCCCCAGTTTACTCAGCCCACAGAGACGCCTCTGTGTCCGTGCACTTTCTGACACCTCAATCGGACACCTGTACCGCCACGCCACAGATCTCTTTTTCAGGGAGAGGTTTACTAGACACACACCCTATGGGCATCACGTTGGCCGCTCAAGCTCGTTACCAGCGGTACAACGACAGGCCCGCTGTGGGCCTCCACCAGAGTTTCCTCTGGGTTTGCCCTGCTCGGGCATAGTTCACCATCTTTTGCAACCTTTCCGACCTTCTGTCATTCCATTCCATTCGTAATGGGTTAGTAACCGCCCCAGTTCTTGCAGCCCACAGAGACGCCTCTGTGTCCATGCATTTTCCATGGGCGGGGAGACTTTTAACGTCCCGCTCCACGCCGGCGCAACATTTTCCGGCCATCTGCCAAACCATCCCATTCATAATGGGTTTGTTACTGCCCCAGTTCACTCAGCCCACAGAGACGCCTCTGTGTCCGTGCACTTTCTGACACCTTCATCGGACACCTGTACCGCCACGCCACAGATCTCTTTTTCAGGGAGAGGTTTACTAGACACACACCTTATGGGCATCACGTTGGCTGCTCAAGCTCGTTACCAGCGGTACGACAGGCCCGCTGTGGGTCTCCACCAGAGTTTCCTCTGGGTTCGCCCTGCTCGGGCATAGTTCACCATCTTTTGCAACATTTTCTGGCCTTCTGCCATCCCATCCAATTCATAATGGGTTAGTTATTGCCCCAAATCTCCCAGGCCACAGAGACGCCTCTGTGTCGATGCATTTTCCATGGGCGGGGAGACTTTCAACGTCCCGCTCCACGCCGGCGCAAGATTTTCCGGCCTTCTGCCATCCCATCCCATCCCATTCATAATGGGTTAGTAACCGCCCCGGTTCTTTCAGCCCACAGAGACGCCTCTGTGTCCATGCATTTTCCATGGGCGGGGAGACTTAATGTCCCGCTCCACGCCGGCGCAACATTTTCCGGCCGTCTGCCAAACCATCCCATTCGTAATGGGTTTGTTACTGCCTCAGTTCACTCAGCCCACAGAGACGCCTCTGTGTCTGTGCACTTTCTGACACCTTCATCGGACACCTGTACCGCCACGCCACAGATCTCTTTTTCAGGGAGAGGTTTATTAGACACACACCCTATGGGCATCACGTTGGCCGCTCTAGCTCGTTACCAGCGGTACGACAGGCCCGCTGTGGACCTCCACCAGAGTTTCCTCTGGGTTCGCCCTGCTCGGGCATAGTTCACCATCTTTTGCAACCTTTCCGACCTTCTGTCATACCATTCCATTCGTAATGGGTTAGTAACCGCCCCAGTTCTTGCAGCCCACAGAGACGCCTCTGTGTCCGTGCACTTTCTGACACCTTCATCGGACACCTGTACCGCCACGCCACAGATCTCTTTTTCAGGGAGAGGTTTATTAGACACACACCCAATGGGCATCACGTTGGCCGATCAAGCTCGTTACCAGCGGTACAATGACAAGACCGCTAAGGGCATCCACCAGAGTTTCCTCTGGGTTCGCCCTGCTCGGGCATAGTTCACCATCTTTTGCAACATTTTCCGGCCTTCTGCCATCCCATCCCATTCATAATGGGTTAGTTATTATCCCAAATCTCGCAGCCCACAGAGACGCCTCTGTGTCCATGCATTTTCCATGGGCGGGGAGACTTTTAACGTCCCGCTCCACGCCGGCGCAACATTTTCCGGCCGTCTGCCAAACTATCCCATTCGTAATGGGTTTGTTACTGCCCCAGTTCAATCAGCCCAGAGAGATGCCTCTGTGTCTGTGCACTTTCTGACACCTTCATCGAACATCTGTACCGCCACGCCACAGATCTCTTTTTCAGGGAGAGGTTTATTAGACACACACCCTATGGGCATCACGTTGGCTGCTCAAGCTCGTTACCAGCGGTACAACGACAGGACCGCTGTGGGCCTCCAACAGAGTTTCCTCTGGGTTCGGCCTGCTCGGGCATAGTTCACCATCTTTTGCAAGCTTTCCGACCTTCTGTCATACCATTCCATTCGTAATTGGTTAGTAACCGCCCCAGTTCTTGCAGCCCACAGAGACGCCTCTGTGTCCATGCATTTTCCATGGGCGGGGAGACTTTTAACATCCCACTCCACGCCGGTGCAACATTTTCCGGCCGTCTGCCAAAACATCCCATTCGTAATGGGTTTGTTACTGCCCCAGTTTACTCAGCCCACAGAGACGCCTCTGTGTCCGTGCACTTTCTGACACCTCAATCGGACACCTGTACCGCCAAGCCACAGATCTCTTTTTCAGGGAGAGGTTTACTAGACACACACCCTATGGGCATCACGTTGGCCGCTCAAGCTCGTTACCAGCAATACAACGACAGGCCCGCTGTGGGCCTCCACCAGAGTTTCCTCTGGGTTCGCCCTGCTCGGGCATAGTTCACCATCTTTTGCAACCTTTCCGACCTTCTGTCATTCCATTCCATTCGTAATGGGTTAGTAACCGCCCCAGTTCTTGCAGCCCACAGAGACGCCTCTGTGTCCATGCATTTTCCATGGGCGGGGAGACTTTTAACGTCCCGCTCCACGCCGGCGCAACATTTTCCGGCCATCTGCCAAACCATCCCATTCATAATGGGTTAGTTATTGCCCCAAATCCCCCAGCCCACAGAGACGCCTCTGTGTCCGTTCACTTTCTGACACCTTCATCGGACACCTGTACCGCCACGCAACAGATCTTTTTCAGGGAGAGGTTTATTAGACACACACCCTGTGGGCATCACGTTGGCCGATCAAGCTCGTAACCAGCAATACAACGACAGGAACGCTGCGGGCTTCCACCAGAGTTTCCTCTGGGTTCGCCCTGCTCGGGCATAGTTCACCATCTTTTGCAACCTTTCCGACCTTCTGTCATACCATTCCATTCGTAATGGGTTAGTAACCGCCCCAGTTCTTGCAGCCCACAGAGACGCCTCTGTGTCCGTGCACTTTCTGACACCTTCATCGGACACCTGTACCGCCACGCCACAGATCTCTTTTTCAGGGAGAGGTTTATTAGACACACACCCAATGGGCATCACGTTGGCCGATCAAGCTCGTTACCAGCGGTACAATGACAAGACCGCTGTGGGCATCCACCAGAGTTTCCTCTGGGTTCGCCCTGCTCGGGCATAGTTCACCATCTTTTGCAACATTTTCCGGCCTTCTGCCATCCCATCCCATTCATAATGGGTTAGTTATTATCCCAAATCTCGCAGCCCACAGAGACGCCTCTGTGTCCATGCATTTTCCATGGGCGGGGAGACTTTTAACGTCCCACTCCACGCCGGCGCAACATTTTCCGGCCGTCTGCCAAACCATCCCATTCGTAATGGGTTTGTTACTGCCCCAGTTTACTCAGCCCACAGAGACGCCTCTGTGTCCGTGCACTTTCTGACACCTCAATCGGACACCTGTACCGCCACGCCACAGATCTCTTTTTCAGGGAGAGGTTTACTAGACACACACCCTATGGGCATCACGTTGGCCGCTCAAGCTCGTTACCAGCGGTACAACGACAGGCCCGCTGTGGGCCTCCACCAGAGTTTCCTCTGGGTTCGCCCTGCTCGGGCATAGTTCACCATCTTTTGCAACCTTTCCGACCTTCTGTCAATCCATTCCATTCGTAATGGGTTAGTAACCGCCCCAGTTCTTGCAGCCCACAGAGACGCCTCTGTGTCCATGCATTTTCCATGGGCGGGGAGACTTTTAACGTCCCGCTCCACGCCGGCGCAACATTTTCCGGCCATCTGCCAAACCATCCCATTCATAATGGGTTAGTTATTGCCCCAAATCCCCCAGCCCACAGAGACGCCTCTGTGTCCGTTCACTTTCTGACACCTTCATCGGACACCTGTACCGCCACGCAACAGATCTTTTTCAGGGAGAGGTTTATTAGACACACACCCTGTGGGCATCACGTTGGCCGATCAAGCTCGTAACCAGCAATACAACGACAGGAACGCTGCGGGCTTCCACCAGAGTTTCCTCTGGGTTCGCCCTGCTCGGGCATAGTTCACCATCTTTTGCAACCTTTCCGACCTTCTGTCATACCATTCCATTCGTAATGGGTTAGAAACCGCCCCAGTTCTTGCAGCCCACAGAGACGCCTCTGTGTCCGTGCACTTTCTGACACCTTCATCGGACACCTGTACCGCCACGCCACAGATCTCTTTTTCAGGGAGAGGTTTATTAGACACACACCCAATGGGCATCACGTTGGCCGATCAAGCTCGTTACCAGCGGTACAATGACAAGACCGCTGTGGGCATCCACCAGAGTTTCCTCTGGGTTCGCCCTGCTCGGGCATAGTTCACCATCTTTTGCAACATTTTCCGGCCTTCTGCCATCCCATCCCATTCATAATGGGTTAGTTATTATCCCAAATCTCGCAGCCCACAGAGACGCCTCTGTGTCCATGCATTTTCCATGGGCGGGGAAACTTTTAACGTCCTGCTCCACGCCGGCGCAACATTTTCCGGCCGTCTGCCAAACCATCCCATTCGTAATGGGTTTGTTACTGCCCCAGTTTACTCAGGCCACAGAGAAACCTCTGTGTCCGTGCACTTTCTGACACCTCAATCAGACACCTGTACCGCCACGCAAAAGAGCTCTTTTTCAGGGAGAGTTTTATTAGACACACACCCTGTGGGCATCACGTTGGCCGATCAAGCTCGTTACCAGCGGTACAATGACAGGCCCGCTGTGGGCCTCCACCAGAGTTTCCTCTGGGTTCGCCCTACTCGGGCATAGTTCACCATCTTTTGCAACCTTTCCGACCTTCTGTCATTCCATTCCATTCGTAATGGGTTAGTAACCGCCCCAGTTCTTGCAGCCCACAGAGACGCCTCTGTGTCCATGCATTTTCCATGGGAGGGGAGACTTATAACGTCCCACTCCACGCCGGCGCAACATTTTCCAGCCGTCTGCCAAACCATCCCATTCGTAATGGGTTTGTTACTGCCCCAGTTTACTCAGCCCACAGAGACGCCTCTGTGTCCGTGCACTTTCTGACACCTCAATCGGACACCTGTACCGCCACGCCACAGATCTCTTTTTCAGGGAGAGGTTTACTAGACACACACCCTATGGGCATCACGTTGGCCGCTCAAGCTCGTTACCAGCGGTACAACGACAGGCCCGCTGTGGGCCTCCACCAGAGTTTCCTCTGGGTTCGCCCTGCTCGGGCATAGTTCACCATCTTTTGCAACCTTTCCGACCTTCTGTCATTCCATTCCATTCGTAATGGGTTAGTAACCGCCCCAGTTCTTGCAGCCCACAGAGACGCCTCTGTGTCCATGCATTTTCCATGGGCGGGGAGACTTTTAACGTCCCGCTCCACGACGGCGCAACATTTTCCGGCCATCTGCCAAACCATCCCATTCATAATGGGTTAGTTATTGCCCCAAATCCCCCAGCCCACAGAGACGCCTCTGTGTCCGTTCACTTTCTGACACCTTCATCGGACACCTGTACCGCCATGCAACAGATCTTTTTCAGGGAGAAGTTTATTAGACACACACCCTGTGGGCATCACGTTGGCCGATCAAGCTCGTTACCAGCAATACAACGACAGGAACGCTGCGGGCTTCCACCAGAGTTTCCTCTGGGTTCGCCCTGCTCGGGCATAGTTCACCATCTTTTGCAACCTTTCCGACCTTCTGTCATACCATTCCATTCGTAATGGGTTAGTAACCGCCCCAGTTCTTGCAGCCCACAGAGACGCTTCTGTGTCCATGCATTTTCCATGGGCGGGGAGACTTTTAACGTCCCACTCCACGCCGGCGCAACATTTTCCGGCCGTCTGCCAAACCATCCCATTCGTAATGGGTTTGTTACTGCCCCAGTTTACTCAGCCCACAGAGACGCCTCTGTGTCCGTGCACTTTCTGACACCTCAATCGGACACCTGTACCGCCACGCCACAGATCTCTTTTTCAGGGAGAGGTTTATTAGACACACACCCTATGGGCATCACGTTGGCCGCTCAAGCTCGTTACCAGCGGTACAACGACAGGCCCGCTGGGGGCCTCCACCAGAGTTTCCACTGGGTTCGCCCTGCTCGGGCATAGTTCACCATCTTTTGCAACCTTTCCGACCTTCTGTCATACCATTCCATTCGTAATGGGTTAGTAAAAGCCCAAGTTCTTGCAGCCCACAGAGACGCCTCTGTGTCCATGCATTTTCCATGGGCGGGGAGACTTTTAACGTCCCGGGACGCTCCACGCCGGCGCAACATTTTCCGGCCATCTGCCAAACCATCCCATTCATAATGGGTTAGTTATTGCCCCAAATCCCCCAGCCCAAAGAGACGCCTCTGTGTCCGTTCACTTTCTGACACCTTCATCGGACACCTGTACCGCCACGCAACAGATCTTTTTCAGGGAGAGGTTTATTAGACACACACCCTGTGGGCATCACGTTGGCCGATCAAGCTCGTTACCAGATGTACAACGACAGGACCGCTGCGGGGCTCCACCAGAGTTTCCTCTGGGTTCGCCCTGCTTGGGCATAGTTAACCATCTTTTGCAACATTTTCCGGCCTTCTGCCATCCCATCCCATTCATAATGGGTTAGTTATTATCCCAAATCTCCCAGCCCACAGAGACGCCTCTGTGTCCATGCATTTTCCATGGGCGGGGAGACTTTTAACGTCCCGCTCCACGCCGGCGCAACATTTTCCGGCCATCTGCCAAACCATCCCATTCGTAATGGGTTTGTTACTGCTCCAGTTTACTCAGCCCACAGAGACGCCTCTGTGTCCGTGCACTTTCTGACACCTTCATCGGACACCTGTACCGCCACGCCACATATCTCTTTTTCAGGGAGAGGTTTATTAGACACTCACCCAATGGGCATCACGTTGGCCGATCAAGCTCGTTACCAGCGGTACAATGACAAGACCGCTGTGGGCCTCCACCAGAGTTTCCTGTGGGTTCGCCCTGCTCGGGCATAGATCAGCATCTTTTGCAACATTTTCCGGCCTTCTGCCATCCCATCCCATTCATAATGGGTTAGTAACCGCCCCAGTTCTTTCAGCCCACAGAGACGCCTCTGTGTCCATGCATTTTCCATGGGCGGGGAGACTTTTAACGTCCCGCTCCACGCCGGCGCAACATTTTCCGGCCGTCTGCCAAACCATTCCATTCGTAATGGGTTTGTTACTGCCCCAGTTTACTCAGCCCACAGAGACGCCTCTGTGTCCGTGCACTTTCTGACACCTTCATCGGACACCTGTACCGCCACGCCACAGATCTCTTTTTCAGGGAGAGGTTTATTAGACACACACCCTGTGGGCATCACGTTGGCCGATCAAGCTCGTTACCAGCGGTACAACAACAGAACCGCTGCGGGCCTCCACCAGAGTTTCCTCTGGGTTCGCCCTGCTCGGGCATAGTTCACCATCTTTTGCAACATTTTCCGGCCTTCTGCCATCCAATCCCATTCATCATGGGTTAGTTATTGCCCCAAGTCTCCCAACCCACAGAGATGCCTCTGTGTCCGTGCACTTTCTGAAACCTTCATCGGACACCTGTACCGCCACGCCACAGATCTCTTTTTCAGGGAGAGGTTTACTAGACACACACCCTATGGGCATCACGTTGGCCGCTCAAGCTCGTTACCAGCGGTACAACGACAGGCCCGCTGTGGGCCTCCACCAGAGTTTCCTGTGGGTTCGCCCTGCTCGGGCATAGTTCAGCATCTTTTGCAACATTTTCCGGCCTTCTGCCATCCCATCCTATTCATAATGGGTTAGTAACCGCCCCAGTTCTTTCAGCCCACACAGACGCCTCTGTGTCCATACATTTTCCATGGGCGGGGAGACTTTTAACGTCCCGCTCCACGCCGGCGCAACATTTTCCGGCCGTCTACCAAACCATTCCATTCGTAATGGGTTTGTTACTGCCCCAGTTTACTCAGCCCACAGAGACGCCTCTGTGTCCGTGCACTTTCTGACACCTTCATCGGACACCTGTACTGCCACGCCACAGATCTCTTTTTCAGGGAGAGGTTTATTAGACACACACCCTATGGTCATCACGTTGGCCGATTAAGCTCCTTACCAGCAGTACAACGACAGGACCGCTGTGGGCCTCCAACAGAGTTTCCTCTGGGTTCGCCCTGCTCGGGCATAGTTCACCATCTTTTGCAACTTTTCTGACCTTCTGTCATACCATCCCATTTGTAATGGATTAGTAACCGCCCCAGTTCTTGCAGCCCACAGAGACGCCTCTGTGTCCGTTCACTTTCTGACACCTTCATCGGACACCTGTACCGCCACGCAACAGATCTTTTTCAGGGAGAGGTTTATTAGACACACACCCTGTGGGCATCACGTTGGCCGATCAAGCTCGTTACCAGATGTACAACGACAGGACCGCTGCGGGGCTCCACCAGAGTTTCCTCTGGGTTCGCCCTGCTCGGGCATAGTTAACCATCTTTTGCAACATTTTCCGGCCTTCTGCCATCCCATCCCATTCTTAATGGGTTAGTTATTATCCCAAATCTCCCAGCCCACAGAGACGCCTCTGTGTCCATGCATTTTCCATGGGCGGGGAGACTTTTAACGTCCCGCTCCACGCCGGCGCAACATTTTCCGGCCATCTGCCAAACCATCCCATTCATAATGGGTTAGTTATTGCCCCAAATCCCCCAGCCCACAGAGACGCCTCTGTGTCCGCTCACTTTCTGACACCTTCATCGGACACCTGTACCGCCACGCAACAGATCTTTTTCAGGGAGAGGTTTATTAGACACACACCCTGTGGGCATCACGTTGGCCGATCAAGCTCGTTACCAGCAATACAACGACAGGAACGCTGCGGGCTTCCACCAGAGTTTCCTCTGGGTTCGCCCTGCTCGGGCATAGTTCACAATCTTTTGCAACCTTTCCGACCTTCTGTCATACCATTCCATTTGTAATGGGTTAGTAACCGCCCCAGTTCTTGCAGCCCACAGAGACGCCTCTGTGTCCGTGCACTTTCTGACACCTTCATCGGACACCTGTACCGCCACGCCACAGATCTCTTTTTCAGGGAGAGGTTTATTAGACACACACCCTGTGGGCATCACGTTGGCCGATCAAGCTCGTTACCAGATGTACAACGACAGGACCGCTGTGGGCATCCACCAGAGTTTCCTCTGGGTTCGCCCTGCTCGGGCATAGTTCACCATCTTTTGCAACATTTTCCGGCCTTCTGCCATCCCATCCCATTCATAATGGGTTAGTTATTATCCCAAATCTCGCAGCCCACAGAGACGCCTCTGTGTCCATGCATTTTCCATGGGCGGGGAAACTTTTAACGTCCTGCTCCACGCCGGCGCAACATTTTCCGGCCGTCTGCCAAACCATCCCATTCGTAATGGGTTTGTTACTGCCCCAGTTTACTCAGCCCACAAAGACACCTCTGTGTCCGTGCCCTTTCTGACACCTCAATCGGACACCTGTACCGCCACGCCACAGATCTCTTTTTCAGGGAGAGGTTTATTAGACACACACCCTATGGGCATCACGTTGGCCGCTCAAGCTCGTTACCAGCGGTACAACGACAGGCCCGCTGGGGGCCTCCACCAGAGTTTCCACTGGGTTCGCCCTGCTCGGGCATAGTTCACCATCTTTTGCAACATTTTCCGGCCTTCTGCCATCCCATCCCATTCATAATGGGTTAGCTATTATCCCAAATATCCCAGCCCACAGGGACGCCTCTGTGTCCATGCATTTTCCATGGGCGGGGAGACTTTTAACGTCCCGCTCCACGCCGGCGCAACATTTTCCGGCCATCTGCCAAACCATCCCATTCATAATGGGTTAGTTATTGCCCCAAATCTCCCAGCTAACAGAGACGCCTCTGTGCCCGTTCACTTTCTGACACCTTCATCGGACACCTGTACCGCCACGCAACAGATCTTTTTCAGGGAGAGGTTTATTAGACACACACCCTTTGGGCATCACGTTGGCCGATCAAGCTCGTTACCAGCGGTACAACAACAGGACCGCTGCGTGCCTCCACCAGAGTTTCCTCTGGGTTCGCCCTGCTCGGGCATAGTTCACCATCTTTTGCAACATTTTCCGGCCTTCTGCCATCCAATCCCATTCATGATGGGTTAGTTATTGCCCCAAGTCTCCCAGCCCACATAGACGCCTCTGTGTCCATGCATTTTCCATGGGCGGGGAGACTTTTAACGCCCCGCTCTGCGCGCCGGCGCAACATTTTCCGGCCGTCTGCCAAACCATCCCATTCGTAATGGGTTTGTTACTGTCCCAGTTCACTCAGCCCACAGAGACGCCTCTGTGTCCGTGCACCTTCTGATACCTTCATCGGACACCTGTACCGCCACGCATAAGAGCTCTTTTTCAGGGAGAGTTTTATTAGACACACACCCTGTGGGCATCACGTTGGCCGATCAAGCTCGTTACCAGCGGTACAACGAAAGGACCGCTGTGGGCCTCCACCAGAGTTTCCTCTGGGTTCGCCCTGCTCGGGCATAGTTCACCATCTTTTGCAACATTTTCTGGCCTTCTGCCATCCCATCCAATTCATAATGGGTTAGTTATTGCCCCAAATCTCCCAAGCCACAGAGACGCCTCTGTGTCGATGCATTTTCCATGGGCGGGGAGACTTTTAACGTCCCGCTCCACGCCGGCGCAAGATTTTCCGGCCTTCTGCCATCCCATCCCATCCCATTCATAATGGGTTAGTAACCGCCCCAGTTCTTTCAGCCCACAGCGACGCCTCTGTGTCGATGCATTTTCCATGGGCGGGGAGACTTAACGTCCCGCTCCACGCCGGCGCAACATTTTCCGGCCGTCTGCCAAATCATCCCATTCGTAACGGGTTAATAACCGCCCCAGTTCTTGCAGCCCACAGAGACGCCTCTGTGTCCATGCATTTTCCATGGGCGGGGAGACTTTTAACGTCCCGCTCCACGCCGGCGCAACATTTTCCGGCCGTCTGCCAAATCATCCCATTCGTAATGGGTTTGTTACTGCCCCAGTTCACTCAGCCCACAGAGATGCCTCTGTGTCCGTGCACTTTCTGACACCTTCATCGAAAATCTGTACCGCCACGCCACAGATCTCTTTTTCAGGGAGAGGTTTATTAGACACACACCCTATGGGCATCCCGTTGGCCGCTCAAGCTCGTTACCAGCGGTACAACGACAGGACCGCTGTGGGCCTCCAACAGAGTTTCCTCTGGGTTCGGCCTGCTCGGGCATAGTTCACCATCTTTTGCAAGCTTTCCGACCTTCTGTCATACCATTCCATTCGTAATTGGTTAGTAACCGCCCCAGTTCTTGCAGCCCACAGAGACGCCTCTGTGTCCATGCATTTTCCATGGGCGGGGAGACTTTTAACGTCCCGCTCCACGCCGGCGCAACATTTTCCGGCCGTCTGCCAAACCATCCCATTCGTAATGGGTTTGTTACTGCCCCAGTTTACTCAGCCCACAGAGACGCCTCTGTGTCCGTGCACTTTCTGACACCTCAATCGGACACCTGTACCGCCACGCCACAGATCTCTTTTTCAGGGAGAGGTTTACTAGACACACACCCTATGGGCATCACGTTGGCCGCTCAAGCTCGTTACCAGCGGTACAACGACAGGCCCGCTGTGGGCCTCCACCAGAGTTTCCTCTGGGTTCGCCCTGCTCGGGCATAGTTCACCATCTTTTGTAACCTTTCCGACCTTCTGTCATTCCATTCCATTCGTAATGGGTTAGTAACCGCCCCAGTTCTTGCAGCCCACAGAGACGCCTCTGTGTCCATGCATTTTCCATGGGCGGGGAGACTTTTAACGTCCCGCTCCACGCCGGCGCAACATTTTCCGGCCATCTGCCAAACCATCCCATTCATAATGGGTTAGTTATTGCCCCAAATCCCCCAGCCCACAGAGACGCCTCTGTGTCCGTTCACTTTCTGACACCTTCATCGGACACCTGTACCGCCACGCAACAGATCTTTTTCAGGGAGAGGTTTATTAGACACACACCCTGTGGGCATCACGTTGGCCGATCAAACTCGTTACCAGCAATACAACGACAGGAACGCTGCGGGCTTCCACCAGAGTTTCCTCTGGGTTCGCCCTGCTCGGGCATAGTTCACCATCTTTTGCAACCTTTCCGACCTTCTGTCATACCATTCCATTCGTAATGGGTTAGTAACCGCCCCAGTTCTTGCAGCCCACAGAGACGCCTCTGTGTCCGTGCACTTTCTGACACCTTCATCGGACACCTGTACCGCCACGCAACAGATCTTTTTTCAGGGAGAGGTTTATTAGACACACACCCTGTGGGCATCACATTGGCCGATCAAGCTCGTTACCAGCGGTACAACGACAGGACCGCTGCGGGCCTCCACCAGAGTTTCCTCTGGGTTCGCCCTGCTCGGGCATAGTTCACCATCTTTTGCAACCTTTCCGACCTTCTGTCATACCATTCCATTCGTAATGGGTTAGTAACCGCCCAAGTTCTTGCAGCCCACAGAGACGCCTCTGTGTCCATGCATTTTCCATGGGCGGGGAGACTTTTAACGTCCCGGGCTCCACGCCGGCGCAACATTTTCCGGCCGTCTGCCAAACCATTCCATTCGTAATGGGTTTGTTACTGCCCCAGTTTACTCAGCCCACAGAGACGCCTCTGTGTCCGTGCACTTTCTGACACCTTCATCAGACACCTGTACCGCCACGCCACAGATCTCTTTTTCAGGGAGAGGTTTATTAGACACACACCCAATGGGCATCACGTTGGCCGATCAAGCTCGTTACCAGCGGTACAATGACAAGACCGCTGTGGGCATCCACCAGAGTTTCCTCTTGGTTCGCCCTGCTCGGGCATAGTTCACCATCTTTTGCAACATTTTCCGGCCTTCTGCCATCCCATCCCATTCATAATGGGTTAGTTATTATCCCAAATCTCGCAGCCCACAGAGACGCCTCTGTGTCCGTGCACTTTCTGACACCTTCATCGGACACCTGTACCGCCACGACACAGATCTCTTTTTCAGGGAGAGGTTTATTAGACACACACTCAATGGGCATCACGTTGGCCGATCAAGCTCGTTACCAGCGGTACAATGACAAGACCGCTGTGGGCATCCACCAGAGTTTCCTCTGGGTTCGCCCTGCTCGGGCATAGTTCACCATCTTTTGCAACATTTTCCGGCCTTCTGCCATCCCATCCCATTCATAATGGGTTAGTTATTATCCCAAATCTCGCAGCCCACAGAGACGCCTCTGTGTCCATGCATTTTCCATGGGCGGGGAAACTTTTAACGTCCTGCTCCACGCTGGCGCAACATTTTCCGGCCGTCTGCCAAACCATTCCATTCGTAATGGGTTTGTTACTGCCCCAGTTCACTGAGCCCACAGAGATGCCTCTGTGTCCGTGCACTTTCTGACACCTTCATCGGACACCTGTACCGCCACGCCACAGATCTCTTTTTCAGGGAGAGGTTTATTAGACACTCACACCATTGGGCATCACGTTGGCCGATCAAGCTCGTTACCAGCGGTACAATGACAAGACCGCTGTGGGCCTCCACCAGAGTTTCCTGTGGGTTCGCCTTGCTCGGGCATATATCAGCAACTTTTGCAACATTTTCCGGCCTTCTGCCATCCCATCCCATTCATAATGGGTTAGTAACCGCCCCAGTTCTTTCAGCCCACATAGACGCCTCTGTGTCCATGCATTTTCCATGGGCGGGGAGACTTTTAACGTCCCGCTCCACGCCGGTGCAACATTTTCCGGCCGTCTGCCAAACCATCCCATTCGTAATGGGTTTGTTACTGCCCCAGTTCACTCAGCCCACAGAGACGCCTCTGTGTCCGTGCACTTTCTGACACCTTCATCGGACACCTGTACCGCCACGCCACAGATCTCTTTTTCAGGGAGAGGTTTACTAGACACACACCCTATGGGCATCACGTTGGCCGTTCAAGCTCGTTACCAGCGGTACAACGACAGGCCCGCTGTGGGCCTCCACCAGAGTTTCCTCTGGGTTCGCCCTGCTCGGGCATAGTTCACCATCTTTTGCAACCTTTCCGACCTTCTGTCATTCCATTCCATTCGTAATGGGTTAGTAACCGCCCCAGTTCTTGCAGCCCACAGAGACGCCTCTGTGTCCATGCACTTTCCATGGGCGGGGAGACTTTTAACGTCCCGGGACGCTCCACGCCGGCGCAACATTTTCCGGCCATCTGCCAAACCATCCCATTCATAATGGGTTAGTTATTGCCCCAAATCCCCCAGCCCACAGAGACGCCTCTGTGTCCGTTCACTTTCTGACACCTTCATCGGACACCTGTACCGCCACGCAACAGATCTTTTTCAGGGAGAGGTTTATTAGACACACAGCCTGTGGGCATCACGTTGGCCGATCAAGCTCGTTACCAGCAATACAACGACAGGAACCCTGCGGGCTTCCACCAGAGTTTCCTCTCGTATCGCCCTGCTCGTGCATAGTTCACCATCTTTTGCAACATTTTCCGGCTTTCTGCCATCCCATCTCATTCATAATGGGTTAGTTATTTCCCCAAATCTCCGAGCCCACAGAGACGCCTCTGTGTCCGTGCACTTTCTGACACCTTCACCGGACACCTGTACTGCCACGCCACAGATCTCTTTTTCAGGGAGAGGTTTATTAGACACACACCCTATGGTCATCACGTTGGCCGATTAAGCTCCTTACCAGCAGTACAACGACAGGACCGCTGTGGGCATCCAACAGAGTTTCCTCTGGGTTCGCCCTGCTCGGGCATAGTTCACCATCTTTTGCAACTTTTCTGACCTTCTGTCATACCATCCCATTTGTAATGGGTTAGTAACCGCCCCAGTTCTTGCAGCCCACAGAGACGCCTCTGTGTCCGTTCACTTTCTGACACCTTCATCGGACACCTGTACCGCCACGCCACAGATCTCTTTTTCAGGGAGAGGTTTACTAGACACACACCCTATGGGCATCACGTTGGCCGCTCAAGCTCGTTACCAGCGGTGCAACGACAGGCCCGCTGTGGGCCTCCACCAGAGTTTCCTCTGGGTTCGCCCTGCTCGGGCATAGTTCACCATCTTTTGCAACCTTTCCGACCTTCTGTCATTCCATTCCATTCGTAATGGGTTAGTAACCGCCCCAGTTCTTGCAGCCCACAGAGACGCCTCTGTGTCCATGCACTTTCCATGGGCGGGGAGGGAGACTTTTAACGTCCCGGGACGCTCCACGCTGGCGCAACATTTTCCGGCCATCTGCCAAACCATCCCATTCATAATGGGTTAGTTATTGTCCCAAATCCCCCAGCCCACAGAGACGCCTCTGTGTCCGTTCACTTTCTGACACCTTCATCGGACACCTGTACCGCCACGCAACAGATCTTTTTCAGGGAGAGGTTTATTAGACACACAGCCTGTGGGCATCACGTTGGCCGATCAAGCTCGTTACCAGCAATACAACGACAGGAACCCTGCGGGCTTCCACTTGAGTTTCCTCTCGTATCGCCCTGCTCGTGCATAGTTCACCATCTTTTGCAACATTTTCCGGCTTTCTGCCATCCCATCTCATTCATAATGGGTTAGTTATTTCCTCAAATCTCCGAGCCCACAGAGACGCCTCTGTGTCCGTGCACTTTCTGACACCTTCATCGGACACCTGTACCGCCACGCATAAGAGCTCTTTTTCAGGGAGAGTTTTATTAGACACACACCCTGTGGGCATCACGTTGGCCGATCAAGCTCGTTACCAGATGTACAACGACAGGACCGCTGCGTGGCTCCACCAGAGTTTCCTCTGGGTTCGCCCTGCTCGGGCATAGTTCACCATCTTTTGCAACCTTTCCGACCTTCTGTCATTCCATTCCATTCGTAATGGGTTAGTAACCGCCCCAGTTCTTGCAGCCCACAGAGACACCTCTGTGTCCGTGCACTTTCTGACACCTCAATCGGACACCTGTACCGCCACGCCACAGATCTCTTTTTCAGGGAGAGGTTTATTAGACACACACCCTATGGGCATCACGTTGGCCGCTCAAGCTCGTTACCAGCGGTACAACGACAGGCCCGCTGGGGGCCTCCACCAGAGTTTCCACTGGGTTCGCCCTGCTCGGGCATAGTTCACCATCTTTTGCAACATTTTCCGGCCTTCTGCCATCCCATCCCATTCATAATGGGTTAGCTATTATCCCAAATATCCCAGCCCACAGGGACGCCTCTGTGTCCATGCATTTTCCATGGGCGGGGAGACTTTTAACGTCCCGCTCCACGCCGGCGCAACATTTTCCGGCCATCTGCCAAACCATCCCATTCATAATGGGTTAGTTATTGCCCCAAATCTCCCAGCTAACAGAGACGCCTCTGTGTCCGTTCACTTTCTGACACCTTCATCGGACACCTGTACCGCCACGCAACAGATCTTTTTCAGGATAGGTTTATTAGACACACACCCTTTGGGCATCACGTTGGCCGATCAAGCTCGTTACCAGCGGTACAACAACAGGACCGCTGCGTGCCTGCACCAGAGTTTCCTCTGGGTTTGCCCTGCTCGGGCATAGTTCACCATCTTTTGCAACATTTTCCGGCCTTCTGCCATCCAATCCCATTCATCATGGGTTAGTTATTGCCCCAAGTCTCCCAGCCCACATAGACGCCTCTGTGTCCATGCATTTTCCATGGGCGGGGAGACTTTTAACGCCCCGCTCTGCGCGCCGGCGCAACATTTTCCGGCCGTCTGCCAAACCATCCCATTCGTAATGGGTTTGTTACTGCCCCAGTTTACTCAGCCCAGAGAGACGCCTCTGTGTCCGTGCACTTTCTGACACCTCAATCGGACACCTGTACCGCCACGCAACAGATCTCTTTTTCAGGGAGAGGTTTATTAGACACACACCCAATGGGCATCACGTTGGCCGCTCAAGCTCGTTACCAGCGGTACAATGACAAGACCGCTGTGAACCTCCACCAGAGTTTCCTCTGGGTTCGCCCTGCTCGGGCATAGTTCAGCATCTTTTGCAACATTTTCCGGCCTTCTGCCATTCCATCCCATTCATAATGGGTTAGTAACCGCCCCAGTTCTTTCAGCCCACAGAGACGCCTCTGTGTCCATGTATTTTCCATGGGCGGGGAGACTTTTAACGTCCCGCTCCACGCCGGCGCAACATTTTCCGGCCGTCTGCCAAACCATCCCATTCGTAATGGGGCGTTGTTACTGCCCCAGTTCACTCAGCCCACAGAGACTCCTCTGTGTCCGTGCACTTTCTGACACCTTCATCGGACACCTGTACCGCCACGCCACAGATCTCTTTTTCAGGGAGAGGTTTACTAGACACACACCCTATGGGCATCACGTTGGCTGCTCAAGCTCGTTACCAGCGGTACAACGACAGGCCCGCTGTGGGCCTCCACCAGAGTTTCCTCTGGGTTCGCCCTACTCGGGCATAGTTCACCATCTTTTGCAACCTTTCCGACCTTCTTTCATTCCATTCCATTCGTAATGGGTTTGTTACTGCCCCAGTTCACTCAGCCCACAGAGATGCCTCTGTGTCCATGCATTTTCCATGGGCGGGGAGACTTTTAACGTCCCGCTCCACGCCGGCGCAACATTTTCCGGCCATCTGCCAAACCATCCCATTCGTAATGGGTTTGTTACTGCCCCAAATCGCCCAGGCCACAGAGACGCCTCTGTGTCGATGCTTTTTCCATGGGCGGGGAGACTTTTAACGTCCCGCTCCACGCCGGCGCAACATTTTCCGGCCTTCTGCCATCCCATCCCATCCCATTCATAATGGGTTAGTAACCGCCCCAGTTCTTTCAGCCAACAGAGACGCCTCTGTGTCCATGCATTTTCCATGGGCGGGGAGACTTTTAACGTCCCGCTCCACGCCGGCGCAACATTTTCCGGCCGTCTGCCAAACCATTCCATTCGTAATGGGTTTGTTACTGCCCCAGTTTACTCAGCCCACAGAGACGCCTCTGTGTCCGTGCACTTTCTGACACCTTCATCGGACACCTGTACCGCCACGCCACAGATCTCTTTTTCAGGGAGAGGTTTATTAGACACACACCCTATGGGCATCACGTTGGCCGCTCTAGCTCGTTACCAGCGGTACAACGACAGGCCCACTGTGGGCCTCCACCAGAGTTTCCTTTTGGTTCGCCCTGCTCGGGCATAGTTCAGCATCTTTTGCAACATTTTCCGGCCTTCTGCCATCCCATCCCATTCATAATGGGTTAGTAACCGCCCCAGTTCTTTCAGCCCACATAGACGCCTCTGTGTCAATGTATTTTCCATGGGCGGGGAGACTTTTAACGTCCCACTCCACGCCGGCGCAACATTTTCCGGCCGTCTACCAAACCATACCATTCATAATGGGTTAGTTATTGCCCCAAATCCCCCAGCCCACAGAGACGCCTCTGTGTCCGTTCACTTTCTGACACCTTCATCTGACACCTGTACCGCCACGCAACAGATCTTTTTCAGGGAGAGGTTTATTAGACACACACCCTGTGGGCATCACGTTGGCCTATCAAGCTCGCTACCAGCAATACAACGACAGGAACGCTGCGGGCTTCCACCAGAGTTTCCTCTCGTATCGCCCTGCTCGTGCATAGTTCACCATCTTTTGCAACATTTTCCGGCTTTCTGCCATCCCATCCCATTCATAATGGGTTAGTTATTGCCCCAAATCTCCGAGCCCACATAGACGCCTATGTGTCCGTTCACATTCTGACACCATCGGACACCTGTACCGCCACGCAACAGATCTTTTTCAGGGAGAGGTTTATTAGACACACACCCTGTGGGCATCACGTTGGCCGATCAAGCTCGTTACCAGCGGTACAACGACAGGACCGCTGCGGGCCTCCACCAGAGTTTCCTCAGGGTTCGCCCTGCTCGGGCATAGTTCACCATCTTTTGCAACCTTTCCGACCTTCTGTCATACCATTCCATTCGTAATGGGTTAGTAACCGCCCCAGTTCTTGCAGCCCACAGAGACGCCTCTGTGTCCATGCATTTTCCATGGGCGGGGAGACTTAACGTCCCACTCCACGCCGGCGCAACATTTTCCGGCCGTCTGCCAAACCATCCCATTCGTAATGGGTTTGTTACTGCCCCAGTTTACTCAGCCCACAGAGACGCCTCTGTGTCCGTGCACTTTCTGACACCTCAATCGGACACCTGTACCGCCACGCCACAGATCTCTTTTTCAGGGAGAGGTTTATTAGACACACACCCTATGGGCATCACGTTGGCCGCTCAAGCTCGTTACCAGCGGTACAACGACAGGCCCGCTGGGGGCCTCCACCAGAGTTTCCACTGGGTTCGCCCTGCTCGGGCATAGTTCACCATCTTTTGCAACATTTTCCGGCCTTCTGCCATCCCATCCCATTCATAATGGGTTAGTAACCGCCCCAGTTCTTGCAGCCCACAGAGACGCCTCTGTGTCCATGCATTTTCCATGGGCGGGGAGACTTTTAACGACCCGCTCCACGCCGGCGCAACATTTTCCGGCCGTCTGCCAAACCATCCCATTCGTAATGGGTTTGTTACTGCCCCAGTTCACTCAGCCCACAGAGATGCCTCTGTGTCCGTGCACTTTCTGGCACCATCGAACATCTGTACCGCCACGCAACAGATCTCTTTTTCAGGGAGAGGTTTATTAGACACACACCCTGTGGGCATCACGTTGGCCGATCAAGCTCGTTACCATCGATACAACGACAGGAACGCTGCGGGCTTCCACCAGAGTTTCCTCTTGTATCGCCCTGCTCGTGCATAGTTCACCATCTTTTGCAACATTTTCCGTCTTTCTGCCATCCCATCCCATTCATAATGGGTTAGTTATTGCCCCAAATCTCCGAGCCCACAAAGACGCCTCTGTGTCCGTGCACTTTCTGACACCTTCAGACGACACCTGTACCGCCACGCCAGAGATCTCTTTTTCAGGGAGAGGTTTATTAGACACACACCCTATGGGCATCACGTTGGCCGCTCAAGCTCGTTACCAGCGGTACAACGACAGGACCGCTGCGGACCTCCAACAGAGTTTCCTCTGGGTTCGCCCTGCTCGGGCATAGTTCACCATCTTTTGCAAGCTTTCCGACCTTCTGTCATACCATTCCATTAGTAATGGGTTAGTAACCGCCCCAGTTCTTGCAGTCCACAGAGACGCCTCTGTGTCCATGCATTTTCCATGGGCGGGGAGACTTTTAACGTCCCGCTCCACGCCGGCGCAACATTTTCCGGCCGTCTGCCAAACCATCCCATTCATAATGGGTTAGTTATTGCCCCAAATCCCCCAGCCCACAGAGACGCCTCTGTGTCCGTTCACTTTCTGACACCTTCATCGGTCACCTGTACCGCCACGCAACAGATCTTTTTCAGGGAGAGGTTTATTAGACACAAACTCTATTGGCATCACGTTGGCCGCTCAAGCTCGTTACCAGCGGTACAACAACAGGACCGCTGTGGGCCTCCAACAGAGTTTCCTCTGGGTTCGCCCTGCTCGGGCATAGTTCACCATCTTTTGCAAACTTTCCGACCTTCTGTCATACCATTCCATTCGAAATTGGTTAATAACCGCCCCAGTTCTTGCAGCCCACAGAGACGCCTCCGTGTCCATGCATTTTCCATGGGCGGGGAGACTTTTAACGTCCCGCTGCACGCCGGCGCAACATTTTCCGGCCATCTGCCAAACCATCCCATTCATAATGGGTTAGTTATTGCCCCAAATCTCCCAGCTCACAGAGACGCCTCTGTGTCCGTTCACTTTCTGACACCTTCATCAGACACCTGTACCGCCACGCAACAAATCTTTTTCAGGCAGAGGTTTATTAGACACACACCCTGTGGGCATCACGTTGGCCGATCAAGCTCGTTACCAGCGGTACAACAACAGGACCGCTGCGGGCCTCCACCAGAGTTTCCTCTGGGTTCGCCCTGCTCGGGAATAGTTCACCATCTTTTGCAACATTTTCCGGCCTTCTGCCATCCAATCCCATTCATCATGGGTTAGTTATTGCCCCAAGTCTCCCAGCCCACATAGACCCCTCTGTGTCCATGCATTTTCCATGGGCGGGGAGACTTTTAACGCCCCGCTCCGCGCGCCGGCGCAACATTTTCCGGCCGTCTGCCAAACCATCCCATTCATAATGGGTTAGTTATTGCCCCAAATCTCCCAGGCCACAGAGACGCCTCTGTGTCGATGCATTTTCCATGGGCGGGGAGACTTTTAACGTCGCGCTCCACGCCGGCGCAACATTTTCCGGCCTTCTGCCATCCCATCCCATCCCATTCATAATGGGTTAGTTATTGCCCCAAATCTCCCAGCCCACAGAGACGCCTCTGTGTCCATGCATTTTCCATGGCCGGGGAGACTTTTAACGTCCCGCTCCACGGCGGCACAACATTTTCCGGCCGTCTGCCAAACCATCCCATTCGTAATGGGTTTGTTACTGCCCCAGTTCATTCAGCCCACAGAGACGCCTCTGTGTCCGTGCACTTTCTGACACCTTCATCGGACACCTGTACCGCCACGCAACAGATCTCTTTTTCAGGGAGAGGTTTACTAGACACACACCCTGTGGGCATCATGTTGGCCGATCAAGCTCGTTACCAGCGGTACAACGACAGGACCGCTGCGGGCCTCCACCAGAGTTTCCTCTGGGTTCGCCCTGCTCGGGCATAGTTCACCATCTTTCGCAACATTTTCCGGCCTTCTGCGATCCCATTCCATTCTTAATGGGTTAGTTATTGCCCCAAATCTCCCAGCCCACAGAGACGCCTCTGTGTCCATGCATTTTCCATGGGTGGGGAGACTTAACGTCCCGCTCCACGCCGGCGCAACATTTTCCGGCCGTCTGCCAAACCATCTCATTCGTAATGGGTTTGTTACTGCCCCAGTTCACTCAGCCCACAGAGACGCCTCTGTGTCTGTGCACTTTCTGACACCTTCATCGGACACCTGTACCGCCACGCAACAGATCTCTTTTTCAGGGAGAGGTTTACTAGACACACACCCTGTGGGCATCATGTTGGCCGATCAAGCTCGTTACCAGCGGTACAACGACAGGACCGCTGCGGGCCTCCACCAGTTTCCTCTGGGTTCGCCCTGCTCGGGCATATTTCACCATCTTTCGCAACATTTTCCGGCCTTCTGCCATCCCATCCCATTCATAATGGGTTAGTTATTGCCCCAAATCTCCCAGCCCACAGAGACGCCTCTGTGTCCATGCATTTTCCATGGGTGGGGAGACTTTTAACGCCCCGCTCCACGCCGGCGCAACATTTTCCGGCCGTCTGCCAAACCATCCCATTCGTAATGGGTTTGTTACTGCCCCAGTTCACTCAGCCCAGAGACGCCTCTGTGTCCGTGCACTTTCTGACACCTTCATCGGACACCTGTACCGCCACGCCACAGATCTCTTTTTCAGGGAGAGGTTTATTAGACACACACCCTGTGGGCATCACGTTGGTCGATCAAGCTCATTACCAGCGGTACAACGACAGGACCGCTTTGGGCCTCCACCAGAGTTTCCTCTGGGTTCGCCCTGCTCGGGCATAGTTCACCATCTTTTGCAACATTTTCCGGCCTTCTGCCATCCCATCCCATTCAGAATGGGTTAGTTATTGCCCCAAATCTCCCAGCCCACAGAGACGCCTCTGTGTCCATGCATTTTCCATGGCCGGGGAGACTTTTAACGTCCCGCTCCACGGCGGCACAACATTTTCCGGCCGTCTGCCAAACCATCCCATTCGTAATGGGTTTGTTACTGCCCCAGTTCATTCAGCCCACAGAGACGCCTCTGTGTCCGTGCACTTTCTGACACCTTCATCGGACACCTGTACCGCCACGCAACAGATCTCTTTTTCAGGGAGAGGTTTACTAGACACACACCCTGTGGGCATCATGTTGGCCGATCAAGCTCGTTACCAGCGGTACAACGACAGGACCGCTGCGGGCCTCCACCAGAGTTTCCTCTGGGTTCGCCCTGCTCGGGCATAGTTCACCATCTTTCGCAACATTTTCCGGCCTTCTGCGATCCCATTCCATTCTTAATGGGTTAGTCATTGCCCCAAATCTCCCAGCCCACAGAGACGCCTCTGTGTCCATGCATTTTCCATGGGTGGGGAGACTTTTAACGTCCCGCTCCACGCCGGCGCAACATTTTCCGGCCGTCTGCCAAACCATCCCATTCGTAATGGGTTTGTTACTGCCCCAGTTCACTCAGCCCACAGAGACGCCTCTGTGTCCGTGCACTTTCTGACACCTTCATCGGACACCTGTACCGCCACGCAACAGATCTCTTTTTCAGGGAGAGGTTTACTAGACACACACCCTGTGGGCATCACGTTGGCCGATCAAGCTCGTTACCAGCGGTACAACAACAGGACCGCTGCGGGCTTCCACCAGTTTCCTCTGGGTTCGCCCTGCTCGGGCATATTTCACCATCTTTCGCAACATTTTCCGGCCTTCTGCCATCCCATCCCATTCATAATGGGTTAGTTATTGCCCCAAATCTCCCAGCCCACAGAGACGCCTCTGTGTCCATGCATTTTCCATGGGTGGGGAGACTTTTAACGTCCCGCTCCACGCCGGCGCAACATTTTCCGGCCGTCTGCCAAACCATCCCATTCGTAATGGGTTTGTTACTGCCCCAAATCTCCCAGCCCACAGAGACGCCTCTGTGTCCGTGCACTTTCTGACACCTTCATCGGACACCTGTACCGCCACGCAACAGATCTCTTTTTCAGGGAGAGGTTTATTAGACGAGCGAGGCCGAGTGGAACGGTCCAGGATGGAGGGAAGTGTAGAGGCGACTTCAACACGACGCTATAATGGCGGATGCAACAGAAAGTTTAGTACCAGCAAGGCAATTGTGTGGATGCATTTTGGCTATAAAAACGACGCTACGCAATGTAAAGCATCGTGCAAAATCTGCCTCCCTCCCGTTGCTACGTCAAGAGGGGACAATACGAACCTTTTTCAGCGCTTAAAAAAACCCACACCACACAGCACTGAATGATAGCTGCATTATGACTAAAACGCCAGCGACCAGTTTTTCAACTTCTGTGTGTGTGAGCAGAGGGTCAATGCGTGTGTGCGGGAGAGCGAGAGAGAGACAGCGTGAGCGGGAGGGAGGGGGGAAAGGGATAGAGATAAACTGGGTGTGAGGGACAGAGGTTGAAATTGTGTTTATTGCAAAAATTATTACCTTGAAGTTACTTGCGCTCATCTTTAAAACCAGCATAAGTTGACATGCTGGTTTTCCTAGTAAAAAAACTTTGAGGTACTCACAATTATACAGAACAACTTTTGTGGCTAAGAGTGCTACACTTATCTTGCTCATGAATTACTGTTACTGAGTTAATTTAATATTTTCATTGGTATTCAAAATAGTTTTTTATTTTCAAATTTGAATGAGAATATAGTGTACACATATTTTGTGTTAATTAATTTAGTGACTTTTTTAAAGTACAGAACCTTAAAAATGTTTGCACTATGCACTATGATAAAAGTTTATAGATAAAAGTTCTAATGCTTCTCATTGGTTGATTTATGTTTATAACATGGATTTATTTGTGTACGGTGAAAAATAGAACAGGACCTAATTTTTTTTTTTTTTTAATCGCATAGTAAATGGCAATCTGAAAATTTTGTGGGAAAAAAAATCGCAATTACATTATTTTCCATAATCGCTCAGCCCTAATTGACACCACATGTTTGATGTGAAAAGCGTCAATGCCAAATGTCAATAAAGTAGGCAAGAAAAAAGTATGTTTTATCTCGTTTCAGCCGGGCTATTGGTCAAAATTGATGGTTTTACCTGTATATGTTATTGCCGCATACCCATCCATCTTCCTTCTCTGTGGCGTTAAGCAAGCGTAGTCGTCCTATTTTGATACTCCACTCTCGTCTTTATTTGTTACAGAAGAGAGTGACATCCGTCTCCAGCGGTATCATCGTGCTTGCCAATGTTGCCAAATGTTTTCCTGAAAATAGAGGCTGTATAATTAGAAAACATGTCACCATTGTGGCCAAAATAATCAAGATAAATTATATCATTGTAATATGAAATATTAGGAAAAGGGTCTAACTTGCATTGTATCGTATTGTCGAACTCAAGCTTGAACCAGTCTGGTTCAAAGAGAAACCTGAACACTTTCATGCAGGCCAAGACACTTAGTCCAAACGTGTACAGCTAATGGGTGGATTACTTAAAGGTGCAATGATTGTGCAGTTAAAAAATGTTAATATTAAAGCAGGGTTCACCAATTGCGATCCTCAAGGTATATGGATATGGCACCCAACGCTGCAAACAGCAAAGCCCTATGCGCGGCCCCACTGTGGCCAATTGGGCATCAGTATTATAAATGGAAGTGACCTGAGAATAACAATACAAAAACAATAACAAGAAATACGAAAATAAGTCAGCTAGACAGGTCGACGGTAGGGCGGACTAAAAAAAAAGGCAGCCTATAATCGATCTATAAGGACAGCAGGTAGCAGCAGAAAAATTACTTTAAAAAAAGAGACAAAATTACAGTATTTACAATCATAAACAGTTTTTAAAATGTATTTAATGAATACTGAAAAGCATGTAAAAAAAAAATAATAATTATCATCATTATTATCATTATTATTAGAAATTGGGGGGGATAGATGGAAGTCGACGTATTTTCTAGCCTCTTCCCACAATCTCAAACGGTCCCAAACGCCACTTTTCACTGGTCACAATTACTAACACACGCACAGATTATTTAATAGTTTGGTAGTTAGCACTTAGCGCCAAAACAAACTATCAAACAAATGCCAGCCGTCAATACGCGCTGAGACGTGTGAAGCTTCGAACGTCATCGGTTACGTGATACTTGCAGAATGATACAAACTCCGAAACACTGTGATTGACGAAATCCGAAACAAGCGTCGAGGTATCTGTTTCAATCGACCATCTACCATAATTATTTGCAAAGACTAACAACCACGCTACAACACAGCCGAAGGACTTTCCCTGTGTCCAAATGCTCATGGTTGGGTCCTCCGAAGGCCAAATTTGTCGACCGTATGACGTCATTCCCGGCGATACTCGACAAGACACGGATTTACATATGAATGGACTGTCAATGCTGCTTGTCGGTAACACGTTGACTTAATGGAGAAAATACCGCTAAGGTTACCAGATCTACAGACGGAGTGGTAATGGCTCATTGACAAACCATTTATATATAAATTCCGTGAGTGTAGTCGAGTCACGCCGGGATGTACTCAACGGTCGACAAACTCGGCCTTCGCGGACCGAGCCTTGTGAATTTGAACACAGCCAACCTAAACCCGCCCACTCACTTACACACACAAATACTACTGACCTGGTTTCCAAATGTGTTGTTTTCCGTCGTCCATTCCGTTTCTCCGCATTTTTTCCGCGGTTATTGGGTGCAGATCCGCACCCAAACCACCGTTCCCGCCATAACGCTCGTGTCCAACAAACATTTCTCCGGCATCCCCCTCGGTACGTGTCCTACTGTCAAGTGTCAAACCGAACAAATGCGTCACTTCCGGATTATAAAGCGTCATGCGCGGGAAACTGGTGTGTGACGTCGTTGTGATTGACGGTCATGGAAAAATACTGGTCTGGGTACGCGCTAGACTCGGGATGCTGGCGTGTGACGTCTTAGTGAGTGACGTCATGGAAAAATACTGGTCTGGTCCTTCGGCTCCCCGGCCTGCACAACTGTACCGAAGACGTCACGCAGCAGGATTGGCTGGAAGTCGTGATGGAGAAAAAAATATATAATAATAAAATCACATTTCAGAATACTGTGTTACGTATGATTTGTACTTAAGGTCTTTTTAAACAATCTTAAGGGTCAAACGCGTATGAGTTTACAGCTAGACAGCGAGCTGGGCTCTGGGTGGCAGTGGTACCGTCACTTGTCTTCAATGCAGGCCTCGTGGCTTTTCCCGGCCAAGCTGCGGATAGTGGAAACGCCGAACCATCGCGTGTCTCGCGAGAGGAATCGCATCTTTGCCAGAAATGGGTTCGAGTCCCGACCTGATGTAAGGATATATCACTCACATGCCTAAACTGTTCAAACCTTGATTTAAGAGCATTCTAAATTCAGTTTAATAAGAAATCGAAGGCTTAACATAAGGCCAGAAAAAAAGAAGAAAAAAAAAAGAAGAAATCGAAGGCATTAAATGAGCAAAGCAGTTTTCTTTTATATCTGATATGAGTCAATACAAATCTAAACAAGTCATTATAGCCTTAGTTCTCATTGCCTGCCTGTTATTATTTCTAAAGTTATGCATAAAGTTTTTTTATAAATATTATTTTAGTGGAAATGATTAGCTTTTATTCTTCTTTTTGTTTTATATATTCTATGAAAGTTAATAAAAATCCAAACAAGTAATTTTAAGCATTGTCATTCTATTGTTAGGAGGCTCGTGCAAATCTGCCTGTTGTTTTTAAAGATATGCATTAACATTTTTTAAATGTTTATAGTGGAACTCATTAGCTTTTATTCTACATTTTAATGTAATTGATAGCCTAAAATTTTCACCTTTACTGAAATGAATAACCTTAAAGATAGGCATACTTTTATTTAATAGACTTCATTGGAATTAATAGTAAAATAATATTTAAAAAATAATATTTTTCAGCTTTATTGTATTCAATGTAAACTGATATTACTGAAAAAAGAAAACGGACCAAAATTCAAGTTTCAATAATTTTATTCATGCATACATTATTTAATTGACAAGTGTTTTTATAATAAAACTACAATTATTGTAATTTCCTAGATGGTAGCATTAATTGACATTTATTTTGAAAGGACATCTAAAGAGATACAGGGAAAAGGGAGAGTTTGACAGTGTGAATAATATGCAAAGCAAAGAATTGGACTTGAACTTATAGGGATGCTGCCTCTGCTTATGGGGCATGAGCACTACCAACTAAGTATACATTTCATGTAATCTAAAATCACTTTGAAACAGCAGCGGCATGGCTGTGGCCGTCTAGTATCCCTGAGGTTGTTTTTTTTTTTGTTTTTTTTAGGTTGTGGTTTCTGGCGGCACGGTTATTGACTGGTTAGCACATCCGCCTCCCAGTGTAGAGGACGTGAGATTGAGTCCAGGCTTCGGCCTTCCTGGGTGGAGTTTGCATGTTCTCCCCGTGCTTGCGTGGGTTTCCTCCCACATTCCAAAGACATGCATGGCAGGTTAATTGAACACTCCAAATGTGTGATTGTGAGTATGGTTGTTCGTCTCTGTGTTCCCTGCGATTGGCTGGCAACCAGTTCAGGGTGTACTATTGCCTGAAGCCAGCTGGGATAGGCTCCAGCGACCCCTGAGGAAAAGTGGTTAAGAAAATGGATGGATGGATGGAGGTTGTGGTTTCTATCCCTGGCCTTTGTGACCATGTCAAAGAATCCTTTAAGCAAGATACTGAACTCCCATTTGCTCCTGATGCTTTGTGTCAGAAGGTAAATGAGTAGTCAAAATGTAAAGCGTTTTGAGGGCATCGTAAGGAATTGTCATAACAGTAAATTGTTGCTATTTTAAACCCAATATCAGGGTTTTTTTCACCAGTTGTTTGACATGTTTTGAAAGATGGTGCATTATTATTTTTGTGTCATATACTGTTCTATTACATCAAACACAAATTATCATGTCATTGAAAACAACTAATAGAATTTTCTGATTAAACATTAAAAACAACCGGAAAATAAAGCAAAATCTTGTTAAAACTACTACTACAAACTTTAATTAACTATTTTTATTTATATTATTATATTTTTATTTATTTTTATGAGAAGTAGTTTTCTGTTATTTTACTGTATTTTTTTTCTTGGCGCCCCAGATGCCGCAAAATTACAGTTTTTTTAAACGTACTTTTTCATCCCCCCCCCCCCCCCTTTTTTTTTACAATGTACCTGTATTTCAAGTACAGTAGAGTACTTTGGTTGAAGTATGTGATTAGCTGTAGTGTGTGTAAACCGCCAGCAGGCGTCAGTGTTGGAAGATGAGTGGCGAAGTCTTGCTTGCTTGACGTTTTCCCCTTTTGACAATGAATAGTTGAACTCAGCAGGGAGTTGCAATGAAAGCACGGGCGAGGCTGCAGTCGTTGTTCTCATTATGTACAGTATGCACGCTAGTGTTTTATGATGGATACCTTAGCGATAACTGCATAAATGGCACACATGGTGAACGAGTAACAGCATAAAACCGAAAGGTTGCACAATGTATAAACATTTATCATTTATTAGGAGGAGACAAGAGTACAGATCATGATTTCTTCAAGTTAAAGGAGTGCATGCCTTGTGAAAAGAAATCATTTTGCAGTTTACAGCACGCTTATTTCATTTGTTGAACCACTCTGAGTAGAAATATTCTTATTTGTTCCTGTTGCAACATGCATTTTACCCTTTTGATCAAACGCTCAGAATAGAAACCGAGGATGAAGATCTCGGTAGTCTCTGTGGTAAATGTTGAAAAATAACTTTAGCCCCGCTGGGGAACATTTCAAACAGAAGTAGGCCCTGACTCCTCTAACCTGAACTCACAGGGGAACTGGCAGTAACGTTGGGAAAATATAGAGCTCCAAAGATAGTCTGACTGATTAAATATGCTTTTCCCAGGATGAGTAAACCAGATCTTTCTCCGTAGTTTCAAATCTAATATGAGAAATGACCCCAACTACAAACACCAATTTCAATGAAGGACATTGCATAAAATGTAAATAAAAGCAGAATACAGTTTAATTTTTTTCAATTCCTTTTCAACGTAAATATATCTTTGATTAATGGTCAAACTGAATCTATTTTTATTTATTTATTTATTTAAAATATTAATTGTTTTGAATCTTATGCCTACAACACATTCCAAAAAATCTGGGACACAGGCATGTTTACGATGATTCCTTCCTAAGCATTTGAGAACTGAGAACACTAATTATTGAAACTTTGTAGGTTGAATGTACAACTTCAATTGCTCAACATTCTGGGCTCTGCAGTGTCTTATTTTGTGCTTCATAATAAAATTTTCACTAGCAAGACCGTAATAGTCTGGACTGCTGGCAGGCCACCTAGGCTAGTATTTACACTCTTTTATTATAGATAGTATTCACATGACGTCATTTGCCATGGAATGTCGAATGGGAATGGGCAAAGAAGTGTCCAGAATTAATACATAAAAAAATAATAAAATAAAATAAAAAATTAATAAATCAAAAGCATTTACAACCGACAAAGTCTACCAAAGTGTGTTCTGACCATTTTGATTAAGGTAAATGTCATTGTAAGATGGTAAAAATGCTTTTACCATAATGTAATCGTGATATATGTGATCCGCTAGCCATGGCTAGCTCTGGCTAAAAATAGATCTGGTGGTCAAGATGTTCGATTTTGAGATCTCTACAAATACCCTCTAGGTCTCTTATTTTCCTTTTCTAGCATCCCAAAAGTTGAAATTGTTGGTAAATTGTACGAAAATGAGTGATGAATCAACAATGTTGTTGTTTTTGTTGTAACATGCTAGTGCAAGCAGCTAGCGCGGTCGGGGAGCTAGCTAACTTGGTTTAAAAATAATCCGCGATTCTTCACCTCAAATTCACAAATGATAAATGCACATAGTTCCAATAAAAGTTCAAAAGTACAGAAGACGCAAGAATGTCCATGTTTTGGGAGCCATCCTACCTCAGAGCATACGTGGCTATGTAGTCCGGTTGCAAATGTTTCCACTAATCAAACGTTTCAACGTGTACCGCTGCAAGAAGTGTCAAGCTAAATCTTCCGCATAGGGCTACGTCTTGCTTACACAAGTAACGTTAAAGGAAGCTGGTTGATACATTCATTAATAACAAAAGAACATTCGGTGTAACACAATAGAAACACCCCTTACCAAAAAGAAGTCTATTTAAGTATGCTTGAAGTATACTCAAAATTAGGAGAGTATACTTCCAGTTTACTTTTCTTGTAGTTTTTGGAAGTATACTCCACCAGGTAAATGTTAAGTGTACTTGTAAGTATACTAAAACATATACTAAAAATTTACATACTGTAGTATATACTTAGAAGGGAAGAAGTAAGGAACCAAAATTATAGGTTACATTTATGTATAAAGCCCTAAACACAATGTGGCTGGATAGACTACAGCAGGGGTGGCCAAATTCGGTCCTCGAGAGCCACTATCAAGCCTGTTTTCCATGTCTCCCTCCTTCAGCAAAGCTGAATCTAATGATCAGTTCATCAGCAAGCTTTGCAGAAGCCTGATAACGATCCTGATCATGAATCAGGTGTGTTAGTGGAGAGAAACGTGGAAAACAGGCTGGATAGGGGCTCTCGAGGACCGAACTTGGCCACCCCTGGACTTGAGGATAAGGTCAGTACCAGAGTTCCCGGTTCGATCCCTGTCAATTCATCAAGTAAATTTAAATATGCCTAGTAGTATACTTAAATACTATAAAGTATGCTTAAGTATACTCATTAATATACTTAAGTATACTTTTATGTGTACTAAAATGTTCAAATTTAGTCCCAAGGAGTTTACTTAAAGTTTACTTTTAGTACAAGAATAAATACACTCCAAAAATAAACTTAGGTATACTTAAGTATACTCTATATTATGTACTTAAAGTATACTACTTTTTGGTAAGTGACAGCTGAGTCCACTGGAAAGTTGACCCACCATGAGGGGCGGACTCGTGATCCCGTGACATTAGTGGATGCTATCTATATGAAACCATGAAACCAAGCCTTGCCTTTCTGAAACTAGCAAGGACGACCCTGAAAAAGACATTCCTTGGATAGGCAGCATACCTTTCAGCGTTAACGGTGCCTTCACAGATGTGCAATTTACCCACGCCATGAGCACTAACACACCCTCATGCCGGTTTTGAACTTAATAATAATAATAATAATCCGGATGGTTCTTTTTGGTCCATGATTTCCAAACACAATTTAAAATGTGGACTCATCAGACCACACTTTTTCATCAGTTTATCTCAGGTGAGCTTGGGCCCAGAGAATATGGTGGCTTTTCTCAGTTTGTTGATGGCTTTCGCTCTACATGGTAGTTTTACTTTATATTTGTAGATGTAGTGACAAACGGTGTTAATTAAGCATGGTCAAAGCTCACAGGCATTCAATGTTGGTTTTCAGCCTTTTCCCTTGCATGCAGATTTGTCCAGATTCTCAGAATCTTTTGATGATATTATTGACCGTGCATGATGAAATCCCTGCTCCTTTTATACCCAATCATGACACTCTTTTGTTTCCAGTTAACCTGTGGAATGTTCCAAGTAGGAATTTTTGGAGTATTACTCAACTTTCCCAGTATTTTGTTGCTCCTGCCCAGCTTCTTTGTAACATGTTTCAGACATTACATCCAAAATGAATATTTGCAACAACAAAAAAAACAATCAAATTAATCAGTTTGATAATTAGTCTTTGTATTCCGTTTGAATGAACATAGGTAGAAAAGGATTTGAAAAAAGTGTTTTTACACTTTACACAACATATCAACTTCATTGGAATGGGGGTTTGTACCACTGAGCATATGGGAATGCCAGAATGATAACTTGGGGAACATTTTATAAGCTTTTTTTAAATATTTTTTTTTACCAAAGTATAAATGAAACATCGATTGAATACACAGTTGATGTGATCACTTGAGTGATTCCCAACCCACTCACATCTCAGGTCTTTTTAAGTCAGAAACTAAGGGCACTCAATGTCGTCAAGGTCACTCGCCCATGTGACCATGTAGCCATGTGACCAAACCAGGCCGAATTGTTTGAGATGCCCATTAAAGCCCAACTGAGAAAATCAGAATTTAAAAACACAGCATATCTTTTAAACATAACATTCTTCTTATAAAAAAAAAGAACTGTGCCAAATTGTGCACATGATCATTTCTCAAAAACAAACACAGTCATGCTTTTAAACCAACTGAAAGGTATTCTGCAAATTAACATGAAATGAAAATAGTGCAAGATCAGAATTGTTTGATTGAGGTTTGAAAAAGTCTTTTTGCTCCTGAATTAGAGAAAAATATATTTTAGAGAGGCTAAAAACAATTTGCATATGCTGTTAACCAGGACATGCCACACACACAAAAAAAAGTCCAGAAATACACAGTGTTCAATGCAGAGAAGTCAGATGAAGAAAAGTAAAGCCCGGTCCTTTGTTAAAGGGCACATCAGCAGTGCTCGGTCAGGACATAAAGTCACATCTGTTTCCACACTTTAGTCCACAGTAGGACTTAACCAGACCACCTCACAACTGAGTCCACAATTGCCTAAAACGATGAATGTAATGAAAAGGAAAAGGAAACAATTAAGCCATCTTTTATTGGAAACTTAACTGACATGTTTTCACCATGCAGGGCCCAATGAAAATTGAATTTTCAATTTGTAGCAAAAAATGGATATGCTGGTTAACTATTTTATGTATGCATTCCTTTTTCTGCCTGTCACCAAACGTCACTGCCATGGATAAATTGAACAAAGACACATGATTTAAAGAAAATAAATACTCTCTACCTTAGCATGTCAACAGACATTTGACCAGTGGAGTGTTGATGACTTCAGAATGTGTCAAGAGACATTTGTCAGCTCACTCAGGCTGCTTTCCCTGTTCTGCCTGTTAAACTGTGGTTGCACCTGGGCGGCACTCTGGTTCTGTGCTTTCTTTTCCTCCACACTCTCTGATGCCGCCGAATACTGTCGATGATGACAGATGGGTATTTGCGGCGGTCTGTTGGGATCCATTTTGGGACCATTAGGCACAACAAGTGACAAAGGCATTTGGGATACTGTCAACAGACCGCCCCCGACGGGGGAGACGCGAGCGGAGTTTTCAGAGCTGCTGCCGCCCTGCTCGGAGCAAAGGTCAAAGCTCAGGCCGTTCGCCTTGAGCCTGATGGAGTCGGTGACGCTGCTGTGAAGCGAGTTGCGCTTACTGCCGCTTGGCTCCGGCAGCTCCTGCCGGCCTAGGATGTGGCGGCGAATGATTTTCCGGAAGGTTTGCCGGAACTCCCGGATGCGGTATGCGTAGATGAACGGGTTGACCACCGAGTTGCCATGCGACAGGATAATGGCTACATACATGATAAAGAGCGGCGGACGCGGACACTTGGGGCAGAAAAGTGTGAAGCAGTTGATGATGTGTAAGGGCAGCCAGCAGACGGCAAACAGGCCCACTATGATGGCCAGAGACTTGGCCGCTTGGACCTCTTTTTGGAGCGTGGAGCGGGACTTTTCTCCGTGAAGCGCTTTGACCTCAATGAGCTTGAGCTGGTGACGAGCTGCCATAAAGATACACAGGTAGATGGCCAGCATCAGCAGCAGGGGAATCATCACACAGGCAAAAAAGTTAAAGTACACCATATAACCCATGACCACCACCTCCTCAAAGAGGCACGTCATCAGTCCCGGTGGGCAGTCGCTGCTTTCCTTCTCAGACAACTTGTGCCAGCCCATCATGGGGGTGAGGCCAATGATGATGGAGAGAACCCAGCAAACGGCGATGATGCACTGTGCCCGCTGGCCTGTCACCAGACTGTTATACCTGGAAGGGAGACAACAGCCTGATGAGCAACATCATGAATGAAACGCAGAGGTGGCAAATCCAAGTCCAGAAAGTAAAAACCCTGCCACAATTTGGCTTTAGCCCCAGGTGCTAGCTAGCAAGTTCCCTAGCTAGCTCCCCGGGTGTTTAGTTACCTGCTAGCTAGCACAAGAGGCTAGCTAGCTAACACAAGAGGCTAAAGCCAAACTGCTCTTACCAAAAATAAATATATTTAAGTATACTTGAAGTATACTCAAAATTAGGACAGTATACTTTCAGTTAACTTTTCTTGTACTTATTGGAAGTAGGCCTATACTCCACCAAGTAAATGTTAAGTGTACTTGTAAGTATACTGAAACATATACTAAGTACATACTGTCGTATATACTTAAAAGGCACTCGCAGTAACAGATTATATTATAATTTTTGCTGCGGACATAAATATATTTAAATATATCTAATAGTATACTTAAATACTATAAAGTGTACTCGGAAGTATGCTTATGTATACTTATTAATATACTTATTAATATACTTTATAATATACTTAAGTATACTTTTAGATGTACTAAAATGTTCCAATTTAGTCCCAAGGAGTTTACTTAAAGTTTACTTTTAATACAAGAATACACTTAGTACAAACATAGTACACTTGAAAAATAAACTTAGGTATACTTAAGTATACTCTATATTATGTACTTAAAGTATACTACTTTTTGGTAAAAGATGTGGCAGGGTTTTTCTGGACCTGGATTTGCCACCTCTGATTGAAACGCAAGGGTGACAAGTCAGGGACAGCCAGGCCTAAACACTATCAAGCACTGATCTACATTTACAACTTCAATTCTAATATCTGTTCCATTCATTTACTCGTGTATAGCCAAAGGTCTCAGGCCCTATTTTCATGCAAGTGTAGCGCAAAGTGCAGTCTAACTGTGCGCATGGGTGGAGTATTTATTTTCCAAGACTAGTGCCGGTCGAAGCGAGTGTTCCCTCCATTTTGCACCATTGTGAGAGGGAATGCAGCCGACTCCTGGCCAATCAAAGCAGCTCCCCTCAATCCCTTTTAATTCAGTGCAGCGAGATAGCTGGGTTATCTAAGGCAGGAGATGGCTACACACATTGTACATTTAAAAAGAACTGTGAGAAGGTATCTCACTTGCAGAGGATGTAAATTTGGCCACAGTGGATGGTTCACTTGGAGGTTGCCTTCCACTTCAATGAAGCTGTGCCTGTTTTAAGTTTTTTTTTGTTTTGTTTTTAATGAAAATAGGGCCTCTAGTGTCTTAATTTTGCAGCATTTCTCTTGACTTTCTCTTGACTGCACTGCTTCCAGTACATGTTCTTGGATGTCAGAATTTTTCTCCAATCACATTGCAGCCGCTATATCATGGGTGTCAAACTTAGAAAAATTGATGAACTAAGCATTGACAGAAAGGGTTTTTCATCCGTCAATGTAATCGTCAATCCGTCAATAAATTTGCATTCCCATTTCGGTGACGGTTGGGCGAATGACAGAACATTGATGGACGCCCACATTAAATGATGGAAACATTGATGGGTGCTCATTTTGCTGAGCAGTGGACAAATGGCAACTTTTATTCAATTTATTTTAAAAGGGAGGAAAATGTCTGCTATTTATCATGGTTATTGAAAGTGAATAGAATTTGCAATGTGAATATTTTATTTAGAAACATGAAAACACGCATGATTCACCTTCACGGGCCAAATAAAATATTGCGGCAGGCCGAATCTTGACTTTGAGAAACTTCCCAGGGCATTCAGAATCACTGGTACTGTAACTTTAATGCTTAAAAATAACCCAACTATGGGTCAAAAATGGACCAATACTCTACTTTGGTCTATTTGACCCAACTTTGAGTCAAGAAATGGGTCTTTTAGTGTAAAACAACTCAAAATTATTGGTTAGATCTTTTACATGTGGAAGAAAAAAAAGGGTCATTTTGTATAAAACAACCCAGAAAGTTGGGTCAAATTGACCCATAAAGTAGATCGGTCCATTTTTAATCTGCAATTGGGATACTTTTCTTTACTGTTATTAGAGTTTTTATATAAGCAATGTTGTTAGGGTTATGATAATCACACCCTAATCCTAGACTGGTCAGATATGCTGGCAATCTGAACTCATGAATGCTTTTAATGATGAATTTTACCACTGTATTGTAGTCATTTGTCATGCAATTTGTTCAATATTGATGTTGAACTAATCCAGAGGACGTTTGTGGCCCAGTTTGTATAGTATTGATGGTTTCTATAATTGTAACGTGCCCCAACTGAAGGCCCAGGTACCAAATGCACCGCTTGCTACTGGTTCCAACTCTGATCTCATGGCGGGAGGACAGCGTTGTTATAAATGTCTAAGTTTGGTATGAATCACAACAAGGTCTCTTCCTGGTCTTGAAGAGAGGGAAAAAAGTCATAAACAAACAAGTCTGTAAGTACTTCTAAGTCTATTTTCAGGGTGCATGCCGCACAGTGTGGGAGAGCAGCTGAAAGGGTCGGTTTGTTTCGATCACATTCTGCAGATGTTAAAGTGCAAATGTCAGTGTTGCAACAACAACAGGCCTACTTCCCTGGAAGAAAAGATCACTGCAGAGAAGCTGTCAAGTGTACAGCGTTGTGTGAAAAAAAAAAAGTCTGCTTGTGTCCTGGAAACAAGAAACATAATGTGCTGTCGGACGTTACAATAGGACAAAGGTCGGAGTTGAAACGCGTGTCAACAATAGCTTCACATGTCTGACATGTGAAGTATGGTATAGTATATATTGGTATAGTCTGTGGAAGCAATTAGAGCCAAATGCATTTGATTGCTCCAAGGAGACCCGGCCTCATGGGGGACGCCATTTCTGGCCACACTCAACTGTGACTTTGAGCTTCAAATGTCTCATCTCCACTGATGGATGGATGTCAAGTATTTGTTGGTGTCACTCCAGCTAGAAGCCTACATCGCCATCAACTGGGAGCAAGCTAGGTGAAGAATAATACGTGCTGTCATTTATTACTCAAGATTCTATTAGATACTCATATCACTACGTTTGTACAATTCTGTAAGAGCTACATAACTTCTAGCATTGTTTTCTAGAGCATTCTAATCAACTATACCGATTTTCACTATAACAGTTTTTAAAAAAATATACATAACTTCCTTTCTGTGAACAAGATTTTATTTATATGGTTTGATTATATATAGCTTTTATTTTGGTCATGACTTCTTGATTTTCCAAAATTCTTAATCTCTAATGTGGGGCCTTAAATGAATACAACATCAAATAATTTATTGCCATATATTCCTACCGTTCCACCAGTACCCTAAATCAACATTGACATTGCTATTACCAAAAATATTGATTATGTTTCTCTAATAGTTGTACACCTGTAAGTAGACCCTCAATATGTTTAACCATAAAAAATGTAGCTCTTATTGTTATCAATGACATTTCCAATATATTGTTTTACAAAAAAATTAAATAATAGTCAATCAAATTATTATTTCTTGTTCATTAGGTCAGACTATCGTTATTTCATTTAATTAATTTATCAAAAAATAATATTTGAGAGAATACATTCTGCTTGATGAATTTTTGACTTCTCACAGAAGCTGAGTGGTCATTTATTTTTGTAGAAAGGATGGATTCGGTCAAAAAATCCCCATTGAGGTTCAAAATGGTAAAACATGGAAAGTTCACATAAATTAAAAGTATGCATTAAAGCACTCCATTATTTTTTTTGTTTTTATGATCACATTCTAATAAGTCTGTTAACAAATTATAAAAACTAATACTTCAGCCATTTATTTAGGACAAACATGAACCAAAAATCCCTTTTTCAGAAATTACACACACATGCTTGACAATCAATAAAATATTTTGCATAATTAGACTTTAAATATTGCAGCGACTAATAAAACTGAACCGGGATGGATCTCAGACCTATTATTTTTGAAAACTTGATTTAAGTTATTAAAGCCAGTAAGCGCTGCTTCGGGAATTCTCAATTTTTATTTTACTTTCTTCTCATCGCCGTGGCAACAGCGTGCCGGGAAATAAAAAGCTTTCAATAACCTTTCATCCTAAATATCTTTAGATGAAACATCCAAGGTTTGAAGATGATTGGATAAACTCTCAAGGAGAAGTTGACTGTTATAAAAGGCCAACAATGGCGTCAAATTCTAAAGTAAAATGAAAATGGCAGTTTTCCTTTTAGGTTTAGCGTATGGCTTCATAAGTTGTTTTTGTACTGTAGGTCTTGGGCTATTACATATACCTCACAATGTTTGCAGATCTGGGTAAAATGTTCAACCAAGAATGCTTTGTTAAAAATGGCTTTAAAAATTGTGGGGGTGATACTGAGCCATATATTGGCGATCGTACAATAAATCTCTAGAATGTTGAACTGTATGCCAAATCTGATGTGTGTGCAAAGTTTTATGGGTTTTTGTACTTGTAAAAGCAAAAATGGCGTAAGCTTTCTAGGTAAAATCAAAATGTCGGACTTCCTGTTTAGGCATGACACTAAAAGACTTCATTCCTACAAAAACAATAGGGACCTCACTGCTTTAGGCCCTATGGAAGACCAAAAGTGCCCAAATTAAAAATTAATAAATGACTAAATAAATAAATAAAAGTGAAAATAAACACGGATATAAAACAAATATATTACTGTGGCGGCTGTGGCTCAGGGTGTAGAGATGGTCGTTCAGTAACTTGAAGGTTGGCTGTTCGATCCCCGCTCTCCCCAAAACGTGTCGTTGTGTCCTTGGGCAAGGCACTTCACACACATTGCCTCCAGTGCTACTCACAGTGGTGTATGGAAGGTGCGAATGTTTGGTGGTGGTAGGAGGGGCCGTAGGCGCACACTGGCAGCCTCGCTTCCGTCAGCCTGCCCCAGGGCAACTGTGGCTACTTTAGTAGCTTACCGCCACCAGAGTGTGGCTGTGTAAGTGCATGAATAATGTATTTTTTTCCATTATAAAGCGTCTTTGAGCATCTGATTAAATAGAAAAGCACTATATAAATCCAATGCTTTATTATTATTAAATATAATTCAAAAATTAAATAGAAAAAATAAATGTAAATTAAAATAAAAACAATAATATAAATAAAAGTAAAAATAAACAAAAAGATCATAAATATCAATCAATAAATGAAAACGCTCTGCTCTCACATTTATTTATTTCATGCTGCAGACGCTCTGTCAAGTGGGTAAGCCCTGGATGCAGAGCGCAGTTTGAGGCGTGCCTCAATGTCAGGTGGACTTAAGCGTTTGACTCCGCCCACACGACCTCGCAGCGCCTTCTTTCTTTCTTTGTTATTAAACCTAACCCTAAACATAACCTTACCCAGGACTGGACTGGCCATCTGGCATTCAGGGCAGATGCCCGGTGGACCAGTGTCTTTTGGGCCCGATGTGGTGCTATTCAATTATTATTTTCCTCCATTTCACCCCGAGAGACCAGCCGACAATTTAGAAGGAGCAGCCCATTAATCCAGTTACAATATAGAGAGCAAACTGAGCCAATGAAAATCAGTGGTAGAGCTACGTCATGTGGTAGCCAAGGGTGGTCAGGAATCGGTCTGGGCCAGCAGGCCTAAGTCAAAATGCCAGGGCCGATTATTTGTGCCAGTCCAGCCCTGACTCTACCACATAACCATTACAGTATGTTTTGAGCACTTTATTGAACAACGAAAATTAAAATCTGACCGAAACCTAAATACAAACCTCAACCGTCCAGGGATGCGCTATCTGCTAGCGACATGTAGTACTGCACTCACGCCTCTTCCTCAAACCGTTAGCTTCGCCCCGGCTGAATGAGGCTTGAGTGTTTGTAATTTTCGATGCTCCATAATGTGTTTAAAAAATAACTTTATGTCATAAGATGGCGCAGCATTAAATTTGCTAATTTTGTTGGAAAAATAAATGTTTAAACCATTTTGAAAAATCCGTGTGAGCGCAGTCAAATGTTCACCTGATGTTGAGGCACGCCTCGAACTGCACTCTGCATCCAGGGCTACTTGTGTCAGGTCGAAATGTTATTCAAATGAGGGGGCGGTCCTAAACATTTCTTGGGTTGGTCTCCGCCATTGCAAACTGTCTTTTAATGGTCGAGTGAGTGGGTTGGCGAACAAGGAAGTCTCGCCGACTTGAATGGAGATCTCCAGCTAAGGACAACTATCTTGTCCACTGTCACCACGACTTGTTGTCGAGCAACTCAAGTCGCAAGTCCTAACCCAAGACACGTTTAGGACCGCCCCCTCATTTGGATAACATTTCGACCTGACAGAGCGTCTGTAGCATGAAATAAATAAATGTGAGGGCATAGCATTTTTATTTATTGATTGGTATTTATTTTTATGTTTATTTGTATATTTTGAATCTCGTTTTTTATTTTTGTATTTATTTATGTAAGGATATATATATATGTTGTTGTTTTTATTTCCATTTAATATTTATATTTTGTATTTAATTTTTGAATTATATTTTTTATATCCGTTTTTACTTTCTTTTACTTTTATTTATTTATTTATTTATTTAGTCATTTATTTATTTTTAATTCTGGCAGTTTTGGTCCTCCATAAGGCCCTAATGAAAGAAGATGACTAAACGTGAATACGTCACTAGATCTTGAGTCAAAAGAAATGATGGCAAACTGACCTGAGAGGTAGCTTGATTGCAATGTAGCGGTCCATAGCGATGGCCAGCAAGCTGAAGATGGAGCTCTGGGTGAGAATAAGCACGAAGCAGGCAATGAAGAGGCAGCCGTAGAAGTTGGAGCAGAAGCCGATGCTGATGACGATGGAGAAGGGAATGGCCAGGACACCCACGGCGATGTCGGCCACCGCCAGCGACACCACGAAGAAGTTGGTGTTGCTCTGCAGGTTGCTGTTGAGGAAGACGGCCCAGCAGACCAGCACGTTGCCCAAGACGGAGAAGACGGCAATCAGCAGCTCCACCACAATGTAAGTGGCCGAGGCGGCAGGGTTTTCCAGCATGGTGAGAAAAGACGATATTTGACTAATGAGGAGGGAGGAGGCCTCACCTCAACGACCATAGTTACGGCCTGGCAACCGCCGAGCTCAGCATCTTCACCTTCAACCTTTGGCATCCAAAGGCGGCTAATTCCCGCCTGATCAACTCAAATTGCTGTTAAGGAGCTCAACACAACAGCAGATGAAATCTTAGTCGCAAAACACGGGACGACATCGATTGCATCCTCTCCCACCAAGAGCTCCTCTGCTTTCCAGATCACCGCAGGTCCTTCCCCTCTGTGGATTTTTCCCATGAATCTCTCAAGGGGGGGAGATGCGATCAGCAACGCACACCAACGGAACACTAAGTCGCTGCAGACTTGAGAAAGAGGAAATGCTTTTACAGTGAAGGAAGTGTGCATCACACACATGTACCACATCATGTATGCAGTGTGAGTAGGTATAGTCCAAAATAAACCGGTGAAGACATTTAAAAATTCTGAGATATATATATATGTATATGAATTTTTTTCTTTATACTTTTTTACAATTTTTTTCCTTTACACTTTTTAAACTACTTTTTTATATATTTCATTTTAATACTTTTCTTCCTTCATACTTATACTTCTCAGCATATATGAGTAAACCCCCTTCGAACAATTTCCATAATGTTGACAAAATGTTTTCTGTAGAATATGCACTTAACTCACAACATGAAAGTAAGGTTGATAATAGATTTCAAATTCTTTAATTTTATCAAATGAACTAATGCAAAATATATACAGTATATATAAAAATACTGCATCCCACAACAAAAACGACTACATCTAGTATTTTCTATGACCTCCATGACTGTTTTGGATAGCAACATGTCTGCTAGGTCTGGATTTAACACATTGTCAGTCTTTTTCTCCTCGGGGTATACTTATTCGTGCAAAATGTTCTTTAATAAATTTCTTAAGAAAAGCACTTTTTTGTTAACAAATCTTATTTGCAATCAATGGCCCACATTTGTAAGAGTATTTAGCGGTAGCCTATAGTTTCCCATAAAAAAAAAAATCTTGATTCTGAATGGAAACTTAAGGTGTTCTTACAAACCTGTTGGGGTGTACTCATTTACATTCATATTTTTTTCTATAATACTAACAAATATTTTTATTGGCATGTTCAACACAGATGTAATGTTTGAATTTCCATAGATTTCAAATGTCAAAACATGGTTATGACATGCAAGCTAACTTCAGTCTGCAGAACTCAAAATAGAGATGCAACAAGCAGCAGATGTCTACCATAGGAAGTGGAATGGAAAGCAAGCTGCTTTTCATTGTGGTTCACCACAGTGAAAGGCTATAAATCCGAATGATGTTGGTAACGTCACTTGAGATAAGTGCACTTTCACTATTGTATTTAAAAAAAAAATACAATTAAATATTGTTTCTTAAAATTGTTTTGCATGAAGGCATGCAGTGCAATTATTCTGACTTATGTAGCTCTGTACTGTAATATACAGTGGCTGTGAATGCGCAATATTGGGTAGTTGCCTACAGAGAATGTTCACTGAGAGCACTTTTATTACACTCTAAAAACAGTTGGGTCAAAAATAAGTAACCCAACTATGGGTCAAAAATGGACCAATCCTCTACTTGGGTCAATTTGACCCAACTTTGAGTCTTTTAGTGTTAAACAACTCATAAATATTGGTCAGATCCTTTACTTGGGTCAAAAAATTTGATCTTTTTGTATAAAAAAAAACAGAAAGTTGGGTCAAGTTGACCCATAAAGTGGATCGGTCCATTTTTGATCCATAATTGGGTTACTTTTGACTTTTTAGAGTGTAAAATGAGTTGATGACATTTTACAGGCTTTGGCCAAACTTTAAACTTTAGCCTCAATTACTTTTAATCTATTGCTAAATGACAGATACACATATATTACACAGATGAACAACCTTATGACTAAATTTATATAAGTGACTTCTGAAAGAAATCTCATCTCTTAGGTACACTTTCACATGCTTAAAAAAAAAAGTCCCGTATCACACGTTGTTAAATGAGTACCTGTTTGTTGGTGTTATTAAAACTACAATGTTTTTTTTTTGTCAACAGATTAAAAGAACCAACTGATGAGTATTGGGATCATTTGAGTTTGATTGCACTAGGGCTGGGCAATAAATGGAATTAATTCGATACATCGTCATTTTAAAAATCAAATCGTTGAAAATTTGCTAAATCGTGAATTAGAATTTTGGATTATTAAAAGCTGTTGTTCTTATTTTGTGTTACATTCAAATGTTTTTGTAAGTTGCAATTTTGTACAAGTGGCAGACTGCTAGACGGGTGCTTTACAAGACATGTTTACAATAGCTACCAACTACTTCATTGTGGCATTTAAGAAAAAACTATGAATGTTAAGTTTATGTTCAAACTAATTTAGAATCAGTATACATTTGTACCGTGTACATTTTGCACAAGAATTAGTTTTGAATAAATGAAACCTTTAAATACAGGTTTGTTGGGTTTATTAGATTAAAATCGATTAAAATCGTAATCGTTCTGAATGTCTGTAAAAATCGAGATTTTATTTTTGGGCCATATCGCCCAGCCCTAGATTGCACTACACTAAAACTTGCACAATAAGTAAATAAAGTAGGTGCACACCGGTCTACATATTTATTCTATAACCTTAAGCAAAATGATCAATAGAAGCAACTTGCCTGATTACTCTCTTGTTCAGCAGCGATCATTGAGATGTGTGTTTCCTTTATCACCGCTCAAATGCTCTCAGTGTGAATATTATTGATCAATACCTCCTGCTTTTTTTTCATGCCTTTCAATGGGATCTGTTGACGCTCCCTTTAAATAGATTACGAGATCCGTAATGGAGTTTTTCAAACAAGATGCTATTGAAGTAGATTTCCAGCTTCAAACCAATAAAGTATATACTTTAAAATCATATGGCATTTACAGTTTAGGAGTTATAGTTATTTGATGCTGAGACAACTAAGAGACTAATATCAATATGCAAATCTGAGTTTCCTTCCTCGAAATACTTTGTTAGGCCTTGACTGCTGCTTGTTTGCGTGTCTTGTCATCTTTAGTTTGATCTTAAGATGATAAAAATTAGAACCACAGGAAACTTTAGCAGGGAAGCCCAGACTTCCCTCTCCCCAGCCACTTCAACCAGATCCTCCAGCGGGATTCCAAGGCATTCCCAGGCCAGCCGAGAGACATAGTGTGTCCTGGTGGGACATGCCCGGAACACCTCAGGGAGGCGTCCAGGAGGCATCCGAACTAGATGCCCGAGCCACCTCAACTGGTTCCTCTCAATGCGGAGGAGTGCCTCCCGGATGATCGAGCTTCTCACCCTATCGCTAAGGGAGAGCCCGGATACCCTGCGGAGGAAACTCATTTCGGCCGCTTGTATCCGGGATCTTGTTCTTTCGGTCACGACCCACAGCTCGTGACCATAGGTGAGGGCAGGAACGTAGATCGACCGTCGATTCGTGAACAAGACCCCAAGATATTTGAACTCCTCCACTTGGGGCAGGATCTCATCCTCGACCCGGAGAGGGCACTCCACCCTTTACCGACTGAGGACCGTGGTCTCAGATTTAGAGGTGCTGGTTTTCATCCCAACCGCTTCACACTCTGCCGCAAACCGCTCGAGTTGGGGATCATGGCTTGAAGAAGCCAACAGCACCACATCATCTGCAAAAAGCAGAGATGCAATGTTGAGGCCACCAAACCGGACCCAGTAAGTTTCCATCTACCTAATTTTATTCGCATTTTCAACAATTGTGAAAATAAAATTAAAAAAATTTGTTTTACGCTTGGATGGGATGGATTTTTCAGCATATCGATAAAAGGAAAATGCTAATTTTGGCTATAGTTTGATTCTGAGGAGATAAAAACTAGAGTAACAATGGCTGTTTGATTATAAACAAAGTGAAATATAATAAAAAAAAACGTGTAATCAGTGTCTCTTCAGAATAAAAAATAATAATTCCACACTATAAAAAAGGTTTGCACTGGAAAATAAAATATTGGATTTATTGGCAACATGGAGTAAAAAAAAAAAAAAAAAAAGAACGTAAGTATGTTCAGTGGAATTCTCAGAGCATTTTCAAGTAAACCAAGGCAAGCAAAACACGATGATGCAGATCCAATAAAGAAACAAAGCACTGTTCACATTTGCTTTCCTGCTTCGAGAGGCCATTACACATGAAAGGCCCTGCAATGTAACGTCCCTCTCTTCTGTAGATGAAACATGTGGAGGTGGAATGTAGCGTCCTTGCTGGATTTAGTGTTCATCCGTTGCTCCAAATAAGCAAGCGCAAACATATTCCACTTAGAACATGAGGGAGGATCCAATTGTTCCTGTTGCTCCCAGACAATCCTGGCAGGAATAATAAAACGCAGTTCAGCAATGGAATCGAGCGGTACACCATAAAAGTGTTGCCTTCAAATGCACTTAAATAATACACATTTAGACATACACAAAAAGTTGCTTGTGCTAAATGACTGGATGTCTAACACAGCTGTACAGATGATAGTGATGTGGGTTTTGCAATAAAATGAAAACAACTACATTGCCATAGATACCAGCTGGCAGCCTCATCTGACCCAAATTAGCATACAGTAACGCACATCAGACACACTCATCAAATCAACCTGCCTTGCAAAAAGACCTTAATAGTGTTTCTCAAGACGCACGACCATCCGTTTTCCACATCCTGGGGAAAGAAAACTGCAAGTTTAACACTCTTAAAATTTAAACTATTAAGGCAGGACATTAGAAGAAAGTTGGAGAAAAAAAATAGCTGACCAGGCACATAAAAGCCCTTTTGAGCATTTATTCAATATCCTTTTTAGCTATCTTAAAGGTCTATACCAGTACGCCATTTGTCCTCATAAACAGGACAATTCAGCATGAATTGTCAACTATTTTCAATTGCCAACTATTTTCCTCCACTACAATTGTGCCACTTTTGGTCTACTAGTGCGCAATTCAACCTTGCGCGTTAAATTAATGTGCTACACCATAGGCACAACTTGGCTCTTGATCAAGGGAATAGAATAAACGCTTATTTGATATTCAGCTATACAGTACGCTCTTTGTCCTCACTAGTAGGCCAACTACATGTTACTAATGAGGCAAAACTGTGCACTAGTTAACATATTCACCCTACTATTGAGGCACAAGTTAACACTAGTAGAATTCCTCACTACTAATGCACTAAATTAGGACAAAGAATGTATGGATACCAAGAATATCAAATAAATGTGCAAATGGCTTTCCATTGATGGTGTATGTAACAAATCCATGCACTCACAAATAAAGCAAAAATACAATTAACAAATAATACAGTGATTGGAAACATCCAAATAAATACAATGGACAAGTAAATTGAGGCACAAATTGACACACAGCAACCAGACAATCATGTTGCTGGCACAATGGACACCAATGCTGCACCAACGTGTACTCAGCATATCTAAAATAATGGGAGTCACAGTAAGAAGTTCAACAAACATAACAAAACAAAATGTTTTTTAACAAGCAAAATGTTTTTTAACAAGCTGAACATATAGAGAGATTGTGTGTAAATGAGCTCTTCGGGGAATATTCGTCCCATAAATGTGAGAATGAGGCCAATGAGTTGCTATTAGCTTAGTTTTCAGTTAGCACAGTGACACAGCTTGCCTTCTAAATGTCACGTCAACAAAACGTGTCGCTCAAATCTTTTGGGCTAGTGTTTTTGTACAGACAACACAAATGAGCTCAATTGGCCCTAACAAGTGACGGAAGGTGGATTTTCACTTTTGTTTCCTTAGCCTTTTAGTGTTGTGGCTAAACTAAGATAAGATAGATAGCTAACAAACCTCAGGCTCTAACTTCAACAACTTGTCCCATAAATGTGAGAATGAGGCCAATGAGTTACTATTAGCTTAGCATTCAGTTAGCACAGTGACACAGCTTGCCTTCTAAATGTCAGGTCAACAAAACGTGTCGCTCAAATCTTTTGGACTAGTGTTTTTGTAAATACAACACAAATGAGCTCAATTGGCCCTAACAAGTGACGGAAGGTGGATTTTCACTTTTGTTTCCTGAGCCTTTTAGTGTTGTGGCTAAACTAAGCTTAGCTAGCTAGCTAAGTTAACAAACCTCAGGCTCTAGCTTCATTTTTACATGCTCCTTCCTGAATAAGAATGCAAACATTTAATGTGTAGACTAATAAAAAAAAAACATTCATGTCAAGTTTCTGGAAACTTTCCATTTTGGAAGTTAAACTTGAGGAAGAGATGGACACATACGCATATTCATCAGAAATTAGGGGAATTAACTGTAAATTTGATGATGCTATATCTGTTTTAAAATAACGTGTTTTTAAAAAAATATATATTTGTTGCTATTATTGTTAGATCCATCAATTTTGCGTAACATTTGATTTGCCTCATGGGGATATTGAGTTAACAGGAGTCATATCCTAGCTGTCAGCTGGTGGAAGCTGGCCCGGCACCCGGAGAAAATCCACACAAGCTCAGGGAGAACATGAAAACTCCACAGGAAAGCCAGAGCTGAAATTCTAAATAATTTCCCATCAATTCTAATACAATTTTCCAGGATCCTGCATAAGGACATTCAGCACAGTTAATCTTGTCATTCACATCACACTTCAAAGCTCACAACCAAATATTATGCAGTGCAATTTTATATTAGAATCCACACATTAACGTAGGCCTATTTAATGACCCAATGAATGAAAACCCAGCAAGAGAATTGGCGCTTGAATGTCTCTTGAGCTTTTTTTTTTTTTTATGCTTTCAAATGAAACACTCGCTCCTGATTAGATATTTGTTACTGGAGCAGAAACCTTCCGAAATGACAACCAGCATCAATTAAGCAAAAAAACAAAACAAAAATGTTGGGGGACAACTCCATATTGGGCAACTCCTGGTCTTCATCTTGACATGCTGTCGTGAAAAGACACTGTTTGGGCTTTGGCTCTCAGGGGAGCCGAGTTGGTGTCAGGCATTAATCATCACACAGGCACTTGATCCTCTCAAACACAAGCATCTGAAGCATACATGAACATCTGGAAACACTGCAAAAAAAAAAAAAACTGCCTGAGCTCTCGTCAAAGGACTGAAAAAATCCTATCTGTACTGATATGTTATAGATCCGTAACAGATGCTTCCTAGAAGTATTCGCCATCAAAAGAGGAAGCTCTTGCACTTGTTTTGTTGCTTGCTAAAGAGCAAACATCTGGGTAAAGCGTAGCCTGCAAAAGGAAAATCCAGATGAAGGCACTAAGGCGCATTTCTAACCGTCAGTTCATATACTTGGTCGACTTGTCAAGGCTTCATTGTGACATTGCATACAGGCAAGACTTGTGTGTGTTTCCTTTCATGAGGTCTGTTCTTGATGTTGCAAACAACTGAAGGTGATGTTGAACATGCTATGCAGGGGGTGGCAGCGGTGCTATCCAGTGAGGTACAGTTGTGATGTATGGGTTGAGGTGCGGCCAAGTAGCAGTAGACTTTCGTCAGGTCTCAAAGTATTTGTAGATAGCTGTGACGTAAGTCATGACGTTCTGCCAGTCTGGCCTCTCGGTGTGCACCATCTCAGTTATGTCCTGCAAAAGACACAAAATTCACAGTGGTTTTGTCAAACTGAAGTACCACGCATTTGGCTTAGGCCAGTTATTTGCAAGTACGTTTCTGCAGCACACTAGTGAAAGATTATCAAGTGTGCTATGGGAAATAATCACATTTCATCCATCTATGCCAGGGACCTATAGTGAGAGTCACAACTATTGCCATTCATACAACAGAATAATAACTTTGTGTTCAAGTGAACAGGCCCACGCTGAGTAAGCATTTGACTCTTTTGTGACATTTTTGTATGGTGGTGCGCCGTGAGATTTTTGTCATGCAAAAATATGTGCCTTGGCTCAGTAAAGGTTGGGAAACACTGGCCTTGACTATGTCCACATGTTGAAAAGTCATTTCAACTTAATTCTTCCAAATAAAATCTCAGTCCATGTCCACATCAAGAAAACATTTGCAGTCTGTCAATTGCAGCATTGAAAATCACCAGGTGGAGGTCTGACCACTAAAAGTAACATTTTAGCTAATTAAAAGCCTTAAAAAAAGAATTCACAGTTATTATGTAAGACGGAGTTATTATGTGCACTGAGTTACTCTTAATATCATGTTTTCTTTTTTAAAAGTTAGTTGAAAGAAATTCAATTTGGGTTATGTTGGTACCGATTTCACGAAAGGCACCTAATGAACTAGTTTGCTCATTTAAATTTGCAGGCAAAATACCTTAAGATATTTAAAAACAGAAGAATTTCAGACATTTTAAAGAAAAATAAAGGAATAAAAAGCAGTTTACAAAAATTATCGAAATTTTCTAAAATACCTTAATCATATGGGGTAAAAAGCACAGTTTTTAACACTTCTGTTCTGTTGAAGGCTTCTATCATTTGCTTGCAGCACAATAGCTAAATGATGATGCACCACATTTGCTTTGAACTCTGGGCTGCACTAATTGACCCTACTGGGTTTATATCCCATCAGAATTTCTTTAAAGGGACAGTCATCTCAAAATCCAATTTTGGAGTTTTTAGCCATTTTAAAATGCTAATTCCTCACCAAAAACATCAGAAGCTGTGTTTTTCCTCTATTCCCCTCCCAACCTGGGAAAACGAGCAGGTGCTCACTTTATGACGTCATGAGGTGCGGCCCCACCCCCGCACCTTCTATGCGGACTAAACACATGCCCACTTTTTCTCCATATGAACTCAAAGCTATCAATTCTCCTTCACATTTGCAATGCCAAAGTGCAATGACAATTGGCCGGTCTAGCGTGGCAGAGTGCTCGAACGCAGCGCTCCAGAGTGTTGTGGGCGGTGCGCGCAGCAGCCGGATTAGGATGAGAGGGGTGCGGCAACCACGCAGGGAGAGGCGGGGTTATACTGAACCGGGTGTTTCACGTCCATATAAGAAAAATTGCCAGCAAAATACCTAATATTTCATTTTTTTAAATCACATCGTCATCGACCGGAAGTATCATTTTAAAGTGTCTTCTACAACTGACAGTGAAAGAGTTATATGTCTGTTGTGAACTTCCGATCTTTGTTCTGGTCTAACCCCGAGCTGCAGATTTTACTTTGTTAACTGTAAAACGAAGTAAAAATCAGAACCCAGGCCACTGTTTTCTGAAGAAAAAAAAATCTTTCCATTGGTGCAAAACATTTCCTGTAGAGGAAAAATAAGCAAAAATGCTTCTGTATTTCTAACTATAGATACGTAACACCTGTCGTGTGTGGACTATATATTTTTTCTCTCTATTACAAGAGAGGTGTTGCTGCTCTGGAGCATGTTAGCGGACTGTCTCTTAAATTAACACATTTACTGCCATTGACGAGTATAAACCTAAAAAATGTTTTAGAACCATTTCTTTTAGTTTCACATTTTTTTCCACTTTTGTTAACAAGAGTATGAAATCCTATATTTTTTTTATTGTACACTTAAAACAGGTATAAAATTTGTGATTAATCATGAGTTAACTATTGAAGTCATGTGATTGATTACAATAAAAAAAAAATAATAACCTGATGCCGCTAATAAAAAAGAAAAATAAAAGAAAAAAATTAGGGGTGTCAGACAATTAAATTTTTTAATTGTAATTAATCGCACGACTTCAATAGTTAACTCACGATTAATCACAAATCTTATATCTGTTCTAAGTGTACAATTTAAAAAAAATCTAGGATTTCATGCTCTTGTTAACAAAAGTGGAAAAAATGTGAAACTAATAGAAATAGTTCAAATGAATTTTTGACATCTATAGCAGTCAATGGCAGTGAATGAGTTAAGTACCTCAGTGGGCTTGACTTGATGACCGATTTAACAGCAGATGACAGAGGGTCACTTTCCATGATAGTAATTTTTATTTTTTTTTGTCAAAACATCCGCTGTTGTCAAATGCTTTTCATCACAAAACTTACTAAAGTGCATTTGATCCCGACACTTTCAGCAGCCTGGAACGCCAAAGTGAAGTTCCTCCTCTGCAATAAGAAAAAGAGAAGCCAACTATTTTTATTTGAGCATTTCGGAGTTTTAAGGTTGGGTTTTCCCTCCACTTTGTACTCGCCTTGTCTTGGCTGGTCAGCTCTTGGTAAGGAATGTGGGCTGGCAAGTAGGTGTGAAGCATGGCGCAGAATGCCAAACCATCATTCCAACTACTGCTGAAATTGGTGATGTCAATGTTCTGGAACACATGACAATAGATTCATAGGATGAAATAATGCATTTTGAAAACATAAACAACAGAAAATGTATCCATAACCAAGCTTAAACTGAACATTTAAGGTTAATTAACATTGCAAGGCATTTATTAGAACCACACAGCCTTGTAAACTAACATTTCTTCTCTTCCAAGCAGACAATTACACACTACTCACAAAAAGTTGAGGGTGTTTGGCTACAAATGCCTCAATTTATGCAAAAGTACTGAAATATTAAACAGTTGGACATGTGCATTCTAAAGTTTACAGAAGGTTAACGTGAGTTGACCTCTAAAGTTAATTAGCACACTGGATTTTGTGAGCACTATATTGCAATGTGTGTAAAGTGGAATACAAGATGCATGGACATTAGTGTGGCTGTCGCCATAGCAGCAGTTTTATGAGAGGCAGACATTTCATCATTAAAATGAGAAATATGAGGTGTGGCACAGGAAAGAAAAATGGCTTTTAGTGAAGGAGATGATGTTTTCTCTCCTCAATGCCACAAACAGGCAACAGATGCGTGTGCAGAACATACACATTCTATTACCGGCCATGTTTTTTTTCCTAATGAAAAACAGACAAATTCAGTTTAATTTACTGGTCATTTCAAATATACAATTCATACAGTAAACTATACTCGCCAATCTCATGACCTTTGTCAAGATAGTGCCGTGTGTCATGTCAAGTCACTTTGCTCAATGTCGCGCACCCTGGAGAAGACCCTCAGGTGCCATGGCAACCATACTGTCACTAATCAGAACACAGCTAAGGCTGCTTACTACTGAGGCAGGATAGTAGACATGTCCCGATGGGTTAACTAATACATAAATGCTCATTTTGTCTGCCGCACGTCTGGCAATAGTGAAGCTACTTAACAACATGCATCAACAGATTTGATCAAGCTCTGATCTCATCTTGTTGGCTACGAGAGTTCATCTGTTCTAACATTTTCATTTCTGTCACAGTACAACATGAATGTATGACTGCACATGTTGCTATCGACTTGCAATTGTGTAACTTTCCAGGACAAAAAGACGACATTTTCTCTTTTGCCTGATTCCTGACTTACAACAAGCATTTTTTTTATTTATCCAAAAATACAGTATTCAGTTTAATCACAGAGTGTTTTGGGGACAATAACCTACTTGATAGCCTTCGGTTTTTTTCTGGCACCACTTGAGCAGGGCGTTTCTCTTGGAGCCTCCATACTCTCTGGCCAGCGCAGATAGCGGGTCCTTTCGTTCCTCTCTTTAAAGAAAAACAACAGAGATCCGAGTCTGCTTGCTTAGTAACCTTTCTTTAGCTTGTAGGTTAGGGTTGTACCTTAGGCGGCTGCGTGCCGTGGGAGTGATGGAGGCCGTGGGAGAAGAACAGGCACTCATGGCCATCAGTGAGGATGAGGAGCCTCCGTCTTGGGCTGCCATGTCCCTCTTTATCTCTTCACTACTACGGCGGGAAACTGCTTAAGAACACGGGGATAGATTGATTCCTGGAAAATGTATACTAGCAAGGTTCATATGTGCTCTCATGAACCTGAAATTGTCTTTGTGGAATCCATGTTGGAGACCCTCTGAAGGACAGAAGGCGGTCGACTGGCTGGGGCTCCTCTGAGAAGGTGCTCGGCTGTAAATACATGATTACACTATTGATGTAACACACTGTTTAGGAGTCACATTCAAATTCCACCGAGTGTAAAGAATACCAGCAATTGGTACCAACTTCAACAAATACACAAATTGTCTCTTACTTTGCAAAATGAGTCAGTCTTTCATGACCATATTACAAATGACCAGCTCAGTGGTCTAGTGGTAGAGTGTCTACCCTCAGACTGGGAGGTTGTGGGTTCAATCCCTGGCTGGGTCATACCAAATTCAAGTAAAAATGGGACCCGTTATCTCTCTGCTTGACATTCAACTTAGAGTACAAATAATGATTGACACTTCATGCTCGGTTTCAGTATTTAAAAAAAAATTATAATTCATGATTATATAAAAAATGGTTTAAGAATTATTCTAAGCAACGATAAAAGCCAATTGAATTAGTGTTTTAAGCTTTTTGAAAATATTTACCTTACTTGAAATAAGGCCTTAAACAATTAAGTGTTTATGGCTTATTTTCAGATGTACTTGACTGTTTTGTTGCTTAGAATAAGTGTATAAAGCTTATTTTAAGATTGATTTAGATCTAATAAATTTACACTAACAACAAGTGTATTTTATTATATGTATATTATTAAGGAGATGTGTTTTTGCAGTGAAGTAGTAATTAATTGGCTTGAAAATAAATTCTTTTCCAAAACTACACTACTACATTATATGAAGACAAGCCGTTTTGTAAATCCAAGAACATTAGTAGCAACATTCAGGGTTTCTAAATCAGAGAAAAATTTGCCATATTTAAATATGTAGTTGTGTTAGTAAAAAAAAAAAAACTACAAAAAACATGCACAATGGGTCAGGCTACTCTGACCACAGAAACACAAACTGTATATGATATACAAAAGAGGGAAACATCAAATCACCAATAACATGGACAGTGTGTCACTTTTGTTTACAAAACACTTGACTAATGGAGGGAAATTGTAAACATTATAATCAGATGAGCAGCTTCTCAGAAAGCTCAACATTGATTTGTTTTCCCCAAGCAGACTACCGAATGACAATAATACAATATTATTATTATGCATTACTATTACTTACTGTTTGCCATGCAATGGTAATTAAGACACTCTTTGCTCTTAAATGAATCTTTGAATGAGGTTTTTAAATAAGCCATCATTTGTTCTGCTACTTTTAATTCTCCAGGTTTGAACAAGAATACAGAACATCACATGATGATTAGTTTTCGAGATGACAAGACTACCAAAATGTGATAAAATAAAGAATATTTTAGTGTTAGCTGCCTACATGACATGGATATGTCGGAATAGCTGGTCCTCTTGTCACTGAGGGAGGATAGCGGCTTGGAAGCCGACAGAGATGTGGATACAGAATGCCTCTGAAAGAGAAAAAAAAAGCAGATACCAAATTAAGTGCTCTTCAATACACAGTGTTTTTTATTTATTTATATATTTTTATGAAACAAACAAAACAGCTAAACTAGTAAAAAAAAAGAAAAAAAAATCATCATCAGTCTTTCATTGCTGTTACATCTCACCGCAAATGCATCACGTGTGTTTTTGATAGAATTCTTTTTGGCTTTCAGTTGCTTATAGAAAACACAACATTATCTGAAAAGTTTTTCTTCCGTACCTGTATAGGTGATACAGCAGCAGCCGGCGGAGTCTTCATTGGACTAGGACTGAGAGGGGTGCGTGGTAGTGGGGTGGCTGGCGCTGTTGGAGTCACAGTCGCAGTACTGGAAGGTGGTGGAGCTTGAAGTTACAAGAACACACTTAGTTACAAGGAGCTCTGCTTAAATGTAACTGAAAATGCGGCTGAAATTAACTGCAGTGTGTCAGAAGTGGATCATCATCTCTGGGGAAATGTATCGAAAAAAAATACAAACCCAAACAGTCTGCAATACCAAAACACACAATAAGGCAACACTGTTGTGAACTCAAATTGTGGTATATACCTTGCGAGGCATTGTCAAAGCTCTTGATGAGTGTTTTGACAGTTGGCGAAGGCTCCGAAGAGGTGGAAGATCGACGACTCAGACCCATCCCCTGTCTGAGTGCAGCCAAGTCCCTCTCCACTGCGTTCATATAGTTATACACTCGGCCTCTCTCCTCCTCTTGCCTGGAGAAAAAAAAAAAAAATTCTTCTTAATCTAAACAGCATACTTAGACAATAAGAAAAAAGGCATTGACTTAAAAGTATTTGCAAATAAACCCTATCACTAAGATTGATCACCCTGCAAATGTATTATCCCTAACTTACTGTTGTTTATTGATTGTGTGGCTTACTTGCGGCTCTTGACCTCATCCAGCTCCTTGCTTAGTTTGTCATTCTTCTCCAAGGCCTCCTGGAGTCGACGCCGCAGGTCTCCAATCTCCTCCTGCGCTTCTGACTTGATATCGTTAGCAATGACTACCGCTGTCTGCAGGTCTGCTTGAAACTGACGCCACTCCATTGACTCCTCCTATGAGGCAAATTACATTAAACATCATTAAGGTATTCTGTATGTATTAAAGCAAAGACACCTGTAATCTACAGCTCTAAAGATCATGCTGCTTAAAAGGGGTTAAAGTCAACCCAAAAATGCTCTTTACAATATTATGTTCTGTGCAGCTCCTTTAGCCTAAACACAGTATTCTAATTAATATTGCGGAGTATGAATAAAGCAGCAAAATCCACGCGTTTTCATCCATCTCAGGGGGCGGCCATTTTGCCACTCGTTGACTGAAAATAACATCACAGGGCTCAAACGTCCAATAGACGACGTAAACAACAATGGTGGCGTATGTACAAATAAAGTTTCTACAAAATTTATTAAACTGGAAATGATTTTGGAGAAATGAATCTCATAGTTATGTTAGTAACAACCAAATAAATAATATAGAGCAAACTTGTCATTACAGTCAGGGTTCCTTTTAAAAGACTGCAAGTCAAAGTATTTAGCAGAGGTGGGCTCGTCAATAAATTTCGAGCGTCCGTTGGGACTCCCTTCCGTCATCGTCAACTCGTCAATATTTTAAGCTAAACCGTCAACCCGTCATTTGGCGATTGCGCAGTAAAATGAGCGTGCGTGCGTCAATGTTTCCGTCATTCAAAGTGGGTATCCATCAATGTTCCGTCAATCGTTGTCAAATTTATTGACGGATTGACAATTACACTGACGGACAAAAACCCACTTCCGTTAATGCTAAGTTACGTTTCCCATCAATCGTCAACAAAATGGCCGCCCGCCATTGACGGATTGATGGACCTTCTGTCAATATTGATGGAATGCCCATGTCTGGTATTCAGTATGTTAAGAACTCATTGGATCATTCAGAAACCATCAGGAGTCAGTTGACTGCACTGAGAGAAAAGGGGATGAATAATTGTGCACGCACAAAAAGTTAATTTTTTTTATAAAATTGGTTCCACCCTCACGACCGTTTTCCCACTTGGTGTTGATTTTTCACAAAAACAATCCAACTTTATATCTTTATGTTTGAAGCCTGAAATGTAAAAAGGTTGAAGTGTGGGGGCACTAAAATTTTTGCAAGGCACTGTAAGTGCTGATGATGTGGTGATGACATTCCTGTACCAGAACAATGAGTACAATATATCATTGTTTGTGAAACCCAAATCAGTTGATAAGCTCTTCAACAATCCTCCTCGAAAAATAGGTTTATACTCATTAGATTATACATTTATCCCAAAAGAATCATGGATTTTTAGTACAATTTCCTTCTTGTACCATTTCAAATGGGAAAGGTCATCATGATGATACCAAATGACAAGAACTGTGTCGTCACTATTTGCCATTTTAATACCAAGTCAATGGGAAATGGAGCCATGGCTGACTCACCCGGAGTCTGCGATTTAGGATCTTTATCTCTCGTTCCATGTCATGCTTCTCGTCCTGTAGCTTCTTTACAGAGTCTGTAAAAGAAAGTAGATGCATTTAATGAGCTGGCCATAGAGTAGACCAGATCTCTAAATTAGGTTTGACGGACACAATAGTGTCTGTGCTGTGTTGCATTATCCAGAAAAAGTTATTCTTATAAAGACTAACATATTGTGTGTGTAACATTAGGGTTATCAGTTAACAGTGTGAATGAAATCTTCATAGCTGTGAATGTCACAGAGTAGTGTGTGTATACTTCAAACTATTTATCAAATAAATGCTGAACTCAAGAGGAAAGGCCCGCATCGGAGAACTGCACATTTGCAGTTTGCCATGGAATTTAGCGACAACGTAAGTCCAGCTCATATGTAACATAAACGGACCACCCTTATCTCTTCGTAGCCACAAGCGGCTTCTTTGCACAAACAATACACTGCGTCTCGCTGAGTGCTCTGTCGACAGGCTTCCACCACATGCTTGGCCCTGACACATTGTATAATACTCTTTAGCTAGTAAATTACTTCCAGATTTTCTGTTTTCATTCTTGTGGATCGAGTGAGCGCAGCTAATCCACTCCTCATTTCATCTTATAAGTATTTCCATCACATGCAGGGAAAAACAAAAGACAAATAGCAGTTTAGTTTATAATCAATATTGTTTTAAAATATCAAAATGACTAGTATCAGTCAGTAGAAATCCAACCACTGCCAAGTAAAAAAAACAAACAACTCGTAACATGCCATGTACGTGTGTTTATCTTATCACATTATAGCAAGCAGCAATTTCTGCAATCAGCAGCACACACTCACTGTCAAGGCTAATGTTGTAGTTGGCTGGTCCTTGATTACCAAGAGCCAAAAAGTTCCAATATTATGCACAGGCTGCTTACTCTCAAGGCCGGTGATGATGAGGTTGTCGTGGAGCTTCAGAGCTCGGTGCTGCTCCACTTCGTCTTCCAGCTCAAAGATGGTTTCCTTCATGTCGACGATCTCCGCCTCCTTCTCCTGCAGCTCCACACGCTGTTTCTCCTGGACGTGCGCTTGTTCAGCCATCTGCTGCTGCACCTGCTGTTGGAAGTCTCTATATTCCCTGTCAAGCTGCTCACACAGAAGAACAGAGATCACTCATGAAAGCATCAACAATGACTTAATTAGTCATGCTCCAATCATGTGAAGCAGATTGTTTCTTTAAGTGCTACTGAGAAGGAAGAACACATTTTGGAATCACACATGTACTTTCTTGGCACTACTTTAAAGGGGGAAGTCAACCCAAAAATGTCCTTTACAATATGTTCTATGCAGCCCCACTAGTCTAAACGGTATTCTGATTAATATTGTGTTTATGAAATATGAATGTAGCAGCAAAGTCCCCCCCCCCGCTCCGTTCCATCTTAGGGGGCATCCATTTTGCCCGCGTCGAGTGAAAATGAAATCACAGTTGCTCAAGGGTCAGGTAGCAACTTAAAATTTAATGCCCATGTCGTACTGCATATACACATACACACGTACATACATTCATATATGCATATGCACTTTATATATAAGGGCTGCCAGTCTATTACAATTTGTAATCATAATTAAACGCCTGATTTCCATAGTTAATTCGCAATTAATTGCAAATAACATCTGTTCTAAATGTACAATAAAATATTTTTTCATTCTTTTTTCCTATATTATTTATAAATATTTTTTCATTCTCTTGTTAACATCAAAGTGGACAAATGTGGTTATCATATACAAAGGCGGCATGGCTCAGTGGTAGAGTGGTCATGTCCCAACTGTGAGGTGGTGGGTTCGACACTGGTGTACGAATGTGTACGAATGGGTGAATGTGAGGCAGTGTAAATCGCTTTGGGAACCATATGGTGTAGATAAAGTGCTATGAAAAAAACTGTCCAATTACAATTTACCAAATGTGAGTGTATCTTTTAGTTAATTGATATAGTAATTCATCAAGTTATTTGAAGTTAAAAATACCTACTAAACAGATAAAAGGAGTGTGAAACATTAAGTCATAGATTTGTGTTGAGGTAATTTTTGACCACTAGATGCATTAGTGTTTCATGTTGGACAGTGGTGACAGAAACAGTACATCTTTGTTTTCAAATTCAGAGCAATTGGTATTCGGAACATGAAGCAACTCATGGGCTCCGGGCTATTTTGTTCATTGTAAATTACTAGCCACCAGTCCCCACAAGTACATATATTGCTAAATTGTGTTATAGTGACTCCTTTTGCACAAGGCTGTATGTAAAATAAAGCATGAACAACAATGTTATTCATTCAATTGTATTTACATTTTTAATGCCTCTGGACGTTAATGCTTTTTAGGGAATAGGTAAGCAAGAGTGGTCCTTGAGTGTGTATGCTAGTCCTTATTTAGTTATACTTCATTTCAAAGGAAATTCTTATGGGGAATTTGGAGAAAACAATATTTTAGTCAATTGTTCATTTTTAGTTGTTAAAAATAAATTAACAATATTTTTTTCTTCCTCTCTCCTGCAGCTGTTTGCATGTCAAGGAGTCTGTGCCTTCACCAGGGAAATGTCACATGTCCCAGGAATGGGTGGAGGTGGAGCAAAGACCAAGTTTCCAGTTTCATTTTTTTTAACAAAATTTTTTTGTTCTCAAATTTCCAATTTTTTTGTCATTTGGGAGCATGTTTTTAGGAACTTGCTGTGTTTTCCTTTAGTTAGACATACTACAGTTGAAAATAAAAGAAAACCATTCTAATTTATCACGTGTTGCCATATTTTGATCTATTTTTTTATGACAAGTACTTTTTGTGGGGTACATAATATCGGATAGAAAATAAATAACCCTGCAAAAGTGACGGTGTTGCTTTTTATAGCAAAAATACTCTAGGGTTAATGCCATTTAAGGCCTTAATTTCAGCAAAATCCATTTAATGACTTAATACTTTTTAATGACCTGCGGAAACGCTGTATAAAGAATTTTTGGGGGGTTGACTTGCCCTTTAAATCTGACCCTCCATTTAAGACCCACAAAGCATCTCTCTATCCCAAACTAACCTTACTGAGCGTGTCCTGCAGTAGGGCGAGGTCATTGTGAGCTTGTTCCAGCTCATCCTGCAACTTTGCAGCCTTGGCCTCAGCCTCCTCCTTCCCCAGCCGCGCACTTTCCAAAAGCTGACAGATGTCATTTTTGTCGCCTGCTGTATGAAGCGAGTACAGCTCAGCAACCCTCTGCCTCTCCTGGTCCAACTGGGTTCGACAGCGGCTCAGCTCCGCCTGGTCACTGCTCACTGCCGCTTTATATTCATCAAGGGCAGCTGCCATGGCTGCCCGCTCTTGTCGCTCAGAGTCCATGACGCGCTCCATTTGGTGGTTCCTCTCCTTCAGGGCTCCGATCACCTCTTGGGCTTCCGCGTTGTCCTGCTCCGCCATCTTCAAAGTGTTGGACAAGTGCTGTTGAACCCCCAGCAGCTGCTCTCTCTCGAAGCGGGCGTTATCTGCCAGGTCGGCGTAACGTTGCTCCAGCTCCATGTAGCGGCCGCTCTTGATGTCCTCCTCGAGCACGTACGAGACATGATGCTCGTCCAGCAAGGAGCGCAGGTACTCTATCTGCCTCCCGTAGAGCTCCAGCTTGTCGCTCTGCTGGCACAAGGAATCCATGAGGATGACCTTCTCCTCGCCGAGCCGCTCATTCTCCCCATTCAACTCTTGGGTGATTTGCTGCAGATCAGCCAGCTCCTGCAACGTGGCCTGCAGCTCCTCCGCGGTGCTATGCTGGTTCTCCTCCATCTGATGGATGCGCTCCGTAAGGCAGGCAACGGACACCTCGCTGGCATTTCCACTGCTGCCCCTCCGCGAACGCTCTCTGCTGGGAGCAGACTCGCATTCGGAGGATGAGGAGGCTCCCGAGGGGGCATCCAGTGCATCATCGCTGGAGGTGACAGCCTGATAGACCTCACTGGATTCGCTGTCAAGATTGTCCGCTGAGCCGCCATGCTGGTGACCAGTGAGTAGATCCTCTAAGGAACCGGGGGCCGAGCCCTCCACTGAGGAAGTCAGGGTGGCTCCGCCCTCACTCTGTCCACTACCTGCTGCCAAGTCCGGGCTTAGCGACTGGTAGTTAAACAACTTGTCGGAGCCATCCAGCCTCTGCTCCAGAGAGAATCCCAACGCATTGAGACGGTCCTTGAGCATTCGATTCTCACTCTTCAGCAGGTTGAGCTCCTCTCTGATGGCCTGGTTCTGCTCTTGTAACAAAAGCAGAGTGGACTCAACATTAGCTGCTGTGATGGCCGAGAAATGCGGCTTCTCCCCCTCCTCCGCTTCTCCCTGCGGGGGTGAGTCCTTTCCTTCCATGCCAAGTTGGACCCTCATGTCTCTCAGTTCACTGCGAAGGTGTAGAATCTCCACATCTTTGCTCTTGGCAAGACCTAGCAGGTCGTTGACTTTGGTCTCCAATGCCACCTTATCACTGATCTGCCCATCTGATTTGGACTTGCTCATTCGGCTATCGGACTCGGTCAGGATCTGGCTGCGAGGGCGCTTCCCTGAGGCTGCATCGCCTGCTGCTGTCCCTGAGGCCAGCTGCTTCTTATTAGCTGACGTCCTGGATGTCCGAAGACGGTCTCGTGAAGAATTTGGCTCTTTTGTAGTTGATGATGTCATACGCTTGGTTGAGGAACCTTATTCAGAGACAACAACAAAAATATGTTAAAAGCATTGGGGTCAAAATTTGTGCATTAATTTTGAGTTATTTAAAGTTCCTTTAACGCCACTAATTTTTTTTAAGCGTGATTAATGACCACGCCTCACGTGGAAAGCCTTTACTGGGAAAATTCCAGTCGCAACGCAGCAGACACGTCCACGTCAAAATTTAGCAGTAGAAAAAATTATAATAATGCATATATTTGTGGAGACTGAGGTGAAGTTGTATTTTACAATTTTAAAAGTGTGCAGAATTTCACAAGTTACTTCAGGTTAAAGATTCGACAGTTCTTTTAAAATTAAAATATACTGAGCTGTCACCAATGTCTTACAAATGCAATTATGCCATCTAGTGGCAGAAAAATGACCAACACAAATCATTATCACATCTTTTTCATTTTAACTAAATTTTCTGAATTATTAATAAACTACTGTATCAATGACTAAAACATGCAGCCATATTTCTATTAGTTGAACATCTTTTCCACTTTTATGTTAACAAGAGTATGAAAACATTTATTTTATTGTACATTTAGAACATAAAATGTTCGATTAATTGTGAATTAACTATAGAAGCCATGCAATTTTTTTTTTTTTTATTGAATCGCCTGACACCTCTAGTTTAAAGTCTTCACAAAAGAAAAACAGGCAAATTGCATTGCATGTCATTACATCTGTTCCTGTTTACACAAAATAAAAGCAGTTTGTTTTGCATTTTGTCCCTTACAGTCCGCAATGTGAACTGAACATGGCTTGAAAATCAATGTATGCAGTGGACTGGGATTTTTTTTTTAATTTTTTATTATTTTTTTTAAATACGTCTGCAATTATAAATATGATGTGACTTCATTGGTGTAAACAGCCCCCTGAGATCTACTTTGATGCCCCTGATCTAAAGGATTAACACAGTGGGTCACCAACAGGGATTTTGGGGCCCTGTGCAGGGGAATAAATAAATCGCTTTGTGTCCCTCCACTCAATGCTGCAAACTGAAAATACAAGTACTACTCAATGACCTCTGTCAATCATAGGCCATTAGAATCATCATTTTTCTTCCCATTAGAGCCACTCCAATTTAATGAGTTTTTATGATGCCTCCATAAAGGGCAATGAGGACAAATAGGATGAAAACCATAAAACCAGCAATTGTGGAATGCAAAGTGAGGAAGCGTAGACACGTATCTGTTGCGAAGACTCACCTGCTGCTGCTTTTTGCTTGTTGTCACCGGTGCTAGCAGTGGTCCCGATCGAGGCAGTTCTCTTAGTTTTGCTGACAGCATTACTTGATGCAAGATTCCCTCCGGCCATTGCTGCTAAAAGATCATCGTTGCTTTTCACCTGACAAAACATACATAAGAAAATAACATTCAGGTGCCTAGCAAAAAGCTGTCATGAAGCAAGATGACGCGTCTAACCTTGGACAGAGGTACGGCGCTGTTGGTCTTGGCTGTAGGCTTTCCAGTGCCACCTGTAGATGCGGCCTCTGCCTTCCCTCGATCACTACTCACCTTACTCACCACAGGCCGGACTGACTTCTTCATACTGAGTTCTCTGGTGCCGAAACATTTACAGCTCAGTCTGCGCACACAGGAGGGAGGAGAAAGGTAATGTATGTCTGAATATATGGTTATCGCTGCACTTTTCCATAGGAGGGGAATTCTTTCCATAAAAAGGTATTCCTAGAACATGAAGCATGACAAAGTAACTGACAGCAGGCTTAGTAGGAGTGCTCTCTTAGGTGAGCACGATAAAAATATGATTTTCTCTCCAACGATTATATCTTTTAAAAATATATATATCAGCTCTAAAAATGTTTTTGGGTTCTGGTGTCTCCCAAAATTCTTGAAACTTCACACAAAAGTGGTGGATTTTTATCACGATTATGCCTAGACAGTCGGGCCAAGATCGACGGCGCCCACCTCTGGTGGCGGTTCTCATGCGTGTCAGATCCACCACACCAGCATCTACTGAAACTCAAAAAGAATGTGTTTCTCCCACTGGTCGCTGAATCAGTGGAGGCTGGTGTTTGTGGATCTCACTCGGCTTCATCTATCCTTCCTTTAGTCTTTCCTCTGGTCTCTTGGGCTGAGTTTGGACTGCAGGTATATCTGACTCCAATCGGATTCCTCCTCAAATCCGGGGTGACTGTCCAGACTGTTTTGATCGTGTTTAATTGTAGCAAATTCCCCCCAAAAAATATGAGCACTAATAAAATGTGAGACAACAAGGTATGTGTTAGGAGTAAAACTTTCTCAACAAATAATGTAAATTTGGCAATGGCTGAAATGTTGACCCTTGCTATTTTGATACAACTAGTCTGGCAGGAAAACCCGAGACTGTGTTGTGCAGGGTGTTTCCATTCAGGTCTGAGGAGAACATCATTTAATGCCATGATAGCCAGAAAAGTTTTTGGGGGACACAGCTGGAAGCAACGAGTAAGTGCTTTAGCACAGACTTGGATGTATTTTTGCACAAAGCCTTTCAAAAGGAAAAAGTGTGTCTAAGTGATTTATTTTACACAGGAAGCCCCTCAACAATCAATCTCAGACTCTGCGGTCTGTTGTTTTTGGAGAATATGTTTTTTGTAAAGTAGACTGTGTGACCAGCTTGAACTGTTTAATAAACAGTTAAGATAAGACTCGCTGACTGGAAGCCATCTTCGTCATAGCTCGTGCAAACAAAATGAAACTAAATTGGAAATCTGAAGAAAGAAAACATGGAGCATGTGTGGTTAACATATCGAACTTCACATGTAAACGCAATGATTATGATGAGGAAAACTAGTTTTTAAAGTTCAAATTATAAAGCATGGAAACATTGTTCAACTCTTGCTGACACTAAATACTTTACAAGTCACACAGCACCAAATTGTTGACAATTGAGTGTGGGATTACAGTGCAAACAGTGGGAATAATCCTTGTGACCTCATGGGTCAGACAATTCAAATACTGGACTCTTTTTTTACTCTGTGTTCCATGTTGCTCTTCTGTGGCACGTGTATATACATAGTTGTGGACAATCGCAGACTTTTTAACGATTTTGCTTTTGCCTCATTGCAATACAAAGATAATCAGTTTGCTTTAATGGAGGATGAAAAAAATTATCTGCGAATATTCACTGTTGAAAGGCTGAAATAAAAAAAAAAGAAACATTTTTACATCCATCCATCATTATTTGAACAGCTCATCCTAACAAAGAAAGTTAAAGAAGGTCTCCAAACAATTAATCGATAATTAAAATAGTTGTCAACTAATTTGTTATTGGATTACTTGTTGATTAATTGATCGTGTTTGAAGTTTCAACTTTATTTAGGAAGCTTCACGACATTTGCCAGAGGTGTAATGAGTACTTAAATATTCTAGAATCTATTCAAGTACTGTTAAGTTGATGAAATGGCATTTAAGTACAACTAATAATATGGTTCAGAGAAAAGTACAGATTACATCACAGGTGTTAAACTGGGGGACAGATCAGTTCCACCACATCATTTTATGTGGCCCGCCAAAGCAAATAATGCACATAGACTTTGTGTTTCTTTCTCGCATATAGAAATTGCAAATTGTCTTCACTTTTAAAAACATTGAGATATTGCAAGCACTTTTGGTTACCAATCCCGTTTAAAATAAAAGTTATATATATAACACAGTGTTTACTAGCCTGTAAAAAAATGTTATTCAGTATTCACCAATTAGTTGTGTAAATTTAATATGAGGCGAACATATTTTCATTGGGGTTCACATTGACAATCATAAATCCATTGTAGCGGTATATAAAGTAGAATCATAAAAATCCCAATACATCTGATTGGACCTAACGGGTATAAACTTTCTTTCATGCAAGTTACTCACAAGTCATAGATCCAGCTTTTATTTGCTATAAAATGCACTGCACATGATGTAAGTTATGTTATGGTTTGGCAAGATTGAGGACCCAGTTGCAGAGAAGCAGTGAGGCAAGGTAGGTGTGCTCTCAAAAATGTATTTAATTACAACAACGTAAAAAGGAAAATAAGGCATTTTGGAAACACCAAGAAAGTAAAATGATTTAAGTAGAAAAAAGCAGATTCAAAGAAACAAACGGGCTGAACGCTCCATGGCATGGGTGACAACTAACAGGAACTACAAACAGAAGCAAAAGATCAAAAAACAACTGAACTAAATACAAACAAACTGTTCGGAAAATGAGGAACACCTGGACAGGGCACAAGTGGCTGAAAGAGCTGATTGGAATGGGATGACGAGCACAGGTGGAACAATATAGCATGTTCTTTTGTTCACAAGTCCTCAACCTTTGTCAATATTAGCATGAAGTGAGTTGAATTGACGCTCCATGTTTGAAGTCTTAAAATACGCCATGAAAAAGATGAGCGTGGGAAAGAGGAATTCCCTGTGTTCCTCTTCAAAATATACAATTCCCCGAATTCAGATTAAATGTCCCCAAATAAGTCCTATGCTCTTCTTTTTTTTATAATATGTTTTGCTATGCTTTTGTCTAAGTTGGGAAACAACAGTACACAAAAATGCAAGTCACATCTGTGTGCTTCGACTGAATAAGATGTCTGAAATGTTTCATAGTACCAAGACAAAATTAATATTGTAGACCAAAAAGTATATGAATTCAAATTTTAGTATAAAGTATAAAAGTGGAAAACCTATGGAGCTAAAGTTCAAAATCGACTAACAAACAAGCCGCACTAGGACTTGACAGCTATACTGACCTCACTGAAGACTAAACTACCATGTGCTACACATGGGATTTTGATAGCCATGAATAAGGGGGCTGACTGACGAAGAAAGATGAACGTCAAAAACAAACAATGAGCTAATTGCTCATAAACGACCCCTTTGCAGCGTTCTTTCCTTATTGAAGCTTCAACAGCAGGGAAGCACTTCCTTGCCATAACAAGAGCTTCCTGTGATGGCGTCTCCAAAGAAACAACCCTACAAAGGCAGACTGTGTGCTTGTGCACAAGCAGGCACCAGTCTGCTTGAGAGAGAACAGACACTATAAAAGCTTCATGTCGCATGAGAAAAAAAAAATGCTTGACTTCTGATACAAAAGACTAATCCTGAAGTAACCATAAATTGTTCCTGACTGAAAGATAAAAAGAAAGAAAAGAGTAAAACACTCTATACTGTACTCAAAAATAAAACATACTCATCCTGGACCTTTACAGCACAACTGTATTGAAAATTCTTATGTCCATGGTTGTCTCGTCTGGAAATAACTATAAATAAATAATAAATAAATCATTAAATTTTTCTCGCTTTTCACATTAGGCAATTATCAGGTCAAATCATTCACAAAATGCATATCCTCTAAATCAGGCTTGAGGCCAATAAAAGAAGGCAGTGAAATTAAACTTTTTTTTAGACTACCAGGAAAGTTCAAAAACATCCTGTGGATGAAAATAAAAGCTTAAAGCGATCTGAGAGTGTTAAATAGGGGTGGCAGCAAAATGGCCTCAAGATCCCCTGCAACACAAGTCCCCTGCTGATTTATTTGGGGAGCAAGCAGGCATATGTTTTTGGCACACCCACAACATTAGCATAACAGCTAACGCCCTTATTATCTACGTATTACTCAAACACTCGCTTTAATGGCTAAAACTGTATGGTTTCCAATAATGCCCCATAGCCGGCGCAGTATTACAAACTTTAGTTTTCAATCCAAATGACCATATAAAGGGGTACGCCATCTAGAGTGTTAGCTGTAGCGTCAGGCATGCCGGGAATTTCAGTAATAGAGCTTCCTGTTTGTACAAATAGCTTTCAAAACAAAAGCATCAATGCGGCCAAATAATTGGAAACGTCATTTTAATTCCGCATACAGTTGCGTTGAACTGAACTGATTCAAAGTACTGTAGCTGAAATGCTACACACAAAGTACTCAAGTAGTAAATTAATAGTAGCTGTAATGCAATTGTGCATACTGGCTATAAAAGTATTTCGGCATAAAAAACGAGCTTGGAAAGTTAAGGTACCGCTGACAATGACATAAACTGGGACCAAAACTAAAGCTGAATGGTTTACTGTCGAAATGAATGGCATTGTAGTGGTGCGAGCATAATGAATGACCCAAAACAATTGAAATATCACGTCATACAACTGGGCATCAACACAGATCAACTAACATAATACAAGTACTGTACACACTGTACACATTGTTTTTGTCCTCCAGAAATGGGTTGCGTAGCTATCATTAAGAGTAGCTTATTTTGAAATAATTCTCAGGACACTTCCACGCTATTTTTTCTGACAATCGTTCCAAAAACCTGGAAAAATGTTGAAAACATAACTTTTACTTTGTTTAAGCGAGCAGCGCAAACACACGGGAAACCGCCTGGTTATGCGAAGATGAATGTGGACTGAGTGTTGTACACACAGTCATTAATTTGAGCTCAGTTGTTAACAGAAGTAGTCTGTGACAATGCTAACGCTAAAGCTATCGCCAAGCTAACGACGTTAGCATAGCCGGCAAACAAGCAGCACTCTGCAAACTAGAAGAGAAAATGCACAAACCTGCGTTTCCTTTACGTTTCCCTTTTGATGTATTGTTAAATGTCCGATGGAAGCGTGATGGCGGTGGCGCACCGGTTGTTAATCCCACCGCAAGCAGCATCAGTTTTGGAAGTCAGCTCGCCTCTGCTGACAGCAGCTAGATGATCCTCTGCACCCTCTTCTGGTTGCATCTGCATCACCTCAGCATCACCGCCGGTGGGGATACTGCATTGCACGTTTTCCCTGCTTGCATTTTAAGTTTAAATGAGCTGGGGGGAGGGGAAAAAACGCTGGTTCTTTTTGTTTACTTCGACTTTTTCTACGTATTTAGTTTTATTGTTTTATCAAGTATAGGAGTGGGAAGTAACGATTCGAAGTGCAAAGCTGACTTTTCTGAGATCTGCACGGCAAAAAAAAAAATTCTGACGGCTTTTCATTTTTACCACATATATTTGAAAACAGATATCTACATTACCAAACTGTTTTCAACCGATACAATCAAATTTTATAAGAGGGAAAACGTTTTTTGTGTGTGCAAAGTTATCAATCATAATTGGTACTGTATCTAAGTTTTACTTTTGTACTTTATTATATGATCTGTACTGTCAAAATACTGCGTGTTTCTTTGCCACCAGTAATGTAGCCTTGTCAGTTTCCTTCACATCTTAATAACATGTGCATGTTGCAGTCCTTGAACTCTTAAATTGTCCATAGGTGTGAATGTGAATGGTTGTTTCACTAATATATGTGGCCTTTAATTAACTAGCAACCAGTCAAGGCCCAGGGTGTATGTACTCTACCCGTTGCCCAAAGTCAGCTTAGTGGATCTCACTATGAATACATGAATACAATTACAAAATGTATACATATATATATTAGAGGTGTGAATTGCCTAGTACCTGGTGATTCAATTCGTACCACGATTCATGTCATAATTCAATTCCATTAATCCCGATACGAATCTATAAATTGACTATTGCGATTTTTTTTTAGACTCAAATTTAGAAAATACTCATCAGTAAACACTGTAAGATTTGTATGAAAATGTATTTATCTGAAAATTCAGGTTTATAACAAACAGGTTGCAGTCTGTTTCATGTTTGAACAGCACTGAAATAAAATATTAAGGCTTAATGTTCCATTAATAGAACATTCTTCCATGCTTAATGTGTGAATCCTAACCCTAAGTAAGACGTTTTGTTGAATATTTCCATAAAAAAATTATGTTTAAAAATCGATTCGAGAATTGCGCGGTTATGTCGCGATATATTGCCGAATCGATTATTTCTAACCCCCCTAATATATATACATATACACACACACAGACTTACACACACAATAAAAATAAAATACAGTACCAATTATGATTATATCTCAGAAAGACACATTGTGACAATACTGATGTCAAGTCTTCGAGTAAGTCTTTATTGATAGAAATCATACATAACACATTTGGTCAGTATTTACTAAAGCAATTGTGTATTACACATAAATCACAAGAATAAGATGTTTCAATTTGTGGTGGCAAGCGTTTTAATACTTGTAATGATTTGGAAAATAACTCTTAATGCATTGACACTGTATTTCCACACCTTTCAAATGAATACTGTACAAGGGTGATAACCCCGTTATTACCCCAGGAGTGTTGAATATGAGTCAATTAAGGGTATCCCTTAATTTTCTCTCATAACGGCAGCAATTTAAAGGGACAATATTGATGAAGGAATGCATAACAGCAACTCTAGTTACATAATTCAAATCGGAGTGCAACTAACAAGTAGGAACAAAATATGAAAACCAACTAAAAGAACTTAAGAAAAAGATGACATCTAATGAAAACATGAAGGAAAAAAAACAACAACAGTGTAGACACCACAATAACATAGTGTTTAAATGTTATACATAAAACTAAACAATTCCAGTTTATGTCAGGTCAACATGCCTGCATGTTGGTTGCTAACTGCAAATTTCCATCTCCTACTTATAAAACCCTAACAAAGTAAATGTGTAAACACAAATTGAACTGATCTCTTCATTGGTCATCAGCAGGGACCCGTGGCACAAGCATTTCCAGGCCTAACAATGCGGGTAGACATGAAAACCTCTATCCATTTTGTATTCCGCCAAACCACAGTCAACAGTGACAAATCCTTTAAGTAATGGCAAATGTTACAAAGTCACCCTCTATGAACGTAGCACTACAGTGCACTATGACGGGCAGCAAATCATGGTGTCGGAAACATTTATTAAATTATAAAATGTGTTATAAAATATACAATTTATCACGATACAATTTGTGCATATTTTAGGGTGATAGTAGGTCAACTCATGCACATTCAAGCCTAGCTCTTTATGACTGAAGAGGTTATTGCTCTACCTAGTGGCAAACTTGTGCATCATCCACTCTTTGCTCTGTAAAAATCCTGTTATACTTCAGTCGAGAAGAGAAGGCTTTGTCGTTTGCTGTCAGGTGTTGGAATGCTCTCCAACTGAAGAAAGTAGAGTAGAACTTGCACCTGAGAACACAGGAACAAGTGAACAAATGTCGAGCGGCAGTCGATGTTTCACTCTATGCTGTCCAGTTCTACCTGAGCCATGACCTCCAGAGACCAGCTGTCATTCATGGAGATTGGCTGTGAACTATTAATTGTGATTTTGCTGTCCTTCTCAGATGGCCGAAGCAAAGTGGGCCCAAAAACGGTGGCTAGATTGTGCAGAGACATCTTGTTGAAGCTCTCATTTTCAGCCACCCTATCAGGACAGGAGAAAAAAGTTGCACATTTCACGTTTGCATCTGTTCAAAACATACTGTATAATGTTTTTTGCTTGTTTTTTTTTAATTTAATTGAATTTAATTTAATTGTTAAAAAATAAATTTAAACAATTAAAACTAGAATTGTGCATGTAAAATATGTAGAATTGTTTAAAAAAAAAATCTATATTTTGAAATCTTATTTTAAGTTCATGTAATTCAAGTCAAGTTTATTTGTATTTATAGCCCTTAATCAAAGTCTCAAAGGGCTTCACAAGTCCATATTAATTATAACTATAATTAACCACGGTTGGACAAAATGTAAAATTGTTTAGTGTATTAAAATAATTTTCTGTTGTTTGATTTTTATTTAGAATTAAGTTAATTAAAATTAATGAAGCAACTGGTTGTTAATATAAAACTTTAATAGCAAGCAGATTTAGAATGTTTACATTCTACTAATAATTTTTTTTTATGTAATTGTTTTTTTTAACAATAAATCAATTAACCAATTATACCACCTTATTCCCGAGGGCTCTCATGAAGAATCAATTATGCTCATAAACTCCGGCAAAAGACTTCCGGTAAAAATGTCACTATTTGTTACAGCGGGTTTTGCGGTTTATTTGGTCTGGCCTCTTTTTCATGTCATCAACCTATCCTGGCTACATTAGCATTCAGCACAAAGCGGGATTGAAATGTTTTGAAGATGCAACAACTGGTATTCCCACATTGTTAAAGTCTGTAAAGGTCATAAAAAGTGGGCTCGCATGTAAAAAAATACCGGAAGTCGCACACATGATTTACGCAAAGGATCATGGGGCGTAGGAATAAGGTGGATATAATATACAAGTACAGTAAACCTGACTTTACTTGACAATACTTATCAATTATAAAAATGAAAATCTTACATATTATTATTATTATTATTATTATTATTATTATTATTATTATTATTATTATTATTATTACATTTCTGTAAGTATTTACATTTTCAAATGATCACTTCTACAACATTCCTAGGAAATGACAATGTCCCATTACTGACTAGCTAATTTTAGAACAGGCCCACGGGCTAATCATGGGAATTTCCTGGTGCCTGTGGGCACTATAGGTGACCCTCAATCTAAGGAAAGAAAGGAGATGTGGCATACAACATGACATAAATGCCATGCCATGTCATGTCAGGTGCATTTTACCTTTTCAGGTGGTCAAGTAGAAAGAGAAAGGTGACCAAATTGGGCTCTGGTAACGACAGTAGCAGGTTGAGCATGCAGCTTTCCTTGGCCACACTGTCAGAGAGCGCTGTATGGCGACACAATATTGTGGATTAGGGAAGGTGTAGGGAAAAAGGATAAAAAATCCAGCTGAATTTGTGTCTGACCAATGCCTCCGGAAAAGTTGGGGTAGAGCTCGTCAGTGAAAAGAGGCTCAGGCAGCTCGCGGAAATACAACTTGAGCGTACCGGCGATGGCGTTCACGTCCATGTCTCTCATCATCACACACACATCCTTGTTGTCTGTCAGGAGGACAACAAAAGATCTCTGACTTCAGCAGGGCTTTCTTTGACTAGATCTAAGGATACTGTCAAGTTTATGTACACTCACTGGATTTGAATAAGACAAAAACAGTAGGTCAATAAAAAGCAGTCTCATCTTAAAAGCATATTATAACTAAGAAAAAGTGACATTTCTGCAGAAATTGCGCGGGAATACTGAATAGCTGAATGCTAAGATTTGAACGCATGTGCTTATGAAGTAAATTGAAAGATAAATTATATGAAAATTACACCTTTTTAATTCAGAGAAATTATAATCCATTTCCTGATTTGATAGTCAGTTGGTATCGAACCATCAAATGTACTAAAATGGTGGTCTAAGCGGGGTTTGAACCCAGGTTCTCCATGGTGGCAGGCGATTGGCTCTAAACGCTGACCTAACTTGATTTGTTCAAACTCATGGCTAGGCGTATTTATTTTGAAAAGTGTCATCTGATGCTGAAAGCTAACATGCATTTAATAATTTCAGTTAAAATATAACACATTTCCTCATAAGAGGAAATGGAAATATTTGCAATGTACAGTTGGAGGCGGGATTCAAACCTGCAACCTCTTGGTTACTGGACAATGCATGTTACTAACTGTGACCCCGAGTAGCATCAGACAATGATGATCAGTTGTATGTATGGAAGTGGTCGTGGAAAGTGGGACTTAGAAAAAGTTCAATGTCAGTGCCATTGAAAATCAATGGAGAATAAATTGCTATAATAATAAGTAAGAATAAAGAATCCCAATAACATATGTGAGAATGCTTCAGCATAATATTCTATTGTACATTATGACATGGTGATGTCTTCAGTTCAAACCAGTTGTTAAATGCGACGTGACGTTACCGTATTGAAGTGAAACTCACTCAAGTCGAAGGCAGCCTTAAGAGCTTGGATGTCAGTTGCAACACCAGACACTCTGTAGATGCCCACTTCCTCCATCCCTCGTCTCTCGATCTCTTCAACACACTGTCTCACAATGAGCGGAACCTTGGAACGCTCCCGCCTGGCAAAACACATGAAAACAAGGCTTAACTCATCAAACGTCAACAGACCTAAAACACAACATTGAGTGTATAAAGTTACACAAGAGAACAGAATTTGAATCAGCCTTAACAACAGTATGTCGTGTGTTTTTTTCCCCGTGAACATATGATCAACTCACTTTGTTACCACGTTAATTTTCACCCCAAACACGCCAGACTGTTTCCGTGAAGGCATGCGCTTGAGACTGAACTCTCTGCTGGTGAACTTCATCGAAAGCTTGACCTCAACCTGAAACACACGAGAGTGGACGAGAACGAGAAAAGCCTGTTACATTAGCGTAAGAAGTCCTTATGTCAAGCTTACGAATGGTAAAGTGGCACTACTGTAGTAGCAATAAAACATTTGGTGGAGGAGAGTAATCCTCATCTTGGAGCTGTTTTGTATTGCATTATTTCTGCTACTCTTTTTGGTCACTTTTACAATGACACTATGTCTTGCCTTACTCACCCCATTCATAGCAATGACCGTCCTCTGCCAGTCTTTGTTTTGCAAGTTCTGGGGATCCAACTGTAAAAAAATAATGCATAGAAATACAGTTAACCCATTTGCTCCCAAAAACGTATAGAAGGCTCTGATGCAGCCTCTCAACTGCAAAAAAAATAAATTAAAAAAAACGGTTGAAGAAATGGTAGTTATTACACAAACGGCCAGCAGGTGGCAGCAGAGCAAAATATATCAACCAGGGCCAAGTTGACAAAAAACCTTAATTACTCACAATTCTAAATAGATTTGTGAATAATGATGAAACTTAGCTATATTCTAATGATAATTGCTGAAAATAACACAATATTCTTGCAATATCAGTCAAAATTTCAGTAAAACAGCCGGGAGTGAAGGGGATTCCGTCTGTGAAAATGGCTTGGAGTGAATGAGTTAATGGGCTGTATGATGAATTATTTCTCTTGATTTTCATTACGTTTTCAAATTGAAAGTCACAATTGGCAAACCATAACATCCCACTGAAAAACATTGTGCAAGTCCCAAAAAGTAGATAATTTTAACAATTAACAACTTTTTTTTTGTTTTGTGACAAATGAAACATTAGTTAGTGAGTTAATTTTTAGTTAATTTCAAGTTCCTTTAATGCCCCCCAAAAAATTTAACGCATGATTAATGACTGCCCCTTACTTGGAAAGCCTGTACTGGGGACAATTCCAGTCGCAACGCAGCAGACACGTCAAAATTTAGCAGTAATAAGTTTAATAATAATAATGCATATATTTGTGAAGTTCTATTTTACCATTTTGAGAATTTTTTTTTTTCACAATTTCACAAGTTACTTAAATTAGATAGTTGTTATGAAAAGAAAAATGCACAGAGCCGTCATCAGCGTCTTATAAATGCAATTATGCCATCTAGTGGCAGAAAAATGACTTCAACACAAATCTATATCAAACACATATTATGAAATTACTGTATCAATGACTAAAGGATGCAGCCATATTTCTATTAGTTTAACATTTTTTCGCTTTTATGTTGACAAGAGGATAAAAATTTAGAAAAAAATATTTGATTGTACATTTACAACAGATATAACATTTCCAATTAATCCTGAGTTAACTATTGAAAATTTTGAATTGCCTGACATCCCTAGTTTCTTTAAAAATAAATAAATAAAAAATAAACAGTTTTCTAAAGATCAGGTCCAAATTTCACAAGAGGGAAATACGTACCACTGAATGAAATAATTGTTGGGGAAAAAAAACATTCAATAACATCTACTTTGACACGCTAATATCTTTAGCAGGTCCATTGAGACGCTTTCTGTATGTTACCTTTGGTCTGAGCAGACTGCTACGGACTCTCTCCCAAAGACGGGCCCCTGTAGTTGGGGATTTTCTGGGGGCCACGTTAACCTCTTCCTCCAACGCACTGATTGTCTCATACACGCTTTCCTCATTGGAATTACACTCACTCATCCTTTCTGGCATGAGACGTCACCTTTCTAAAATGTCCCTTTAACTAACGAAGGGGAAAACGACAAAAAACAACAAGGCCGCTCCCAAGACAAAGAGACACTAACAGGAGCAGCAGGTTCATCTTGCACCAACGCATGTCCACTGACCACTTTTCCTTGGAGAGTCTTGAAAATCCTCATCAATAAAGCCCTGGCAAATCCTTTTCAAAATTTCTAAATACATTGCCACATAGTCAGAGTGTGTATTATTCCAGCGGGGGTCAGCGAAAGGATCCAAGCCACGTAGCCTGCTTACCACGCTGCCTTTGTGTTGTTCTACGTCCTCGGTGGATTTGAGAGATTAACTCCTGAGAATCCCCTCCTACCCTCATTATCGACGTGCTCATGCCTGCTGTCGCTTCTCATCGTCACAAGTGCTGACTGCCACCTTGGCAATAAACTAAATAGGATTGCCTACTACGAGTCTATTAGTACAAACGACTGGCAAAATCATGCAGCTGTCAATATTCTTTCCTTCACAACGAAGCAGTTACTCAATTTTGTTTCATGAAAATCCATCCATCCCATTCCTTTTGGTGAATGGGTGTATTTTAACCGGAAACGGCATGCCGATTGAGTTGTTTGTCCCTCAGAACGCTGAAGTGTTCGAACCCACCTCTCCAGCAGCAGGGAAATCCGTTCATGCCTTTATCAAAGAGTGCTTTGTGTTTTCCTCCCTCAGGCATACCCTGGATGAATGCCAACTGCTACATTTGGTGAACCCAACGTCTAATCCAGCCTCTGTCACAACACTCTATCAGAGGTCAAGCCGATGTGACCCTTGAGCTAACACACACACCTCACTTCTTTTTGAAAAGCAAAAAGAGTCCCACAGGCGTGATGAGACAAAAAGGAGCCGATGGTCAGCAACGCAGAGAAACACTATAGTGAGGTTTAGTCATGTTCCATGAATATATGTATACTAATCAATATCAGATTCAGGAAATTAGGATTGATAACAAGCCCCAGTTAACTCATTCACTGCCATTGGCGGCTATAGACGTCAAAAATTAATTTGTACTATTTCTATTAGTTTAACGTTTTTCCCACTTTTGTTAACAAGAGTATGAAAAACTAGATTTTTAAAAATTTTATTAATCGTGAGTTAACGGGTGAAGTCATGCGATTAAAAATTGTAATTGCTTGGCGCCCCTAATTTTTAATAATATTTTCTTTAAAAACAAAAACTAAGATTATTTAAAAAAAAAAAAAGTGGTTTTTTTGTTTAAAAAAAAAGAAGAAGAAATAATTATAAAAAATTAGGGGCATCAGGCGATTAAAAATTGTAATCGTAATTAATCGCATGACTTCACTAGTTAACTCATGATTAATCACAAATCTTATCTGTTCTAAATGTACAAAAATAATCTAGATTTTCATATTCTTGTTAACAAAAATGGAAAAAAAATGTTGAACTAATAGAAATAGTTCAAATGAATTTTTTAAAGTCTATAGCTGTCAATGGCAGTGAATGAGTTAATATCCACATTTTTACCTGGCATAATACAATGAGAGTTTAAAGCAACGCACACAACCTTTATCTGTCCTTTGACCAGGATTTTGTCTGTCATCTCTCCATCTTCTTTGTTCTGCTTGGGTTTGCTGCAAGATTTCTCATAGCAGAGCAGCCTCAGAGTCTGGGAGCCCTCCAGCTCGATCTCAAACTCCTTGCATGGAAACAAGAAGATGAAGATCCATATGTTAACATACCATCCGCATACAACACACATGGAATGCAACAGATATGGTGCATGACTAACAAGCATGAAATGTAAAAGCCCTCTGCCAAAAATGTCTTCCTCTATAAAGTTCTCACCTCATTCCAGTTGGGCTCTGTGGAGTCTCTGTACACACGCGTTTTGGCTTTGTTGACAAAATAGCCAAAGGAATCCACCTCAAGAGAGCAGTAAAGGTCTGAAGGGTACAAGCGGACAGAGTAGAATTAGAAAAGAATCAATGATGCAACACACAGTGGACCTACACTTCACCTGTGATATTATTAGAATTTTACTGTTATCATTTCACTAAATTGATTTTGGAGTTTAAAGTAAACAATGAGAAGCTGCAGTTATGTTTAAGACAGTTTGTACAGACACTGAAAAAGAAAAAGAAAAATGCATGTAGTATTTCTTGTGTAATGCATTTATGTTGACAATATTAAATACATTAATGTTAGTAATAAAAGATATGCGTTGCATAACAGGTAAATAATAATATGTATATTTTTAGTTTTGGGAACACAGCATTCATTCTTGTTTAGTTAAATTTAGCCGACACAGTCATAATGAAGTTTGTTCCGACTCCCAACACCTTATACATCCACATTTTTTTCCGGTTTGTTTGCATATGGCTATTTTCCAGACAGACAGACAGACATTGAACGGACACTAAAAGCTTTTGTGGCATGTGTTCAGCATATTTGTCACGTCTTGTTTTGGCGTGTTACTCAAAATAAATTATTTGTGAATAACATGAATTGGCTTTTGTGGAATTTTTCCCAACATGAAAAGTAAGTTGTGTTAAGTATATTTAACATAAGCAATAGTAGGTTGGCATGGATCAGTGGTAGAGTGGTTGTGTGTTCGATCCCCGACACTTGTGACCGTGATTGAGCAAGATACTGAGCCCCCCGTTGCTGCACCGTCAGTAGGTGAATGCGAATTTTGTGTGAAGCAAACCATAATAGGTGGAAGAGCACTATACAAAGACTAAGACCTTTTAAGTAAATACAACCAACTAGTGTTATATTACGGAAGAGGATTAGGGCCAGTGAAGAGGAAAAAAAAAAGGTTGGCAGGATTCTGACTTTAATCTCAGAATTCTGACTTTGTGACATAGAGCTATGAATTGTGGCGGCAAGTCAGAAAGTCAGAATCCTACCAACCTTCTTTTTTCCCCCCTCTTCACTGGCCCTAATCCTCTTCCGTCTTATATACAGTAAATTCTACCTAATGGTGTTTATGAAATTCAACATAATTAGGTAAATGAAATCAGGTCAGGTAAATTAAGAACAATTGCTGAAATGTAGTCATTTATCATTCTTAAAATTCAAATGAAATAGTTGCGTGGGACCGGTTGACGTAGTCTTATTATTTAAATCTAACGCTCTGTTCCTTTGAGTGCAGTGTCCCTAACTAATCCCACTCGTTCCCTGCCCCTGCAGCTGTTGACACTGCAGGGGCACAAAAGAAATTGCTGCACAAAGAATTACAGTACGTGAAGTCATAACCCAACTGCAGCCAGCCCAATAAAGTCAAAAAACGGAGAATAGGTCACTCACTTGAAGTTTGTTTGAGACCTGATGCTGAGTGTACAATGACATTCAAAAAGCCGTACAATCCTGGGGATTCGTCATCTATGTTGGAAACAGAAGTCAGAGACGCCTCATGAAATGCATGTTAAGATGATATCACTAATGAAACTATTGTCAAACTCACCCTCTTTGTTCATGGTCACTGGAATAGTGTGCACAGTTTGCAGTTTCACACATGAGTTAGTAAGCATCTGCAGCTCTAGAGATGTCAGAGAGAAGCTTTTGAAACCTACGAGACAAAGTTCAGACATATTTACTTACATCAGACACAATTTACAACTATTTTGATGTAATGAGATAACTTACATTTCTTCTGCTGTTCACGAATGATCTCCCTCCATTCAGCACGTTCGTAGTCTGACGAGATCAGAAATGTGAAGCCCTGAATGGCACAAAAGGGCTCGATGGTTTCACGTGGTTACAATGACAAGCTCTCAACATCAGAGGGCAGCATAAACTGATTGACAAGCAACACTTCATCAGCTAAATCAAGGGATGACATTGTTCACAGTAAAACGCATGAAATGTAGAAACAGTGTATAGATTTTGGACCTTGCCATTCCTGTTAGCCACTCTGAAAGCCATGTTGGGTGACATGAGGAGAAGCAATGATTCCTGCTCTGATAACCTCTTCCTCAGTCGCTCTATCACTTTGGGTCCTTTGGTGGTTCTCTGCAAATAAACAGAAGTAGGGTTCATGTTTTCGGGTTGACTTTACAGGTGTGTTACTGTCATGACCTGTTGGAGCTGCCTTGTTTGTGGTGTTTTGTCTACCTGTACAGGCGTTCTTGTGTAATTGTTTTTTTTTACTCCGGCTGTGTTCCGGTAGATGATCACATGACACCTCCAGTTAATAGTAGGCAGTGCGCAAACCACACGCTAGTTTACACTACTATTCTACGCTACAGTTTTCACGACTTCCTATGTTGCTTTTGCCAGAGAAAAGCCTCGCTTGTAAGTTCCTGTTTTTTACTTTAATGCTGCTTTTCATTTCATGAGGGCATTTGATTGTTTATTTGCATTTCTAACGCCAGTGATGTTGCAGTTAAGTGTAAATTGCATTCTCGATTATTTTCATATTATGCACAGATACTTGTGTGGTCATTTGTGTGTGCATGTATATTTTGGTGACATATTATTGTATTGTATGTTTCAGTTTTACAGTAGAAGAAGAAGAACAAATGGAAGACAACAGTAAAAAGGAAACTTTACTCCAGCCTCTTCATTTATTTTGAAAACTGTTTGCTATCTGTCAATTTGTGTTAGACACACACACTGAGGACAGAATAGTTTATCCTATTTAGATCATTTAAAGAGCAGTCTCAATTTCCACGTTTTGGTCAACGACTGCTCTTCGGCAGGGGTCAAAGGGGGCTGGAACGGTATGGAACTACGTTCCGGTAAAAGATTCAGATGCTACTTCGGTTGGAAAATATGACAGCAACTGTCAAAACCTCATGTTAAATAACCTGCCAGGCTTCCACACAAGAAGAAAACAATCTACTAATGTCAGATTTACATACACAACAAGTCACCAAAAGTGGAGGGAGCGTTTAGGCGGCGTGACTGCATATAGACAATTTAGCGCGGACGTGCGTGTGCGTGCGGCTGACGCGTTTGGAGTCATCGGTGCGGTGCAGCAAAAATCTGCATATTTGCCAAAGTTGAAAAATTTGAGCTTTGTTCGCATTTCGCCTCACGGCTCGGATGGGCTGAAATATGTGCCACTTCGGCTTCGGGGATGGACTACGTCACACGCAGCGTCCAGTCTGTTGTCACCTGGAGTGCAACAACACGGGCAGCCCCCGTAAAAAAATTGTATCCCCTCCCGCGGGTACAACGTATGTTTTTCATGAAAACACAGTTTTAGTTTTAGTTTTAGAAACGTTTTGAAACAAAAAAAAAAGTATTTATCGCGGAGAAGCAAAAAAAGACAAGCACTTGCGCTGCAGTGGACTCTACGGTGCATTCATCGACCACGCACGCAGTAGGAAATCCTAGATATTCTTAGAAAAAGCTCAGACGACTGAATGTTACTGTTTTTCTGTTTTAGATGTTTGACATTTAAAAATCTGTTTACAAGGAACCTTTTTAAGGAAGCTCCACTTTTCTGTGGTAAAAGTTATAATATCTTACAGCAGGGGATGCAATTTTGTACGGGGGTAAATACTTTTGGCACAACAGCGGAACGCTTCCCCCTATTTTGGTGTGAACGTAGCATAAAGTGCTTCTGAATTGTTCCAATGTGCTTGTGTTGTAGCGTAATCCGTTTCCACCGATATCTATTATTTATTTACTCCACGGAGTTCTGTCCACCGACTCCGTTCTCTTTGTATCTGACGAGTCACGCAGATGTGCACACGTCAGTGTTTTTGTTATGTTATTTTACACATCATTGAAAATATAAAATTCCATCCATCCATCCATTTTCTTTACCGCTTGTCCTCACAAGGGTCGCGGGGGTTGCGGGAGCCTATCCCAGCTGGCTTCGGGCAGTAGGCGGGGTACACCCTGAACTGGTTGCCAGTCAATTGCAGGGCACACAGAGACAAACAACCATCCATACTCACAATCACACCTATGGACAATTTGGAGTGTCCAATCAACCTGCCATGCATGTTTTTGGAATGTGGGAGGAAACCAGAGTACCCGGAGAAAACCCACGCAAGCACGGGGAGAACATGCAAACTCCACCCAGGAAGGCCGAAGCCCGGACTGGAGCTCACGTCCTCTGCACTGGGAGGCGGACGTGCTAACCAGTCAACCACCGTGCCGCGAAAATATAAAATATAAAATTTTGAATCAAAATAAGTTTCTCACGTATGCCTTGTTACAATCATGTGACAGTATGTGTAATACAGCAGCATAATGCATGTGTAAGACCTGTTGTGTTTTACTGTGTGTTATATGTATAACTGTGCCATACCGCATTTTTCTTCGCATTTTGGTGGTTTGGGGAGGTTTGGAAAAAAATTATCTGGCTGCGCACCGACCTTTATGTCACTTTCACCGCTGCTCTGGGAATCCTTACCTTTTCTCTTTGGAGCTCGTTTTTAATCTGGGACAGTTTTATCTTCATGGCATCAATTTCCTCATCCTGGACCAAAGGGATAGGGGTCGACTCGCAGTCCTCAATGGTGTGAAAGGTCAGGTCAGCTAGAGGAATGTACCACTTGCAGTCATACTGCTGTGCTTTCCTGTTAATGAACAGGATGGCGATGAAGTTAAACATTACACTTTCTTTATGTTTTATCAGACGTTTGCAGCTTGAACCTGAACTTGGACTTAAACACATGAACTAGTGGAATATTCACGTTACAGGCAAGGTATTGACTCGGACTCGCTCACCCTGCAGCCTGTTTCTTCAGCTTGGTACAGAGCAGCAGGTCAGTGAAGAGGAAGACATGACGGAGTTTCCTGGAACCTTCAACTAGCTCCACCATGAAGCGGTCCCTCAGAAGCTGACGATTCTGTCAACAAGAAGCTACAGAAGTTACTGACAATGTAGTGGGACTTCAAAATCTAATGACTAAATTTACATCTGTCTGTCAATAATAGATCAAGTTAAAATCAAGTTTATGTATTACAATTCAGATTACACTAGAGCTGCTCTCAGATAGATGCTCATAAATTTAAACAGCAAGTGTCTACATGTTTAATTTCAGAAGCCCTTCATACAGTATATTTCATTTAGTGCAACTTTAACCATACTGATAATGTTTTTTTTGGGTGGGGGGGGGGGGGGGGTGATTGAATGCAGATCCGACACTCTAGAGTATTCTTGTACTATTTTGATAGGATTTTAACATTTAACAAATTCAGGGACAGGAAGTCAGACTAACAAACTTTTTAAAATTATACCAATAACTAGGGATGGGCGAGTACCGATACCAGCCTTATTTTAAAATATCGGTACTCTGGCCGAAAATTGCCATTAATTTCAAAAATGTTTTTAAAAAGAAAAATGCTATATAGAATATATATAGGTCTTTCTTTAAAAGTGTCTGTCAATTATGGGGGGAATTTTATGTAGTAGTGGTATTGGTATTGGTATCGGTGACTACTAAAGAGCTGAGTGTCGTATCGGTCTGAAAAAGGGTGGTATCAAACATCCCGACCAAAAACAGCACTACAGTATATGGTTGAGACAAGTACAAATGCATTTCACAATTTAAATCATTACTTTATTAAACACAAAAAAAACATATTGTTGGCTCTGGTGCGGCACTGAATCTTAAAATTAGAGCCTACTCCTCTCGTTTGACACATTGAGACTGCTAGCTCACAGCACTTTGACCTCTGGGAGGCGGTTGTTTACATTGTGACACTGCCCATGTGAGACTTTGTTGCCAAACACTAAAAGCAGTACTGGAAAAAAAAAAAAAGAAGGAAATCCATGCAGGACGAGAGGCTCTCTATGTCGGTCTGTGTCCTGGTTTCAAAACGTGGAGCGATTACATCCGCTTATTGCTTTGATGACACAAAAGGGATGGCAACTGCTCAATAATCCAATGGAAAAAGCAGCTGTTAGTGCACCCTTTCTTTTTTAATCATTGACTATAATGACATTGACAGCTGACTACCATTCTTCGTGTACGTTCTATTCCCCTGCATCAAGCGAGTTCTACCACACAAGCTAGCAGGGTTACGATGCTCAGGACATTGGGCTGCCCTTCCAGGTTAATTCTGGGACACAAATGTGACCGTGCAGCCGGGAAGGATGGGAGGGAGCTCTTAGTTAATCAACAGGCCTTCCCCATTTGCAACACAGAGACCCTCACCTCCTGTGTTTGCACTGGTTAGTCACAAGCATCCTTTTTGCTCCACTTCCTTTACAGACAGGCTGAGATGAGTCAGTAGCCAGCTTTTACTAACTTCCGAACACTTTACGCTTTGCCCTGTTACCGTCAACATCCACAATAGAGGGGAAACATGGAAAAAGATGTAATCTGCAGTTCTGTGAAGTCATTTTATCTAAATCCTGTATATATAAACAAGCTACAGAATCAACTTTTAACATAATGTCATGCTGACATTAGCTTTCAGCACAAAGCAACACCATGGCAAATAACATTTTGACATTGCTGTAAGTGTATTTTTTTTTCAAGGTGTGCTTTTTGCAAAGACTATTTTCTGTGTCATGCTTACATTTGACAGTTTGTAAGACAGAGACCAAGATTGGTTTGTACAAGGAGAGCACAAAAAAGGCTAAAGGAAAGTCATCAAAGTAAAAAAATAAAATAAAATAAAAAAGGTAGTGGGTATTAGGAGTAGCTGTTTGCACCAGCGGACTATATTTGGAAAAGTAGCAATCTGTGTGAACATATTGTATTTATTATTTTTCCACAATATTGACCATAGCAACATGAAATAAATACAACCAACTGAATCTGCAGCTACACCTGCTGAACACGTCATTAGATACATATTACTGCTACATGATTAAAACTGCCTTCTTAAAGAGATAGACACAGACACACAGAAAGGTCTAAACTAAGATTAGAACCGAGGACATCTGATTTTGATGTATCTGACTGATTATTAACATTTGCTTTATTTTTGCTCTGTGTCTACAGTGCTGACGTAGTATGTAAACTAGACTTTGGCTTTACTATAATGCAGCAAAATAAGGTAAACTAATTATTAGAAACACCTCGGATTATGATACGGCGCAGTATTAAGACCTCTCTGATATTGCCAATCAAACTTGATCATTACGATTGTTGAAAAGTCAGATCATTATACTGTACCTTACTTTCATTTTAGCTAGTGAATGTATAATATATAGACCACCCATATACCTGTCATTTCTTTTACCAAAGGTGGGTAGTAACGAGTTACATTTACTCCGTAACATTTACTTGAGTAACTTTTTGAAATTTTTTTACTTCTAAGAGTAGTTTTCCCACACACTATTTTTTACTTATTACTTGAGTAATGTGTGAAGAAGAAACGCTATTCTTACTCCGCTATATTGGGCTAAACTAGAGTCGTTACTCCCATTTCATACATTAGATTTGCGTATTTTTATGGCCACAAGGCACACTTAAAAGTCTTGAATTTTCTCAAAAATCCACAGCGCTCAGACTTTGTGAAGCGCTCCGCTTGACTGACTGTGTAAGAGCATTTCCGCAGATACATTGCTTATGTACAGGAAATGCGGCCCTGGTTGAGGACTGGCAGGCATGATGAGAACCCGAAAGAGTCAACTGAAAGATGACGTTTTCTTGCTTTCGCTTTAAGAAACTGCCAACTATGGTGATTATACTGGGAGGCAGCGCCGAGCAAGTTACGCCACAATTTGTGAATGGATTGTGCATGCTTGGCTAACGTCTGCTTGGACTATTGTTTGAGCTCAAAAAGTTATTTATTATTTTATTTTATGATTTGAAGATGCAATAATTTACACATGTTATGTTTTTGTCCGTCTGATTACATTGTTTAAAAAAAAAAATCTGACTTTATAGTTGCGGTACTCAGTACTTGAATACTCTTTTCAGCAAATACTTTTTTACTTGTGCTTGATTGATTTTTTCATGACTACTTTTTACTTTTATTTGAGTAATATTATTTTGAAGTGGCTACTCTACCCACCTCTGTCTTTTACATATATACTGTAAAGGAACTAGTTTTAATGGAGTGTGCAGGAAAACTACATATATCATGAACACATTTGGCATATTATTCATTTTGATCTTGGACGATAAACTGACCTCTCCCTTCTTTACTGTCATTGACTGTCTGCGAGGGGTGATTTCTTCATTAATGCTGGAGAGAAAGTTCTGTGAGATGCGCAGGGCATCCTGTAGCAGTGGATAGTCAGGGTGGCTGGAGGGAGTGTGCTTCAGTAAGTCCTAAAACAAATTCAAATGCCCACATCCAATTAAGTTGAGGCTCTGCATTCCCACTCCACAGGTTGACTTACATGCAGAACAAGTGTGCTGCGTGTCACCCGGTCGACAGGCTTGTAGAGGAGAGCTGTAGAGAAGGAGTCAGCTTAAAAGCGGTCATGACTCAAGCACCAATACTGAATTATGTCATTTCACTCAATACTCACTTTCCAAGGATTTCTTAGCTGACTGGTCCTTGTTGTCCTTTGTGCCTTTGGCCTTGAGGTTCTGTCAAGAAGACAAAATCACACAATCAACTAAGAGCAGGTGCTCCAAAGCATTGTGCAATTAAAACAATCAGCAGCACTGCAAAGAGCTTTGTGGCTCTTTACACTGTGAGGACCACTAAAAAGTGCTCTGTCATCACTTATCCCGGGCAGCTGCACCACATCAAATAGTCAACTGCTGCAGTTCCTGCTGTGTGTAGTGTTATTACATACCTCAGATATCTGTGCAAACTGTGTGTTTGCTTGGCAGCATTTGTCTGCTGTCGCCACAGCAACCTTATAGTTATCCACAAAAGCCCGGTATACTCCGAGCTGGCTGGCCTGAAGGACATGAGGACAGTCCAAATTAGATTCCTTCTATTGCCTGGCAAAACAAAGTTACTACCTGGTTTTAGTAAGTTTAAGTAAAAATTGCAGGTAAAAAGTTTAAGTAAAAACTGCAGGTAACAAGTTAAACCTTCCATACTAATAATTACTGCAGGGATTGATGTAGTCAGCAGCTTCTAATTTTAAGTGTCATCTTTCAGGAAGATATGCTCAAAATAAAAATTTTAGATAATGATGATCAAAGGTCACTGATCAAAACAAGATAATTATTTGACTATGTTTAATGCGAAAGGGGATCAATATCTGTGGATCCTAAAAAAACAAAAACAAAAAACATGGTACCGTTATGATAAGAGAAAAAGGATAGATATCGGCGCAATGGACTGACAAATGCAATCTTGTGATTGGTCGAGTCCCATCTGAACCTGTTCCAGAGAGATGGGCAGTCTATGACACAAACGTCCATAAAAAACAATATAAAAATAAAAATAATTGTAGCATGTCAAGTCAAAGAAACCACTGGTGTACTTAATAGCATGTCTAACAGTTGGAACAAGGGAAATGGCATCAGTTAATGACAGAAACATTGTCAAAGCCTTCAAAGGACAACATCTTGACTTGTAGAAATTAGCTTGAAGAGAATGAGAGAAACTTTTGATGAAAGAAGAAACAACTAAATTGTTTTAATTTTACACTTTGTACATACACCCAGATGAAGGGTACACTTTGGTCTGGTCTCTAACCAATCGCAGGTCATGTATAGAAAAATAACCACTCACACTTAATTACACCCCTAAGGACACGCTAGAGTCCTCAATGCCATTTTTTTCAAATATGTGAGGAAGCCAGAGTACCCTACAGAAAAACAGACGTAAGCACAAGGAGAAGATGTAAACTGTACACATGGAAGGCCACAGATCGGATTCATAACCCACAACCTCAAAACTACGGCGGCCCACCATGCCCGCCATACTTTGAAAATATTGACAAAGTGTGTCCTTGCATTTAACCAATCCCAGTAGCACAAGCAAATAGCATAAACTGCAGCGGATGGCTACTTGGCTGACTTCCTCAAGGGCACCACAGCCGTGGGAGTGAACCAGGATAAGCACGGTGCCGGCAGGGCTGGACATAAGGGAAAGCACTCATTCCCTGCCTGGCCATTTGTTTCAACCCAAAATGTCTATAAATTTTTATTGTTCAAATATGTTGTTGTTTTTTTGCCTAGTCATACTGTTAACCACCACCTTATATTAAACCGAATATGAAAGAGTATTTACTTTATCCCACTGAAATAATCAGCTTAAAAATTATATATTAAAATCTTAATATGGGGGATATTGCATTCTTTCTTTGTAACCTATAAAGTGTGTGAATTGACTTCTGTTCAAACAGTGTCATAAAACTAAACTTGTCTTTCCTCTCTGGTAATTAACCGTGTCACAACATGCTAAGATTTAGCTTAACAGAAGAGAAAGCAAAGCAAGTGAGGGAGACTCGGTAATTCGTCATGTATCTATATATAAACCATGCATGAATGTGTTTCTCATCATGCCAAAGCCAAACAAGCTCTTTTCCAGCAACCTCCTATAGAACCCTTTGTTCTCCTTTACTGCGTGTCATACGGTGAGACGACGCTTTTATGGGGCTAAGAGATGACTCCAGGCGGTCTACTCACGTGCATTTCAAAGCATACACGGCCTCATTCCATGGAAGGTCTCAGTTTTGTTGAGCCAACAAGGAATGTCATTAAAGAATTCTCGTTGCCATGGTTTCATTCAGAGGAAGCGCTAAGCAAACTTTTCTGTCATATTAACCCATTTTAGTCTTGACACACTCGGTTGTTGGTTCACAGCTGTATGTTACATCATAAAAAGTAGAAAAACTGGTTTTAGCTAATGTGCCAGAACATGTTTTTATTTGACTGTTTTCCTGATGCATAATATAATTCAATGACAGATTACTCATGTTTAACTCTTTGACTGCCAGACGTTTTCAGAAAAGGGATGCCGTGGGTGCCAGCCGATTTAAGCATTTTTGACTGATCTTTCAAGGTCCACAGAAAATTATGTGTTTGGACTATGGAATCACACATACTACCAAATGAAAGATTGGACTCTCATCTTTCATCAGAAAAAAAAGTTTGTTTCTACCTTATTCCGTTTTTCAGTAATCAACAAAAGAAAATGGTTAGTTTCACCTCTGTTTTGAAAAAAAAAAAAAAACGTCTTTTAACGTCTTTGGGATTCCTCCATAGGATTTTACTAAACGTTATTTAACGTTTTTGGCAGTCAAAGAGTTATGATTCTCTTTTAAACGTGAGTTAACAATAGAGTAATTCAGGGCATTAAGAGAAGTTAGCAAATTTTAAAATGACATCATACCAGTCTCTGGAAGAGGTCTCCCACACACTGCTGGTAACTCCAGTCTTGAACACGAGGAAGCAGAGCATCGTAGAAGTCTTTATGGATCTCATGGAGCTCCGGCACTTTAAAGAAAATGGTCTCGATCTGCTGGATGGTCAGCATTGGTTGAGATGTTGTGGCTGCTGCCCTTAGAGGCTTCATGGGCTTTAATAGAACAACCATGAGAATGAATGAACATTGTTTCAGATTCAAATCACTTGTCATTCAAAAACTGTGCAATATGTGTTACAAAAAGGATATGCTAAAAAGAGGCTAAACAAATATTGTACACGCATAAAACTGGCCATTATCTTAGACATACTTTAAGTGACAAGCATACAGTATGGGGGAGATGTGTGTGTGTGTTGAACGTACAATCAAAAGTGCTTCTAGGTGGCTGAGGTAGGTCTCCTCACTGGCCAGAATTCCGGACAGAACCCACTTCCTCATCTCCACCTCTTTTTCCTGATCCAGCTCAACCTGACACCAACATGGACATGACCAAGAGAAAACATTGGAATACAGCCGTCTCCTGTTGACGGATGTGTCAAGTCTTATTAACTGACCGCACACATGGGGCTACAAATATTGTTGTAAGATTAAGGACAAAGCATATTTTATTACACTGTGTAGGAGTTTTACATTCCACAGGGGCTCAGTCAGACATTTGCGCTATCTTCAAGAAGATAAATGTGTTTCTACACCAGGGCTTATTATTTCAACAGGTCAAGTGCATCATTCATCTCTCGGTGCAGCCTACCATGGTGGAGCTACAATCTCAGCCATAGTTCCTACAGCAATATTGAAGACCACCAAGAGCACATCAGAGGATAATAATACCACAAATACGAGATGAAGACAGAAGGGGACCGGGGTCTCCTAACATGTGTTTGCCGTTTTGTACAATGCCCTGTTTTACACTGAGATGCATTCTTATCTAGCTCGGGATTGCATGTTGAAGACTGTATCTGCTACTATCTATCTCCCTGTCCGCAACTGATTAGTCAGTTAGACTATACCAAATATAAAACCAATTACAAATCACTTTAAAAGTTTCAAGATGGCCATGGGTCCCAGTCAGTGCACAGTCGGTTCTAAGCCCAGATGGGTGGGTTGCATCAGGGAGTAAAAATCTCACCTTGTGTAAAAATTGTGCCAAACAAATCATGCGAATGGCCTGCAGTGGCGACCCTTGATAGGATGAACCGAAACTCGCAAGGACTGTATCCCCATCATTCAATTTTCTATAATGCTTGTCCTGTGAGGAGTCTAGGTTTGAACGAGAGTGTGGACAGTTGCTTGTCACTTGGCTGGCGACCAGTCCATGGTGCAACCAGTCATCTTACCGACAGCGTAGACTCCAAGGAACCAGATGATTGCGTGTCTCCACTGCATCGACTTTTGGAGCGAAGCTGTGGCGATGAGGAAGGCGAGCCGGTGAGGGACAGAGCATCAGGACAAGATTGCTCTTCCGAGTGTTCCAGGTCATAATTAAATGATGGAGGGGTCTCATTATCTGTCAGAAACAAAAGACACATGTAAGCCATGTAGTAATAACAGTAACAACCATGACTTGTTTTAAATCGTACCGGTAAAGATATTAAGAAAATTGCCTTGGTATGTCTGCCCTTCAGTAGAAATGCAAATAACTATTATATAATTGTTCATTTTAATGTAAATGTTTATATTATGAAGCCGTATAAGCAGACACAAATCTGTAATGTAACACTGGTCAATAAGAATGTTTTATGTCCAAGCTGATTATACAGCTTGGACATAAATCGCTTCACCAACAAAATATCCAGAGAAAAACACAGTAACAGCCAAACTATATCTCATTATAATGCAAATTATTACACTGTACTCCAAAAGCAGCATTCAGTCCTTTAACTTCACCTTCACAACCCCGTGTCCTGCACAAATCTACCCAAACCCTGTGCCAGGCACTGAAAGCTTGTGCCAGGTGAGTGGATAAACAGAAAATACACAATGGTTTTGTTTGCCTTGGATTCCACTTCTTCATCAAATCCAAAGTTTACAAAATTGCATACAGCTTATTGTTGCGATGGTCTCTTAAGCATACAAAGTCTGACTTTAAACAGGTTGACAGTGATCACATGTGGGAAAATTTCAAATATTGTATACAGTGTTAATGTAACCTAGGATTTGAAGATCAACAGGTATTGCAGCCTGTCATCAATGCCACCCATCCTCTAGTCACCGTCACTTATCTGAATTCTCAACATTATTTAGGGGCTCTCAAGGCGCTAAGAAAAACAAAATCAAAGCATGCATCCAGCAAAGTGGTGACAGGCTTGTAAAGAGAAGCTAGTAAAAAGCTTGAAAACAGGAAAGAGAGGATTCCGGAACCCGAGGGAGGACAAAGCTGAGTCACCTAGGAGAGGCCGGGGAAACCGGGCACATTTAACACTGTGACATCTCCAGAGACGCCAACAAACAGCAGGAACCCAATAGAGAGGGAGAGACATGTATTGACTGTGTGAGGAAGAGATGAGTACCGGCCAAGCCGCTAGCTTTAGTACACGGGGGAAGTCCAGTGTGAAAGGCCACTCTGTGTTCCAGCGAGATTATACATCAGCTCTGCCAATGGATGAATAACACATCCTCTCAGCAGCCTCAGAGGCAAAAACTATCTCCTCCTATCTCTTATACATACCACACTAAGCACGAGGGGAAATTCAATCATCCCCAAACAGAATACATTATGGGTTGATCTGAAAACTTCAGAATCATTTGCATGTGAGAAAATAAATAAAATAAAGATATTTTTATTGCAGTCATGATAACAAGATCTGCTGCTGTACTGAGGAAGTGTCCAGGCAGCTCTGTCCGGGAAATTCAGCAATTCATCTTCAACATCAGAGCGGAAACAGGCCTTCTGCTCAAGGTCATCTTTTCATAAACACGTTCCACTCCCACCTACAGAATAGCATGTATTGTAAAGGTATAATATGCAATATTTACAGTTAACTCTGATTTTTTAAAAATTAACTATGTCAAGCCAATCCCTCGAATGATTGTTCAAGAAGTGTCTCAATAATTTCATCCACAGGGTAGTCCAAAACACAACATCAAATGTAACTAATAACTGTCAGAAACTACACACAGCAGTTCAGTTTTGTTTTCCATAATTCATTTCTTATTGCCATATTTTTTTTCTATAAGTCACCTATATTTTCTCCTTTGTGAACTTTTCCAATGGAGAGAAAGCTATTTCATTGCTTAACATAGATACTTAGTCATCCCTGAGGAATTTTGCTTACAATCTGTAAAAATTCTTGACTACCATTACATATCTCAATGTTGATTGATGTGTAGATAACACAGCGAAGAAAACACAGTTTTCACTCCCCTGCTATAAAAACAAATGCTTTTGCTGTTTTTGCACCTATGTTGGTCTGTACTGTTGTTTTTTTAAAGCAGAGTCTGCAGTGACAAATCATAAAACATCCTGTAGCTGGATAGGTAGGTCCATGTCCTCCTCGTCCGTTTCTTCCCACAGCAGCTCATAATGGTTTCAACCATGCAATAAAGCTGTAATAAATACTCTGTAATGACCTTACATAAGCGCTGAGCCCACCAGCTGTGGATCACAGCAAAGCTGTATTTGCTTCGGGCTTTGCCTGAACACTGTAATTTTGTGTTTTTCAAGAATTTCATCGGTCGGCAATTTGTTTGAAATTATTCCTGGCCTTTTTGTGCTAAATACACAGACTGCTGTTTTTCCTTCACTTCCACCTTGAGTAGGCTACGAATAAGACACCAAGGCTAAACCAGTGATTCAAGTTTCTGCTCCCTCTTCTGGAAATTGATTAGTCATGATAAAACAGGGATATTAGCTCTATCTAGTGAAAAGGAGAAATGAAAGGTGGAATTTTGGGTTATGCTATTGATGACAACGCAAAAACAGTCAAATCCCTAATCCTAATCCACAGAGATAAACTATGGTAGCGGCCAGCGACAGATGTACAACTGAGACTGTTACAAAATCAGAGATTCAGTCTCACACAGATAATCATTGAGTCTTATTTTGCCATGCCAACAACATCCTACAACATTTAGATCCAAAGTGAACATTGGTGCTGACAAATACACAGATGATGCAGACATCATACTGCACATTGTTGAGTTAAAACTAAAAATATTGCAATCACCTATTCTGGATGAAAGCCAATCTGGATAAAATAATACTCAACCAGTATGAAACTCGGCAATGAGGTTTATTGATTCATTTCAGCAGCGAGAAAATTGGCATCCATAAACCCGTTTGCCGGCTGGCAAAAAGACCAGGCCACTGCACTGACAATTAATTGATTAGTGTGTTGATACCTCAGGCAGGGACATCTGTTTCTCTTGCATGCAGTCAAAAATAAACAGAACTAGACAACATGGCGATGGACTCAGCTAAGAAAGTACATCCATTACATTTGGCACAGAATTAAAATAAATTTTAAAGAATTGAAAAGATTTGAAAGATTGTTATGATCTAGAGAGAAAGGTTAAACCTCTGGGGAAAAAAAACATGTGTGGGCGTGAGATGTTAAAAGCTCAACAACATATTAAGGTTTAAGCTAATGGATGCGCTACTGAACTTTGTGATCACTCGAAAATCTGTAGCGGCCTCAAGAGCAAATACACAAGTGGGGAAGTGAAGGCACGGAACACGGTAACCTTTGTACTGTAGCTTTACCCACCCCATGCCATGACCCATCCAAGTGAAGGAAAAGACGTGTTAAAAGGATCCATTTATGGTTCTATGAATTGTTATCAAGATATGAAAAGGAAAACTGATTCAAATTGAGTAATCCATTGTTTAAAATCAGCCATAACTGTGGGTGAGATTATTTCAGGTCATGTTTTAAATCATCCCACAGAAAACCGCCAATTTAAATCCCACTACACAAGACTTCATCATAAGGTCAATGATTACTCAAAAGTATACACTCAATTGTCAATCAAACATTTAGTACACCTGCACAAACTAATGTGGTTAATTCAAGATCTGTATTAAAAAATAATAATAATCTGCATAGATTAAAGCAACACTAAGGAACTTTCAGTTTATGTTGATTATGGTGGCGCCATACGGACAAAAGCAGTAATGTTTTGCCTGAAGGGAGACCACATTTCCTATGAAGTGCATTGCGTCGTTTTTGAGCTCACGCCAGCGGGTGAAATCCGGGCCAATGTTGATCCTTTACTGTCCTTTTATCTGGGTAGCTTCCCTTTTTCTTCTTTTGTCTCCTCAGACAAAACTCTTCAATTGTTTTGCAGCTTCTGCCAGGAAAGCGGTAATCGTGCGTCGCCATTCAAGTTGACTTCCGTCTTTATAACGAATAATGGGGAAAGGGGGAAGTGACGTATGCCATAAAGCATTCAGCACATTTGTAGTTTTTTTTTTGTGGCAGTGTTCCTACCATCTTCCTCAAAGTTTCTTAGTACCAGTAAAATAGATACAGACCCCTTCAGGCCATGGCAAAGGTACCATTCAACTAGTTTTAAGTCCATGTTTCATCAGAAGAGTTATGAAAATATTTTATGAAGTTTGAAAAGTTGCCGAGTGCTACTTTAAAAGGCTTGGCAATTCATGGACCCTCAACAAAATCACAATTTTTAAGAAGGTTGGTTTCCGTGATAATGATCCAAGTAATAACTTTCTGACAGTTGTACTCTAACTCTCTACAAAGTTACCAATATGTTTATTATTGAATAGCACAGCTATTTTGCTTGCCTGACTAAACACTATGAAAGAGGGAAAAATGCTAGAAACCCTCATTAGCATTAAACAGTAATGTTGTTTGCATAAATATTGACCAGGGATGGGCATTATAATTAAATGAATGTTTAAAAGGGCAGCATGGTGCCCCAGTCATTAGCACAACTGCCTCACAGTTCTGAGGTTCGGATCTCAGCTCCATCCTTCTTCCTGTGTGTTCTCCTTGTGCTTGACTGAGTGCATAGCGTGCATGTTAACTTGGTTGAAGGCTCTAAATGGACCATAGGTATTATAAGTACTGTAGCCAAGTGGAAATACTGTAGTTGTTTTAGGCTCCAGCTCACTCACGATCCAAATGAGGAGACAGTATAGAAAACAAATTGATGGATTGTAAAAATTCTGAAGATTTTGTAGAATTTATTATATACTTTTATATATATATATATATATATATATATATCATATATTTATTACTCATGCCTTGAAGCAATTGAGGTAAGACTGCATTACTGTACTAGTACTACTTGACTATTTTGTGACCTGAATAACATGATGTTGGCTAGGCAACTCCTCTAAGCTCATTAATATGCTTTATACGACAGTGGTATCAAAGTTTAGAACATTCATAGTCTTCCCATCTCTTGGTCGACACCGTATAGAGTAAGACCAATGAAAAGTGAATAGTTTTCACATCCAGGCTAGCCATGGTAGCATACATATTGCAGAATTAACACATGCAAAACAAGTTCCAATAATTCAATAAACCTATATGATTTATGGTGATAAGTGTAAGGTAATGTCAAAACATTGTCAACAATAAATAAAGATACTCAAAACAGTGGAAACACTGAGCGGCTGCAGCGGTTTATTGTGAATGGCTTTCACAATGCAAAAAAGTTAATCAAGATACCACCGACTACGTAAGACAACGACCAGCATAATCCAATTTGTGAATACACCTGTTATGCCACTTGAATCACTTTGTGAGACATGACAATGATTTTCCACACTCTGAAAAGACATTCAAAATCAACTCTTTTACAAACTGCGCAATGCATGCCAAGAGTAGTAAAATGGAATCTGACAGAAACTAATTGGAGTGTGCCTGTAACGTCATGTAGCTTGATCTGTAAATGCAATAGTCCCCTATGTGTTGTGGCAAACTGTTAAAACAATAGCCGAAACATCAATCTGAGACCTTAAAGCCACACGGCTTGTGGAAGCAGCGAGGGCCACCCGCACATGCCTCTCATCTGCTGTATAGACTTGCCTAAAATTAGTGCCAGTCAGTCAGTGAACAGTATCGGTTAGAACTAGGCCGCCCAGCCCAGTGCACCTACTAATCAGTGGATAGAAATAGCTCAGCGTGGTGAGACCACTGCCTGTAATGTGCTTCATAAGAGAAATAATCAAAGCCCGGTAGTTCCAATCTGCAAAAACAGTGACGCAAAATTGAAGATATAAGTGTTTTTAGCAGCATAACATACTTCCAGGTGGTGTTGGTGATAAAATTACTAAATAATGAAAAAATAATGGACGTGGTAAGATCAGGGGATGTCGTTAAAATTGTCAACTGTGGGCTTGGTATATTCTTTATGACTCTTTTTGATTGAGGGGTATATAAATAAACTTGACTATTCTCCATCTGACTAAATGCTCACTTTTTGCTAGTTTCCCACTATTGACCATTTGCACCGACGTCACGTGCCTGCCCATGACGGACGGCGGAAGGAAATGATTGTTGAATGGAAGTGAACGTGACCCGGAGCGACTTAGTGACTTAGCGACTGTTATTTTACAAATTCAAAGTTATTATTGCCCATAGAGCCATGGAATATATTACTTCAACCGAAGGTCGCCTGTCAGTCGAAGTTGCACATTTAGTCGGGACTCATACTGTAGAGCGCGATATTCACTTAAGTTGGAGATCGCTAGTTTGAAAACAGCCCCTTACCTTCTGTCGTCTGCTGTTTTTACCAAGTTAATCAAATCACCGACTTTGCCGGAATTCACAGCGCACAACTTATATCATTATGTAGTCACTTCTCCTTACACCGGGGCTGATTGAAAAGCTTGTCGCTGGCTAAGTCTCTGGGACGAGATGCTACGCTCACAACGGGGGACAATATACCTCGTAATGCAAAGGTAAAACTTTTTTATCATGCTAACTGACTTATTTTTACAAAGTCCAGTCTATATTAAAACGCTGTGATGATGTTATGTTACTATGTTTACTAGCATGGAACAAATGACTATCGTAGTGGCAAGTTATGCAGTAATTTCATAAATATGACTCCAGAGTGAAAAACTCCAAGCGCAAAGACGAAATCACCCATTATTAAACAGTTAAATGCACTTAATAGTTTTGAAGAGGGTGCATTTTAAAACTAAGCTGTGTGTTCGTGAAGTTGGAGTGGACGCTAACAATCTGGCTCGTTAATGTGATTTGAAACACGCAATTTGACACCTCTATTACAATTTTTGTTAGAGTGTACGTTTACTAGTAAAATGTATGAACATTTATCTAACAATTACAACATTTATCTACTAACCTCGCAAAAAATGATTGCTTCAAATCCGTGAATACTTTGTGGGCTGCCAGTCCTTTCTGTTGATTGCTGCTATCAATCGACGTCTTTTGTCTTCATTACTAGGTATGCGATAAAAAGCAACATTACTCCTTTGTCTGTCTGTACAATCGACCGCAAAGCAAGATATGACCATTTTATAAGATAATCAATTAGATAAAAGACTTTACGCTGTATGAGATTCAATGGTTACAATACAGGCAAGTGGCTCTTTTGCTGTCCAGTGTCCCGAGGGGGCGTTCCCATGAGGGCTGTGACGTCCCGTGCAAAAAGTCAATAGCTCAGTTTGTGAGTTGTGAACAAACTAAGCGTTTCTCTTTGCTTGTTTCTCAGGCATCTGTTTCCCCATTGCCTCACACCGAACAGCCTCATATTTGCCTAAAACAAACTGTGTTGACTAGTAATGCAACAAGTTCCACAGGTCAGGCTGTCATGAGAGAGGTAAACTCATAGGACACTTAACATTTCATTATCCGTTTCCCCCCCCCCTCCACACCCTGGAAGCAGCTGAGACATTCCATTAGCACTTGCCTGCCAGCCCGCAGCACAGAGGGCCCTTTGAGTGTGACCAAGGAGGGGAGCTGAGACGGCAGGACGAGAGACGCTGAGGCAGAGCACGAGGGAGGACCACTGAGCCAGGGGACACAGGTCCACATGCTCATAAACATGCCAAAGATTTTTTTCCAATTATCTACAGCAAAGTGTTTGAGTAAACAAGCTAACTGGGTGAGCTAGCGAGCACTGAGCACCACCTGGTGTAGTTTTTTTTCAACAAAGTTTTTTTTTCTGTTCCCAGATAAGGCAGCACAAGGAGCCCATTCAAAGACTTTCCTGTGAGAGCAGCTGGCAATGCCAGACCTGCTGTCATGATTGCCTGCCAGCTTTTGACTGCTGTGCACTGTACTCTACACAGAGGAACAGGTGTATCGTACTTACCCACAGACCACAGAGGCAGCGCTGCCTTACCATGTCTGCGAACAACACTTCCTTCGGTGGGCCAGCGTTTTCTCGAGGAAAGGGTGAGGCTGCATTCTTCAGCTTCCATAACCACTACACTTAAGATGTGTGTGTCCTGGTACAATGATAGGTCTGTCTGGATTACTTCAAGGGACCTCAAATATGAATGATTCTGCATTTGACTGGAAATGAGGACTTGGTCTAAAACCAGTTGATGCGGCAAGTAGTGACACTCTCTAGACCAGGGATGGGCGACTTAATTGCTGAAGGGGGGCACATATGACCACACACTTCCTAACCAGATGTGTGACAAAAACACTATTTTAAATATGGACAAAATATGTGCTCTTAATATATTTTATTTTTTATTATTTTTTTAGTGTGTGTGTAAAAGATCCACTATCCTAACCCAACAACAAAGGGTTTGATTAAGTGCAAGAACTCAGTTCAGATTTTTTTTCTCCCCACAAAAATTCAACATTTCAAAATTGTTATATATTTAAGTAACTATGTTGATCCTACATAGTATTTCACATTTGCAAAACAAAGATTATTAGGCCTACTCACATAGTATAGGGCAGTATAAGATTAAATGCAACTAAGACATGTCCACCTAGTGGTAAATGGTGATATTACAACTTAAAACTACAGTCAACCCCTGCATATTTAAAGTTCGGCACCCGCAGATTCACCCTCTTAAAATAATTGCCTAAATTACCTTCTCATGAGGCAAATGGTTCATTTTTTTGTGTTTCCTGAAAAATCGGAAAAAAATGACTTAGACAATTATTTTAAGAAGGTGTTGATATTCAGAATTTTTCTTTCTTTTATACTTTGGATTTTTCTGGGTTTGCCATGATTTTTTTTCAGTTTTTCATGGAGAATGGAATGGTTACAGTATTGGTGTATTCTGAAGAATTTTGGGGGTTTGTAAAACATAAATAAATAAATATATATATATATCTATAAACAATTTTTTAAATTTATTTTTTTATTGTAACCACATTATTTGGGGGACAGTAACTCATCTCTATGGACTTGAGCTTCGGAACGAGAGTGTCACAAAAGTATAAACTGCAATTAGTTGTTGCTGTTGACACTAATCAACTAATAAAGTTTGAATCCGTTGTGTGCTTCCGCACAATCAAGCACAAAAAAAACATGCTCAATCCTGGAACCCTGGAATTGCATTTGAATACTGAGATGTGACGCTACTAAGCTGACTATAGGACTAAAATGCTTTGTAGAAAGCACTTAATAGTAAACCCGTTACCATGCAAACGTCCCTTAGCTCACTGTACAAATCTGAATTTAAAATGAGTGTAATCAGAGCAGCTGGTCCTATTAAAAATGTAACTCTTCAAACACATAAGACATTACATATTTTCTAATGTTTTGAAACATTTGTAACTTTTGCAACCCCCTCTTTAAATAAGAGTGTAACAACTTAAACGGCTGAATTCAATGACTCACGGGACCTTGTAATCAGCTGAGTGACTTGGCCCAAGTAAGTCTCCAGGGTATGAGCAAAGCACAGAATACAGACAAGGGAATCCCCAAAGCTCATCATCCCACATCATTTGGAAACAACCCGTTGTAAATTCCTACACTGACAGTGGTTTCCTTGATGCACAGAGGCCAAATGCCTTCCCTTGGTCTGCTACTCTACTATAATAGATGCACAAGTCCATGATATTGTATGCTGTTTGATGGGCACCAACTAATTATCTCCTCTCTAATTTTAGGTATGCAAACACATGGAACTGGAACTGGCACACATCATTTAGTTTTACAGTACAAGTGGCACACACCACTTATGTGCACGCCGCAGTAGTTTATGTTTGTGATGTGCATCCACCTGACCTTTGTTGAGACTTCCACCCAGTTTGAACCGTTGACAGTTTTGTTGTGTTGTTGTCGGTCTGAATTACAGGGAACCCCCGCACTTCATGGGGATAGAGACTGAGCTCTGCTGGGAAGAGGGAGTAACTGACAATCCCCACTAAAAAGGCTTTATATAGCTAGATGCCAGAAGATGGCGGCAAAGCACTAGCATTGTCTAAATGAAACTCCTCAACTCACATAAACATAGTTCAATGGCACCAAAATGTTGGCGCAAAGTAATTATTTTGTCGAAAGAAGCACCTCAATTTACTTCAGCATATGGCACGAAAGTTATACAATACTGTTATTGCTTTGACATGAGCACAAAAACAGCAAATAGGTGACTTTTTCAGCAAATAACAGAGGATAGGTTTAAAAAAATATATGTAAATAGGAAGAACTGCAAATATAACATTCATAGAGCTAAAACGTTATGGTTTCTTGCTCATATGCTAACCATCTGCAAAGTCTCATGGAAATCGATTGGAATCCCATTAATTTAAAAACAATACCTCTTGCATTTGTACATTTGCGCTTGGCAGTGGTAAAGCTGTAGTCATTGCCGTAAGCTGTCACTATTTCACTTCAACCCTAAAAACGTCCACACACCCAGACGCTTCTTCCAGCCGCTATACATAAACCTTTTGCCACTGGCATTTAAGAGTCATGATGATGATCAATTATGGCAAAATAGACCCACCCGAGAGCTGGCCTCCCTAAAGGACCCATAGCCAATCAGAAACTCTTGTCTATATCGTAGCTTGACAATTACCCCACAAAGCCAGAAACCAGGAGACAACCCCAAAATCACCAATCCCCAAAGTCAAATAGCACCAAAACTCTTCCCAAAAGACAAATGCAATGAATTTGCCTGCTAATGGTGGAATAGATAGATAGATAGATAGATAGATAGATAGATAGATAGATAGATAGATAGATAGATAGATAGATAGATAGATAGATAGATAGATAGATAGATAGATAGATAGATAGATAGATAGATAGATAGATAGATTCATAAATAAATACATAAAAATACAATCAATCAGGTCAAACATAAGCACAAACCAGCAAAATCACAAAAGGATGCAACACCTTAAACCTCCCCTTCTTACTAAGAATGTTGAGAAAGTGCTTTTTATTCAGCTCAGCAATTACTGGAATGGAAATTGGCTGGTGAATTTCAATCAGGTGTTCGACCTCATCAGTACAGAAACAGCTCTTATTAACATACTAAATTATATAAAATTGAACACTGTTGCAGGGAATGTGTTGGGGCTCATCTTACTGGATCTCTGTGCAGCATTTGATATAGTTGATCATACTTTACTGTTAAACAGGCTGGAAAATTGGGTAAGATTAAATGGTATGGTCCTAAAATGGTGCAGGTTCTACTTGGATGAAAGCAGTTATTTTATAATGATTGGAAGATTTGAATTTTATCGAATGGCCAAGACACGTGGGGTCCCTCAAGAGTCAGTCCTTGAACCCCTTTTGTTCAGTCTGTATATGTTACCCTTGGGTCAAATGCTTCAGAATGCTAATGTCAGCTATCGTGGCTATGCAGATGACACGTCAATGTCCTCCAAATGACAGCAGTTCAACTAACTGTACAAACCGAAATTTCCTTCGGCTAAACCAAAACAAAATTTTGGTAATTTGTGTTTGGCAATAAAGAGTGCTGCTGTTAATAAACACTTGGAGTCACCATCTTTAAAAAGCAAAGACTACATCTGAAATGTTAGGCTGCTAATAAATTTGGGCCTCACTTTCAGCAGTCATATAAAGTAAATCATTAAAACAGCCTTTTACCAAATGAATACAACCAGACTGAAGGGTTACATGCTCCAAGCAGACCAGAAAACGCTTATTCATGCTTTTATCTCCAGTCGACTTGATTATTGGAAAGGTGTTCTGATTGAACTCCCTAAAAAGAGCATCAAACAGTTGTTACAGCTACTGTAGTCCTTAAGGCTAAATGGTCTCCCAGTAAGCTTTAGAATAGATTTTAAAACAGCTCTATAAATCACTGAATGGTTTGGGTCCTGAATACACTAAGAAAATGATAATTGACTATAAATCCAATATGGCTCTGGGATCTGCATACTTGGGTCAAATAGTGGAGCCCCGGTTTCGTTATATTGGACGCAAATGGAATAAGTTGCCAACTAAAAGTCAGTCCTAAGTATAAATACATGTTTTAAAAAAAAAACTGTGCTTTATTTCCCATACCTTTTTATTAAGGTCTTTTAAGCATTTTTCCAAATCTTTTTCACTACACGGTATTTTTGTTTACGTCTTAATTTTGTGAAAATGTGTTCAATAACTTTAATAAGCTTATTTTTTTTTCTCTTTGCTTTGCAAATGTCTTCAGCTGTTTTGTTTGTAAATGTTTTTAGGTGGTGTGCTTTTGGTTGTGTGAAGCACATTGAGTTCAGTTGCCTTATATATGAAATGTGCTCCTGCTATATAAATAAAATTGCCTAATAAGAAGCATGGCATGGTGCAGAAAAAACACATGTACACACAAAAAATCCTTGACAGCCTCAAGCTGACATCAGACATTGAGTGCATTTTATTAGGCTTTACCTAATACTTTCACCATGCTCAACTAAGCAGGGTACAAAGCTTCTTTACAACAATGAGATCAAGGTAGCTTTTTTTTGCAGGGTGAAATTCATTTTAGCCACACTTATTTTGAATAAACTTAAGAACACTTAAATCTTTGTGACTGCTTTCTGCATTCCCTAAACACAACAAAGGCCAGTTTATTGGAAACGTGCCTCAACTAACTCCATGCCCAAATCTGAATCCAGCAACGTGTGCACAAATATTATTACAACATCAGAAAGGGAATCCAGACATGTGGTAATTCATTATACAAGACATATCAAACAGCTGTGCCTTTATGTCAGCACCCACTAAGCCACTATCATGAACATTTTCAACAGTCAGTGTCAAACAAGAACTTCTCTGCCCATGGGAAAACATCTTTGGTCAGTGAACAAGCACTCAGTTATACTGTAGCTCTCTTGGAAATTGTTTTCGGACAAATAAAACACTCAAATGTCCGCAGGAACTTTCAACCACATCTCCACAAGATTAGAGAAAACACTCAAAGCAGCAGAACACTTTTAGAAAAGGCAAGAAGGTGGGCCCTTTTATAAAATGCCAATCAAAAACAACACAAATGATGTCTCAGTGATGTAATCAGGGCTGCCCAGACTTGCAGGCTACAAATTTTGAAAAGAAACTAACTGAGTGCATGGCTGTAAAAGACAGTTTTCCAGGTGGGGTGGCACATAAGCCACATGGCGCCTTAAAAACATTGTAAAACGTAATGCATTTAAAATACCCATTACAGTATTAATGCATTTTCTCAAGGGGCCATGTGAGAAACTGGAAAAGTTGTAGAGGGCTCCTCTATCATACAAAACTCAATTGTGTTTAATATAAATTTACAGTATGTTTATAAAGCAGTTAATTGTATTGTTTTGAAAAACTGTTAATTGTGTAGAACTTTATTAAGTGCATATACAGTAATTTGTTACAATCACAACACAGGAATGTCTAAGTTTGAAAAAAAAAAAAGATGCTTTTTAAAGTTTTGTTTAAATGTTTCAATTTTGAGAATAAGGGTTATTGTAACAAAATATTACAAGCATGTTGTACTTAAATTATATATACCATTCTGTATGTATAAAAAAACAAACTAACCATAATTTCACAATACATGCTTTGTGTGTGCATCAGTTTTTCTTCATTTTTTAAATATCCTGACATTTAGAGCACCAACTGCTAACTCATAATCACCGTTAACAGATGGAAGTCTCAAATCATGGCAAATGTCTCTCTTTCCCCACCAGGAAATAATGTTGCTAAGGCTATCATGAGGACACAAGTCATTGCTTTCATACACACTCTGCTTACTCATGCAAAAAGATATCAATTTAATATATTGCAAATCATTTTGAAGTATTAATTCAAATGATTTTGCCATCATGAAATTCACTGTTTTCTCTGCCCAAAGTCACGTTTACAGCACTGACTGACAAATGAGAATGAAGATCGATACAGAACCAGATTGAATAGATTGTACATTGCAGTCATCCCAGAAGCGTGCTATCTTACACTTCATACCGATTATAGCACGCACAATCTGCCTGTTTGTCACATGCTTTGTGTCGAAGAGCTTTGGACAGAATCACTTTATATAACAACACATTCTGTGCATCTGCCTAATCCAACCTGCATTAGATGATTTTTAAGGGACAGAGGCAAACAATTTCCCTTTATCCCAATCCCTCTTGCAGAATGTTCGGCTTTGATTTTACTGACTATATGATTGGGGAATTACAAAACCACAACAATAAAAGTCCTTAACTAACTCCTGACTCCTGTCCATGACATCCCCAAGTTGGCCAAACCACTCTGCTTATCCCACTTAACATTGTTATATTGTTACCATGTCAATACTTGGTCACAATGACAGATTCTACTATTGTGTTCACGCATAACAACAGGAAGCACTGATGGCCAGCATTTCGATTAGAAGCCGCGTGACACGTTTTAAGCCATTCAATCCTCTTTTTTGAGTGAGTAGTCAAGGCTTTTCTCTACCCACCTCCTATGACAAAAGACACTCCCTAAATTTATCACGCTAGACAAACCCCTTTAGGTTAATTACTCGGCACCAAGGACAACAACACTGATGTGTGCTGACACAAAAACACTCAAGAGTGGACAAGCCGAAGTGACTGGGAAGCCCGGGGGCAGGAGCTGCCTCCGTCGTAGCCTTGCTGTGAGAGCATTCTGGCACTCAGTGGGCCATGAGCAGAAGGGGCCGAAAATGAGGGGAGGTCAGGTTAAAAAATGAAAAAAAAAACCTCCTAATTCGCCATCATTGATTAATGTAGCATGTCAATCCATGCACCTTTTTTTGCAAGCTATAACAAAGTAAAAATATTTTTCCAGTGTTGTGTTGTGTTAAGCAAAAGCCGATTAAAGCTGCAAAGAATTAACATTCATTACCAGGCTTTGGGGAGAATGTGTCTTAATGCTCATTATTGTGTTTAGAATATGCAATTCATTAAACCTAGCCTAGCTTATGTAGGTCACATCAGTCATCTCATTATATTTCCCTCCACCGCAGGTTAACAGCATCATGTGTTAAAAATAAGGGTCATAATAATCCTGGCCAGAAGACATTTAGGTCTGGAGTTAGAGTGGTGGGCTGTCATTAAAGAGATTGCAGATGCATTTTAGAAAACAATGTACTGCAACTTATTCTAACGCAAGGCCTTTTGGTGAAACAGACTTGATTAGTCTAACTTTAATGTACTCTTTGGTACCAGTAGCTCTGTTCTCCTCTTACATGGTCCCAGGTTAAGGGTTAGTGGATGCACATTTTATCCTGGATACTTTGAGCATAAAATGACTTTGTCATCATTTGGTTAATTTGCAAAACCAGTGGTTTATCAGCATGTTGGAAAAAAAAAATCATCTGAATTGGCTTACATTAGCCCTTTCAATTATTTGCTTGGGGGGGGGGGGGTACGATTTAACATTACAACATAAGCAAAAAATAATTACATTCAAACATTCCAAAAATGCCCTTTTTATATATATTGAATTCAGTTGAAAATCTGTGGAGGGAACTAAACCTAAGGGTGATGATAAGAAGAGCCCATCGCTAAAGATGAATAGGCAAAAAAATCAACCGAGACATGCAAAAAGCTGATCAGCAAATATTGGGTATGATTTATTCGCTGTAATAGCCAATAAAGGCGTTTCTATTGATTTTTGAGAAGGGTATGGATAATTTTGGACCTGCCACTTTCTGTTCAAATGCATATAAAAGCTGAGAACTTGAAGTATGTTTTTTTTCACAGTGGTGCCTCTTGTATAACATCCTATTATCTCCTGGGAGACACCTGTGCCATTTTAAATCCGGGGGAAAAAATTGCTGGTTGAAGTAATTTTAAATCAAAATTTGCCAGGGGTATGAATAATTTTGGGCTTGACTATGTTATTTTATGAATAATCAGCTGGGGGTAAAAATCAGATATCGTAATTCTAGTCTGCAAAATATTTGAATCTGCACTGGCCTCAAAAAACCTTAATTCAAAAAAGACATTAAAGGATCTTCACGATCTTAATGCGACAGCCACAGTTGACAAACAAAAACATGACTTCAAATGAGGCAAGAAAAACTCCGCCCCTCCCCTCCCAATGAAAAAAAATTGTGGAGTGTGCAGGGTCCACACACTCTACTATAAAGGGAAGATAAAAGCTGATAGGTGCAGTCAGAGTAAAACAGTTAGGGCTCTTTGTACTCATCTGGACATTGGTGGAGCATTCATGATGTAGAAAAAATCTCTAATGTTACCGGTACCTTTTTAAGCGGCACAATGCACCTTCAAGTAATAAACCAGTGCAACACATAACGGGAAAAATAAAACAACAAGCAACATGAAAAAAATGCATATTTGATATATGTCTAAAATTGTAATTTATTATACAGTATTTCATGCTAAATGTTTTATTACTTTCATGTCTGGAGAAATCACATGGGCTATTGTGTAAATGTGTAGTGTAATGGTGATGTATTAAGTGGTCCATATTGAACAAACACCCACTTAAGGTTAATCACAAATCTGAATTAGAAACATTATTTGTTGTACAAGAGAGAGTATGCTTTGGAGACTTACCCAGATCACCTTGAACACTGTTGTCGTGGGAGGTCCTGCTGGATGTGGTAGACTCCCCATCACTAGGCCATGGTTGGCCTGCTTTATGTACCCTGCTCAGGTCAGTCACCCCCACCTGCTGCTTCAGACGCTTTTGGGAGAGAGGCGTGGGTGGGCTGCTGCTGTCAAACGACTGCTGGGAAGGTGAGCGACTTTTGTCCCTGAACATCTGATCTGTTGTGGGACTGGGAGAAACATGGCTGGACTGGCTTGAGGAGAAGTCCTCTTCGCTGGATGTCAAGTTTTCATTGGAGCTGCAGTCTGGTGTGTACCCTCCTCCTTGGTCGTCATCAAAGCTGCTGGGAGAACCGGAGCGCCGAGGCCATGTTAGATGCATGTTCTCCTCTATGCTGTGGTCTTTAATGTGGATCACTCGAGTATCCCCCTCACTCATCATTCCACCGACATACACGCTGGTGTATGGTTGACACTCAGCTGGCTGTGTCTCAGACTTTCCTCCTGTGGAATGGATCACACTGTCTTTCAGGAAGTGATGTGTGACCTCTGGTTCGTCATACGACCCATTATAACTGCAGTTCCCCTCAGTGGATCGGCCCCGCTGAACACACTTGTTCATGTCTCCTGCGGTGGTTGATAGGTTCCCTGGTACGGAATAAAGAGACCTCTTGCGTTCCATCTGCATGGCCTGACAACCAAGCGTGCTGATTTTGTCTGACACCTCCCTGTCATTAACTTTGACCAGTCCTCGCTCGTAATGATACTCCATGTTCACGTAGAAGGGTTTGTCTGGTCCTCCCGTCACTGACAACTCCCTGCCATCTCCAGCTGTGTTTGAGTTGGCTCTCCTGATGCGCTCGAAGTTGGATCTCAGAGCTGCCACCGAACCCGGTCCCACTGGGAATTCAGAAATGTCGGACTCTCGGCAGACAGGTGTCTCCCCGCGTTTCTGTTTGGCACCCTCAACCTCTCCCTCTGAATGTGGTGTACACTTTTCTTTCTTGCCAGGTGCTGTCCGTGGCTGCACTACTGATACTTCCTCTTTGAGAGGCATCTGGTTGTCTGGACCACTAAAAAGGGTTCCATCCCTTTCCTGAGGAATCCTTTTAAACCCCCAACGCTGGCCATCATAAGATTTCCTTTCTTTTGCAAGAAGAGTCTGCAGGTAAATCATCCTAAAGCGCTCTTTGTTTACTTCCTTCTCCAAGTGTTTGACGGATGTCTTACATTTGTCCAGCTCCTGTTCAATATCACACATAGAGTTCAGCTCCATGCATGGCGGATCAGAATTAGGGAACTGGGCTCTCCAAGCCTCCACAAATCCAACGGGTTCAACCATTGTTATTCTAGACAAATACTATTCACAAAAAAATTCCAAGGGAAAATCCCTGCAAATATGGTGAACCTAGCTTTCTATTTCCTACTATCTCCATGGTACTGTGAAAAGAAGGGGAAATGTGTTGGTCCACCTCACAATTAAGAAAAGCTTAGTCTTTACTTACAGACTCGTGCTAAAAAAACAAAAACAGCAACGGTCCAGATTCTTTACTCCTCCAGTGACAAGTCCAAAAACTGCATCGTTGTCCTCGTGCTCTGCTCTTTCTTTTAAACATTTATTCTCCCGAGATCCTCTGTCATCTGTGTTTGCTGTCAGACTGACTCACAACACTTGGTGTTTTGGCTCCTCGTCGAAGAGCAAGCCACAGCAGAAGAGGCGGGGCATCCGTGTGTAATTACTGTACCGTGCACACAATCACACAGCAAATTCAAAAAGATAGACAATGCAAAACTTACTTTTCTTAACAACTTACTTTTCTTAACAACTGAGACTGTTACGAGTACAGTGAAAATGCCACACGAGTTTCCCAGCAATGTGGTGGAAACAAAGAGTTGTTTTGCGATTGCTTTTGTTAACAGTCGAGGTAGACAAATTGCTTTTCACCTACCTTTTTTCTCCTATAAACTCTTGCCACGGCTTTCCAAAGATTTTGGAAACAACAGCACATTATGCACGGATTACGCTTGGTACTTCAAACAACTTCAAAGGTCACTGTGTTGCAATTATAAAGATGGGCTGTAGAAAAAAAAATCTCCTACATCGCCACCTGACGGTTCAAATTAAAGTTCAGACAGACACGACATGAGTGTTCAAGTACTAATGTTCAGCGAGGTTACCCTACGCAGAAGTCGTAGTTAGCTGTTCTGTGCTACATATTTAGTGAACGCATTGTGTGTGGTTGTTTTTAACTGGCAGTTAATTTTGAGCATTAAAAGCATTTTGAAGCTTCTATCTGGTTGGCTGCCGACCCGGAACACATTTCCGGTATCCACGGCAACTGCACCAACGCGACGAGATAGTGATGCATTCCTGTTTCATCAAAGTATGGGATTTTTGAAGAGTTCTACCCAGAAAACGAAATAAACGCCCGTTCGTTTGCACATCTGATTTTTAAATACTGTACAGCATGTGTCTTTTTAATATACTGTAGAGCTATACATCTTGTGTGGAACTTGGCATGTTTTATGCGTATTTTAACGAGTTTGTTGGTGTGTTTTGGGTCTGATTAAGAGCCCTGTATTTCGTGCACCATTGTTTTGAAAACAGAAAAGACTTTATAAAGAAAGGGAATAAGTACTTTCAACGTATGGTGTTAAGCATAAAAAAGATATGTGAGGATAAAGAGGGCGGTTTGGTTTCATTTAGTTAAGACAGCTAAGGTAATAAAGCTTGAAGTTCCGACGTATTCACTACATGTAAACACACCATTAGTCTTTGGTGGCGAACGTCGTATGCTAGCTCAGGTTAGCCACGAATGAGCCATAAATTGTTAGAGGTTTTAGTGATTATATAAGCTGCCTAAGAATCGAGTAACAATGAGTGAGCAACTTAAGTTTACTGTCGAACAACTGAACAAAGATCCGTTCAGGAAAAACTTTAATCTAATCACGTTCGACTCTCTCGAACCGATGCAGCTGCTGCAGATTTTAAATGACGTTTTAGCTGAAGTAGACCCAAAGGTAAGTACCGTGACAAAACTTTTGTCGTGCTATGCCAGTTTGCAATTAATAAATCGACGGTATTTCTTTCAGCAAGCTATTGATATTCGCGAGGAAATGCCCGAACAAACCGCGAAGAGAATGTGTGCTCTGCTTGGAATGCTGAAATACAAACCACCTGGCAACCAATCTGAGCTGTAAGTTGTTGTGTTTACGGTTAAATGAAACAATTTATATAAAAGCATACTTGAGTCTGTGTGTGACATTTTCCGACTCAATATTTCGCCTCAGGAGCAGCTTCAGACAGGGACTTGTGGTTGGCAGCAAACCTGCTGTCCATCCCATCCTGCACTGGCTTCTGCAAAGGGTCCCAGAGTTAAAGAAGAGGGCTTACTTGGCTCGCTTTCTTGTTAAACTTGATGTTCCTGCAGAGTTTCTGGCTGATGACGTCATCAGTGACACACATCATCAGGTTTTCATGCACCAAAACTCACTTCACTTATGTATGAGGCCAGTGCCTCAACAGCAAATGAGCTAATGCATGTACATGTTCGTAGTATGAAGAACTGGTGGAAGGATTTAAGACCAGTCACAAGGAATGTGAGCAACTCAGGACATCAGGGTTTTCAACAACAGAAATCAGAAGGGTAAATAACTTTTTTAATTTAATTTGTCAAAATTGTGATACTCAAATAAATTAATGTATCCTTATTTTCAATTTAAGACGATGAGGAAATACATTTATGTAAATAGAACACTGTATCTGTTAAAAAAAAAAAAAATCTAAATAGTATTTGTGTTGTTTCTCAACAGGACATTAGTGCAATGGAAGAGGAGAAGGGCCCACTAATTAAACGTGTGGAAAGGTTGAAGAAGAGAGTGAGTCAATTCCCCCAAGGGGCCATTTGCTCTTGTAATGTTCAGAGGGCTTTAGGATTTGCAGAGGAATGAAAATATAACACTTCTCATATATTATCGGCTTCTTAGTAGACCTGACAGGGATGTGACACCTTGTAAAGTTGTTATGATAAGACAGCAAAGTAATGAGCTGTTGATCTGACACCCAAGTCATTCCAAAAGGTGAAACCTGACTCCGTATGTCGCATGGTTATATTTGGAAGGTGCTGTCCACATCCAGATACTGTACAATCATAACAGTGTGCACTTATCCTTCCACTAGGTGGAGTCAGTGTCCAACCATCAACAGATGCTGGAGCAGGCCAGGCAGCTGAGAGTTGAGAAGAAGAGAGAAGAGCATTTGGCCCACCAGAAACAAGAACAAAAGAACCAAGTAAAGCTTTCTCAATTTTTCTCACTATTTTGTCACCTATGAATCATGCATATATAATGGGGCGATCATCTGCATTTGCTTTCTTTCCCTTGAGATTTATACAAAACAAGCACTGCAATGTTTGGTATAAATTACATTACAACAACAGCTAAACACTTGGCTCACTCTGCATTAATGTTGTAATAGAACATTTACAAAAACAATCCTGTCAGAGAGATATTAATTTCTAAACAAAATATACCTTTATTGTGGTTGTAGTTGGCGGTGATGTACCACTGCACTATATACTGAGAAAAGAGGTTTGTGATACGGTACTTTGCCCCTAGATTTGTCATTGTCCAATGAAACGGCGCCTAAAGTTTTTCTTCTTCTTCTTCATTTTGTCTCAAAAACAATATTTTTCGGTTACCTTATACACCTCAATATAATAGAGTGTAGGTTTGCAGCAGCAAAAACTAAAACACAACAGAGAACAATGTTGAATGAATCAGTATCTTCAAGACCGTGTCAATCAAAACTTTGTAAAGGCAAATCTTTTAACTTAACAATATGCTTAATTTTGTGGCCGATGGGTGTATATAAAGAGGATGTATAATCAATCCACTTATGACTAGAATGTTTGTCAGTAATAAAGAGTCAAGGACTAAAGGAGACACCAAGGCGTGTTAAAGATAGTGTTGACTAGTTTGTATAAAAGGTTAGTTAAATAGCTGTAGGATTGTGCAGGCGTGTGTCAATATTACATAAAAAGTCCATAGCAGCATGTAGGCTTACTTGAACTTTCTTAAAATATGACAAGCACTCACTTTTAAAGAACATTGAGTGAATTTTACTACTACTAATAGTATTGCAGAGTACAACTATAAAATACCATGTGTAAATGTACCCTCGTCTTTATGCCATTTTCCGGTAAATGGATGTAATTAAGCAGAAGATCTAGCCACTGTTCACAGCGTCGGTTTCTTTTATTTTATACATGATGCAGCCTTTGTCTTTTTAGTTTAACCAAAGGCAAGTTGCAACTTTTGCTTCCATGACCCTTGTGAGGAAAAAGCGGTTAAGAAAATGGATGGGTAGATGGATGGACTCCACTCATATCAAGAGACATGTTGTTTTATATCATTCAATAGTGCTTGAACCTTTAGCACATTAACTAATTCACTGCCATTCACGGCTATATACGTCAAAAATTCATTTGAACTATTTCTATTAGTTTAACATTTTTTTCCACTTTTGTTAACAAGAGTATGAAACCTAGAATTGTTTTTCTACATTTAGAACAGATATAAAATTTGTGATTAATCGTGGGTTAACTAGTGAAGTAATGCGATTAATTACAATGAATAAAAAAATTAATCACCTGACGCACCTAATTTTTAAGATTTTTTTCCTTAAAAAAAAAGAAATAATTGCAATTATTACTTTTTCAATTTTTAATAATCTTTTTTAAATAAAAGATTATAAAAAATTAGGAGCGTCAGGTGATTTTTTTTAATCGTAATTAATCGCATGACTTCACTAGTTAACTCACGATTAATCACTAATTTTATATCTGTTCTAATACAATTTTAAAAAATCTAAGTTTTTGGGAAAAAAATTGGGAAAAATGTTAAACTAATAGAAATAGTTCAAATGAATTTTTGACATCTATAGTCGAAACGGCAGTGAATGAGTTAAGTATTATTTAAATCCAATTAAATCATGCATGAAATAATATATCCTTTTAGGGTAATTTATAACAAACTTTGGATAAGAGTTTCCTTCTACAATTTTGTCATTACCTTTTGCTAATAACCACTCGCTTGTGTTTAGTTGTTTCAGGGAGAGCAGAGGTTGCAGAGGTTGCAGCAACAATTAAAGGACATGCGACAGGCTGCAGCTGATGCCAGTCCAGACAGTAAGTATTGCCCTCTGCTTCAGCAGGACATAGAACAAATTTACAGAATAATTAATAGAATTGCTATAAAAAGATCTGGTGCTGAAACGTTTTGTTGTTTGTTGTTTTCCTGTCCTTGTCACGGTATTTGTTATGTGAGTGCAGTGCCAAGAGTAGCTACTTGCTAATTTTATAAATTGTCCATTTGAAATGCAATCATTTTCCAAATGTATTGAACGTTGTCTTCCACAGGCTTAATGAAAAGGCTTGAAGAGGAGATCAAGTTTAACTCGTACATGGTCACTGAAAAACTCCCCAAAGAGTCAGAGGTCCTCAGGCGTACAGTACAGTACCTACAGAAAGTGGCATCAGAGCCCGCCATGGGTCACGGTGATCTCTTGGAGCTGGGGGACAAGGTCAGGTGCAGGATGAAGTCTGTATTCTTTTATCTTTGCTAAAACCTTTTTTTTTAGGTTACTCTTGGTTTTTGCAGATTAAAGAAGTTGACTCTCAGATTAATCAGCTGATTGAGAAGAAGATGATGAGAAGCGACCCTATAGATGACAAGCTGACCCTCTACAGGCAGCAGGTGATGGGTTTGGGATATTTTTGCTTTCTGGAATCTTTGGAATTTTGTATTATTATAATTTTTTTAATCAAACCCTTTCAGAAGCTCAACGATTTACAATCTCTGTTGATGTCAGGGATCTCGCGTTATTCTACACTACACCAAACATACACACAAGTGTGACTTAATCTGCCTGAATTTGTACACTGGGCCACAGTCATGCTGTGATACCCGATATCTCCAAAATGTCTTGTTACATAAAGAACTACAATTCAGAGAAAATTCCTCAGTCATTTAATGATTATGATGTCATTTTTCATTCCCCCGGGGTTTTAAAATCCCCTTGAAAGCTGCACATTTGATTATATTTCCATTGTAATCTGACTCTCACAGGCCTCCATCATCATCCGTAAGAAGGAAGCAAAAGCTGAAGAGCTGCAGGAAGCGAGGGAGGAGTTAGCGGCGGCCGAGCGGGAGCTGAAACGCAGGACCAACGAGGCACTCGCCTCAAATGGAGAAGAGATCGTCCGTAGTGATGAGGTACACTTCTGCATGTGTTTGCAGCAGTCAAATTAATAGACTTGTTTTCTTAAAAAAAAAAAAAGGAAATCCACAAGCAGTGGGCCAGGAAACAATTACGTCTAACTCTGTTTTGTATTTGCAATAACTGATAAAATCACTCATTTTCTTGTACTTGTATATATTCAAACCACAGAAAACACAAAATGCTATTTCTGCTCCTATCCAAACACGGACTACTCACTGTCTTAACAGTACTCATCCCTTCTCCTCACTCCCCCCCACATTCCCATAAAACTCTATTAATAGAATCCAACTGAGAAGAACCAGCACAAGAAACGAGACTGACCAAAATGCCGGAAAGTCACCTTTTTCCTAAATCTTTTGTGTACTCACTTAAGTCAACTGAATGCTTTAAATAGACTTGGAGGCCTATAAAGTTTGGTCTTTATTTAATTGTACGTCAAGGGACTTCCAAACATCAAGTGATGTCCTCTTGATGAATAGTCCTGGATTGTTGACAGGGAAACTAAAACCAGAGGAAGGAATCTCTTTTTCTTTTGTCTATTCATTTTGTAAGATTACAGAAAGGAAGGCACAATATAATTTGACACATCCACAGCATAAAACCAAATGTGTTGGCAAGTGGATCCCAACCATGTCAGTACTTTCGTCAAGGGAACTGGCTGGTAATCAATCTAAAATAACACGGTTTATACACTGACAGCTTTGACAGATCTCTCAACTTTATTTATAACACTGTTTATAACCAGAGAGCCACCAACAGATGAAGACGATGCAGCAGCCAAAATGTAGCACTTAATTTTACAGCCTGTCTAAAATTGCAACAACTGTTTCCTGATCTTCTTTGTGTGCTTTAAGCAGGGGAGTCGTTAGGAGGGAGAAAAGGGTCCATGACTAACATGGGCCCTAGAAAATAGCATGTTCAATTTGCCGCATTGAAGCAGTACGGCCAAAGTGTTGTTTCTTCATGACGCCACAAATCCACATATGCACATATTGTACACTTTTCTGACTCTTGACATCTCTGACCTGCTACTGTGCAGAAGTGGCTGTTTTTTTTTTCTCTCTGATTAAATCTGCATCGCAGACATCTAAATGTAGCATCCGGCATAAGTTCACAGACACAATTGCCTTGGCCTCAACTATGCATTTGTGCAATTTCTTTGAGACATTACATCACTCAAATAGGAACAAATCAGATGTTTTGGCATTAGGATAAAAAAAAAAAAAGAAATCGGCTTCTGAAAAATATTCAAATACAATTTAAATATCACAGTAAAATGTCTCCCAGCAGATTTATTCTCCATTGTTCTACGTAAGCAATCATTTGAACAATACAGTGGAGAAAATGTCTTTGTGCCGAATTTGATGAACTGATTCTTGTTCTATAGTTTCATTTTGACCTTTTTTTTTACTCCTACAGAGGAGAAAATCAGTTACACATGCCCAAACTGGGAAAATATGAATATTTTGATTCTAATTTTAATTTTTTAACTCACTAGGGATGTAACGATAACGGCAATATTGAGATTTTGTGATATTAAAACTACCACAATATAGTCGTCATCTTGTCACGATATTGAAACGCAGTACATCTGTTAAAAAAGTCAGGTTGATTTTCATTTGTGCAGTTCTTGCACCCTCTGGTGGCTTTTTTTTTTTTTAATGCAGTTTAATTTTCACCAAGGATATTTTGATCCTTCTTCTGCAGTATGGAACTTTTTTTCCCCAAAATATCTTTACAGTAGCCTTTTTGCTTGACCATTTATGACTGAAATGTCTTCTTATTAGTAGATTAACACCTTTGCTGTTCACAATGGGTACTCCTGCAAGCCTCTGGCCAATCGTTTTCAAACTGGATTCGGGTTCAAATTTCCCGCGCCCTGTCTGCAGATGTGACGTAATGTGTGCGGTGTGTATATGAAGAAGGGTATGTGCAGTTTAATTTTTCATCAGCAGATGGGAGTAGAGATTCGAAATTGAATATTCTACAATCCATCCATCCATTTTCTTAACCGCTTAGTAGTTTTAAAATCCATGCTAATCGTCAGATGAAGGGGAACGTAATATGCTTGTGAACAGGGCTGGACTGGGACAGAAAAATAACGGCCCTGGCATTTTGACTTCTGCCCACGGGCCCGGCCCGACTCCTTACCATACCTGTCTAACACATTGTTCTGCCACTGATATTTTGACTGATGTTGGTTCAGTTCGCTGTCTATATTCAAAATAGATTAATGGATGAGTCCCTCTAAATTGTGGGCCAGTCACTTGGGGTAACATGGAGGAAAATAGTAACTAAAAAGCACTGCATCAAACCCAAAAGACGCCAGCCCGCCGGGCATCTGCCCTGTATGCCAGATGGCCAGTCCAGCCAGAACTCAATGTTTGCGTAATATTAATAATATTAAGTGTTATTAGAGATTGTAGGTTGTTTATATGCATTGCTGTTATGTACAAAAGCACAATATTGTGTTTTTTTTCATATGAGCTCATTGTTTTTACAGTATTGTGACCTTTTTTGTATCGCCAACCTCCCCACAATATCGTGATAATTATCGTATTGTGAGCTTCATATTGTGATAATACCGTATCGTGATGTTTGGACATCGTTACATCCCCATTACTCACATATAAATGCATGAGTTATTTGTAACTTTCCTTTTATGTCTGAAGTGTTGAAAAGCAATCAGTTGTAGTAACAAAGAGGTCCTTTGGTCCTATACGTAGGTGAACATAATGGAAAATGTGTTGTGCGGCACTGCTTAGTAGACTCTCCCATAGTTGGGGCCGTCAGCCACAGTGATGATCACTTTATCAGCGGTATTTTCCATTCTGCTTGTTGTGTCATCACCTGCCACCCACCAACTGCAGCACTGGTTGGCCAGTAGCGTGTAAAGTTTATCATCTGACCACATCACACTGCTTATATATAGTGGTGTTGTAGTTAAGAGGCGATCACCATTTTGTGTTCAGAACACAGGGTCCTGTTTCCTGTGTTGCTGGTCGCTTGCATGTGTACTTCATTTTAGAGTGGTGAGCTGCTTCTTTGGTAACAGGATTCCTTTTGGGAACATACTGTTAGAAACACTATGGAGTATTATTCTGCTGTGTTAAGTCCTCTCTCAGCCACGACTGCCCTTGATGTCCTAAAATACACATCGAATATACTCTCTGAACCGTCCCTCCACCCACTCTATGTCAAGCTTCCCGGGTCCCCAAAGGACATGAAGCACATTCTGTGTTTTCTGGGACTGTTCTCCCGTGTCCTTGTTCATTTATAGCTGCTCTTCATTGTGAAGGAGCTTCACTGTGTCCCGATGGACAGACAGACAGATAGACACTCTGGGTGGGGCCCAACTCCACTTGTAGCGGAGATTCTGCCAGATGGAGCTATTTGTTGGACGTAGCTTGGCTGAACAGATCGAGTGACCATGTCAGATCAGGCACGGGCTACAGGGCCCCCAGTCTGCTGTTTTCTAAATCCTTTACTCTCCTGACCTTTATCTAGGTATTGAGCAATATGCATCTAGAATATGCTAGAAGTTATCAAGATTATTTTTGAACAGTGCAAAATATTGTTGTGTACCTGTAGTCAGTTGTCTGATAAAATCAGGTATGGTAATAATCGAATAAAATTCAATATGCACAACTTTTTAACCTCTCAACATTTTCTTGTATCATTTCCAACTAAAAGTTGAATTCGCAATTATTTTGTATAAAGTCAGATGTCAAATCAAACACTTTGACACTTAGCTGTATCAATTCTACTGTCTTCTGTTGCCTTACAGATGAAACGTTTGGTGGTGAAACTGCGAAGTAGGGGTACAGTATACAAGAAGAAGCGTCAAGAAATTGCAGAGCTGAAGGCAGAGTATGGAGTTCTACAACGGACGGAGGAGATTCTCAAGCAAAGGCATGAAGCTGTCCAAGAAAAACTGGTAAATACAAATGATCTCTCGGGGATCTCGTCCATCATTTGTCACAGTGGTTTCTTACTGTTATCAGCCAGTACAGCACGCAGCCTTAATAGGGAGAAACATGTGAAAGGAGCAGTGTGGGAAATGCTAATTCCCTTGCCCCAATAGCTTATTTGCCCTTGAGCAAGGCACACAACACCCAACTGTACCCTCTGTGCTGCCCATTGGCTGCCTCGCTCCAAATGTTCTGTTTGCATTTGATCTCCCCATTCACACTGGCCGTGTTAACACTAGCGTGCTGGAAGCTTCCAGGAAATTGCTTCACACCTCTTTGTGGTCCCAGCGCCTGACTTGTTGATAGGCTGTCTGAAAGAAGCCATGGAGAGCTGCTATTTCTGACAGCTGCATCTGCTGCCCCTGCTCTTTCTGCATCTCTCAGAAAGGGAGTTGTTAAGCTAGGACAGTTTTCAGTCTCATCCCTTGAATCTGACGAGTTAGTAGTGCTGCAGAAGGAAACCGTTCTCTCCTTAAAAGAGACAATAGGCCTGATTTGCTAAAGGTTTGCACTTGCAAAAATGTAAACATTTTTGAAAAGCCAACAAAAATGTTAGTGTATTGTTGACTTAGCTGTGCAGTTTTGGTGCTACGTAATGATTCCAAAGGCTGAGTAACCAGAGGGAGCACCCATGACAAAATTCCTTTCAACTCTGTATTTTTGTGCGTTTTGTCATTTCAGTGCACTGTGACAATTGGTGCTTGTCTCTCACAGTGTAGTTTTAAGAGCGGACTGTCCCAAGTTTTAAACGCAATGTTACGGAAGACAGGCACATACCTGCACACTCAAAGCAAATTAAATCAAACCTGTTGAAAACAATGGGGAAAAGAGCTTTTTGCAACATGGCCCTGGCTGATCTCTTATACTCTGCTGCCACCTGCTGGCCGTTTTTTGTAATAACTACCATTGCTTAAAGCGACCTGTTCAGGTCAGAGGCTGCATCAAAGCCTTCTGTATGCTCTAGGATAAATAAAAACAACAACAACATATAAATACGTTTTTGGGACCATGGCAATATTTAAAATAGAACGTTTTTATGCATTTTTGGGAGCACATGAGTTAACGGTGAAGAGAAGGAAAAAAAGAATGGCTTCCAAGCAAATCAATACTTGGACTTTTGAAGAAATGCAAACTTTTTAAACAGTAACACCAAACACCAGGTACAACAATCCATCTGCACTCTCCGTTATTTTTTTATGTTTGTGCAGTGCACGCTAGCTATAATCACTGTGGCGTGACGTCACAGGCAAGGTGAGGAGGGGCTCCCGGGTAGTGGTAGTGGAGACGCGCTATTTTTTGGTAGAGCAGAGTAGATACCGTCGGTGGAAACGGGGCTTTAGCCTCTTCCACCCACACTTCTAAGTCCATCACCTCAAACTTCATTTTGCGCTTTCAGTGCTCTCCCAAATTTTCCACGGTGACAAAAACCCACTTTTTGTCCTCGGTCTAGTCTGTCTTTTTTTTATAATTATTATGATTAAGCATGAAAAGTGAAGTTCTACTGTACTTGGTTGTTTAATTTCACACTTTAAGTTATTCCAGACAGAGACCTATTTAGTGTATTTGAATAGATGTAATTTAAGTCTGTCAACTTTCTTTGATATGTCCCCTTTACTGACTCCTGTACAATCATTTGTTAAACTGTTAAACTGTCCACAGATGAAGTAACATTTTCATAATAGTTGATGATGAATGAAGGAAAGACAATGGAAAATCTAGAATTTCACTCAGTAGAAAGCAGACGCCAAAGAAAAAAATTCTTTGTGACCAGTGTACCTCCTGGTTCATGGTATAGACAGCATAAGATGTTGGCAACTGGCATGCATGATTTATGGATGGTTCCATATATGTTCTAATGATTCAAACTGTTAAATTAAATCCCTGTATCTTTATCCACACATCATGCTTTGATCAAAATGTAATGTGTCCTGTTATAGTTTTTGACAAAAATGTAATGTGTCCTGTTATAGTTTTTGACAAAAAATGTAATGTGCCCTGTTATAATAGTTTTTGACAAAGTTTTGGGAAATTAGAAAGGCGTCATATTGCTACTTTAAAAAAACTGCCGGTACCCAAGAAATCAAAGTTTTTTGGTAATTGCCCTGGGTGATTTTTTTTCTCTCTCTCAACACAGCACTTCTGAAAAACTGAGTTCTCTGTTCATTTTATCAAGGTTGAATTAATTCAAAAAATCTGCATGAGATCGATGCACCATGTTCTTCCATGTGGTATTCCTGCTGCCCATCGTGCTTATTCTCATGTCAAATTGATACTAAACAAATGGGAATGAAAATAAAGAATAATTCTGTCATAGCTGAGATACTTAGCACATTCATAAATTGTGCAGTCTCTGTCTTTGCTGCCTTGTTTTGTGTCATGAACTTGCCACATTTTTCTCCCTTGTGTTTTTGAAGCAAACTGTGGAAGCTGAGAAGGGTATCTCCGGCTACAGCAACACTCAGGAGGAACTAGAGAAGGTGTCTACCATCAAGAGTGAGCTCGATGAAAAGAAGGGCCGCACGCTGGATGACATGTCTGAAATGGTAACATGACTATCGCGGCAACATTAGGATGTTTTAGCAGTTTTTACTGGTTTAATGTACTGTATTGATGGCGAAAGAACTTTAATTAATAGTATATAGTAGGGGTGTCAACATTGGTGTGTTAATTTCGAGTTATTTTAAAGTTCCTTTAACACCACAAATTTTTAGGGACCCGCGATTAATGACCGCCCCTTACTTGGAAAGCATATATAAGGGGAATTCCAGTCGCGACGCAGCAGACACGTCCATGTCAAAATTTAGCAGTAATAAATTTAATAATAATGCATATATTTGTGGAGGCTGGGGTCAAGTTGTATTTTACAATTTTAATAATGTGCAGAATTTCACACGTTACTTTGTGTTAAAGATTAGATAGCTCTTAAATAATTTGCTCCCAAAAACGTATAAAAACGTTCTATTCTAAATATTGCCATGGTCCTTTTTTATGTTTTTTTTATGCTAAAACATACAAAAGGCTTTGATGCAGCCTCTGACTTGAACAGGTCGCTTAAAGCAATGGTAGTTATTACAAAAATGGCAGCAGGTGACAGCAGCGTGTAAGAGTTCAACCAGGGCCATGTTGTCAAAAAGCTCTTTTCCTCAGTGTTTTCAACAGATTTGTGAATAATGATGAAACTTAGCTATCTTCTAATGCTAATTGCTGAAAAACGGAAACAAATACAAATATACTTTTTTTTTGTCTTGACAAAAGAAGAGACTCTAATCTTTCTTTTTGTAGGTTCCATGTTTTTATAGCAATAGAACACAATATTCTGTGCGAAGGGGGTTTCTTCCGTGAAAATGGCTGGGAGTGAATGAGTTAATATGAAAAGAAAAATGCACTGAGCTGCCACCGTCTTAAAAATGCAATTATGCCATCTAGTGGCAGAAAAATTACCTCACCACAGACCAGTATCACACTCCGTTTTTTTTACAGTACAATACATCTTTTTAATTTTAACTCAATTTTATGAATTATTATGATGATGACTATGATGAATGCGGCCACATTTCTATTAGTTTAACATTTTTCCCACTTTTATGTTAACAAGTACATTGTACATTTTATTGTACATTTAGAACAGATATAAAAATTTGTGATTAATCATGAGTTAACTATTGAAGTCATGCGATTAATTCCGATTAAAAAATTGAATCGCCTGACATCCCTACTATAATAGTAAATTTGTGGAGTGTGTGCGTGCATGCATGCTTGTTGTGTGTGTATATCGGTCAAAAATTTGGGTTCGATGATGGTGCAAGAACATTTATGGCCTAGTCAGTTGATCCATTAGTTGAGAGGTTACTATTTTACTTTGAATTGATTATAAATTGTTTACCATAACATGAGTCCTCACAACCCGTTAAAAGCCAGGAGTGTCTCTTGATATTTAAACAAATTGTGTTTCTGACATGGAAAAAAAAAAGCACTAGTATGTAAGTATACTGTAAATGCTAAAAGCTTCATATATTTCTGGTGGAGTTTTTCCTTTATATTTACTACATCCATGTAAATATTTCCAATAACTGAAAGCATTTCATTGGTACGACCGTACTCCCATCCCAGCAATAGTCTCAATTAATCGCAGAATCTGTTTGTTGATGTTCTCAGTCCAAAGTAATCCCTTAGAAATGTAATATCTCTGCTTTGACCCTGATTTTACTGTAATTGTATATTTATTTAAAGAGGATAAAGGTTCCTCATTGTATTGTCGTCTCTGTTTTCATAGGTGAAGCAATTAAATTCAATGATAGTGGAGAAGAAGTCCACTCTCGCTCCAATTATCAAAGAGCTGAGGTCACTGAGGCAGCAGTGTCAGGTGAGCATTAACATTTTATAATGCAACTATATGATTTACACCGTAATTCATCATAATTATTATGATCAAGAGAGCTTTCATGAAAGGAAAAAAAACTGGTATCTCTTTAATATTGCAATTATTTAAACTTATAACTACATTTTATACATACAATATGGAATTTCATGTGAAATAAACATTTAACATCAATGAAGCCACTGTGCTAAGCTATGAATCCATCTTAAATGTGGGATCAAATGGCTTACTTTATTAACCTATTACTGATTTCTGCTGGACTTCTGTATTGCCTATTATCATGACAGGGTATTTTAACAATCGTTTACATGCTCCAGAAATAAAATGCTTGATGGGAAAGCCCCCCACATTGCTCCGCCAAAGACAGAGGATTAATTTTTCCTACATGTGTTCCATCTTCCTCTTCAGTTGCTAATGTCTACCAATAAAACACTGCACCCGAAGGACATAAATAGACTTTGTAAGAGGCCATTGTTAGTTAAGTTGCTCAAAGTGATTCTGTGTTTTGAGTGGTACTATATTTGGATAGTGTTGAAATTGGTGTCTTGCTACGATTTTGTACAAAAGAGTGATCTCTTTGTGTTTTTGTGCTTGGAATATTGACTTTCTGCTCCAAAATCATACCAGGTGTTAACTCAGGAATATGAAGAAAAGAAATCCCAATACGAAAATTGTGCTGCTGGTCTGGAGAGCAACCGATCTAAATTGGAGCAGGTACGATACGATACGATACGATACGATACGATACGATACGATACGATACGATACGATACGATACGATACGATATACTTTTATATTTTATACATATTTTATATGTAGTTTCTGTACTTAACAGTAGTGACTATTTATTTTTTTCCTTGTTCAGAAGTCTTACTTGTGTTTCTTTGCTGGGTGTGATATAGTGCATAATAGTTTGCAATTGTTTCACCAATATATATTTTCTATTTATATTAAATTCTTTATTTGTCTTACAGATTGTTCCAAATAACATTCTGATTCTTCACAGGAGGTGAAAGCATTGAGAGAGGAGACAGCACAGGAGGAAAACAGATATCATTACATCAACTGCAAGTCAGAGGCAAGAATAAGCAGCAGGCAGACACATAAGGCTGAAACCAAGTCGAACATTGCCAAAGTAGACTTGAACCGTACATTTGATGCCTTTTTGTAAGAAGCTGCCACTACCACTAGGCCAAATTGTTTAGAAAGAAACCAGCTACCACCACTACACAATTGATGTGTTTTTATCCCTCAACATAAATATATTACATATTACAAATGTGAACATGAAAACAGGCAATTTACTTCCTGCACATTTGAAAATTATAGATTTAATATACAATATCTTGCACTTCTTGCAACTTGGATTCCTTTTTATTTTTTATACATATGAAATTTGTGCAAAGCACAAGTGCACTTTATATTGTATTATGAAACAATACGTGCAAAGCTGTGAACACAAGTAATGGGTTTATTATTGGTATTAAAATAGCTAGCAAGCAAGCTAAATACAGTAGTGCTGTATTAGCCTTTGCATCAAGGATCACACCACTGTATTGTTTTCTCACAAATGGGGGGGAAAAGGTGAGCAATAGCTGCTTCACAAATGAGATTTTATACATTTACACATACAGTGCAATTAAAAAATAATTTTCCCTCTTTTCAAAGTCTTACTTTTTTTTGCATAGTTTCCCCACTTTGCCTGATTTCCTCCAGACCAGTCCGATCATCAAACAAAAGTAAATATCAGACAAAGAGAACCCATGTAAACATAAAATTTACTTTTTAAATGGTGGCATGTTCTCCCTAAGTACGAGGTAAAGAGCCCCCTGATACAGGCTGTTCAGTCCTTTTACAACCGGTGTCAAGAGTTTGGTCCGCAATAAGTGGGATTCGTTCCCAGTGAGGGTTAGACTCCACCAAGGTTACCCTTTGTCACCGATTCTGTTCATAACCTTTATGGACAGAATTTCTAGGCGCAGCCAAAGCATTGAGGGGTTCCGGTTTGGTGGCCTCAGCATTGCATCTCTGCTTTTTGCAGATGATGTGGTGCTGTTGGCTACTTCAAACCACAATCTCCAACTCTTACCGGAGCGGTGTCGAGTGTGAAGCAGTTGGGATGAGAATCAGCACCTCCAAATCCGAGACCATGTTCCTCAGTCGGAAAAGGGGGGAGTGCCCTTTCCGGGTCGGGGATGAGATCCTGCCCAAAGTGGAGGAGTTCAAGTATCTTTCTTTGGGTCTTGTTCACAAGTGAGGGTAAGTTGGAGAGGGAGATCGACAGACGGATCGGTGCAGCGTCTGCAGTAGGCAGTCGATCTACGTTTCTACCATCACCTATGGTTATAAGTTGTGGGTCCTGACCAAAAGAACAAGATATCTGATACAAACAGTCGAGTTTCCTCCGCAGGGTGTCCGGGCTCTCCCTTACAGATAGGGTGAGAAGCTCGGTCATCCGGGTGAGACTCGGAGTAGAGCCGCTGCTCCTTCGCGTTGAGAGGAGCCAGTTGAGGTGGCTCGGGCATCTGGTTCAGATGGTGTTCCGGGCATGTCCTACCGGTGGAAGGCCCCGGGGACGACCCAGGACACGCTGGAGAGACTATGTATCTTGGCTGGCCTGGGAACGTCTTTGAATCCCGACAGAGGAGCTGGCTGAAGTGGATGGGGAGAGGGAGGTCTGGGCAGTGTGATGTTCTGGGACTGTTTTTCTAATTCAGGACCTGGGGGGCTTGCTGTGATTGATGGAATCATGAATTCAGGCCTTTACCAGAAAATCCTTAGGGAGAATGTTCACACATCAGTTTGTGGCCTCCAGCTGAACTGCACTTTGATTCTGCAGCAGGACTACAATCCAAAACACACCACCAAGTCAACCTCTGAATCGCTTAAAAACAGTCCTGCAGGTTTTGGATGTTTCTCTTCTCCAACACAGCTGACATATGATTAGCTCATCAGCAAGATCTGCATAAGCCTAATAACGATCCTGTTGATTGGAATCAGTTTGTATTGGAAGAGGGAAGCCACCTAAACCTGCAGGACCGAATCACTCCACACTATTCCTTATTTATGTTACCTCTTAATTTGTCATCAAATGTTTACATTAATAATGAGTAACAGTATTACTCAACTTTAATAGATCTTTTTGGGAAAATGGTTTTGTCTCTTGCAAACTGGTTTACGCAAACATTTTAGTTTACTCTGTGTGTGTTGACTTTATGACGCCTTTAAGGCTAGCTCGGAAATGCATGTTAGAACATGTTTAAAAGGTATTGAATTGTTTATGGCTGCGTGGGAATGACAAAGGGGACAGATTCGGAAAGTGTGTCCCACCCTTCAAATACTGTCCTGCCAGTAAACATGAGCCTCCCATCTCTCTTTCACAGATCATAGAGATGCAAATAAAGCGGGCGGCTGAGGAAAAGAAGGCATATGTGTCTTCTGATGTCCAGGAGAAGAAAAAGGCGATCAGGTGAGCACGCTGAGTCAGGCCAACCAGCTGCTTGCAAGATGAAAAACCTTTTATACCCTCCCAGAGCTCCTCTTACATCACAGTCAGTTGAGCTGCTGCCCCCTCATTATTTCATTACACAAAGAGGCATCAGAAATTTCTTATCGCGCATGATGGAACCACTATATGGATTAAGGGTGTATGAGAAACCACACTGAAAACAGTGGGTGAGCTCTTTTGAATTTGCTATGGCCTGCATGTGAGTTATACCTTTTGTTTGTAGGGAAGTATACATGAAGAATATTGCAGAGCAGGAGCTACTTGGCAAGGTGAGATGTTTACTCGGTCAATTTCTTAGGATTCGAAAATCATTTTCAGTAGATTCACCATGACGTGAGATGTTTGAAAAGATTAATATATCATTTTGTCTTTTTTCCATGTCAACTGCAGAAGTTACGTGAGAAACAGAAGCTGGTAAGGGAGAGCCACAGTGCAAACATGGAGCAGATGAAGATGTGGCAAGACTTGGAGCAGCTAATGGAATGCAAGAGACAGTGCTTCATAAGAGTGCAGAATGAAGCATCTGTTGGTCAGGTCATCCAAGAAGGCGGAGAGGATAGGCTGGTTTTGTAAGGGCTAACATGCTTCCAACGCATGCAAATCTACCCTACTCTGCTATTATTTATTTAGTTTAATTGCTTTATGAAAATGCATTATGAGTGCTGTTTCACTATGAATGGGATATTGACACTGTAACATTGGATTATTACAGCTTTCTAACATGAGGAGCAAAGCGCTCCATTTTATTACAAGGTTTGAGATTTGCAGTGTTTTAACTCTCTGTGAGCCAGCAGACTTTTTGAAACCTGCTGCTTATCCTTAATGTACTTTGGATCCAAGTATCCGGCGATAACAGCACACGAAGTGGAGTACCAGTGGCCATTGTCAACTATTTTTAGCAGGAATAACATGACCTTGGACTGTGTTTCTCGCCAATTTTGGAAATAATTGTTGCCATGTATACAATTAGCTAGTTATTCTTATCTGTAGAAATGTTGTTTTTCAAGAAATATAACATTTTGGATATAGCTTTTGTGTTTTTTTTTAATGGTATGGGAATGTCATGACTCGTGTTTATTTTGACTGATTTTCCACTATTTAAAAAAAATTACACAATGTGTAAGAATAATGTAAACGAATGTTAGATTTTGACTTTTGTAATGAGCATATGTAATAATGATTTCGCAATTAAAATATTCAAAATCTCATACATTATTTTAATTTGTTCATCCAGGTTATCCCAGCGGGCAAAAACTGAGGCACACTGACACCGAATGAGCACTTGCTCATATAGACAAACAGCCATTCACACTGACATTCAGTGATTCACACATATCACCTATCATTTTAAAGTACTTGCTGGACAAAGTTCAGGTGCCCAGCATTGACATGATTTATGTGAATTATGCTTCATGCTCCAATTATGTCTTGAGCGAGGTTGCAGGGTATCTTTTTCTAATCTGCTGATGACAGTCTACGGATCAGTCTCTTGTGCCAAACGGACTGCTTGCATGTTGATGTCTAACTGTGGAGTATCATGTTATTTTTAAAGCATCTTCGTCTAAGGGCCTTATTGAGCTGTGATAACAGGTGATGCACGTCATCCCTGTCAAGTTACATACAATGTTGGCCCCTGAAGAGCACGGCTCGGGCAAAGGGTTATCTAAATGTTCACCATCAAAATGACTGTTTGCAGATTGAATGTATTTATGCAGGAAAGTGGTGTAATGTTTAGCAACACGTCACATTGTGAATGAAATCATTCGTGTTTTCATAAATTACGCGTTACTTCCGGGTTTTTGTGTTTCCCTGGTTTGAGGTCAGGTGACTCCAGCCGTCCAATGAGACGAGTCCACATGCAGAACCGCGGAGCGGCGCTTTGATAAAGGCAGGCTGTCAGCGACGCAATGGCTCACTCACAGGAAGCTGCGCCAAGCTGAGGCGGGATACAGCCCCGAAACACACAGGAAAAGTCTGGGCGAATGCAGTGCCATACGCAGGACACTGTAGTAGACAGCCTCCCACCTTTTTTGGACATAACCGGACCCTCAGACTAATCTTCATCTAACCGGGGCAACGAGAATTTCGCTCACCGTAACAATTTTCGTGACAGACTCCTACAAGGGCGAAAGGGACGAATACGTTCGTACGCTGTCGGTTGCGACCCACACGCGCTCAGTTGATAAACTAGTTATTCCATTATTTCCCAATTGACTCTGTTAGAGACTCCGGTGCACTTTACAGCTGTGTGAAGGTTGAATCTGCAGGGGAAGGAACCGCCAATCCGCCATGGAGAACGCTCACACCAAGAGTGTGGAGGAAGTTTACAGTTATTTCTGCGTCAATGAGAGCACAGGACTCTCTCTGGACGAGGTGAAACGACAGCGGGAGAAATGGGGCCTGAACGGTACGACACTTTGAACTTGTAATGTCACGCTGGTGCTGTGAATGAATGAGCCACGTTAACATGCGGACTCGGAGTAGAATGTGGGCTAAAAGTCAACATCAGCCGGTCGGGTTACGCGTGGAGCGACGTCAGCACAGGTGGCCTGAGGGCTTCCCGTTTCTTACTTGGTAATGACCGCATTGAGACGTATGTCATTGGCCACTGGATGAAAAAGTCCAATATTCAGGAAGGTTTGTCACGGCTACATGGAAATATTCGCTTACTGTGTTGGGGAAAGTTAGTGAATTACCCACGTGCGTGCGCCCCCAGCACATGTCTGACTATTACACTGGTCAGAGCATCATTACGCTTTAATCTGACTCATTTAGTTCATTTTTTAAATTAATATCAAGCTCTTAGGTAATACCTGGTATAAATGACGTTAGATCCCGGCTTGGCCATAATTTCCATTGTAACATCAGCTGTTACATCATATTTGGAAGTTCATGTAAAAGTATCTGATATTTGGTGTTGTTTCAAATGGAATCTATAATGTAATGCATGCCCGTACGATTAAGTAGTTGGTTTAAATGACAGTTTTGACACCTCACTTCCATTACTTATCGCTGCTGTTTGCTACAATGTCCTGAACTGTTCTTGAAATTCCTGTTTTTTAAGAGGAAGTAAAAGTCACATGTCCATCTTGCTAAATATTTGACATATTTCTATTTCTTTTTTGTATGTTCTATTCCATTCTTGGCGTGCTCCCCTTCACAAATAGAATTACCAGCAGAAGAAGGTAATTTCATTGATATGCTACTCTTAAATCATAATACAAATACCGCTCTTTGAATGATTGTTTAATTATGCTCTTTTCCGTGTAGGGAAATCTTTATGGGAGCTTGTCCTTGAACAGTTTGAAGACTTGCTCGTACGAATTCTTCTGTTGGCTGCCTGTATTTCTTTTGTAAGTATATCAGTTCTTTTCCTCACCTCTTTGGGGTTTGAGTCCCGTTCATGACCTTCTGGTGTTTAGTATCCTAACCCTTGCCTGTTGTTCACGCATTTGTGGTCTTAAGCACTTACAGGAGCCAGCCTTGCATCCTGAAAATAGCCCCCCTCTTTTCATGTCTTACTGAACAGTGTCTATGTGCAAGTGAAAATTGTCGACTGCAATAGTGTTGAGCCCTGTGTGATGAATGGCTGGGATATGGTGCTGACATGTGAACGTCTTCAGTTTGTTTAACTCGTCTGAAGTTACTTGCACAATTCGGGGAGTTAAACACTTGAAGGTTTTTTGATCCTTCCGAGGCAGAATGACAACAGCAGCTGTGTTGTGTCTGAATTAACTTGGCAATAGAAATCATCAGTCTCGAGGTGTAAATAATAATAAATAAAATAACAAACGTGAGATTACTACGATTGATTTCAAATGTCAGGTGATGGGCTGATTGCCCTCTTCTCGGTCTGAATGTAAATTCTTCAGCAAACTAAATCCTTTGTTTGTATACTTAGTCGGAACAGTTTTGGGAAGGCTAGTTTCTATTGTAGCATGACTGCTATGAATATGTGGGACCAACTTCACATTACTCTATTAATATCTATAAAAATCTATTTTAAGATCTACGTATGTGTACCCTGCGATTGGCTGGCAACAAGTTCAGCATGTACAACACCTATTGCCTGTAGACAGCTGGGATAGGCTCTAGCGCACCTGCGAGGATAAGCAGTTTGGATAATAGATAGATGGTGCATCATTAGCCAACGTGTTTTTAGGTTTAACTTTTAGCTAGCGCGTCTTGGGAAACCTGCTTTGAAATAACCCAGAATCCCTGCGACCAATTTACCACAAACGCGGTCAAATTTACAGTGTTTGCTGGTCAAAATAGTGCAACCAATAATCTTTGATCCGTGATGCGTTCGGCTCAAGTGCAAGGACGAGTCAAGCTAGCCACCACGCGCAAGGCCAACTTTGAAATAAAAGGCTACCAAATAATACGTGTCAATCAATGCAATAGCCTTGGTAGGCTTGTATTTTGAAATTAACCCTCGCTGTGCGTGGTGGTGTGGCATCTAACTTGACTCATGCTCTCTCGACATCAACACAACGCCATCCCAAAATCATATTCAATCGCTAATTAATTAAGGTTGCCAAGAAACTGCTAGTTAACTCATTCACTTCCATCCATTTTCAATGAAGCAACCCCCCCCCCCCCCCACTCCCGACTGTTTCACTGGATTTGGACTGATTTTGCAGGGCTCATAGAATGTTGTGTTCTATTGCTATAAAAGCATGGAATCTACCAAAAGAAAGATTAGAGTCTCTTCTTTCATCAAGAAAAAAGTATATTTGTATATGTTTCCGTTTTGCAGCAACTAGCATTAGAATATAGCTAAGTTTCATCATTATTCACAAATCTGTTGAAAACAGTGGGGAAACGAGCTTTTTTGCAACATGGCCCTGGTTAATCTCGTATACTCTGCTGCCACCTGCTGGCTGTTTTTGTAATAACTACCATTGCTTTAAGCGACTTTGAGGTCAGAGGCTGCATCAAAGCCTTCTGTATGCTATAGCATAAAAAAATCATAAAAAATGTTAAAATATGTTTTGAGACCATGGCAGTATTTAAAATAGAATGTTTTATACGTTTTTGGGAGCAAATGATTTAATTACGCCGTCATTGTATGATATGGCACAAGTCTCCAGAATTAGCAGTTAGCCGCTATTGGTAGTGTAAACATTGATGTCTCTAGCAAGGTGCATTGAAATGCAGTTGGACATTTCATACGCACACAGAAAGAAGTCAATCTAGTTACTTATGTTTACAATACCTAATCAAATAACTAGGCTTCCACCCTCCATTTTAGTGGTTGTTATGTCATGATGAACCAAAAATAAAGAATAAACCTGCCTTTCTTATATATTATTCTTATGACATTTGCCACCAAAAACTGGAGTGACATTGCATTAGTCCCTTTTTAAACAGGGAAACACTATATTCAAGGTCATAGTACAACAGTTTTATTTTCATTAGTTATCTGAGCTTCAATGACAACGTGCTCACGTACTCCTGGTTGGGAAACACTGATTTGATTGGTTATGATCTTGGCATGCTGTGGCTGCTTTGGTTTTCCCAAGGGGGAGAGGGTTGTGAAGTCTCACTAAGAGCTGGACCCTCTGTGTTGAACAAAATAATGTTCACAAAAGAAAATACTTTTTCAATGTCTTTTCTAGTTATATAAAATAATTGACTTGTTTTCCTAGCCACTGCTTTGCTAAACAACCGTACAACCCCACCTGGTATTTCTTATAATGTGTCAAACTCTAAATAAAACTGTCACTACATTTTTGTATTATTAGGAATACAGTGCCAAAGCATCATATTGAATAACTCTGAACTAAAATAAAAACAAATAAGGTGTCAGTATTTTGCCACCGTAAACTATTAAAATAAAGAGAATATAAAAAAAAGTATTAATTGTGTGTGTTTGTTGTTTTGGCGGAGACTCAAATGTTCCGGACAAAATATCCAGAATGATCTTGAAAGGCAATAATACGGGTTGGGCATCTCTGTATTCATCAGGAACTTGCATTGGTGGGAAGCAGACCTGAGTATGTGGGTTGCACCTTTTTTGAAGAATTTGCCAAATCTTCTCTGCCGATGCCCAACTTTTTTTATTTTGCTGATTCCATTGACTCGTTTGGTATTTGGTGTATTGAATGACTGAAGTTTGAGGAAACAATATTGGCAATTTAACCATGTATGTATTTAACAATCAGGAGCTTCAGTAGCATGTGGAAGAACACACATAAACAGCCACAACATCTTAGCACTTCCTCCTCATGCTATTCACCAGTGGACACACACTGCTGCGTGATGCAATTTCATTCTTTAACCAGCTTTTGTCAGTGTTCAGTGGGTTTGAGGGCCTCTCAATTCCCAAATTGTAGAGGTAGTTGCTACTAAATCCCGATCTGTGTGGGCTAACGTCATCTTGGAGGATGGACTTCAGTCCTAGACTATGGCAGGATGGGATTGCCACTGGTTGCAGAAACTCATCTGGCTATCTCTAGTCTGCATTAGGATTATCTGCAATGATAAGAAGCCTCATTTTTCAGTGAGACAGAAGCCACCTCAAATCTTACTCCATCGGTCAGAAATCAGCATAGCGCCCTTCACATATATGATACAACTGTCATAGGTACAATCTGTACTCATAACTAAACTTTACATCCCTCGACATGTTCAGGTTCCAGTGCATGGTATGCAGTGATTGTAAAGGGCAGATATGGCAGGCTTGGTTGTGTGCAGTGTGTTCTGGCTTGTCTCACCAGAGAGACTTCGGCCATACAGTATACTTACTGTATGTGTGTAGATGTGTTCAGCCAAATGCTAAAATTCTGCACCTGCACTTAGAGAGTCAACTCAATATTTATTTCCCTTTTATAATCAATCACCAGATTTCACAGCTTACAATATTGCATATACATACTGAATATTGCAGGAAAAAAATCAACAACCTCACTGAGATTTGTGCTATTGTTTGTGTGTTAATGTATATTGAGCAGTGAAAAATAGCTGCCGCAACCACTTCCTGTTCGTGACATGCTAACACGTCCATGTAATTGCAGAGCACTTTATCAAAAACAGTTGTTACAAATAAAGTGGCAGAATGTCAATGCAACATTTAATCACTGTTCGTAATATGACATTGTCGGCAGAAAAAAATGCTGTTGTTTTAGTTCGGTTTCAAACTGTGATGTATTGTGTACTTCCATCGTAACAATTTTAGTAAGTTGAACCGGGAGTACAATGTTTTAACTTTAAAATACAATGTTATCATGTTTATAAAAAAAAAAGGTGTTTATTCTACGACGGCCAAGTAAGTTACGTGTTGAGTGTGTTGTCCAGTTTTATTGGTAAAGAACGACAAATAAAATGGATTTTTGAACTGTTTTTTAAAATGGTTTACGGAAGTTAATGTGACCCTCCGTGTAGGTCTCAACCCTGACTCATTTGTAGGATTTTGTGCTTGGACTGACCAGTCCCCTAATAAAATTATCCGTTCTGTCGAAAGCAACTTCTTCTCGCCTCTGACTGTTTTCTTCTCTATTGTCTGCCATTGCTTTTTGTGGCATCAGTTTTGTTGAACAATTGTGGCGTTTTTTTGCCTTTTGGTTATATATACACTGTAGGTAAGATGAGCGTGATTTGCGCGTGTCCATAATGCAGTTGCATCGGATCGGATACATATCCGAAGAGGCCTGGGTCTTTCTTAAAAAATTGGAAATATACTTTCACATTGCTTGAAAAATATCTGATGCATGTCGCATATACGTTTATAATACTTTGTTGTTTTTGCAGGTTTATGTCAACAGGCTTTTTGTAGTGTAAATTTAAGAGTCATATAAAACAAGAATATAACAATACCTGTAACCTCCTGCATAGGATGGTGTCTATATAGTTCCAAGTCTATATGTGTGTAGAGTTGGTATGCAGTGTACAGTACAGCAGCCAGTCAGGTGATATGGAGGTGTCAGTGGGTTGCTGTGTGACAAGGGAACAGAGTCCCACTCAAGACCAAATTTGGGCCCTTACTGCTCAGTGTGTTCAGGCCTAATATTTAACCTGTCGAGAAGTCAAATTCATGCTATAAAAGCTGAAACGTGTTTCTAAAAACAACTACATTGAACTGAGAGAAATGTTCAAGGTTAAATGACTGGTTATCGAGACGACGACATGCTGTTTACAACCCACACAGCTAGATGATTGATCAGTCATGCTTGGTTTGCTTGTTACTATTCAACTTTAAAAACACATGTTCAGACAAGTGATGCCTCTCGGCGCACATTTACACAGCAACACACTTGAATGATCCAATATTTCTCAAAATAATCTTGTTGTCCATTGACTCAACTCTGGGATGTGTTTTTGTAGAAAATGAATTACCCTATGACCTGTAAGTCACAACAGTCATTAATAATAATAATAATAATAATTAGGGATGCACGAAAATTGTATTTTCAATCGATAACGATAAACCAATAATTTAGACCGTGCCGATGTCGATAACCGTTAAGTAAGCCGATATTTGTTTGCAAAATTAACTTGAATACAAATATACTAGAAGTACAAATACATCAAAACATTTGTAACGAACCATGAAGCTGAATTTTATTGATATCTCTGCTTCAAAGACAACCAGTAGCTAATTTTGAGTTTGCCAAAACAAAACAGTCATGTTTTAAAAATTCAACAAAAAACTGTGAGGGTAACATTTTGGGGAGAAACATCTTGAGCCACAACCACAACAGACCAACCCGGCAAGTCTATTATTTTCGCCGGATTTCTTTATTTTCTTGTTTATCTGTTTGACGTCAAATTGGTCGATAATTATCGGCCACCGATATTATCGTGCATCCCTAATAATAATAAACATAAATCGCTCCTGAGTATAATTCGCATTTTGGGGGTACATTTATTCCACACAAAAAACAACGGTAGAGCTCGGACTCGCACCCAAAATCTTCATTTCCTAATCGTGTTGACGGCATCCAGCGAGTTATGGTTGGATTCGAAAATCTTGCGCTTATAACTTCGCTTAAATATTTTAATTTAATTAGTTTAAAATCTTTAAGTAGAATTCTGCGTCTCATTGTAGCCAAAATCTTGGTTTGTTATTGCGCCTCTTAGTACTGTAAATTTTAAATCCTTATTGTGGCGGAAGCCTCATCCTAGGGCAGCTGCAAACATTAGTTGCCATGACAACTACTATTTATTCTATTTCTTTGTCTTCCATTTCTTCTATTTTCTATTGGTGGTTGGTAAACACTGTATTGTTGGTATATTACCGCCACCTTATGAAATAGAATGCATACGTCAATATTAATTGATTATTATGAATCGAATCCAAAAATTCTGATCTGTCGTTAATTTTTTTATCTTAATTTGGGACACTACTGAAGATCAGACATTTCATCTTGAAATACAAGTTTTAAAAATTGCAGCAGAATAAACACCAACAGGATGAATAGGTGTTCCAATTACAATTTTTCTTGCAGGTATGCAAGGCCACACAAACAGTGCTGCACCTCTTGAACTTGGGGTCACTAGCACCTTTCCATTTTAAATTTTTGTCTGCAGCACTCGAACCCTCTGGTTTTAAAGTCTACTGTCGCCACTTTGGTTGGATAACAGAAGACAGTAACAATTTTTGAATGAAGATGAAATTGACAGTCCTGGAAAAATAGTGTTATTCAGTTTAAAATGTTTTTCTGAGTTGCTTTATGTTGTAACATCGCCATCTAATCTGTTAAAAGTCGTCTTGCTGCATTGTTCCACATGACTTGCTTGTTTGACATGTCTTAAGAGGCATTAGCTGATTGCTTTTGAACGTTAAAGGTTTGCTTTGTGGTAGTTTACACTGAAAATGAGCCAAGTGCAAATCAATGTCATGTTTTTTTTTTTTGGGGCATGTCAATGTTTTTGGGATCAGTGATCTTGATGCAGCAGAACTGCCATTTACATGGAGTGAAATAATGCTGTCACACATCCACCAAAGCTTGTTTTTCGAATGTGCTTATCACCTGTTTCTTTAAAGCTTTTTTTCTTTTTCTTTTTTTTCCCCCCCTGTGCTGGTTTTAGGTCCTGGCCTGGTTTGAGGAGGGGGAAGAAACTATTACTGCCTTTGTGGAACCTTTTGTAATTTTACTCATTCTTATTGCCAATGCCATCGTTGGGGTGTGGCAGGTGAGTAGTTCTCACACATTCACTTTTTAAACACGTTGCAGTTTGTTCTCACACATCACCTCGTCTTGGCGTTTTGGTAACATGGCAATTTACCCACAAACTGTACACTACTAACTTTACACCTATACTGCAATAATGGTGAATACTGTTGTGAACTTTAGCAATCCAAAAGTACTCCCATGTTTTTGTCGAAGTGAAAGATGTCATTGACCAACAAAGCTGCTGATTTATTGTCTTTATTATGAAGTCATAGGTGCATGGGTAGACACAATATTCCTACACAACATGCTTCTAAAGGTGAATTCATCTACAGTGCCAACAAAAGTTGTCTTTTTTTATATTAAAAAAATAAAATGTTTATTTTTATGGTGGCTTAGACTCTTTCCAAATTAATTGTTGGTTACAATGAAACGTAAATATTTGAATAAATTATTGGCAGTTTTCAACGAAAGACTGACGATGACTTAACATTGCGCCAGAGAGTGATAACCACTCACATAAACTGTCTCCACCAACAAAGTCCTTCCTATGACATAGTCTTCTAAAAAAAAAAATGAAAATGTATGTGCTGCACTCACCAATCAGCATCATTTTGTGATTTAATAAGTGTGTTCACTAAATTGAGTTTTTGCTGATTTTAGGAACGTAATGCTGAGGATGCCATTGAGGCGCTGAAGGAGTATGAGCCTGAGATGGGCAAAGTTTACCGGCAGGACAGAAAGACAGTCCAGAGGATCAAGGCTAGAGACATTGTTCCCGGAGACATTGTGGAAGTTGCTGGTAGGAAAACCCGCCTTATCATGGAAAAAAGTGCATGTGTTATTCGTTCAACATAAAGTTTACTAATATGTTACAAAGCAGATAACAGAGTTGTAAAATGTGCAAGGGAACATCTGAACTTCACTGACAACACACCAGAAAAAATTGAGAATTCTTTAGTACAGTGTGACGACACTGCTCTTAAAAAAAAAAGAAGCCTTTTCAGATGATCTTAGTGTATTAAGGTATACTTTTACTCATCTGTTTGGGTGTAAGCAGCATTCACATCGCATGTTGACTCTGCATGCTCAGTTGTGCTCATGCATGCTGATGTCCAGGCAACCCTCCCACACTTCTTACAAAAGGATCAATTGACTGACGTGTCTTTGGAACGTGGGAGTCTTTGAGCTCTAGTATTATCTTGGAACTGCGTTTAACCCTTAGCCTCTGAAGTGATGCAAAATCTTTGTGTGTAGTGCTTGCTATTATTTATAGCGAGTCCTAGATGGTTTGGATGGTGGAATGCTGTATTTATAGCAGGCACTGGTGAAGATGACAGGTGTCTGGTCTCAACCGTGTACTATATGCCTCCTTTGTTTAGTTTTTGGCACACATGGTGGGTTACATGAATCTGTAGTAACCTTGAGAAGGGCACGTTTTGTACATTATTGTGCGATACAGTTCATTTGAATTTTGTGGTGACATGTAGAATCTCTTGGCTTTGGTGTCAACAGCTTCAGGTGTAAAAAAAAAAATAAATAATGCAGCAAAACTAACTGCATGAATTCTAAAGCTTATCTGACTTCAAGATCTTTACAATATTAATTTTCAAGAATAGTTTTTTCCTGAACCTTCAAAGTAACTGATGTGCCTTGTCCAACAATTGGTACGTTTGCTTCTGAGCCAAGGTAGAGGACGTTGATGATTGTAGACTAGTTCACACAATGTCAACAATCGAAGTTTTTGCCCAATACGATAAGCGTCTTAGATGATGGATGGATTTGTTTTACCAGAGATAATTTTTACTCTCAGTATTTCATCCATATAAGTAGTGAAGAAATGAAGTCTCAAAAAATTACAAAATGAAGCCCAATATTAGATCTGCCTATACCAGCTAACTTTGGGCAAAAAATGAGGTACACCCTGGATTATGGTTGAACATTTTTGAAATATAATCTAATTTTGCAATTTAAATATTGCTGGCGTCGTGCCGAAACCTTTACTGTATTGTAAAAAATAACACCCACACACGTGGACTGACCAATAGTATACTTTTTTCTTTTTTATATACCAAATTTTGACTTATGAGGGTTTGGCCCGATTTTTTTTTTTTTCAAGCTCGTCTTCCAATGTATTTAGAATAAAATAGATTGAATAAAAAATAAAGATATATTATACTTAAATGTTTTGCTTGTGTAGGTTAGATGAAAGCTAAAACAACCCTGATTGAACTAGTGCTTTTGTGTCGTAACCCCCTCCACCCCACCCAATTGCAGCCTTTGCTATTTGAAAGTTGCGTTGTGATGTTGATTTTGAGTCAATTAATTACTTAGCCCTACCTTGAAAAAGTAACTATTTACAATTCACACTAGGGCTGCATAATATATCGATATTGTGGTATTGGCCCATGCAATATGCATATCGCAAAGACATGCAATGAGTTTCATATGCAATTTTATGCTTTTATCTGAATTTGACTAGATGCTAACTATGTGCATCGCCATCCAATAATGGAACATTATCGAGAGAATTACAATTAATTAAGTAAGAATACATTGAGTTAGTTCACTTTGCCGCATGAAATTTTTTTATTATTTCATTAGATAATAAAAATGTAATTTCTTTAGGTACATATCGCATATTGCATGTTTTTCTAATATCATGCAGCCGTAGTTAACACTCATATTAAGAGTCTTCACTGAACCTAACATTCATGTTTTTGGAGTGTGGGAGGAAATCCGATTACCTGGAGAGAAAATATCTGATATTGTTTCTCACTGAATTTAGTTCTTTCATCGACAGGTAGCAGTGTATGTTTCCAGGTTACATTTTTGTTGCTGGTAGCTTTCTGTCCTTTCACAGATCTCAGTGGGTTTGTTCTGAGCTGGCTGTGAGGTTGTTGGGCTGGTGGGTGGTACAGCTATGTGAGGAGGGCGGCAACGGGGAGGCTCTCATCTGCTCCTATTGTGTCCAAGAGAGATGGCCTTATAGGGAAGCACTTTGTGGTGAAGCTTACCCCTCCATGCTCAATGCACAATGACCCTACCCATCAGCACTGCACCCTCCACTAGGATTCCAGACACCGTGGATAGTATGTGGCATTTAATGTAGTCTGCCAAGCCTCCAGTGTCACCGAGGGGCTGCCTTTTGGCAAAGGTTCATGACTTGTCAGCAAGACTGAGATAAATGGCCCCATCTTGCTGACAGGCGCTGCCTGTTGGCGTTACATACCCAACTTTTATGTGTAGGTTTCATCCAAAACGAGTAGATAAAGGTGGCACAAGTTAGCTACCATTAACTAATACTTTATAGGGACAGGTATATGCTGCGATACTGTAACACAGTAGGAATCAAAGATGAGGAAAAAAGAAAGATATCGCTTTAACAATGACGGCATTCTTTTTTGTGCCATAAATGTTAGTCATTTATATTTTTCTACTGATGCTGTATTTTGTGGTTTTGTGTGTAGTCACTTAATTTAAATGTACAGTGGTCCCTCGCTACATTGCGGTTCACTTATTGCGGATTTACTCTATCACGGATTTTTATTTGGGTCCATAACATAATAAGTCAACATAGTACTATAGCGCCATTGCAAACAAAAGTCCACCAAATTATTGATAGTAACATTTTGACAAAAATGAGCATTAATATTCACACTCATATGCAAAAAGTATAATGAAACGAAACTTACGGCATTCCTGCCTGTTAATTCAATGCGGATGGCAGTGGATTGCATTTCCATACTGCTCGGTGAAGGTGGACATGTTCTTGTACTCGCAAACTGGATCCATCCCAAAAAATTGGTAAACCTTTTTTTTTAATGACAAAGAAATATTTTTAACCTTATTATTTAATGAACTTATTCGTATAGAAAAAGCCACACAACTCGTTTACTGTACAGTACAGCTATTTTTCTCATTAAATGTACCAAGTTAAAAAGTGTTTAGAAGGGTGGGAACGGATGTGTACCCCCCCCCCTTTTTTTTTTTACTACCTCTTCTTTGCGGAAATTCACCTATCGCGGGCAGGCATCAAACGGATCACCCATGAAAAGTGAGTGAACTCTGTAGTTTGCGTCTTTTCAAAACTTCTTCTCTGTAATATAGCAAATCAAATGTCTGTAGTGCAAACATCTTAACATTTTGGATACTGGATTACACACTTAATTTTGCCTCAGTCTGCCAAGCACCCTGTTAAATTTGACAAAAGCTTCTGTGGTCTTAGTTTTTGTTGCCATGGGAACGGCAACACAGTTACATGCTATGTGCAGACTGAGCTGGCGGCTGCTTAAGATTCATAACGGCAAAAGGCAAAGCTGAGATCTCAAGGAGACCTTGCTGTTATTGCATAACAGAAGTCAGATAAGTCCCAAGTGGTTTTGCATCTAAGTCAACACAATATGGAATTCAACCATATTGTCAGCTGTGTACATAAACACTGGGTTTTACTGATGAGATTGTTTTTGGGCTTGGTTTATTCCTGTAAGGTTGGTAGATGCAGTTGCTTTGGCCATATGTTAATCACTCTGCTCCTTCTCGGTACGCACTCTATTTCCTGAACACTTCAGTGGAGTCAGGGTCCTGCTCAGTATAACATGAATGTGAAGCAAAATGTTTGGTATTCAATGCCTGGAAGTCCACATTTTTATGAGTCTCGAGCAATTAAAGGGATCTGCTTATAACAAGCAGCTTTACATTTGTAATCTGTGAGTGAAAAATTGCGTTTTTGCACCTCATATATATTAGAGGTTAATCAATCATCAAATTAATCGACAACTATTTTAATAATAGAGTACCGGTAGTTGTTTAAAGCCATTGTTTAACTCATTCACTCCCAGCCATTTTCACAGAAGCGATCCCCTTCACTCCCGGCCGGCTGTTTTACTGGATTTTGACAGATTTTGCAAGGCCCACAGAATATTGTGTTTTATTGCTATAAAAACATTGAACCTACCAAAAGAAAGATTAAAGTCTCTTCTTTCATCACGAAAAAAAGTATACTTCTATCTGTTTCCGTTTTGCAGCAATTAGCATTAGAATATAGCTAAGTTTCATCATTATTCACAAATCTATTTAAAATTGTGAGTAATTGAGTTTTTTTTCAACATGGCCCTGGTTCATCTCATTTGCTCTGCTGCTACCTGCTGGCCGTTTGTGTAATAACTACCATTTATTCAACCATTCTTTGCAGTTGAGAGGCTGCATCAAAGCCTTCTGTATGCCCTAGCATAATAAAACACAAAAAACATATAAATACATCTTTGTGACACTTAAAACATTTAAAATAGAACTTATTTATACGTTTTTGGGAGCAAATGAGTTAAGATAAAATTGTCCAAATACTCTGATTTCAGCTTCTCAACAGTATTCATATTTTGGTTTCTGTAGTCATTCATGAAAGCAGGCTGATTATAATGGTTATGTAATACACTTCAAAGCAAATAGAATAATCAACTCTAAAAACACATTGAAAAGCAAAACTGCGAAGAGGCGTTCAAGTGGCAACGCGCTTAGGTCACCTATGCACAGGAAGTTAGAGGCGAAAGCATATAATTTATACATGTATTTAAGGCAAGTTGTAAAATGTCTGAAGTCCTCTTTTTTGTTTAACAAATTTATAACATCATAAATCATGCTGTTTCTACTAAGTACTATCTCAAATGTTCTCCAATTTCTATACTGTAAATGTGTAGGATCGTATGCCGAGAAACGAGTAATATGGCGGCCTCGCAGATTCAAAAGTCTTGGCTTATCGGCTATCCAGTTCAGATCAGCGGTTCGCCTTCTACGCTGATTCTTTCTTCTACGCTTTCTGTTAACTCCCTGTGGCTGCACTCCAGCGCCACTCCAGACTTGGTATATACATTACAGCCGTTAAACGTCCTCAGCGTCTTCTTTTGGACACATGCACGTCTTGAAACGTTTCTGTGTGTACAAGATTTTTTTGAGGAACAAAGCCGTCTTTGCTTCCATGTGAACCAGGCCTAAAGCAGTGTTTCTCAGCCCTGGTCCTCGGGGCACACTATTCAGTCTGTTTTCCATGTCTCCCTATTCCAACGCAGCTGAGGATCATTATCAGGTTTGCTGATGAGCTGTCTTTGGAATCACCTGTATTGGAGTAAGGACACATGGAAAACAGGCTGGATAGTGTGCCCCGACGACCAGGGCTGAGAAACGCTGGTATAAAGAATATTAGGGCGCACTCACACTAAGGCCACTAAAGTCCAGTAGTGTGAGTGCAATCGATCCGCCTACGGTTCAGATCCCCAATTCAGCACGATTGGGAGAGGTGGGCCAGAACGGTACGGTTGGCTGCACATGCGCAAAACCGCGGCGGCTAAACGTAACCATGACGTGTACGTACGTGCGACGTGTATAGCGAGCGACCTGAACTGTTGACCATACAACAACCAGAGTGTCCCTAGCAGAGAAATGGCGGCAACAAAGGGCTCACGTTGGTCTGATGATGAAGTGCAGTCCCCCATGATGACATCTTCTTGCGTGAAACAACGTTATGACGTATATTTTGGAGGCAACTGGGCTCGGGCACGGTTTGGTTACAGTAATGTGAGTGTGGGCTGGAGGAGGAGAGGGGAAGGGGGGGCAATCAGGCTTCAGTACGGTACGGAAGAAATGGCCCTAGTGTGAGTGCACCCTTAGTCTCATTCCTAGTCGTTTATGCTGCATGCCAAAATGCTAGCTGCTCAAGTGAAGTTTCACAATGACTGTTCATTTTAAAGTTTGCTGCTAAACACAATGTGAATTAAAAAAATAAAGACTCTTGATTATATATGAAAAGGAAAGAAATTGTAATTATAGGTGATGTCTTATTTTCTCTTTTGTGTTCATAATTGCTCTTTAACCAAGCAAACATATGACTACTTGATTATTTGATAAAATTTTCAGTAGGATACTCAAATATTAGCTGCAGTGCTACACCTTCCCTGTTATATTGTCATATTTTTATTGTTTACTAAAACCGTTGCTATGGGTCAACCTGCAAAAAATTACTCCTCAAAATTCTGAAGTTGCTCCTTAGAACCACTGAGTCGCAGAACAAATGTGTCAAAACGTGTGTTTAAACAAATTGCAGTTAGTTGCCAATGCCAACATACATTTTCATTTGGAGAGCAAGTTTTCATTGAGGGGTGGTTGTTGAAGAAAGGCTGCTTCGGAAAGCTGTCATGTCGACTCTTGTGTAATGGCCCCCTTGACTTGACAGAATGTCAACCTTTTGTCCTGCTGCCATCAGCACATGGACCGGACCCTCCTGGCTGCCCCCGAGGAAGCCTGGCCAGCCGGCTAAACCTCATGCTGCGTCCGAACACACGGCAGGGGCAGGTGCCAGTCAAAGCTGCCAGCTTACGTTGTGCCACTGCCTCGCTTGCTGTTGAAAGGTCTATTTAAAAGGCACCTCTGTGAGTCATACTGGGTGCAATGTATCACCAAGCCTGAACTCTATGGACCTCATCACCTGTTGGCAAACACAGAGGTGCAAAAGTGTGGATGGCTGATGAGATGCTTGGACCGCTACCAAGCAGGATGTTGACACAAAACGACAGCTGATTTACACACGCACTTACTCAGAGCAGGCCTGCAGTGTACCAAAGACCCTGGACAATCCCAGTGTTTCTTAAAAAAAACCGAACTCAGCTGCAGGCACCATTGTTGGAAAGTCAGTCTAAGAAGCAGTCTTTCATCAAAAGTAATGAAGACAGGAAGTGTTGCATAACCACAGAGGATAGGCAAAAAAATGCCACGTACGGTTAGTTCCTGTAATGAAGCTCAAGGTAACATAAATTGAATTTTGAAGTGGAAATTTGCAACTGTTGACATTGATTACAAAAGTATATTTGTGTGTGTATATAATATATCCATCCCAACATGGAGCATTGGTACAGTAGGCTGACCTTTCCATGAGCCAGGATTAGTGACCTTCTCAGAAGTGAAGCTTTTATTGTTCTAGTGGTTCCGTGTTTGGATGCTACTGTGTTAGACGTCAGTCCTTCTGAGAAATGTTGTCTGTCTGGATTGGACAATGGCTGCTGACAGATCAACCTTTCTGGCACCACTCTGAGGACACTTAATGAGTTGCCAGTCATCTACCTTCTCCAAGGATCACAAGTGAAGCACCAATCCCTATGTGTTGTTCAAGCACACAGAACTTTAAAAAGGCTGAAAACAGACAGTGACAACAGTGAAAATAGACACCGGCCTGTTAATGGAATGTATTATGATGGTTTGTATTCTAAGTACAGTATCGAGTAGAGGGCTATGTCCTTTTGTCTCTTCTTGTGTTGTCGCATTGATGTGGAGACAGCTGCCATCATACGCCTACATTTAAACCTGATCAGAGCATTGGGGAAGATATTGGAATACTTTTTCCATTTTTGGCTTTGTACATTGTTGGGTCCTTCCCATCTCTAAAGGTCACATTGGTTTTATATTACAATAATGATTCCCTTGTATAGGCTCAGCATTTACAGTGGCATGAAAAAGTATTTGCCGCCGATTTTCAATTTTTGTTTTGTTTTTAGCATTGTTGCATTTTTAGCATTTTTTTTTAATCCGATTTTGATATCTCCCAAGTATAGTGAGTGAGCTCCACCTATTCACTGGAAAAGTGACTGAGTCCGCCATAACTAGCAAAAAAATCTTCCAATATTTGCTGCCCCACACTTCCAAAATGGGTTTGTAATTGTGTGTAGACTCCACAAGGTGGCAACAAAACATTTAAAACGGAGTATCATAAAGCACAAACATGCATCTAAAATGTGCGCAATCATTAACCCAATAAATAATTGTTTCAGAAACTTCGACCCAAAAGTGAGCTACGGTCAGAGCCACTAAACTGGGAACAGCGGTGAACCTTCTGAGGAGTTGTCAGCCTATCAAACATACTCCAATATTTGGGCACAGTGCAAGTTGGTGCAAATGCCGGTTTAACTGTGCGCAGAGACGAGCGACACCAATTGTTCACTTTCGCTTTTTTTTTTTTTTTTTTTAATAAATAGGCCAAATTGCAAACTAAACACCCAAGGCACTTTCGTCTGCTACCCCACTCTGCTCCACTCATGCAACATGTGGACTAATTGAAGGCGATTGACTTCAAAGAGCTGCTTGTTAAGTACAATGCAAGCTGCATGTCTCTTCTGATGATCCTTTCAATTAATTGATTTATATGTTTCAGAGGGTTTGATGCACGCTGTTTTCATATCATAAATTAAATATATCTGCCACACTTAACCCCGTAGTTCAGAATATGTGTGCCTGCACGTTAGTCAAATTCACTAAGATTGCGTACTATTACCAGGGGTGTCAAATGTACGGCCGGTGGGCCAGATCAGGCTTAAGGCATTTAATCAGTTTCGTGAAATGATCTCGTAATATCGGACCAATTCATCCAACGGCCAAAAGCAAAACCTAAAAATGTGTATTTTTACAAGTAATCCTCAGATGAGGAATGCAACTTGTACACAGATTTGACTTGGGTGTCATTATTTTACACACAACTTTAAAGTTACGGTTTGCTGAATATTAAGCTGCGTCAGTTATTACGCTTCATTGCAGCTACGCGGTCTACAATATAGAGCCTCATAAGTGCGTGACTTATCCAGGCTTATGGCAGGGAACCCGTGGAAGGAGAAATACCCTTAAGAAACAACAGTGCAAAGGAAGATGTGAAACAACCTAGACCAAGCAAAACAACATCATGCCGCTTTACCATTTCAGGATTTGTACAAGTTTTTGTGAGTAATGGAATGGTGAATTCTGCTATCAACCAGAAAGTCTTGCAGGCAATCGTCAGGCCATGAGTGGTCTTGGTCTATCTATTGTATGCAGAAGGAGGACGACGCATGCTAGCAGGTCCACCTGTGAATAGCTCAAAGAAACAAAAGCTAAAATCCAATTGAGATGTTGTGCTATGCTGGAAAATCCTACACTATGACTGAGTTGAAACAATTCTGTGAAGTGAGCCAAAATTCCTCCACAGCAGGCTTCCCCAATCCTAGTCCTTGAGGGCCGGAATCCTGTTTCCATCCTCCCAACACACCTGATTCATACTATAATCGGCTCATCAGCAAGCTCTGCAGAAACCTGATAACGGTCCTGAACTTTAGAATCAAGTGTGTTGGAGGGCTGAAACATCTAAGCTTCAGGACACCAGTCCTGCTTCACAGCATCGTGAAAAGACTCCTCACCATTTATTACAAATGCTTGATTTTAGTTATTGCTAACAAGAGTTCAGAGTGCAATTACTTTTTCATAATGGACCTGTCAGATAGGTTTGGATTTCCCCCCGCTTTATATTAACTTGGGTTGTCTTTTTGAGCTGTTGAAATTGATTTTATGATCTGAAAAACCGAAGAGTTAATGATTGCCAAAAAAAAAAAAAACGGCAAGGGGCAAATTGTTTTTCATTGCACTGTAGGTACTGTCTTGATGTCTACATGCTTACAAGGCATTCTTAACAGTCTTGTCTTATATTTGCTGTTGAACACGGGGTGAGTGTAGCCTTACACAGTGCATATAGTTTGAACTTGAGCCACTTCCCCAGTTTCATGTTATGCAGCATTAGGAAGCTGAATTGGGTCGCCACAATCCCAAATTGGTCTTTTCCTTTGAGACAAGCCATTTATGGCTCACAAGTCCTCCATCCATTCCCTCCTTTCCTTGGCTCTCTTTCTCCTTTCCTGCAGTGATGTCAGCACTGCCCAAGGCCGTGTGACAACCCCTCTGCGATTAGCTTCCACTTCCTCCATTTAGATTACACAACCACCAAGTTACCACCTGCAGATTTTAGCTCATATCTGTTCAATTGGTTCATTTTGTTAGTAAACACCAGGGGCTGGACTCGCTCCTAAAATCCAATTCACTTATGGTGCCAACGTCAGCGAACGAATTCCGGCTGGATTCGTAATTTTATATGACGTATTTCCAGGGGGAGAAAGACGTGTTTTTTTCTGGAAAATAAATAAAATGTGGCCTAAATACATAAATAGGAAATGGAGACTTTGTTGTTGTAACTATGGAATAGTTGTTTTTTTAAGTTTCAAATGGTGTTTCCCACACCGTGTTAATACTTGGGTGGGCCACCCAAGTGAACTGGCCATCACCCAAGAAGTTTTCAAGAAAATGTATTTTAAAATATATTTTAAAAAATTAAATAAAATGTGTCGCGACCAGATATCCCGCATGTAATGTTAGTTCTCCGTCACTTTGTGGCTCGTGAGGCTAGAGGAGACGTAGAAACAGGACTGAGACACGCCCAACCCCCAACCCCGCCCGCCGGTGTGCACCCACCCAAATAGATTTAAAATCTGTGGGAAACACTGAATGGCTTACCATTTAAGTAGAATCTTATGTTGCATTGTGGCCAACAGTAGAATCTGGGTCAATAGCAGTTGTAAAACTGTAGTAAATAGTCCTCGCGGGCAAAAATCCTGAATGCTGGATGGGTTTGCCTACATCAGGGGTAGGCAAACCTGCATGTTTTAGATGTCTCCCTCCTACATAGACCAGGGTTGCCTACTCCTGGGCGTCGACATGCTACTTGGCACAGACACCATAATAGCTTTAGGGCAAGCCGTGTGTTTGGCTCCAGTCATTTCATTGAACGCTTTAGCGATTTTGATGTGGACTGGTTTGTTACAAACATCAGACATGCAGCTATGATACAAGACACGTGTCATTTTATCATTGGGGCTTTTGCAGAGACAACCGTGGGACCTTGTTCAACACGGCGCCACACTGAGTGAAGGCTTAATGTATAGAAATGTACGCGTTTTGCATTTCTTTTCTAAAAGATAGGATCGTCATTCCCCATACTGTTTCAAATTGTCTTGTGCAGCTTGCCAACTTTTGTTGCACTGTTGCCGTTTGAACTCGAGGAAAAAAAAGCCCGAGGATATCACGCACATTTCTGTTTCCTTTACGTCACATCACCGGAGAAGATTTGCAGGGTGCCATGAAACAATCCAGAGCATTGTCAAAAGAGCAACAGGTATAATTGCACGTGTATGAACTCCCAGGGTTGGTGGCGAGTCCAGGTCCAGAAATTAAAAACCCTGAAACAGCTTGTCTTTAGCCACAGGGGCCTCTACTCAACAGGCGGAGACAAGCTTGCCTGACAGTTGAGTTCACCTGTGACTGAAACCAATCTGTGGCGGGGTTTTTACTTTGTGGACCTCGATTCCCCAACCCTTTGTGGAAACCAAGCACATTATCTTTTAAGATGCATCAACTAGTGTTCCCACAGGGTTGACGTCTGAAACTGTCATAGAAAATGGAATTGTGCTAGTTACCATGTAAAGAAAATGCAGATTCCGGTGCCGTCACACCAGTGGTGATTCCTCTAAGACTGCAAAATATCAACTCCTTCACCCCACAAAAAAAATGTGAAATATGAACTGCTATGTATTTCGTTTATGCGCTAGAATACCTTCATCTTTTGTAAAAAATCTGCTCCTTATCACCGGTTTAAACTGACATGACTTACTTCTCATTCATAACCGCTGCGCAACGGCACTTTGACAGTCGGACGCTGAGCTTCCACTGCTTCTCTGCGGAAGTATTGAGTGGGTTGTTTCACTGCGCAAAACTGGACTGGGCTTTATCCTACCCCTCGGACACTCAGAGTCTCTGAGAGTCAATGAGGCAGTGAGCTGGCCCGGACACTCGGCTTCTGCATGATGATTGGATCATTTGTCTGAAGCGGAATTGACAGTGAAATAAGCAAACCAGCAATCTTGAAATATAAAATACTACCACTGGAGACTTGACCAATTCTCAGCGACTTTGTCTTTGTTAAAAATGACTGCGGTTTCTTTCACTAACGAGCAACCCCTTCCCCGACTCACAGCCAGTCAGTCAGACAGTACCCTCGCTGCTGCACCTACTAGCAAGCTGCCACCATGGCAGGTAATATGAATTTTGTCGACCGGATTTTGGTGAAGCCATTTGATAGTCTTCCTTACTAAGAAATAAATGGAGTAAATAAACATAATGGTTTGGACAGAAAAAAAAAGGGCTTCCCAGCCACCACTGGGTTCGACCATCTGATCTCGGGTCTGCAAATTACAACCCATTCGTGCACAGCACTAGTACACACATAAAGCATAACGACAGACAAGAGGAGCAGTGGCATAAACCAAATCACCACCAATGGTTTCATGCTATAGGAAAGGTGCTTGACGTTTTTGCACTGATATGTTATGGTATGATATGTTTTGGTTTCAGTTGGGGACAAAGTGCCTGCTGATATCCGAATATGTTCAATCAAATCAACAACTTTGAGAGTGGACCAGTCCATTCTAACTGGTAAGTTGATCAAGCCTATTGAAGACCTTTGACTGAAATGTAATTTGACATTTGCAGTCTAAATATCTTCCTTGACTAAAATAGTTGTTGAAGAATAAAACACTTGAATCTAGTCACCACTGCATGTAGATACATTTAAGATGATCCCCTGTTTTGATGGCAAATTGTCTGTTGTCTTAACAATGAATCCTGTGCTTGTCTTTGCAGGAGAGTCTGTCTCTGTCATCAAACATACAGATCCTGTGCCTGACCCTCGTGCTGTCAATCAAGACAAGAAGAACATGCTATTCTCTGTTAGTGTACTTCTCCACCAACTATGGAACATCTTATTGACATTGTTTTGTCAGTCAATGTCAAAGGGAAAATATTAAATTGTTTCTAATTTCAGGGTACCAACATTGCGTCTGGGAAGGCTGTGGGTGTGGTGGTGGCCACGGGTGTTTACACAGAGATTGGTAAGATCCGTGACGAGATGGCAGCAACTGAGCAGGAGAAGACCCCCCTGCAACAGAAACTGGATGAGTTTGGCGAACAGCTTTCCAAGGTCATTTCCCTCATCTGCATTGCGGTGTGGATAATCAACATCGGCCATTTCAACGACCCTGTGCACGGGGGCTCCTGGATCCGTGGGGCTGTCTACTACTTCAAGATTGCCGTGGCGCTGGCTGTGGCCGCCATCCCGGAAGGTTTGCCTGCCGTCATTACCACGTGTTTGGCTCTGGGCACCCGCCGCATGGCCAAGAAGAACGCCATCGTCCGCAGCTTGCCATCAGTGGAAACTCTGGGCTGCACTTCTGTCATTTGTTCGGACAAGACTGGAACTCTGACCACCAATCAGATGTCTGTCTGCAGAGTAAGTCTCATTACAAAGTTGTTTTGTCCTCCGATGTTTGAATAAGATGCTCAGTTGCCCAACCGACCGTTACGGCTTGCTCAAGTGACACTGTGCAAATAAATACTGTTCCCCTTGTGATCACGCTGCAGGTTATTTAGCCATAAGGTAACATGCAGGCACTTGTCTTTCCTCCATTAAGCAGTTGGATGACTTTCTTCTCTTATGTAACCTTGCTGACCTTGCGTCATCAAGCTGAAAAGCAGCCAAACAGTGCTTCCGTTGTCTCTTTGTGATAAGATTGATTTGTTATTGTAAAGAAAAGACTTTACTTGCCTGCTCAGTAATTCATTTGAGCTTTAAACGTTGTCATTAGAAGTTGTTTTGCTTCTTTGATAAAAAAAAAGAAAAGAAAAAGCAGTTAAGTGTGCAAATATTTACCAAAGTGTCACTGGAAATTATTCATAATGAACTTAATATGAAGGCACTAGAGATGAAATTATATGCACGCACACATACAAAGATAACTCTAAAGGTGTTTTTGCTAATGTACTAGGGCTGGGTTTAAAATAATAGAATAATCAATATCAAATCAATTTTCCTTTTCAAGCCCGATATATCGAGTCATAAAGCTATGAATCGATTATTTTGATATATTTTTCCCATAAATTCTTTAAAAATAAAATTTTCAAAGGTCTTTTTTTCCCCATCTTACTGTTTTCTTGAAACTTACTGTTCACATGAATTTAAGTATTTTCTTACATTTGTGAGAGACCCAACTTATTGCACTTTAAGACTATTCACTATCTTTTTCATTTATATTTACCGGTACAATTATTGAATTGAGCCTGCAATTGGCTGGCAACCAGTTCAGGGTGTACCCCGCCTACTGCCCGAAGCCAGCTGGGATAGGCTCCAGCAACCCCCGCGACCTTTGTGAGGACAAGCGGTTAGGAAAATGGATGGATGGATGGAATTATTGAATTGGAATTCTGAAAATATTTTTATCTCATCCTTGCTGATGTCAATGTTTGTGTAACACTTAAGTGATTAGAACTCGTGTTACTTTCATTAGTAAACTAAATAATTTGATGAGTTACTTTGGACTTTTATATTTGTGGAGTTCTTATCATGTCCTTGACATTTAGGAAGAATTGATGTGTCTTAGTTAATCTATATCGGATTGAGTTGAAGTAAATCGAATCGATTGAGGAAATTAGAATCGTTACCCAGCCCTATCACATACTACTTGAAATTTAATTGGAATATTCAGTTTTACTATTAACCAACCAAAAGTGAGACCCAATTACTTGTCGTTGTCTTCAAATCTGATCGTAACCTCCCTAGATTTTCTTTTAGTTTTAGTGGGTGTTTTCCCAGTAGTCGTGATAGATTTTAAAGTGACTAGTTTATGATCATAATTAATTTCTTGTCACCCCTGTGTGTTTGTATGATGCCTGTGTGAGAGGAAGGATAAAACATCTTCCTTTGCACTGTTGTTTCTTAAGGGCATTTCTCCTTCCACGGGTTCCCTGCCATAAGCCTGTGTGTTTACTTCCGTCTCGTATACGGCAGCAAGCCACCATCTGAAAGAGAGACTAATATAATAGCACAGGCTGAAAGAAGCTCTGCCGCTGAGGTTCAATTGGGATTAGTCAGGCTTCTGCTGCCACCTGCTGTGTCTTCAATGGTGTCTCCCACCTGTGTTTGTCCGACGTTAATACAGTCTTTTGAATTTCCAGATGTTCATTCTCCACAAAGCTGAAGGTGAAAGCTGCTCTTTGTCTGAGTTTACCATCACAGGTTCGACGTATGCGCCAGAGGGGAACGTGTGAGTATTTTAAGGGACGTGACAATTGATTTTCAGTGATGATAGATTGAATGTGATGCTGACTGAGGTGGATGTACTGCACGTTTCCCACAGATACCAGGACGGCAAACAAGTCAAATCCTCTCAGTATGATGGTCTGGTGGAACTGGCCACCATCTGTGCACTTTGTAATGACTCATCGCTGGACTTCAATGAGGTTTGGACTGCAACAAACTCACCTTTTAAAATTCACAGTGTACACTTGGTGCGCGTAAGAAATGAGACACATAACACACATGACTTGATTGTTGAGGACAAGCAAAAAAAATGTTTTCCCATTATTGTTCCCGATCTGTAATGTAAGTGTGTGAGATTTGTCATAGAATTCCCTCCCTCAACAGTGACGCACTTGGTGCAGCGCACAGCTGCCTGCTGATGTGAAACAGGAAGCTGATTGGATGTAAATGAATATGCCACACCCCTTCATTTAATATCACTTCCGCCTTAGTCACTACTGTTGTTGCTGGCAATACAAATTGTTCCCGGATGTTTGTGTAATTGAGCACTTTGGCACACTGCATCTTGATTTGTCGACATGTGATCACACCGAGAGCAACCCTGTACAAATAGCAAGGTCATATTTACTGTGAATAAGATCAACCAAATTCCACATGGACTGTAGTGGTATGGCAAGACCTGAAGTCAAAAAGCTAAATAGTAGTGACATAGAGCTAAAGAGCGACATCTAGTGTTTAATTTTTTACACTGCTTATCTTCATGTAGGTTGGCGTTGAGCTTGTGAATTGCAATCCCAGCTGATTTGGGGTGAGAAGTGAGGTCCTGTACACTTTGGACTGGTCACTAGCCAACTGCAGAATAATGTGAACCTTATTATATGTTATCGTGAACCAAAAGCGCTTTTGTATTGGTTTGTGTGGGCATGCTGTGGGTTGCTTTATGCACTGCGTCTGTGAGCTCTCATTATATTCTGTATGTATGTCTGTAATGGAGTTCTTTAGGCCTCTATCCTAAACCCACTACTATTCTCTATATATTGTAAGAGGTTATAGTGCAGGTGGAGCCAGTTTTCAATTTTATGCAAATAATATCTAAGGTTGAAATTTGGAATTTAATTTCAGATATACCGTAAGTTTTTTTTCTTTCCTACCAGAAGATTACTGCTACACTTGTAGCTGTCCTTGATTACGATAACCTTTTAAAGAGGAAGTCAACCTTAAACATTCCTTGACAAGAATATGTTATATGTGACCTCACTAGTCTAAACATGACATTTTGATTAATATTTCATTTGTAGGATAGGAATTATGCAGCAAAATCTAGCCGTTTTCCCCCCATCTCAGGGGGCGGCCATTTTGCCACATGCTGTCGACTGAAGATGACATCACAGTTGCTCAGACAACGACCAATCACAGCTCACCTGTTTTCTGAAGCTAAGCTGTGATTGGTTGTTACCTCAGACCTGAGCATCTGTGATGTCATTTTTACTCGACAGCAAGTCGCAAAATGGCCGCCTTCTGATATTGATAAAAACGGCTGGATTTTGGTGTTTCACTCATAATGAAATGTTAACCAGAATACCGTATTTAGACTAGCGGGGCTGCAGAAATGGCTCCTAATATTTAGTACTCTCTCGGGTAACCAACATATTAGACAAAACTCTCTATGACTGTTATGCAGTATGGTTGATTTTTAAATACTGGAACATAGAAAATAAAAAATCTGAATATTAAATCCGTTTTAGGTGAAAGGAGTATATGAAAAGGTTGGCGAGGCGACAGAGACTGCACTGACATGTCTGGTGGAGAAGATGAACGCGTTTGACACTGAAGTCCACAACTTGTCCAAGATTGATCGAGCTAATGCCTGCAACTCCGTGAGTGACACCAACTTCCTCCCTGCTCACGTTGCATGCAGCAAGTTTTCTTACTATCGCTATGGGAAATTCAGGTGATCAAACAACTGATGAAGAAAGAGTGCACGCTGGAGTTCTCCAGAGACAGGAAGTCCATGTCTGTCTACTGCACTCCCAACAAGTCTCGTTCTTCCTTGGGGAAAATGTTTGTCAAGGTATACTTTGACATAACACATAAGTAACCGGTTTGGTCTCCTTCTGTGGCAAACATTTGAACCTCTCTTTCAGGGAGCACCGGAGGGTGTTATCGAGAGATGCACCCATGTCAGAGTGGGGAACAGCAAGGTCCCGATAAGCAAAGCCATCAAGGAAAAGATCATGTCTGTGATTCGTGAATACGGGACCGGTCGGGACACGCTGAGGTGTCTGGCTTTGGCTACTCGAGACAGCCCGCCCAAGATGGAGGACATGATACTGTCCGATCCCACCAAATTCTCCGAGTATGAGGTGACTGCTGGATCTATAGCAACTGGGGATGGGCATTGACAAAATTGACTGTGGAATAGTGGTTAACCCGTTTGCCTCGATGTTTGGCGGTTCAGGGTTTGAATCTCTGCACCATTCTTACCCACGACTGTTAATTAGGGATAGTTTCCAAATCCAGAAAAATCTGATGAATTCTTAAGAATTGATGATTATGCCCATCCCTAATAACCTCAGAGAAAAATTTGGAGTATTTTTTTTTTTGCTGCAGAGTAGAAACATTGTGTTCACCCTGTGTCCAGTTGGACCTGACCTTTGTCGGCTGCGTGGGCATGCTGGACCCTCCCAGACAGGAGGTGGCGGCGTCCATCAAGTTGTGCCGCCAGGCCGGCATTCGCGTCATCATGATCACCGGGGACAACAAAGGCACAGCCGTGGCAATCTGCCGGCGTATCGGCATCTTCTCCGAGGATGACGACGTGGACCAGATGGCCTTCACCGGGCGAGAGTTTGACGACCTGCCGCCCAACGCCCAGCGTGACGCCGTCACCCACGCTCGCTGCTTTGCACGCGTGGAGCCTTCACACAAGTCCAAGATCGTCGAGTTCCTGCAAGGATTTGATGAGATCACGGCTATGGTATGTTACCTCAAACGTGTCCGTAACATGAGTTTTGTTAGTTTTCCTGCTATAATTGCTTTTCAATTTCTCACACTTATCAACTTTTTGCTTTAACTCATTCACTGCCTGGCGGATATACATGCCAATCGCAGTGAATGAGCAATGTTTGTCACTTGATTTCAATTTTGCCTTCTCTCGATCATTAAAATATAATGACTGAAGAAAAATGATTAATGTGCAGAAGGCCGTGGCGCGTCTACAAGTTCCCTACATTGTGAAAGGACCCTAAATGTCCCATGTAGCTTGTAGCTAGCACAAAACGAATCAGTGTGATTCTGCCATCTCTAAGCTTCCTTAAAACTCATTCACTCGCAGCCATTTTCACTAAAACAATCCCCTTCACTCATTTTCACTTCACTGCATTTTGACTGATTTTGCAAGACCCACAGAATATTGTGTTGTATTGCTATAAAAACATGAAACCGACCAAAAGAAAGATTAAAGTCTCTTCTTTCATCAGGAGAGAAAGTATATTTCTATCGTTTTTGCAGCAATTAACATTAGAATATGGCTAAGTTTCATCATTATTCACAAATCTTTTTAGAATTCTGGGTAATTGAGGGTTTTTTCAAGATGATCCTGGTTCATTTCCTATGCTTCTGTATGCTCTAGCATTAAAAAAAAGCAAAAAAACAACGTATAGATATTTCTTTGTGACACTTAAAACATTTAAAAATAGAACGTATTTGGGAGCAAATGAGTTAATGACACTCCAGTTAGAGTTAAGTGTAAAACAAAACACATAATAAGGAGAATTACATACAGTGTGTATTTTAATACAAAACATGCTTCATTTTTAACACATCGCAAGCCTAGCGCTAATGCTAATGCAAGTGAAATGAGGATCCCATTCAAATGCTAACAGAAAGGTAGCATCAACTTCGGGAGTAATGGTCCTTCAAATAACAAATATTCACACACAAATGCTTTGGAATCACATTTAACACTATTCAAAGGCACAAATTCCCAATTTGTGAAACTCGAATTACAGTATTTTAATAAGAATTCAATCGCAACCTTCTTCTGTTTTTATTGTAAGCATATACACTAGTGTTTCGTCGTTCACGTACGTTTTGTTAAAAAAACTAATCTTTTCAGTGAACGTGAGTGAACGGATCACTTCCTGAAGTGATTCGTTCTTTTCTCAGTTCATTTGCGCTCAGCCACGGTCATGTCGTCATTCTTCACGAACGACCAATCAGCAGCCAGCGTAGACAAACGATTCGATGAACGGTTCTTTTTAATGAATTGATTCTAAAGATTCAGTTCACTTAAAAGAACTGTCATGCCCATCACTAATGTACACCATGGATGCATGGCACCACACTGCCCCTAAGAGGCCAAAACATGCAGGAGCACCTAGTATTTGTTTTGCAATTACAGTATTTTTATGTGACTTTTTTTTTTTATTATTATATCCAAAGACTTTTTTTCTTCTTGATATTACCAACGTTGTTGGTATGCCATTAGGAAATGTGTGTTGGGTCATTGACATAGCATAAAATACAATCCCTGAGGTCCCAGGTTAGCCCACTAAATCCCCAGACTTGTGAAAATAATGAGGGTAATGTAATGCTTTAGTCTGAAAATTTAGAATGAAAATGCAAGAGGCTTGAATTTAATTGGATATTTATAAGGTTATATTGTTATACTAGACAAAAAGAATAGTGTTCAAGAATAAAAGGTTCAACGTGAAGGGATGAATGGGCGTAAAACTATGATCATAGTTTTGAGTAGTAGTTTCAATCAATAACTAATTTGTTTTATTAATCATGATTTCAATCTCAATCAAAAATGATAGTGATTTATTATTTTTCCCATAATCGTCCAGCCCTAAGTAAATCTTAAGTTTGGTGAGTAATGGAATGGCGCCATGTTTGTCCGCAGACGGGAGATGGTGTGAATGATGCCCCCGCCTTAAAGAAGGCGGAGATTGGCATCGCCATGGGCTCTGGCACTGCCGTGGCCAAGTCAGCCTCTGAGATGGTCCTCGCCGATGACAACTTCTCTTCTATTGTGGCAGCTGTTGAGGAAGGTCGCGCTATATATAACAACATGAAGCAGTTCATCCGGTACCTCATATCCTCCAATGTAGGCGAAGTTGTCTGGTAAGTTCTTTTCCAACGTTACTTCTGTTTGTCATCCCGCCATGTTGACGTTTCCTTCCTCTCCTGCTAGCATCTTCCTTACTGCAGCACTGGGCTTCCCCGAGGCACTGATCCCAGTTCAGTTGCTGTGGGTCAACCTGGTGACCGACGGCCTCCCCGCGACCGCCCTCGGCTTCAACCCACCGGACCTCGACATCATGGAGAAGGCTCCCCGCAATGCCAAAGAGCCGCTCATTTCCGGATGGCTCTTCTTCCGATATCTGGCCATTGGCGGTGAGTGTCGCGGCCGCAGTCTTTGTGCGTTTCGAGACGGCGGAAGTCGTTTAAAGACGCGCGTGCGCTTTTGGCGTATTTGCTCGCAGGCTACGTCGGCGCCGCCACGGTGGGAGCCGCGGCTTGGTGGTTTACGCTCTCGGATGATGGGCCTCAGGTCACACTGTACCAGCTGGTAGGCGCGCACGATCGTCAATAGCTGCAGCCCCGAACCCAAAAGGTTCATCTTCTTCATCTTTCTATGCAGAGTCACTTCCTCCAGTGTAGCCCAGACAACCCGGACTTTGACGGCCTGGACTGCGAAGTGTTTGAGTCCCCGTACCCCATGACCATGGCCCTGTCTGTCCTCGTTACTATTGAGATGTGCAACGCTCTCAACAGGTACAAAAGCTTCCGGGTGCAAAAGCAACATTTGTACACAATGATCCTCATCTTCTTCTTCCCAAAGTCTGTCAGAAAACCAGTCCCTGTTGCGGATGCCTCCTTGGGAAAACATTTGGCTGCTGGGGGCCATCTGCCTCTCCATGTCCCTGCACTTCTTAATCCTCTATGTGGAGCCTCTACCAGTAAGTCTGAAGTTTAAAAAATCACTAGATGAGTCATACAACAAACAGTATACAGCCCCTCACTTTTCTGCAGATATTTAATTATATCTTTTCATGGGACAACAATGAAGAACTGACACTTTGGCACAATGGAAAGTAGTCATTGTACATCTTATACAACTCAAAATACAGCGGTTATTCAATTAAACCCCTGGCAATGAAAATGTGTACACTCCTAAATGGAAATGTCTAAATTGAGCACAATTGGTCCAAAATAATAATCATGATTATTTTTTTGATTGAGATTGAAATCACGATTAACAAAACGATTATTCATTAAATTTAAAACTTAATATTTTTTCAACTACTCAAAACTATGATCATAGCCTTATGCCCCTTCATTCCTTCACGTTGAACACGTTATTCTTGAACACTATTATTTTTGTCACATGTAACATAACTTTATAAATATATGAAATTCAAGCCTCTTGCATTTTCATTCTTCATTTTCAAACTTAAGCATTACATTACCCTCTTTATCATAATTATTTTATCTTGTGTTATTTTCACAAGTCTGGGGACTTAAGTGGGCTATCCTGGGACCTCAGGGGTTGTATTTTGTGCTATGTCATGTGGAAATGTGTGTTGATATGACCAAGTCCTTGGATATATTTGTATCCTTGAATTTAGAGAAAAATAAAATTTTGTCAACCCTTAAACAAAAAAAAAAGTTACAATTAAAAAAGTAAAATTTTAAAAAAGTACTGTATACTAAAACATTAATTACAAAACAAATACTGGGTGTTCCTGCGCCTTTTGGCCTCTTAGGGGCAGTGTGGTGCCATGCATCCATAGTGTACACACTTATCATGAGAAAAAAGAAAGTTGTGATTGAATTACTGTACATTAAAATATCTCGCTTTTCACAAATTAGGACGAATTTGTGCCTTTGGGTAGTGTTATCCTACTTGTGAGTATGTGTTTTCACCGCATTTGTGTGTAAATATTCGTTATTTAAAGGACTATTACTCCCGAAGTTGATGCTAATTTCCTGTTAGCATTTGATTGGGATCCGCCATGCGTGACAGTTCCTTAGTAAGCGGTAGTCTAGCGATGTTTTAAAAACAAAGCATGTTTTGTATTTAGATACACACTGCTTGTAATTCTCCTTATTGCGCCTTTAGTTTTACAGTTAATTCCAACTGTAGTGTCATTTAACAGCTTTAAGGACGCTTAACTTGGGGATGGCAGAATCAGACTGATTCGTTTCGGACTGGCGATAAGCTTCGTGGTGCATTCAGGGTACTTTCACAACGTAGGGAACTTGTACACGCGCCGTGGCATTCTGCACATTAAACGTTTTTCTTTAATCATTACATTTAAATGATCGAGAGAAGGCATAATCGAAATCACGATAACATTTCGGGTAATCGTCCAGCCCCTGATGTCATGTGACTCATTAGTGCACATGTTAAATCTGCAGAAATGTGAGGGGTGTAATTTTTTTTTTAATCCTGAATTATATATATATCTTGAGTTTGCAGTTGTGTGTAAGTGTACCACATCATGCTCCCAAAATTAATGTTTTGACGGGTCACGCTCCTCAGGTCATCTTCCAGATCACCCCTCTAGACGTCACCCAGTGGTTGATGGTGCTGAAAATCTCCATGCCCGTCATCCTGCTGGACGAGCTGCTCAAGTTGTCGGCCAGGCACCACTTGGACTTGGGTAAAGAGTCGGAGAAGCCGGTGGCGGGCCACAAAGGGCGGCGCTCTCTGTCCGCATGCGCCGAGGGCATCTCGTGGCCCTTTGTGGCCATCTCGCTGCCTCTGGTGCTGTGGATCTACAGCACCGACACTAACGTGGCTGCCGTGTTGTGGCCCTGAGTGACCTCCCGGGCACGGATGTGGAGTGGACATTAACACACACATATCTAACTGAAACATTAACTTCCAGTAAACACTCGCTCCTGGTCTGATGACAGACGCATCTTTGATATTTAGAACATTTGGGTGGGGGGGGGGGGGGGTGCGAGCAGAGTTCCATGTTCTTACTTTGTTAACACAAGTTTTTATAATATTATTATTCTACATATGTGTGTTGATCTAAAGAGAGAATTTACACAACTTTTATAAAAATGGATCATGTGGGGATAAGAAGAATGCTAATTTAGGACTTGAGTGTCTGCGTTTATTATTTTCTGCATTAGGCAGAGCACAGCTACCTCACCGCTGTTCTTTAACCGTTACGACTTCTATTTGTCTCCACGACCAACCAACACATGATTTGGAGCACCCAAAGTCTTCATCCACACTTTTTTCCCCTCATCTTAGTGAAGTGAGGACTTTCCGTGCATTTAATTTGTTGATTATTTTTAAACTATTTATACGTAACGCACATGCTCTACTTGAAAACACTTATTATGTTACTTCACATGAACAGCCTGGTTTTCACCTCTGCGGGGTTGACATGTCACTGGAGGTGTGTGAATATGTGTACATAGTGCACAAAGTAGAACCTCTAGATTTTATTGTTGCTGTTGAAATGTTTGACTTGACAAGAGTGCTTTTTTGCCACTGAGTGCCATTGAGCTTTTCCTTGAAGGCCTTCCATGCATTTGCCTGCAGCGTGAGTACACTTTGAACTGCATGCTAATAAACGCTTGCCCGTTTTTGTGCGATGGCTTGTACAACAGCTCCTCAGATTTTTAATTGGGTTTTAAAACCATTGTGCGGATGGTATTGAGTTGAGAGAGGCAATGAACACACGTGTGGGTCTGATTCAAATGCCTTCAGTGTCACAAAGTGCCAAATGGATGTAAAATGATTTCACATTTCAAACTGGCACAGAATGTTTTTGTTTGAAGTCTCCACCACTATGGAGGAACAAAACTAAAAATAAATAATGAAAATAAAAAACGATATACAAAAATTAAATACAAAAAAATGAATAAAGATATAAATAAAAAACTGAATATATATATATATATATATATATATATCACTAAATGAATAAATACATATATATATATATATATATATATATATATATATATATATATATATATATATATATATATATATATATATATCACTAAATGAATAAATACAAAAATAAAAACCAAGATTGAAAAATAAATGTTGAAATAATATATAAATCTAATTAAATAGTCATCAATAAATAAAAACGCCTTGCTCTCACATTTATTTTATTCAGTTTGCAACAGCGGAGTCCAACCCAGGACAAGCTTTCTGCAGCATGAAATAAATAAATGTGAGAGCAAAGTGTTTTTGTTTATTGGTATTTAATTATATTTATATATTTATTTTTGTATTTAATTCAACATTTATTTTTATATTTTTCGAATCTCTTTATTTTGTATTTATTTTTTACATTTATTTATATATATATATATATATATATATATATATATATATATATATATATATATATATATATATATATATATATATATATATATATATATAATTTTTATTTCCATTTATATTGAATTTTTTTATTATATTTTTATATCCGTTTTTTATTTTCACTTTTATTCATTTAGTCGTTTTGTTCCGCCATAGCCCACTCTATTCCAAATACTATATTTTATTTTGCTTTCCTTCAAGTACTAATTTTCAGCTCGCCTACATGTTGTACATTAAAACAAGTTAACACACTTGGAGTGGTAAACTGATCATTTTGACTAAGTGTGCAATGATTTAATGGTTCTCCTCCCTCTCTTTTCTCTTCCCAGCAAAAGCCATATAGGCTCAACTGGTCTCCAAATTCCTTGGCTTTGTTTTGTGTTGTGCATGTGTTTTGGGCAGCACACGTACAGTTGAAGAGCTGCATGTCCTAAAAGTTGAGCGAAGACAGCCGCAGCTCGTTCATTTGTTTTGACAGAATGGCCATGAATCAAAGTCCTCATCGCTCCTTCCATCCTTGCGCATGAAGAGCCAAGAATGACAACAGCTCTCATGCCATACTTTACCTGAAAATCTTAGTACTGTTGTGTACATTCAGTTGCATAATATTTATCGGTGCATGTCTGCTACAGCTGCTGACTTGTGCAATAGAGAATGTCAAGAACTGCTTAAAGGTTATTCACCGATACAAGTGTTAGATAAGCTTAAAACCAGTTGTTTTTTTTCCTAAGGAAATGCTTTTATGGGATGATAAGAAATCAAAAGAATTTGGAGCAGATGTAGTGATGTACAATAGGAGCAACGGCAAGTGAGTCATTTTGCTTCTGCGCCTGTTTTTGTCAAGATTGTTCAATTTGTCACATGAACTTTGGATTCAGGTAAATAAAATTAGATTTAATGAATACTCTACCTTTACGTGTCTTGTCAATGAACTTTACAGAAACTGGATTGCATCCACATCGACAAACTTTTATTGAATTCAACTGTCCATTTAAAAAATATATTTACAAAACACAATATAAACATTTTTGTAATGTTTGTATTATGCATTCCAACATAACACTGGTACAAACAGGCTTTATAGACATCAAAATAAAAACTGTCAAACATAGCTTGATACCACTATATGTGTACAATAATGGCAATGTTGATGTGTTAATATAATATATAACATACTCAAATTCTTCCACGACGTTCCTCCTCGGCCAGTCGCCAATTACAAGAACAAATCTATTCAGTCAGCTATTCTGACCACAGCTTCAAATTGATGTAAGTTTTTTTTTCATTGAAATGTTACTTTTTCAAAACAAAATTATGTGAAATATGGGGGCTCATGTCAAAAGACGGGAAGAATGAGCAAACAAAACAGAAAATATGAGGTCAGTCTAATAGTTTCGACTGAGGTGATCCTGATTTAATCAGTCTCGAGCAGCGTAATGAGGAGGTTCGGGTTCGGATAGTCAACATGTTGGCGTGGCTACTGCATCCCAAACCACTGCTCCTGGTCAGCCCACTGGGCGGCCTCACTGTCGCTGCCCTCCAGGTCGCCGTCTTCGCCGCTGCCCTCCATGTCGTCGCCATCCAGCTCTACAGTGGCGTCTGTGGGACTCTCCTCCTTCTCCATCTTCTGCATGCCTTCTAAGGACTTCTGATCATTGGGGTCCAGACTGGGAAGGATAGAACAGTGACGTGACCATTTTAACTTATTCAAACCCCGAAACAAGTAAATACGTTAAATACTTTGTCCTTCACTCCCAAAAACGTATTTATATATATATATATATATTTTTTTTTTTACAGTGGTAGTTATTACAAAAAACGGCCAGCAGGCGGCAGCAGAGTATAAGAGATCAACCAGATCAACTGGGGCCATGTTGCAACAAGCTCTTTTTGCCAGTGTTTTCAACAGGATTGTGAATAATAATGAAACTTAGCTCTATTCTAATGATAATTGCTAGAAAACAGATACAAATGGACTTTTTTTCCTGATGAAAGAAGAGACTCTAATCTTTCTTTTGGTATGTTTCATGTTTTTATAGCAATAGAACACACCATTCTGTGGACCTTGCAAAAACAGCAGGGAGCGAAGGGGGTTGCTACAGTGAAAATGGCTGGAGTGAATAAGTTAAAAACACTTTGAGGCTATCAAATGAAAAAAAAAATGTCAAGAACGTATAGTTCGGCTGCTCATGGATTTTTCAGAAGGTCCTGGTGTGTTACCTGAGCGCGATGCTGTACTGATCCATGGCCTCCTGGTAGTCGTTGACGGCCACCAGGAAATCGCCAAGCATCCTGTGCAGCACACAATCGCTCTGATTGGCCAGGGCATTTCGAAGCAGCGCGATTCCTTCTTCATGCTTCTGTTCCCGACCTTCACAAAAAGGATGGCTCGTCACTTTACGACATTACAGTCCAGTGTTGACTGTTGTGAAAGCCGAACGTACTGAGCAGTTCCGCCTTTTTGACCACAGCCTTGGTGTAGTCAGGCCTCTGAGCCAGCGCTTTGTCCAGCAAGGTTTTGGCTTTCTCCTGCGTGACGGGGTCCTCCAGGCACACAGTGGCAAGAATGGTGAGAGTCTGCGCGTTGGCCCCCAGGGTCTTGTAGATGTTATTGGCCATGCCCATAGCTTCTCTGATCCCATTGGATGCCAGGTAACAGTCAATCAGACCTGTGAAGAAGCGGCTATTATTATGAAAGGATTGAGGAGGTGAGCGGCCGCGGAAAGCTAACAAACCTTCGTAGCAGTCGAGGCGACAGGGCGCCAGACGCATGGCCTCTCGAAAATGGATGATGGCCTCCTGGACTCGGCCCATGTTTCTCAACGCTGCCCCCTTCAGGAGAAGAGCCTGCACACTGTTGCTGTTCAACTGAATGGCCTTGGCTCCCAGGTACAGCGCTCTGGAGTAGCGCTTACTGTAGAAGCTGTGACAACTAACAGCACAAACATGCAGGATGGTTCGTCCACTGCTGGTAATCTAGTTAAACTAAACCTCACCTACTCAAAACTATGATCATAGCCTTACGCCCATTCATCCCTTCACATTGAACGCTTTAATCTTGAACACTATTCTTTTTGTCACGTATAACTTAACCATATAAATATATGAAATTCAAGTCTATTGCATTTTAATTCTTCATTTTCAAACTTAAGCATTACATTACCCTCTTTATCATACTGATTTTATCTTGTGTTATTTTAACAAGTCTGGAGACTTAGTGGGCTAACCTGGGACCTCAGGGATTGTATTTTGTGCTATGTCATGTGGAAAAGTGTGTAAAATTGAAAAACAATTCTGTATACTAAAACATTAATTACAAAACAAATACTGGGTGTTCCTGCACGTTTTGGCCTCTTATGGACGGACAGTTGTTGATTGAATTACATTAAAACTTGGGGCCTTTTTTTGAATTTCTGGCATTTCCAATTGAGTTTCTTTTTTGCAATTCTTGAAAATTCGAACCCAATGAGAACAGAAGAAAGTTGCAAATGAATTCTATTAAAAAACTGTCATTTGTTTTTCACAAATTGGGAAGAAATTGTGCCTTTGAGTAGTGTTATCTTACCAGTGGGTATGCGTTAGCACAACATTTGTGTGTAAATATTTGTTATTTGAAGGACTATGACCCCTGAAGTTAATGCTAACTTCCTGTTAGCATTTGAATGGGATCCTCCATTCACCTGCATTAGCATTAGCGCTAGGCTCGCGATGTGTTAAAAATGAAGCATGTTTTGTATTTAAATACACACTGTACGTAATTCTCCTTATTGTGTGTTTAGTTTTCCAGTTAATTCCAACTGGAGTGTCATTAAACAGCTTAAAGGACGCTTAGGGACGGCAGAATCACACTGATTCGCTCCGGGCTAGCTACAAGCTACATGGTGCATTCAGGGTCCTTTCACAACGTAGGGAACTTGTAAACGTACCGATCGTTTTTCTTTGATCATTATGTTTACATGATCAAGAAAAGCCAAAAATGAAATTGCGATAAAAAATTCTGTTAATTGTCCAGCCTTAGCCATTCTAATGTTGGTCATTATGGTGGCACTTCTAGTCTTTTTCTCTGATATACAAGATCCACCTAGCCAGAACACACTCGGGTGCCAATCTGGTCTCACACACTCACACTCACCCCGAAATGACCCAAGGTTCCGCATGCTGGTCTGAGATGTTGAACAGTCGCCCACCCAGGACCTCGACATCTTCCAGGTGTCCTTCTCGGGCCCACAGGTACCCGTACACATCCATCCCTGTCAGTACGCAGAACAGCACTCACATATTAGCACTAAGGAGAGAGTTGACTTGTTTAAATAAATACTAATTATTTGCTGCTTTGCTCAACATGATTTTTTTTTGTTATCTGCCTAGTTACAAAAATTAAGTATTTGGACAAATTGTAAACTTTAAAATTCAAAGCCAAAAGGTAAGCACAGCTGCAGTGTTAGCGCAGATTAGCATGTTGGTATAATGTTGTCAAGTCAAAAGCAGCCTAATCACAATCAGTGTGGATGCGAATGTTGTCCAGCAGTACCTTTGATGAGATACGGGTCCAGCATCTGGGCTTGTTCAAATTTGAGGATGGCATTCTTGGTGTCACCTGCCCTGAAGTAGACATCTGCCAGGCTCACCAGGAGGTCCACGTTGTCCCGCAACAGAGACTTCTTCTCCAGAGAACTGGCAGGAGGACATACAGTATTAGAACGTTATCGAATGAGAGGACAAAGTGAAAACAGATTCACACGCACAATAGCGTCTCTATATACGCTTATCTTAACTCTTTGACTGCCAGACGTTTTCAGAAACGGGATGTCGCCAGTGCCAGCCGATTTAAGCATTTTGACTGATCTTTCAAGGTCCACAGAAAATGTTACGTTTGGACTATGGAAACACACATACTACCAAATGAAAGATTGAACTCTCATCTTTCATCAGAAAAAAAAGTTTGTTTCTACCTTATTCCATTTTCAGTAATCAACAATAGAAAATGGTTAGTTTCACCGAAATGCCCTGCGTGCAAGGAGACGGAGCATGATTTGCACAACAGATTCGTTTCACTGCGATTGCCCCTTTCACGTGCAGACGTTACACTTTCTTGACGGCCTTTTTTTCCGGGGAATAGCAATCGGACGACGAAGAGTACCCCGAGTCCAATGCATATTCATCGGAGGAGTGGGTACAGTCTGCTACTTGCTATTCCCCGGAAAAAAAGGCCGTCAAGAAAGTGTAACGTCTGCACGCGAAAGGAGCCATCGCAAGTGAAACTAATCTGTTGTGCAAATCCTGCTGCGTCTCCTTGCACGCATGGGAGCGTTACAAAAAGAAAAACTGTATTTGAAACATCCACATAATTGTAAATAGTACCACAGTTGCACACATTTGTAAATACTTTGCAAAATTGTTTTGTCAAATTGTTACACTGTTGAATGGAAATAAACGTATTTTGCAACCAAAAAACACTTTTTCATTGTTGGTGGTGGTGTATTACAGAAGTAAAGCACTATTTAGGTGTTTGTGGCATCATTCATGGACAAAAAGAAGTGTACAATTCACTAGAGTGCATGAAATAACATCGTTTCACAAAAAGCTCTTTTTCTCCGCTTTTTGTTTCAAAACTGATGAGAATGATGAGAGTTCAATCTTTCATTTGGTAGTATGTGTGTTTCCATAGTCCAAACACAACATTTTCTGTGGACCTTGAAAGATCAGTCAAAATGCTTAAATTGGCTGGCACTGGCGACATCCCGTTTCTGAAAACGTCTGGCAGTCAAAGAGTTAACGTCCCTCCGTAGGTTTTTACTAAACGTCATTTGACGTTTTTGGCAGTAAAAGAGTTAAGGCTGGTTTTGTTAACGGGTACATAATATTTTGGACTTTTGAATGACTTGTATACAAATAGTTGTGTGTCTGGAGGACCTGCCCACCCATCAAGCATTAAATTAAAACAACCAATACATATACAGCAAAACTAGCACATATAAAGATTTTGAATTCTGTGAATGACATGAAATACAGTCTTGTGATGAAACGATCTTTGCTTACCAAATGGTGTTGATGGCCCTTTGGTTGTCACCTGCATGTATGAACGCATACGCCTTTATCCAAACAGAAAGCCAGTCCAGGTTGGGGACGCTCTGGATAACATCCATGGTCATGGACGCCACTTCAGCTCCTTTAACTGATAAAGACAGAAGGCCTGTGGAGACAAATATATTGATTTTCACAAACCAAACTTTTGGGATTGGGTGAGCGCATGCAAGATGGCAGGTGAAAGCGTCAGGAGGCGTTGCGGTCCTGCATTACCAATGATTGCATCTAAGGCGAGGGGGCACTGTCGGAGGACTTCCTTGTAGCTCGTCACTGCAGAACGTTCCTGGCCTGCTTTCCTGTACAGGTTGGCTAGCATCATGTTGATCTAGGGGCCAACGGAAACGGACAACAATATCAACAGACTACCTACAATTAAACTTTTAAAACCTCATCTGCACCACAATTCTTGGCACCCTTTCGTCAGGTTAACTGCATTACGGGATAATGTATCACGTTCTACTTAACATTAAGTGCTTATAACAATCTTACCTTAGGAGTCCTCTGTCGAGATGGAATTCCATCAAGCACTGCAATGGCATCTTTATCCAATTTCAAAATAGTGTAACATTCAGCTATCTTGTACTTGACTTCAATCTCGGAAGGTAAACTCTGAAAAAGAAAGTAAATACTAATAGACTGGGTAAGGACTGGACTGCATGCTTACCAGAGACAAAAATCTAAGAGAATGACTTACATGCATTACTGCTGTCAACAAAAAATGATTTTAATGCTCATACCTGTGCCTGAAGGTTTGCTGCAGCTCCACCGGCAGAAGTCCGAACTTTGGATGTTTTGCTGAGCACTTTTTTCTGTTGCAGTGCCATGCTGTATTTACAGGCAGCATTACGATACTCTTTATCGTGGAAGATGGCATCAGCGTGGTAAACCAACAGCTGGTACTTTTGAGCAGGTGAGAAAAGCTCCCTCGATGTCAAACAGATACAAATTGAAGTCAATGATCTGAGACTGTAACATCTATATCACTCATAACAGGGCAAGACATAATACCAATTAGTGAAAATTAAATGTTCTACTTAAAAAAATAACTAACCATAAATTACATTTTCAAGTGAGAATGTCTTCTACTGGTACAAAATAGATAGAATAGATAAAAATAAGTTATGGTGTTGTTCCATGATACATCAGGCTCTAGGTTCAAAAATAAAACATCAATTGCAAATTATTATTACTATTATACACAACAGAGGTCATAATAGCCATTTGAAATCAGAATACAGCATTTCAAATTGCAGTCAGTGAAGACGCGAAATGGTGTCCCATAGTAAGTTGGTAAATGTATACATTCTAACGCACGTCGTGCATCACATTACCGTACATTAAATGTATCGTTTGCCGTTTAACAAACATTTGGATGGGTGTGTTATGATCATGTACTCTATGTTTACATTTCGCCGTACTGTTATACTTCTGTCATTGGCTTCAGCCAAAACCATGAACAATTTTAGAGTATGACCGTATGTTGTTTGATGCTAACCAAACGGCAATGCACAATCATTTTGGAGATTGAATTGAGGGTGAGAGCATCATATCAGCAAATAGACGGATCCCGATTTTATATACTTACGGGTTGTTATTGCTCATCGTCAACAACAAGCTGCTCAATATGCGCACGTTGGAGTGGAGACCAGCGGCGGCCATATCTCGCACATGATCCACTACATTCATTTTGGGTAAAGATGAAGGTTTGATTTGGGGTAACGACTCGTATTTAAAAGTTTCAGCTTACAAACAGCTAATGCTACCTTGCTAGCTCAGTTCTGGTGTATTAAAAATGGCGCCCGATGACCCCTCTTCCGCATAACGGCAAATGCTGCATTTAGTGCACTTAGAAATATCCGACTTTCTTTGTCTCGAGTAAAATAATTCTATAGAGGTGGCATTCTGAGGTTGCATAATGCAATGATTGATGCGCTTTGATTATTTTGGGTAAAATAAAATACTGTTAAACGCTAATACACTGGCTAAAAATGTATACAGTACAGTTACATTCATATTATACTGTACTGCTTACATGAACGCTGTCTCTTAACTGCAGTGAATGTCACACGCTCGCTCCAAATAATTTCAAATCCAATCAAATCAAACTTTATTTATATAGCACATTTCATACATCAAAATGCGACTCATTACTCAAGGTGCTAAAAATGAAAACATCCATAATTCAATAAAAAGATAAAAACACCCATAACCCCCCCCCCCCACACACACACACACACACACACACACACACACACACACGCACGATTATTTATTTATTTATTTATTTATTTATTTATTTTCAAATGGCGGTGAACAGAGAAAACATGTGAGGAAAGCCACCTAGGAAACACTAGAGCGAAAAACTAACAGACAACAAAATAAAAACAGTTAAGAAAACAGAATAAAAGGCAAAAACAAAACTAAAAGACAATTTGATAAAGGGAGCTAGGAATTAAGAAAACAAATAAAAAGGGTTAAAAAAAAATCATTTAAAAGCCAAACTAAAAAAGTGTGTCTTGAGCCTCCTCTTAAAAACGTCAATAGTCTCTGCGGACCCAATGCCCTCTGGCAGGCTATTCCATAGGCGAGGACCATAGTGTCTAAATTTGGGGTTGATTATATTTATCAGCGTTTTTACCCCATGTAAAAAAAAATAAGGTTGTCAATATAAAGTTTTTCTCAAGGAAAAATAATATGAAGTAAGATTCAGTTGTTGTTGTTTTTCTTTTAATTTGTATAATGTAGAGAGCCAGACATAGTTTTTATTGTTTCGGGATGCCATATTTTCTGAGCAAAATATATATAACTAAAAACGTGCCTTTTTGTATCTTATTTAATTTCATGGCTCTTTTATAAGTACAGTCTCCACACCGTGATGTTAATTATGTGAACCGGAATCACTTTGTCCACTCAGACAGCTAGTGTTTGTTGTTGAGTGGATTTCTGAACACGGTCGCATCATCAGTAGGGTAGAAATGGGCGAAGCTGAATGTCGTAAGCACCGTTGTCATCTTTGTGAATGCGATGCGGACTCCCAGTCAGACACAGACGCACTCGCAAGCTGTCAATAATATGCACGCATGCGCATACGCAAAGGCAGCAGCTGAACCTTGTGTCAAAACACAGAGGGAAATCGGCAGCAGGCAGCAAATCTGGGCTAGCTTTAATTTTCCTGGGAGTATTTAGAAAACCAGATTTTTCAATAACGTACGCATACCATGACCGAACAATCAGCGTTACTTCTTCGAAAACAACTTGCAGGTAAATGATTCTCACTATGCAACGGGGGAAAGTAGTCAAATGTAAAGTTTACGTAGCTATGAGCTACGTTAGTGTTTTAGCCACGCAACGCTATCGTGTTAAGACCACAGATGTAAATTTAACACGGTGGCTTCTGGTTGCAGGAACAGATACAGTTGCAGCTACTGGCGTCTAGTGGAAAACAGAATTTCATAGTTAACATAGGTTGACTAACCATTTAAGAACCTAAAATAGAATCGCAACGTAGCCTTGCTAACGGGCTAGCGAATTCGTCACTAGTTAGCTGACAGAACAAAGGAATTATCGGTACATTGACCCAAAACCATCTTAAATCACTTTTTGCTAACGATAGAGCGTTACAAATCACAGCGTTTCTACATGTGAAACTTGATAGAGTCAAATTACAAATGAACCAAGTGTTTATGGGATTATCGTCAATGTTACTCGCCCGGGAGTTTTTCTTTTTGTGTGTGTAGACAAACGCAGGTCGTTGTTGCGGACTCCAAATCGCAAACTAATTGTTGTCCAGGTGGCGTTCTCTGACAGAACATTGACTGTATTGACAGCATTCATCGTGCTGCTCACCACTCATCTATGATGATACAGCGCAAGCACACGATGCCTTCTGCTTGCACAATGACTTTCCGGCTCAATCTGATTTTTACCCCAATTTAAAATTATGAGAAATTTGTTATTTGCCAAATGCGAATGGTAAAGTAATGCAACATTATTTTATGATCATATTCTACTATATCATATAGTATGTTTGCGTGCGTATGCAGGGCTGTCAGTGTTGAATAATTTTAAAATCGATCATGCTATTGATTCTTTTTTTTCATCACTTAATCGAATAAGGTAAAAAATAATAATTTTGCAAAACCATTTTTTTCTTGATTACCGTTTATTGACCAATTGTTGTTTATTTGGATTTGTTTAGTGATTAAAAACAACATCAACTAAACAATTAAGCACTACCACATAAAAGGATTGATATACTACTCACCAACCTTATTTGATTGGTCATTGTTGGACAATATATAAATAAAGGCTGGGCGATTTGGAGAAAAAATAAAATTTTGACCCACCACGAGTCATTCAGGACAATTACGATTTTAAGCGATTTTTAATCTAATAAACCCAACAAATATTTATTTAAAGATTTCCTTTATTCAAAAATAATTCCTGTGCAAAATGGTCAGACAACAATAATGTATAGTGATTCTAAATTTGTTTTAACATCAATTTAACAATCATAGCTAAGTTCATAGTTTGTGTTTAAATGCCACAAATAAGTAGGTAGTAGCTATTGTAAAATATGTCTTGTAAACCACCCATCTAGCATTCTTCCACAATTACAACACACAATAACATCTGGATGTAACTGAACATAAGAACAACAGCTTTTAATCATCCAGAAGACAAAACTCGATTTCACGACTTAGCAAATTTTCTACGATTTGTTTTTTAAAAATGATTTATTACCCAGCCTAAATATATATACTGCATACACTTTCTTGTCATCTTCTCATCTTCTTTTCTTGGTGGCTGAACTGCAAATTGGATGTGACTCCACTTCATAATTTCAATATGCTGTGGAAGTTCATTTTAGTGTTTGTTTGTGAGCAACATTTATTTGCCCAACTGTCATAATTGTGCGACTTAAGAGCCATCAATATCTTGAGTGTTCTACTTGATCATTTAAACCATCCCTTGTCTCTTCTTTCAGAGCTCAACAAGAACCCTGTGGAGGGATTTTCAGCAGGTCTAATAGATGATGACGACATATATAAATGGGAAGTTGTGATCATTGGTCCCCAAGATACCCTTTTGTGAGTCAGCACACGTTTTCCTATATTTTTTTTCCTCCAGTCCAAACATTTAAACTTGGTTATCTTTTCTCTTACAGTGAAGGAGGTTTTTTTAAAGCCTATCTAACCTTTCCTTATGATTATCCTCTTCGACCTCCAAAGATGAAGTTCATTACTGAAATCTGGCACCCGAATGGTAAATACTCAGGAGTCACAAATACACACTCGGCTTGCATGATATGTGGACCTTTTTCCTAGCATATCAGATGTTCTTCTTCTTTTTTTTGTCTGTTCATCCGATATAAGATTTGTGAGGTGAACGGTTACTGATGTTGGATGTCTCTGCTGTAGTTTACCCTAAAGTTGTTTGAGGAGGTTGGGGCAGATAAGGGCCTTTTCCAAACTCTTACCTCAAAGCCCGGAGCATACACTTGACCAAAACGTCTAAGGGAATCAACTTACGGAGTTAAATGATTCAGGAAAAACAAGGGTAGTGCTTAATTGATTGGTTCATAAATAAGAGTACCGGTACTCTAAAAAATAATAATAATAAATCTTCATAGTGAGTCAAATGCAATGAATGTTTTATATCCATCCGTTATCCCAACTGCTTATTGTTGACAAAAATTTGATCTCAGAGGTATTCTTAATTAATTTAGTTGCAAAATCTGTAATGCCATGACTTGTCAATTAAACATCCTTTTTCCCCCCCGTATGTGTCTCCAACCAGTTGCAAAAAACGGGGACGTGTGCATCTCCATCCTACATGAGCCCGGAGAGGATAAGTTTGGCTATGAGAAGCCCGAAGAGCGCTGGCTGCCCATCCACACGGTCGAGACAATCATGATTAGTGTTATCTCCATGTTGGCCGACCCCAACAGTGATTCACCAGCTAATGTAGATGCTGCGGTGAGTTCACCTGGGAAGAGTCTCATCCGTGTGATGTTGGCACGTGCAATGTCATTAAAAGTTGCAAGTTTCCTTCACAGAAAGAGTGGAGGGAGGACCCAAACGGTGAATTCAAGAGAAAAGTGGCTCGTTGTGTAAGAAAAAGTCAAGAGATGGCCTTTGACTAGGAGTGGGTTGTGAATTCCAGGGTAAGTTTTTATAAAGTTACTTTCTAATTACATGTCGTTAAATGAATTTTTCGATGATAATGCCATTTAAAACTAATCTTATTGTCATTGTTCAATGAAAACCTATGACCTTGTCACGCCTCAGGTTTTGTCATAACATGGTAAAAGGACTTTTATTGAACTGACGTGGCACCAGAAACATCTGTTTTCACAACAATTTCCGTGTGTTGTACGTGTACGTTTGCATGTTTTGATATTTGTAACTAATCAGCACAATAACGGCTCTCTATGAAGAAAAAAACGTTTTTATTAGCAAGCCAGTTGTGTACCATTAAACTTCTAACGATGAGTAACTTGCAAAATAAAGCAGAATGCTTTCATATATTTCAAATCAAAGCAATTTTAGTCTCCTCAAAACATTTTCATAATCCACACTTGCCGCTCGGTCAGCTTTCCTCTTTAGCACGTTGTCTTTGCTCTTCTCCACTGCAAAGTGATTGGACAGGGTTAGTGCCCAAGGCGGAAGGTCATGTTTAACCCATTAAGGCCTAAAGCGCCTGGCAAAATATGTCTGTAAAATCCAAAAACCTGAAGTTTTCCTGGAAATTCAACAATATTGTCAATGCCTACTAAATAATTATCTCAGCTCCTGAAGCAGATAGAAGCATAATTCCAAAAACATTTCAGAGCTTACACTTTCAGAGTTTATATTAAAAAAAATAATAAAAAAATCAACAAACAACTGTGTCACATAGGCGGGTAATATTTACCTTCAACACTGGAGCGCAGTTGTAGCAACCTCGGAAAATCGAGTGGTAATTAATTATCCGTCGTCCATACCGTTACATAGCCGTCAACATTTTCAACATCCTCATTCTCTCTAATCATATTTCTTAACAATATGCCACTGTTTACTGGTTACACTGATTCAAAGTCCTCCCGCGCCGTCAATCGCATCATTATTTCATAACTCCTACAAATCTGCGTCAGCCATGAATGCTCAAATAAAACTCCCAAGACATGTTACGAGGCCAACGTCACCCTCTCGTGAATATGCTGATGCATCCATGAATTGGTCAAAATCAAACAAAATGACATAACCGCTCTCCTGGCTTTAAAGGTAGGAGAGCGCTAGTAGAAACAAGTTAATGGGTGTAAAGCAGTGTTTCTCAACCCCGGTCCTTGAGTACCCCTTATGCAGCCTCTTTTCCATGTCTCCTTCAGCCAACACAGCTGAGGATCGTTATCAGACTTCATGCAGAGCTTGCTGATGAGCTGATCGCTTGAAAAACCCGAATGAAGTAGAATAAACTCCGAGCCAATTAAATCCCATCCTGCACGTGCATGGGTGCAAGTGGCGCTGTATGAGCACAAGGACAGAGGGAGGAGAGCGAGAACATGCTTGTCTGCAAGGAAAACGTCAAAATATTCGATAACAATCAAAGTGCCAGCAATGCTGCTTGATGCTGGATGGAGACTGCATCGTAGCAATGTCAGTTGTTGTCTCATGTTTTCAATGCACGGATCACAGAGAGCTTCCTTTCACCGTCATTAGTCTTACTATGCAGTGGTTATCACGTTATCTATTATTGAATTAGCATATAGCATTTTAAACTACACTTCACACGCGATTAATCATGCAGCTTTTCTCTTTTCTTTCAAATGTCTTTTTATTAACTTTTTCAAAACAACAATGACAAATATGGCACAGAATCATGTATTATTAACAGTTTTCCACCAACACAAACAAAATGCCCAATCCCCAGACAACAAACACTCGCACGCACACACGAGGGAGAAAAAACAAACCTGTACGTATAATCATGCAGCTTTTCTAAAAAATTGTGTCAACAATGACCTGTCCTCAGTAAAGTGTTTAATTAAAAAAATAATAATAAAATTAAAAAATTAAAAAAAACTTTCCAAAGGGCACTTTTTTTGAGAGGGCAGAGGGGCAAAATACTTTATGTATATTTGTGATGTAATTTAACTTGATGACCCGATTGTAATAAATAAATGTTCTTTTCCCCCCAGTTTAGGGAAATGCCTCCTGAGGGAAACGTTGCGACTTTTGTGCCCCTTGTTTTGCAAGACAAAAGGAATTTGTTGGCTTGCAAGCTGGTTTCCGCAAGCTGTTGTCGTTTGTCACAAGAAGAGCAAATTTGAGAACACTACTAGCGAAATTCACTTACTTCCTACCTGGAATTGTATATTTAATTTTATTTATTTTGGGAAAACTAATGATGTGTAAAATATGTCACTACTGTAAATGAACTTGCTTTTTTATCTGCTGCTGAACAGTTTCTACTTTATACTACCAGGTTTCTTATGCAATTTCGTGGTCAAGATTGAGTGGAATAAATGGAAGCCTGTTACGTTGACATCATCCGCTGTCCTCTCCATGACGTTCTGTACACGTCAAATATCCGTCAGAGATGTCATTGTGCTTTTCAACACTGTCATTGACTCACTGTTGCCTTTTATTGGCTTCACTTCTTCAATCTGCTTGCTGTTCAGAAAGAGAGGATGAGACTCTTTTTTTTGGGGGGGGGGGGCACCTGCTATCACTTAGCGATCAAGATCCCTTCAAACCCTCTCGCGTCTTATTTGTAATCGTGAACAAAATGGCTTCCTGTGCTCAGCCATGATCTTCCCGCACACGCATGGCTAACGTTAACACTAGGTTTGTGCCAACTTCTCAGGATTCAACTCTAATGTTACAATTAGCACTCGGTGACGATAGACTTCATATTGCTTTCTTGATCAATGAAGATTTCTTTCAACTGCCACAACCAAAAAGGATCCGTGGGGGAGAAGTCTACAAGCTGTGATAATTCTGGGTGTGCAGCGTGTACTGCTGTGGCATCTGAAGTGACCTCAATCTGCTTGAGTTGTCAATGTGGGGACGTTTGGCCCTCCGTTGTTGAATTGGATTAGCTGTTAGTATGTTGTTGCACATCGGGCTTGCCTCCGTGGGTCATACGTTTCACATTTGCTTGGGTTTAGATGCTGGAGACCGTCGCTAGATTGACAGGTCAAACTTTCACCTTCAGTTTTTCCTGGTGCACATTTAGCCAACGTGTCATGTTAAGGTCAGAATTTGGGGTTTTATTCTTTTTGCGCATGAAGTTGACACAAACACTCATTGTCATTAGAGAAAGACACAATTAAAAATAATAATAAAGTACACTGGTCAAACTATAACAATTTCCTCCTCAATAATGGACTTTCTAATGACCAAGCCATGGCATCAATACCAATACAGACTGATGACAAAAACCATCTCTTGGCACATGCAATCAGGTTTGAGTGAGTTGAATATGTGAAGGACACCATTTTACAATGTACATCCTGGGTGAATGTGATGTGTAGTCTGAGACTTGTCTTGACTTGATGATCATGGCACTGCTGTCAAATGTTTTACGTCAGAATTTTTTAAACTACCATGACCACCTCTGACCGGTGTTCACTGTATTTGCACAGATTCGATGCGATTTTCAAACATCAAGCAATATGCTCTGAAAATGGTGTCCAGGTATCCACCCTGTAATGTTGCAACTTGTTTTGTTTTCCATTTTGTGTCACTACAATGTACATTGGACATGATGCTCAATAAAGTGTGTAAAATGAGTGCTTTCTTTGAATATTTAGATGAGGCTTTATTTTGCATTCACACGTTTGACCTCTTGTTCCACAACCTTCCATTTCAATAAATTGTGTACATTGTGTAAAACTTAATTAAAATGGAATACCATCGTTTATGATTTACAAATCCTCACATAAGATGATTTTAAGGATGGCACAAAACGAAACATTTAGTGCAAGAAGTCATTCTGTAATTTTTTTCACAAAAATCATCCCCAAAAAATTTAAGGGGCAAGTGTAGACATTTGTTTTTTCAATGTTTATTTGAAAAAACAATTTTCATAACATGCAAAAAAAATTCTATCATCTTTTTTATATAATCATAGGTCTAGTAATTGCTAATTATATTACATAGGTCGCACCACGCCTTACAGAAGGCCGCCATGTTTCGCCACCATTTTTCTGCTAAATATACCGGAAGGAGACAAATTTGGTGGGCGTAGCAATTTGTGGTAGGATTGCAAACTATGATCTCTCTGAGGCACCGTAGTGTGCGTGCTTCAAAATGCATGCGCTTTGAACTTAGGTCATTGCATTCTATTAGTTCACCACTAGATGGCATACATTTCTACACGTCCCTTTATTATGGAGGTACTATATGTTTGTGCAGTGTGCTGCATATCATTCCAAATCTGCAAAAAAAAAATATTAGGCCTACTCACATTGTGGTACAGGGCAGTATAAGATCCTGTGAAAGCGCAACTAATACATGTCTGCCATTTAGTGTTGATTAATGATATTACAACTTAAAACTAGTCGATCCTTGCATATTTGCAGTTCGGCACCCATGGATTTGTTGGATTTTTTAAAGAGAACTTTTTGGGTGTATTAAAAAAAAAAAAAGTAAATTAGTCAACAGTTGGTCACCTCTGTGTTAAATACAAGGAACTCTGCATTGTCAAAGAGAGCAAGCCATTTTCAAAATTTTAGGTTGGTCGAAGATAACAAACAGCACACGTGTGGACTGAATATTAGTAAAGCTTTGTGGAAAAAATATGGAATTCAGAAAGGAGGTTTTGGCCCAATGCCAGCAATATTTTCATAAACTGACATTTTCTATAAAAAAAAATTCTGCACGTTGCTATTTGTTGTTTTTTGTTGATGCTTAATTACAAAATTCAGATCAACTTGATGCAGTAACTCCTCCCAAAGTTCTAGAAAAAAATATAATTCTCATTTCATTTTGAGTCTATAAATTGAATCTTAACTTTGAAAACCAAGTATCTGCAGGATTCTGGACTGAGATCATTTGAAAAGGTGTTGAATGTGGTTTGTTTTACTAACTTCAATATCCTGGGGCTAAAATATTTTCGGATTTTGCTAATGCTAATAAATGCTGAAGTGTATTTCACAACTGCGTTCAAAATAGCCAAATTACGTTTTTTTTTTTTTAAATATAATTACACAATATATCTATGTTTAAATATATTTTCAAAGTGATAATATAACAGAGATTATTAGTTAAAACCCTGTAACATCGAAATTAAATTTAGCATGCCTTTACGCTGGGTTATTATTAGCATGCACTTTCAATTGCCGAGTGAGTCTGCAAGCAGTCATTCTGTGAAAATGGACTGTACTCTTGAAGGGAACTCTATAAAAGGTAATATTTTATCAAAATTGTTAGACTACAGTTGCCAAATGTGCATTTTATTTTGTTTAACTGGAGTTGTACCCGCTCACTTTTAAGTTCTGTTGTCATGCTAACTTAAATGCTAACTTGCTAACTATAGCTATCCTCAAGTTAGCAAGTTAACACTTTGTTTGTTTTTACATGCTATCATGACACCAATCATACAAACTAGCCTTTTCATTCCAATATATGGCGTAAAGCTAGCTACTTAATAAACACACAGAAAGTGTGATGAAATAAAACTGTTAAGCTGTTTATGTATACTACAGCTTTTGGAAAGGCCATTCATGCACTTTCACGAATTGGAGATGAGCTGTGGTTGGATCCCATGGTCAAAGGGGTGAGTAAGGTTCTAGAATAGCTAGCTTGTCTGATCATTTTCTCCAAGTATGAATATTAATTTTCTTTTTCTTGTTTTCAGCTGGCTCTGAGATCAATTAATTCATCTCAGTCTGCATATGCCTGCTTCTTCTTCTCACCAATGTTCTTCCACAACTACAGCCTGGCATCAGGACAGGCCAGTGAGTCCATTAAATGCAAGCTGCTCATGAAGGTAAAAACAATTAAGGGTCGATTAAGAACGAATTTCATATTCAGTATTTCCACCAAGACTGATAAAAATGCTATGTTCTTTTTGATTTTTAGTCTTTGCTCCCACTTTTCCGATGTTTGACTTCTATTGAGCGCAATGTGGAGCGATTATATATATCATTCAGCATTCCCAATGACAGAGTCATGATACAGTTTGCCTGCAGGCACGGTAGGATATCCTCTCTTTGATGCAGTTTGTACAAGTTTTCACCACGGGGTGGCAGCGTTTTCTCCAACAGTACAAAGTACAGCATCTCTTATTTCCCCCGCAGGCATCACAAAAACCCACAACCTGTGTTACCAGGAGAGTGCGGCTTTGCAGGCTGTGTTTGATTCACATCTCTGTCCCAATGTGCTAAAGGGTCCTGCCAGGCAAGCACTCTATCTATCTATCTAGCTATCTATCTAGCTATCTAGCTAGCTAGCTGTACATACTGTACACACATACATATTGCTGGATCCATACAGTAGCCTACAGGTTTTCCCTTTAATTACAACCTTAAAAAATAAAAATCACTTATTTTCACCAACGTAACCCAATTTTAACTTAAGTGGAACACACTGTAGTCTCTATTGCTAATCTAGGCTCATAGGGTGGTAAGTCTCATTCACAGTCAATATTTTGTAAATGGTTAAGTAGTTTATTGTTCATGTTCTGGAAGCGTATATGAAAATAGATGAATTAAAGGGATGCTTGACTCATTTAGCCATTTTCAGGAATAAAAAGTTAATGTTTAGTCTGTACTGTAAATAATTTGATCACTTCATTACAATATTACAATAATAGAGAAATCACACGACGTACCATCACAATCGACTACTGAACGCACCAAATTCCCTGCAACACAGATAGGCCAAGCAATGTAGCGTGGTCACCTGCAGCCAATGATGGCCAAACGTGTCGTATCGTCATGAAACATTTGAGTCAGGTGTGTGTCTTGACCTCCGCGAATCCCCGGCGTTCGATCAAATCCAGGTTAATAACCACTGTGTTAAAATTAGTGAACACGCAATTTAGCACACAGCATTTAACACACACTATGATTTCACCCCCACCACTATGACGTGTGGGGGTCTTTATAATAAATATTGCCAATTTTGAGTTTGGACACACAGTTACAAAACATCAATTTTGACCAAGATGTGTTTTTGAGTTTGGTGCTGATCAAACTGAAAATAATTTCTTTGGCCTAAAAATAACAACAAAGTGGTAATAGCGTTATCTGCAGCATTCAACAAACTATCCTAAACTTGTTTCGGCGGGCATTTGTAATAAATGTCTTATGCTCTTCTCTGCAGGCTTCTTGTGAATATGGTGATGCATTTCCAAAGATCTCAGGAGGAAGTCACCCTCTCCATATCTCCTGTGCGAGTCACTTTGAGGAATTACCACGATGGAAGAAATGGTGAGCTAATGCATTCCGGTCGATCTCCGGCTTGTTGAGGAAGCCATTTTGTAAAATGATCACTTTCTGATGACCTCATGCGAGCGATCATATTCACACAAAGGCATCGCCGCGGCCGTCTGTGTTTGTGTCACAGATCACGTGAAGATGACGTACACCGAGATGTCCTTACACCCCGACGAGTTTGACTATTTTCTGTCCGGCGGAGGGGACTCGGCCATAACCTTCTGTCTGAAGGAGCTGAGGGTAACGCTGCTATTTGTGGACGGCCGTCACATGAGAGTCAAATGTTTGGGTGTTGGTGCGGTATGTGCGTGTGATTGGCTAGTCGCATTTCAGGTCGGCTTCTGTAAATCTGGACACTGTGTGTGACACGTGTTCATCCATTTTCTATTCTGCTTGACCTCATTAGAGTTGATGTGCCTGCAGCTCATCTCAGCTGATTTTGGGTGAGGGCACATACATTGTAGAGCATTGAGTCCCACAATTAGTGCACCACTGTAAAAAATACTAATCCACTATCATGACCAAATTGCACCTAAGTAAATGTTTAAAAACAAAATGTTTCATGCGTGAGAATAAATGCAAAGGCATTGAACTTGATTGGTTGTTACTTGTTTCCTGACCTCGTGTCATGTCATCTTCAGTTGACAGCAAGTAGCAAAACATGTTTTAATTGTACATTTATCAAATTAATTCTAGAAACAAAAAAAAATTTACTGCTGAAAATGGCTAAATAAGTCAAAGTATCCCTTTAACTCATTCACTGCCATAAATTCATTTTAAAAAAAGATTGTTAAAAATTAGGGGCAAGAGGCGGTTATTTTTTTAAAATCGTAATAAATTGCATGACTTCACTAGTTAACTCACGATTAATCTCAAATTTTATATCTGTTCTAAATGTACAATAAAACAATTCTAGGTTTTCATAATCTTGTTAACAAAAGTGGGAAACAAAATTTAAACTAATAGAAATAGTTAAAATACATTTTTGACGTTTATAGCCGTCAACGGCAGTGAATGTATTGAAAAAAAAAAAAGGACAGAAAATATTATTAAAAATTTTGGGTGTCAAATCGTAATTAATCTCATGACTTCACTAGTTAACTCGCGATTAATCACAAATTTCATACCTGTTCTAAATGTACGATAAAAAAATTATAGATTTTCATATTCTTGTCAACAAAAGTGGAAAAAAATGTTAAACTAATAGAAATAGTTAAATTTTTATGTTTGTAGCTGTCATTGGCAGTAAATTAGTTAAAGGGGAAGTCAACCTTTAACATTTCTTGACAATAATATGTTATATGTGACCTCACTAGTCTAAACATGACATTGTGATTAATATTACATTTATGGAATATGAGCAATAATATCAGAAGGCGGCCATTTTGCCACTTGCTGCCAAGTGGAAATGACATCAGTGTTGCTCGGGTCTCAGATATCAACCACTCACAGCTCAGCTTCAGAAAACAGCTGAGCTGTGATTGGTCGTTGCCTGATTTTCAGTCGACATCAAGTGGCAAAACGTGTTTTAATTGTACATTTATCCAATTAATTATAGAAAAAATATTTTTTTTACTGCTGAAAATGGCTAAATAAGTCAAAGTATCCCTTTAACTCATTCACTGCCATAAATTCATTTAAAAAAAAAAATATTGTTAAAAATTAGGGGCAAGAGGCAGTTATTTTTTTAAAAATTGTAATTAATCGCATGACTTATCTAGTTAACTCACGATTAATCACAAATTTCATATCTGTTCTAAATATAGGTTTTCATACTCTTGTTAACAAAACAGAACTTTGAGGCAACTTTGAAGTGCCAACCACTAAGCTTTACTACCATTACATAGGAAAACAAAATAATATTTTTTTCCCCCTCTATTAATTTTGTAAAGAATCCAAATAGCACAATTGAACTTGGCTTTGAAATGACAAAAGTGCTTGATTGGTCTCATGGAAATTTGGATAAACGGCCCCGCCGTTAGTCCAATTAGACGGCCTTGACCTGCATTAGCGCCCACAACTCGTCTTGGAACACTGCCGCTGCCAGCCTGCTCTTTGTCTGTCGTTCTCTCTTTTTTTCCCTTTACATCACATGATGTAACCATGTGCTTGTAAATGACACGTATCTCCGTCTTTTGAAGGGTTTGCTGTCCTTTGCGGAAATGCACTGCCTACCAGTTTCAGTCCAGTTTGGTGCTGCAGGAATGTGAGTGTGATTATGTGACATTTTCCTTTGACAGACAACTGAAGTAAAAAAAAAAAATTGTGAGGGAGTGATTGTGAGCAGCGCCACTGCTGCGTGTTTGTTTCTAGGCCCGTGTGCTTTTCTGTGGAGGACTCGGCCCTGGAAGCCACGGTGGTGCTGTCTACTCTGGCTGACAGCGGAGGCCTAACCCAACCAACAAATACCCCGGACCCAACGCCACCTCGGTATGACGCTTACAGCCAGAGGTGTAGTTTGCCATTGGGCAAGGCAGACAATTGTTTGGGGCCCCTTGGCCAGCAGGGGATTCCCAGAGGGCCAACAGATTTGACACAAACCGTATATCCTTCATATTAGCAGTGCAGCAATGACAATTGACCGTCTCAAATTCAGTCAGGTGGCTTTTCATTTTTATTTTGGGGGGTTCTTAAAAAACAAAAACAATCATGTATAGTAAGGCTGATTATTTGTTAGCTGTTGTAAATGATTATGAATAGTAGTAAAGCTTTTATTAAAAACAAAAAATGACCATGTAAGACGTTTTTTTTTTTAAACGACCATGTATATTAAGGAGGTTTAAAAAAGAAAAACGACAATGTAAATAGTAAGGCATTTTAAAATAAACCAAAAAATAACTATGTCATTAATTAATAATAATAATTAATGTATAGTAAGGCAACTTTTATTTTTTAAACGACCATGTATATATAGTAAGGCGTTTATAATAACACCTTACATATACATGGTAAAAAAAATTTTTTTACGACGATGTGTAGTGGGGCATTTAAGAAAAATAAATAAATACTATGTATATGTAAGGTGTTATCATTTTTAAACAAGCATGTATAGTAAAATGTAAAAAAAAAGAAAAAAAAGACCATGTATAGTAAGGCGTTATTATTTTCAAACAAGCATGTATAGTAAAATGTTTTTAAAACAAAAAAAATGAAAATGTAGTAAGGCGTTTTTTTTTAAATGACCATGCATAATAAGGTCCATCCATCCATCCATTTTCCTAACCGCTTGTCCTCACAAGGGTCACGGGGGTTGCTGGAGCCTATCCCAGCTGGCTTCGGGCAGTAGGCGGGGTACACCCCGAACTGGTTGCCCGCCAATTGCATAATAATAATAATAATGTGTTTATTTAAAAAAAAACAAAAAAAAACGATGTATAGTTAAAACGGCCATTTATAGTCAAGCTTTTATTTACTTTTTTTTTTTAAACGACCGTGCCTTTTTTTTTTAATGACCGTGCGATTAGTAATTTTATTTTCCTGTTTTCTGACTCACTTATAAGGATTCTTGCTGCAAGTTAAACAAACTAAAACAAAACAAGTCACTTGAATGAAACGCAATTAATTCCTGGTGATTGTTTATTGAAGATGCAGATGTGCAAGTTTAAAATGACCTACCATGTATACTATGAATGGCCGCCGGGCACCCACGCCACCGCTTACAGCATCACGCCACCAAGATGCCACCATGAACCCCGGAGCGATTACGCGCCCGTAGTCCAGCTCTGCTGTGCTTGCGTATTAGCAGGTTTAACTGACTGTTGGACCTGAGCCTCTCTGCTGGCACTTGGCTCTCATTGGCTGCTTTTAGATTCTTAAGTGGGTATAGTGTTACAGCCAGCCTTGCGTCTGTGACGGAGACAAGTAGGCCACATTGAGGGAGCTGCTTGGGTGCAAGGTTCACTGCATGTAATCCCCCGCCACTTTAGGCTGGATTCTCTTCCAAAAGTATTGGAATAGCAAGGCCACGTCTTTTGTTTACGTTTCGGATCAAAAGATGAATATTAGACAAAAACCAAACATCCTGCACTCAGCATTCTGTTGTTGTTTAAGAAGAAACCCGTTTGAGTTGACAGGTGTTCAGATGCCGCAGCCAGAGATCAACCTCCCGGTGGTGATGGTGGTACGGAAGTGGTCGCATCCAGCCAGGGCAGCCCCACCTGCCCGTCAACCCCTCTACAGGAGCTTCACAAGCGCAGCCTTCTTTTGCGTGTGACTGCAAGTGCCGCCTCCTCCACGGTACTTTTTGCAGAGCACATTATACTCCAAAAAGAGTCTATTTGATCCCACTCTAAACAGAGTCAAATTTAAAATATTTTACTCAAAGTAGTTTTTTACAGTGTACGAGAGGATTGGCCCAAAACAAAAACCTACACTGTAAAAAACAAAAAACAAGTATTTCATTGAAAAGTTTTTTCACTCAGAAATTCTAAGTACATTTTACCATTATTTAAAAAATAAAAAGGGTTGAGGAACTAACCACAGCCACTCTATCACCTGAGCTATGCCGCTCCTGCTGTGTGTTAATATATTGATGGTGTCCTTGTACCTCCAAGAGACCAATTTTTTTGTATTATTTTAGACACACCAGCAATGCAGTACAGTGGCAAACAGCAAGAGTGACATGGCTCAGGTGGTAGAGTGGCCATTTCCCAAGCTGATGGTCATGAGTTCGTTCCTCAATGCTTGAGTAACTTTATTTTTTAATGAACTGGTAAAATGTACATAAATCTGTCTTTGTAAAATTTACATTTGAAGTAAATTTTTAGAAGAAAATTTCGAGGAAGGAACTCACAACCTTCAGCTTGGGAGACGGCCACTCTACCACCTGAGCTATGCCACATCTACTGTTTGTTGATATCCAAAAGGAGACAAAAAAAATTTTCAGACAAAATATTTTGACTCTTCCAAGTGTAAATTTAACTCTGTTTAGAGTGGGACCAAATAGACTCTTTTTAGAGTGAAATGTACTCTACATAATTTACTGTGAATGTTCCAAAAAGAATGTGCAGAAATGTGCAGCAAATTTCATCACCCACTAAAAATGATGTGAGATGAATAATATTAGCTGGGGAATTCCATAATGTATGCTTTTGCTGTCCATCTTGACAAGTGTTTTTGACATCTTGTTGGGTTAGTCACCAAAAAGGAAGGTGATGTAAGCGCTTCCACACAACATCCTCTTCACAGTAATGGGAAAATCGAATCAATCGTTTTTTTTTTCATAGCTATATACTGTGGATATTGCATTTGTTGCATAAGACGCACTTTTATTTCCAAAGGTCTGCTCCCTCCTGTTCCAGGCTGTGTCATCAGAGCAGGATGACGCGAGTCATGCTGCCACAGTTTTGGCTTATGACACTGACGACGAGGACGACGAGGACTCTGGAAGATGCCCCCAGTACTGAAAAGTGTTAAGACATTTATCCAAGTGAATTTATCTTTGTTATTTATGCATGTTGTTTACAGTGCTGATTATTTATTGATCTCATTTCACACCACCGTGTTCAGATTGTGATAATGTATTTATTGCATTATTAGAATTCAAATTATTTGCACCAAAATCAAACATTTGACCTTGAGTGTGTGTTGGCCTGCAACTGAATCACATCGGAGTCATGGCTTACAAGAGAATAATAAATAGCATAATCTTTATTTAAATATTGTACAGCAGATCGGCATTGACGCGTACTCCCAAAATATACAGACATGCTCGAGTTTATGTGGAGGATGAAGTTTGAAGTTCTTATGGGCATGAGGCGGCAATTGCCGCAGAGTCCGGAGCAGCCATACCACCTGACCGGAAAAATTGCTTAGTCAGTTTGTTAAGGCTACTTTAAGATTGCCATCAGACATGTTAGAATGCTTTAAACGTGGAATTCACTGCTTGACTTGAATCTGCCTCCCTTTTGTCTTCCAATGTCATCTCAATAAAAAACAAAAGAGTACTTTAGTGCAATCTTATTTGGGATGGCGTCATCATTCTTCCTCATCGCTTGCGACTGAATTGAGCTAAGTTCATGAGGACAGGTAAGACTTTGTTTTTACGACAGTGGGCAAAATGAGGACAATTGAACTTGATAGCTACTCACAGTTTGAGGCTTTGTGCTCACTAACTGGCACATGGTTGGGACTTTAAGGAATTATGATTGCCAGTATCAACATCTGATACAAGGCACGTACGTCGTCACACGACACAAAAATAATTGGACTAAAAAGGCGCAGTAAATTCATGATGCAAAATATGTAACACATTTAAAAACAACCGGCATTCTTGTGGTGCCTCGGGAACAAAAACGCAAACGCAGATTGTGACGTTTTGAGTCTGCTTAAAGTCAACTACCTGCTTAAAAGTTAAAAAAAAAAAAAACACTTGCTCTTTCCCATAATGAGTCTTCAGTCTTGTGCGTTTAAAGTCGCCACACCGTTTCTGCCCAAGTGTGGAACCTTCGGCGTTCATATCCTCTTCATACACATTTGTCACAATTTCTCCTCATACACACAAACACAATCACAGCAGCAGTGAGATTAAAGGGAGACCACCTGCTTGATGGAATACAACGTGTTGATGTTGAACCTCGCTGTATTAAATATCACGTACATATACAAAAGGCAGCTGCTTCCTCACAAAATCAGATTGTTTCAACCACACCCAGGAAGGAAGGTTTTTATCCCCCCAAAACATTTACAACAACAACAAACTATAAAACACCTGCTCCCTGCATCCATATACAAAGTGTGCTAATAACCACTGCTAAAAACAAAACCTATAACATATTCATTTATCCAGCCTGATGAGCGCCACATCCTGTGCGAGCTCCTTTCTCAACACAGCCAATAAAGTGTCTCCTTCCCTTCGGCACGGGTTGCTCGAACCTTTACAACAGTCCAACAACTCTTGCCTGAGTAGACACGTCGTCCTTGTCTGCCCAAACACTCAAAGATGTTTCATCGTGGGAACGCTTCTACCACTGGCGCAAAGATTACCCGGGTTTTTTAAAGTTTTTTTTTTAGGGCCTGCTACTGTTTTGACATCCACCAGGACAAAACAAAACAAGACGTCCGACACCTTCCTGAGTCCTTCATCCTGTCCAGCAGGAGTCAAAGCAGTCTGTCCAGTCACAGCCTCATGCTCAACTTAGTCGGTGTATTCGGCTACTATGGACAACAGCACTGTGATGTCATCTGGCTTCCCTCCTGGATACACGCACACACACAGCAAAGAGTCACATTCAAAACTAACGGTGAGAATTGATTGAAAATATTAAATAAAAATAATTATCATAAATGATATTGTTCTTATTGAATAATCAATTAATCTTTATATTAGGGTTGTCAGGCTATTATTTTTTTTTAATCATAATTAATCGCATGACTTCAATAGTTAACTCACGATTAATTGTTTTAAATATACAATTAAAAAAATCTAACTCTTGTTAAGTGGAAAAAAATGTTGAACAGAAATATGGCTGCATCTTTTAGTCATTTAAAAATAATTCATACAATTGAGTTAAAATTAAAAAGTTGTACTGTACTGTAAAAAACAAGTGTGATATTGATTTGTGTTGAGATAATTTTTCTGCCACTAGATGTCATAATTGAATTTGCAAGACGGTGACAGCTCTGTGCAGTTCTTTTCATATTAAGAGCTATCAAATCTTTAATATGAAGTAACTTGTGAAATTCTGCACATTTTTGAAATTGTAAAATACAACTTAATTCTCCAAAAATATATGCATTTTTATTAGGGGTGTGAATTGCCTAGTAGCTGGCGATTCGCTTTGTATCACGATTCATAGGTCACAATTCAATTCGATGCCGATTAATCCCGATACAAATCTATAAATTGAAAATTTATTTATTTATCTGAATTCAGGCTTATAACTGAGCCACTGCATTTAACAAACAGGTTGCAGTCTGTTGCATGTTTGAACAGCACTGAAATAAAATATTATGGCTTAATGTTCCATTAATATAACATTCTTCCGTGCTTAATGTGTGAATCCTAACCCTAAGTAAGACATTTTGTTGAATACTCTCATAAAGAAATTTACGTTTAAAATCGATTCGAGAATTGTGCACTGTAATATCGCGATATATTGCCGAATCAATTTTTTCTAACACCCCTAATTATTATGAACTCATTTGCTCCCGAAAACGTATAAACACGTTCTATTTTAAACGCATTTATACGTTTTTTATGCTTGAGCATACAGAAGATGCAGCCTCTGAAATGAAAAGAGGCTGCTTAAAGCAATGGTAGTTATTACAAAACGGCCAGCATGTAGCAGCAGAGTATAAGAGATCAGCCAGGGCCATGTTGCAACGAGCTCTTTTTGACATTGTTTTCAACAAGTTTGTGAATAATGATGAAACTTAGCTATATTCTAATGCTAATTGCTGCAAAACGAATACAGATACAAACATACTTTTTTTTATCCTAATAAAAGAAGAGACTAATCTTTCATTTGGTAGGTTGCATGTTTTTATAGCAATAGAAAACAATATTGTGTGGGCCTGGCAAAACAAAGGGGGTTGGTTCAGTGAAAATGGCTGCAAATGAATGAGTTACATTTAATACTGCTAAATTTTGACGTGGACGTGTCTGCTGCATTGTGACTGGAATTCTCCCAGTACAGGCTTTCTAAGTAAGGGGCGGTCAATAATCGCGCTAAAAAAATAATTGAAATTAACGCAATAATTTTGCCACCCCTACTTTATATATTCCATTTTGTGCTGTGGTACGAGTTTGAGCATTTTGTTTTGGAAGCACTCACCTCGAACATTGAGTCCGTTGTCACATGCGAACTGCGCAAACGGTGACATGTAGTTGGGGTCATAGGCCAGGTCGTGGGCCTGCTCCGCAATACTGCGGGCAGTCTGCTGAATGCTCTCATAGTTGGCGCTCTGAACACGAAAGCGAAACCATCAATAGAAGCACCGCCTCTTATTTTGTTTGTTCCGGCTTCTCACCTTGAGTTTCTTCAGCTCCTGCAGGATCATGTAGTCGGGCATGTTGTCAAAAAGACCATCGGTGGCGGTGAGGATGATGTCACCCAGTTGGACGTCAAAGGAAGAGCTGTCAGCTGCGTCCGGGCTGGGGATGTGCAAACAGTCAGGCGAGGAAAAGTGTGCTTTGCATTTTCTAATTCTTCATCATCTGAATGTGATCTCGATTGCACAATTCAGACGGCCTTTTTGTCTTGGAATGTGAGCGGAAGTGAAGGAACGAGAATATCCCCCAACTCAAGTGGACCTAAGACAACATGTCAATACCACACTGCAGTATCTTAAATGAAAAATAAAAGGAGAATGCCTATGCAAGATGTAGAATAAAATATACATTAGTGGCACTTTGGCTCCATACAGTCATCCAGATGTAACTGGATTGGTTGTGGACTATGGAGGACCAAAACTGCCTAAATTAAAAATAAATAAATGATCGCGAAGCCCAAAACACTCTTAGGACCGCCCCCTCATTTGAATAACATTTCGACCTGACAGAGCGTCTGCAGCATGAAATAAAAACATGTGAGAGCAGAGCGTTTTTATTGATTGATTGAGATGTTATTCTATTTATATATATTTTGAATCTTGTTTTATATATATATTTTGAATCTTGTTTTATATATATATATATATATATATATATATATATATATATATATAGCTGTCAAAGATAAAAGCGTTAATTGATTAATTAATCACAAAAATTATTGCATTAATCATGAATTAACGCAGATTAATCGCACTATTAATTTTGACCATAGATTAGCCTTTAGCATGACAGCAGATGGCTACTTTTAAGGGAGCATAGGTTGTGTTTGAACAATAAACACAATTACATGCATTTAAGTAAAGCGACGAATGTTTGCGCATCACATTTGGAATATTTGTTCATGTCAAATTATTGGGGTCATTTTTTTCTCATTTTAAATCATGCAAGCAATTAACTGATTAGAAAAAGAGGAGGATGAGCATGTGCAGTGGATCAAAAAATGTTGAAGACGTTCACATAACATTAAATGTCAAAAGAATTAACACATAATCGGTGCTCTTCAAATTTGGCGGGAAAAAATGTTGATTTAAAAAAAAATGATTTTTTAATCAGGCGATTAATCGTGATTAATCAGAATTCTAAAATATGATTAAACTGATTTAAAAAAAATTGCGTTTGACAGTCCTAAAATAAATAAATATATAGTTGTTTTTATTTCCATTTATATATATTTTTTGTACTTAATTTTTGAATTATATTTTGTTTCCCATTTTTATTTTCACCTTTAGTCATTTATTAATTCATTTATTTATTTTTAATGTCAGTTTTGGTCCTCCATAGTGGACAGCCTGCAATTGCACAGACTTTGACCCTGTGAGAGGGAAAGGTTGGCACGCAACCAAAGCCTGCTCTGACGTACAGTACAGTGCTGCTGCTGCTTGGCACACCAAATGGACCCAATACATTGACGAAACACTGCGCGGAGGAACAAAATGTTTTGCTAAGTAACGCAGCAACCACAATGGAATGCATTTATTTGGTTCAGTCTGAACCTGGCATCAACTTTAATGGCGTTTCCTCAGATTATGAATCAAACAGGATCAATCAGCAAAAATAATCTTAATGGTAGTTTGGCTCATTGACTGACTACATAGTGCAGTAGTATGCTAGCCATAAGCCTACAGCTCACGTTTCTTTCTACTTCCTGAAAGAATTGAGGTTGACAGTTGCCATGGTGACTCGTCACCAGTGCACTTCCGCGTGTGATACCTGTCACTGAGGACCGCCCCCTCCGCCTCAGGAGGTGCAATGGACAGTTGGAAGGGCGTGTTGAAGTAATGCTGCTGCTCATCCGAGCGGTGGACCACCTCGCCCCCGCGGACCACCAGGAAGCCCGAGTCGCCCAAGTTGGCCGTGTGCAGCTGGTGACTCTGCCGGTCCAACACCACGATGCAGGCTGTGCTGCTGCCTGCAGGCACAGCAACAAAATGCAAATATGAACGAGATGCAACATGATGGACTTTATGAAGACTTCTTTTGATCATTTTTATATATTTTTTTTTTGGGGGGGGGATTGTCTTTCTTATGCTACCACCAGTGAGCGCTCATTTGTCAGTCAAACACTCCCTTTTTCTTATGAGCCATTTTGACTGCAAAAGTTCAACATGTCAACAACACGGGACCTACATTCACATTAATTCATAACACAGCTGCTTCTGGCATTGGGTGAATGTATTGCACATAGGAGGAATTTTGTTTGTGGTTTTGATTACAAGAGGGGCTATAGTTCAACAAATAACATGCATGTAAAGTGTTTTCTGATGAAAATAAAGGGATTTTTGAATTTCTGCCTATAATGGTTTCGGTGCACAAAAACAACCGCAACATAGACCAAACCTGATACATGCTAAAACGACTGTTCACATGCCGAAAATTTTGTTTTTCGGAAACGGAACGTTCATAATTCAACTTCTTCAGCACTTTTCTGTCAATGAATGTATAAAATATACGGTATGTTATAAAGCCTACTGACTGACCAAAAATATGTATTTATGAATTTATTTTTGCAAAATTGTGATTTGAAAATTGCATCCCATCACACTGCGATGTCGATTTGAAACAGACTACTTGTTCAGCCCTTATTAAGTCATTAAACGTTTTGTTTTGGAAACAAATTCCAAGTACCCGTCGAGAAAAGGGTTTGACTGGAATGAACTTTCCACACAATAATCCGCATGGTGTGAGACTGTGCAGTTCCACCTTTCTGAAGTTGAAAGAAACACGAGTCTGCGGTGGAGCCAGACGACAGGCGGCCAACCGGCCACACCCTCCTGGTGACTCATTGACAAACACAGCGAAATGTGTTCTCTGGGACCAAGTTTGGAAAAGCCCCGCTTATGACTCACTCCCTTCTGCATTCTCGGTCCAACCACAATAGAATGCACACCGCCGCCCAAAAGATCATCCAATTAGCTGGGAAGGAACAGCACAATACTGAACACTGTTTGCCTGCTGCACATGTGAGAATAACACGGTAGAAAAGTTCTGCTCCTCAGCGTCTGATATTATATTACATGTTCCAGCACGGATTGTTGTCAGGAAGCAGAACGGAAAGCAACTGTGGAAGGGAATTAAAACAAGGGCATTTTGCATTGAAACTTGAAAAAAAGAAGAAAAAAGATTTGCTTGAAAGTAGATCACATGTAGTCAGAGATTTCCACAAAGAGGAGAAAGCAGATTGCTATTAAAAACTCACAAGGAAGTGTTGAGCATCTTAAAGGTTAAAGTGCGAGTTGCTGTTTTCAAACTGTTAGAAACATCTGTCAGTATAATAACAAAAAGACCGATATGGTTTTTTTTCAGGGTCGATACCAATTATTATTAGTCAAGGACGCTGATAACCGATATTTGGAGCCAATATTCATTTTCGGGAAATATTGGCATGAAAAAACAACAACAAAAAACAACTTCAGTTCTTATTATTGTTATTATTATTTATAATTTTAAGCATACGTTTATTGAACAGCGTTTAGGGCTATTGTTCTTTGCGCCTTATAATGTGGTGGGTGCGCCTTATATATGGAAAAGTTTGCAAACTGGCCATTCATTGAAGGTGCGCCTCATAATCAGAAGGGAAAAATACAATATTTTATAGAATTTAGGAAAATTTGAACATTGAGAATGTTTAAACAAGAGAGAAATGTGAAAAAATGTAAAGGCCTCGTTGAGAAAACTGTATAAACTGTGTGGTGGGCGACGTTAGACCCTTAAAACATTTATAGTAAACGTAAAACATAAAGCTAACTACTTCGCAAAATGACCTCACAAGTGCAAGTGGGATGAAACGCTGTAGTCGAGCAGAGCATGTCATGGAGATGTGAAGTCAATATGACTGTGATTACTCTCGGGAAAAGTGTGTCCGTCGCTTTGGAAGATGCGGAGATGTTGTTGCGTTTGTGTAATGCTGCTCACTCACCCAGCAGCGGCACTTTGTTCTGCAGCAGCTCATAATAGCTGGTGGTGAGGACACCGACGGGGTTGCTGGGAACAAAGCGTCCCTCCTTCACCAAGCGCTCGCACGTCTTCATCAGGGTGCCGGAAAATTGGGATGGATCTACGCCGTAGTCTCGCCAGCCTCCTACGCCATCCGCCACACCTGCCGTCACCCACACAGGTCAAAGCGTCATCATGGTATCGTGCAAAATGCTAGACTTGAGAACATCTTGTGAGGCTTGACTTTGGTGAGCATCTTATTTGCTGTTTGACCTTTTCTTTGCTTTTTTGTGATGGAGAATAAACAAATTGAAAATTCACAGAATAAAAATGAATTGCAAATAATCCTTAAACTATTAGCTGAATCATGAATGCATGTTTTATTATGTTTGACCCTGGAACAGATCAATTAAATTTCCATTATTTATAAATTGATCCAAAATATCAACAAAGAAACAGTATCATGCAACAAATTGAACTTTAGATGCGCCAATGAGGAAGATGTCGTCTTGTTGCTGCCAAAACGGACTTCTCTGACCATACATGGAAGGCCTTCTAGTCTGCTCAGCCTCTGCCAGAAAGAAACAGTGGCCTGCTTTACAACAAAGCTCCAAACATAACATCTTGCCGGGAGGATCTCCTGATTCCCAACTTCCCTTGTTTAGTGAACAACTGATTGTTTTAAGCAAGAAGACAGACTTGCAGGCTGGAGAGTACTTTCAGATTTAAGCCAAGGTTCACAAAAGGTAGTTATCCATTTACATCTGTTAGGTTGTAGACACGCTCAGTATCAAGACAGAATAATCCTTTGACCGAGCGAGCACACTAATCGTTTTGAAAAAACAAAACAATCTGCAGCAGTTTCAAGTGCAAATGTCCCATTGTACGACTGTTTATTGTGAAACTACGTCCAATTTGCTTGTACGCAATATAGTCTGCGATTTGAACATTTTTGATATCCAGAGTTGGCTTCTCAATGTTTTGTCCATGAGGATTCGGACCACTTCAACAGTATTTGTAATATGTGGAGGATGACATCCAACAATAAAGTCACTCATCTCAACACTGTGATACCCAAAGCACATATTTAAATATATAAACCTGGATTTTTGTTAAGTGTCCATTTAGTGAGAATCCACACAATAAGGTGATAAATGACAAGAAAATTTATGTTTTAAAGTGTTTACGCATAACTGCTGAAGGTTACTACGGTTGTTGGTGTGGCCATTGTTCTCTCGGCCCTCCCCTACACGCTCAACCCTTTTATCCTGTTTACTCCATCTACCCCGTCCTTCAACTCTGCTTCAACCCAACCGGCCGAGAGAGCCAGCCGCCCCACAGAACTTGGGTTCTGTTGGAGGTTTCTTCCTTAAAAGGGAGTTTTTCCTTGCCTCAGCCACCAAGTGCTTGCTCATGTGGGGGTTCAGCTACTTTCTTATATTACATACAGTTCGGAAGAGTATTTATATAATGTATGGGGGACAATGGTTCTTGACCTGATGTATGTGTAGCAACTTCCATCAAGAACTGGTGCTATATGAATAAAACTAAAATACGCTTGTGTAAGGAATTAAATTCAGATGTAACCATTACAAATGTCACATCATTGGGTTGAATAGTATTATTTAGTACCAATAATGTATCTTTATCAATCTATGCCAGCAACATATAATGATCACGGATAACAGATCAATTAATGCTCTTCTACCACCACCACACATAATTATTTTGGTATATGTACTTTTAGTAGCATTTATATTTGACAGACTGACATGAGTCTTGGGAATCACTAATCTGAATTGCAATTGCAATTTCAAAGTGACAAGCTACAGATCGATATGGACCGATACAGTCCGGTACATTTAGCAGGAGACAAATGCTCAGTGGGTGAGTGCTCTTGTTGACAACTTCAACATTCGTTGTACTGCATTAGCAGCTTAGTAAAGTCGTACAAAAGCAAAAAAAGTCAACTCACCCAAAACATCGGCAGATTTGTGTCGGGCGATGAAGCACGCGTCGTCCCCATAGCACATTCCTTTCTTCAGGATGCCTTTACGGAAATCCTTGCCGAAGCCGCAGCTCGCCGTCACCAGGCTGTAGTCGCGACCGTCCGTCTGAGAGAGTCCACCGATGACAGCTCTGGCAACCAGTCTCCCGTACGACAGCACGGACAACATCCCCCACGAAGCAGCTGCCAACCTCCAAGACAGGAGGCGGTCAAGCTAGCGGTCGCGCTAGCTTAGCTTCGACGTTCGCTCACTAATGTTGCCTTGCCGCGCGCGTTTGTAATAAACGGAGCCGGAAGGTGCTCGGTGTTGCGATGCTTTCCTCCCGCTACGTAGGCGAACGGAATCACAGGAAAGCGTTGTCCTTTCCGCCCCAGGAGTGCCGTCCGTGTCCGTCGTTGTCCACCGCGGCCATGGTGCTGCTCGTGCCTTTGAAGACGTTACATAGTGTGAGCAGCTGCTTTGTGGCCTCGCGCACAGCACACAAGCTCAGCTCGCGCGGTCTTGTGACTTCTCTGACGCCATCGTACTTACGCAACCATCCATGCCATATAAGGAGTCATTACTACCGCATTACTTTTAGCTTAGCCCATCCTGGGGTGTCCAAAGGGGGACATTTGCATCACGCGGCACATTCCAATAATATAATTAAACGCCGTTGAGATTCTTTTTTTTAATTGTATATTTTAGAAAAAGTAACATTTTAATTTATTTTAAATATGAAAGAAAAAGGTAGGCTAAATGATGATTTGTTTTTTAATTGTAAATGTGAGTATATTCATACCACATCAAGTTTGATATTTGTACAAAAAATGAAAAGAAAATAAGATTTTTTTTTAAATTAAAATAGAACACACTGGAATGCTACAATATATCAGTTAATTCTCTGAATCGCTCGTCGCTTACATGCATGTGTTTTGAATGTGGGAAGAAACTGGAGTATTTGGAGAACATGCAAACTCCACACAAGAAGGTCTAGCCTGGATTCACAAAAATATGTTTCATAAACACAAAGTGACGTCCCCCACTTCCTTTATGTGACTCTCAGTGGGAAAACAAATTTGGATCTCTATTTGGCAACAATGCTACATTGAATTGTGAACTTGAATTGCTAAGATGTACTAATATATGCACTGACAAGGAAACGGTTACTTAAATAATACATACTATACTGCACAATTATAATAATAATAATAATAATAATTTAATGATTGATTTCTCATAACACTCATGCGCCTGTTCTGGTTCCGCCTGAAGTGTAGGTTCTGATTGCTGCTTTATCAGTGTCAGAAGATCAGGGCAAGCAAGGACTCTGTTGGCCTAAACCTGATCAGAAGCACTAAATTCCATTTACAATCTGAATTCTAATATTTGTTTCTTGAAATTGTATTCAATCCCAAATATCTATTCTCCTCATTTCATTGAGTTTCTCTTGACTGGATTGCTTCAGTACTGTTGTGGATGTTTTTGTTTTGAACAACCAAAGTTCAGCATTTATGTGTTGCCATGGCAATCTAATTTGCCCAGGCACTTCAAAATCAGTAGTGCAGGCTGATGTAACCTAAATTATACATTATTATTAATGGCACTGTTTTCTTAACCAATAGGATTTCAAATTCCTCCTTAAATTCCATGTTACCATCCTCTGACTGGTTGGTCAGAATAAGCCTAGTTTAACTAGCAAAAAAACACCTATTAACCTTTAATAATCAGTATCTCTGTTGAATATAAAGTTTTAAAATGTTTATTAAATATTGATTTTGAACTGCTCCACATGGTGTTCGTGGCACTTGTTTGCTGTTGTATTGCATTTTGTAACACGACAGTAACAACACTAGAAAGCAGATGCATTAAAAAATAAATACAAAATAAAATAAAAAATAAAAAAAGCCCTCTTAAATACACCCAAGGTTTATTAGAAAGATTTAGACATTATAAGAGAGCTTGTTTAGTCATGTCAATGAGCACAAGACTTGAATAAAAATGTGAAGAGGAGATACCATGAGTCAATGTTCCAAGACACTGACTTTAAATAAACTCAGTATTGAACAGTTAAGTGGTATTTGTAACTGTCTCTATTGTATGTGGTCATTAATCTCCATTACTGGGAAGGAATGGAAAAAACATGACATGACAAAAGAAAAAAACTACTGAAATTGTGCACAGCTATAAACAAGGCATTCCTGTGCATAAGTAGCATTATTGTTACGATTTAAATGGTTAAACAGTCATATGTGGCAAAGAGTAGCTGCAAAATGGAGTGCAAAACACCTGAGGTCTTTATGGTGACATTTCAATTTACCCCTGTGGACAAAACAACATATTTTGCTTTCAAAAGGTGCAAGTGGACATCTTTACAGTACTGGCAACATTAAGGTCAACCAATCCCTCAAATGCAAAGGACAAAAGACGTGGTGACAAAAGTGACTGTCCCACGCTCAACCCACACTCTATTTCTTTGCTTGCTTGGTGACCATATTGCGAGGAGGAGTGACCGGACGGCTGCCATTGGGCTTCTTCTTCTCAGCTGGTTTCAAAATCTACAAGTTGCATATAGAAAAAAAAGTACAAGGGAAAATTAAATACCGCATGGTACGTCAGTTAAAAGAGCACTGTAACTTAAATCGTTACCTGATGTACATTCGTAGATTAAGCAATCAGTATGACTGACATAATTAATGATTAATAATCATCTGACTTAAATTAAACTACAGAGTGCGCTCGGCCTATAAAATGCTGAGCTACCATGTCATATGTTCAATATCTTAAGTGGTACCTTGACATATGAGTTTCATTCATTCCAAGACATAGCCCGACGCTCAATTTATTGGTATATCAAATCAGTATTCACCACTGATATCAATTGAAATTCCCTTCATACGCTCCAGCCCACCCAAATGAATCAACCAAGTGAAGGCCAACTCGAAAAACTCATACATTGAGACACTCATAAGTCAAGGTACCACTGCACATATAGTATTTGTTAACAAACTTGGCTAACCAAAAATAAATAAGCAAAATGCCAAAGGACCTTACCTGAAAAGAACACATGAGGGTCTCATCCACACTCATCATTGCGCCAGCATTGTCAAACTCCCCACAATAATTTGGTGCAGAAAACAGAGTGACAAGCTGCCTTTTGGCAAAAAACTCATAGCCATCCTCAACAACCTGCAGCAAAGACAGAAATTGCAAACTATTCAGAGTTCTACACACTATGCAAAGCACTTTCAAATCTATACTACTGAATGCCTATAGACACAACATTGAAGCAAATGAAGGGTTGTAGTTAGCAGGTGATAAAACACGGAAGTCTCATCTCCAGGAAATGTAAACGCAGTCTTAGTCATATTATTTGTATGGTCCAAAAATTACCTGATGGGCACGACAGATCAGATCCAGGTCATGTTTATGCAGAAACTTGGCCACCACCTCTGAGCCGAAGGTAAATGATACACCTCGGTCATTCTCCCCCCAACCTAACACATCCTTGTCCGGATCAGACCAGAGCAAGTCGCAGAGTAGGCCCTGGTCGGGGACGTCAGTGGGGCGCATGATGCGTCTGATCTGCTCCATGGACTGCAGGTCAGGAGAAAGTCCTGTACAAAAAGAGCAGACAAGTACAAATAAACATTGCGATACGAGTGATATTCGCTCAACTTCAGTTGACAAACTGTACAGTGCTCAGTCAAGGACAAATGAAAAAGACTGACGTCAAAGTAACTATTTAGTATGTTGGCTTTAAAAACAAATTGTAAGAATTTGTTACAGCAAATTCAAAAGATTTAGATTTTCCAAAGAAAATACAGCTTTCTTGTGAACACATCACGGCAATTTTAAAAACTATTTTGAAACTTTGAAATGAATGAAGAAGCCAATTCATCCCTGTGATTGACTGGCAACTAGTCCACTTTCAAATTCAGCCAGCAAAAATTACACGATATCGGTTCTAAGTACTGGTAAACTGGGCGGGAAAACAACCGCCTCAAACCTACAGGTCGCACAAATACAAAGAAAGAAGGCGGAAGTGGCTGTTGGGCCACCATGTAGCTAAAAGCACTTCCTTAACCCGGCCAATGCAAATTCATCCACTTAAATCAGTCAAGTCACTTTACAACATTGTGCATTCTTTGCGCGTCAGGTTAAATCCTTCCTATACGGAAGGCTTGAACACAAACAAATGTTTGAGTATGCATCATGTGAACTTTGCAACAATAGTCAACTGCTCACGGCTAGGTGTGTTAGAAAAAAATCGAGTCAGCAATATATCGCGATATTATAGCGCGCAATTCTCGAATCAATTCGATATGCGGCCGAATCGATTTCTGAACACCAATTTTTTATGGGAATATTCAACAAAACGTCTTACTTAGGGTTAGGATTCACACATTGAGCATGGAAGAATGTTATATTAATGGAACAGTAAGCCTTAATATTTTATTTCAGTGCTGTTAAAAACATGAAACAGACTGCAACCTGTTTGTTAAATGCAGTGGCTCAGTTATAAGCCTGAATTTTCCGATAAATAAATACATTTTCATACAAATCTTGCAGTGTACAAGTTTACTAATTAGTATTTTCTAAATTTGAGTACAAAAAAATGGTAATAATCAATTTATATGAATCGAATTGCCAGGTACTATACAATTCACACCCCTAGTCACGACTATTTTGACAACCAAATGTGACTAATTTAATAGTGAACGTCATCATATTATTTTTGCATTTTTGTTTTCCTCTCAAAACTCCCGCTGCTCTTGTTGGCCGTCTGCCTGTGTGTGTCACATATATGCAGTAGTGACAATCTGGGTCATTCCAGATGTAAACAGAATCACTACGGCTAACCCTAACCGCCCCCCAAAAACAACACATTTATTATTACAGTGCCTTACGAAAGTATGAGCTCCACATGAACTTTATGAACTTTGCCACGTTTCAGGCTTCAAACATAAAAATATCAAATTGAATTTTTGTGTGTAAAGAACTAAAACCAAGTGGGACACAATCATGAAGATGAACAAAATTTAAATATTTCAAACTTTTCCCCCCAAATAAAACACACACAAAAATAAGATGTGCAAAAATGTTACATATTCTCTCCATTTCAATATAATTGACCGAACAGTGCTCTGGGAGATCTTTAAAGCTTGTGAAAAATTTTTATATCCCAATTCTGCTTTAAACTTTTCCACAACTTTATCCCGGACCTGCCTGGTGTGTTTTTTGTTCTTAACAATGCTTTTTGCTCCACAGCATTGTTTTAACAGACCTCTGAGACCATCACAGACCAGGTGCATTTATACTAATATAACTTAATCACTCAGAGAAGTGTTGTGTTTTACAATATGTTTACAAATAACATTTTGTTGATAATTGTGCCATTTGTGCGCACATGTCTGACATGGAGTTGGAGTGCTCTCAACCCACCCCAAAAAAGTACCAGTATTTGGAAATGAACACATTATCTTTGCCACCTAAATGTCACAATATGGTCATTTTTTTTATAATTAGCTTTTGATCCGAGTTTGCTCTTTGAATATTTCCTTTTGGCCCGGACAACAAACGCTCACCTCCATGACAGCAAAAGATCTTCTCATCAACAATGGCGGCAATTGGGAGGCAGTTAAAACAATCTGTGAAGGTCTTCCAGAGCTTGATGTTGTACCTTCTTTTGCCTGCAACATGAACCAAAAAAAAGCAAATTCAATTAAGTTATAGCAGTAAAGTAAAGTAAAGGCAAACATCTAAAAAGCATGACATTCCACATTGAGGAAAGATCAAACATATACAAGATGACTCACATTCATCATAAAAGCCATATATTCTGTTGATTGAAGCACACTCGTGGTTCCCCCTCAACAGGAAGAAGTTCTCGGGGTATTTGATTTTGTAGGCAAGCAGAAGACAGATTGTTTCCAGAGACTGCTTCCCCCTGTCCACATAGTCTCCCAAAAATAGGTAGTTGCTTTCTGGGGGGAAGCCCCCATACTCAAACAGCCTCAGCAAATCATAGTATTGCCCGTGGATGTCACCTGACATAGAAACGAAGAGTGATTAACGTTGGGCTGGAGTTAATATTAGTCATAGACAAAATGTTGAAACATATATATTTGCACATCTTACCGCAGATCTTGAGAGGGGCCTCAAGCTCAAGAAGAATGGGTTGACTTAGGAAGATTTCCCTGGATTTCAGGCACAATCCACGAATCTCATTCTCCTGCAGTTGAACATTCTTACCAGGTTTAGCACCTCTCACTGGTAAACACAAAATATACCACAAACGTCATGTGACGCGCTTACTGTACAAAACAGACGCATCGAAAGTTAGAAAAAAGTGTGTGGCAGTTTATATTTGAACATCGCAAATCAACATCGGCTCGTTTTGGAAGGCTCCGAAAAGTGTTGACAAACAGCTAGCCAAATGTACGCTACCATTATCAAGCAGATTAACAACATTTGGGATGAAATTTTCTTACCTTCTAAGAGACGTTGAATTATGCTGTCTATGTTGAGTTTGTCGACATCAGCCATCGTGGTGTTGCTGTTAAAATATCAACGAAGTCGAATGTAGGTCTCAGTGGTAAGTGCTAGCTCTTCTAGCATTAGCACCCAAACGTTAGCTTCTGTGTGTTTTCCGGTGCAGGGCAAATATGTAGGTTGGAGCCTGTTTCGATGTAGCCACTCGGATGCCCTCGAACAACCTAATAGATTACCGATGTACGTATCCGTAAAAAAAAAAAGTCTACATCTAAATATTAGATTTTACTGTACTCGGAAAGGTGGAATAATGTGTACGGTCATTCGATTACACAAAGATCCCTTCACTGTTTTTCACTGCCGCACCTTGGCTTGAGAAACTCGCAGTTGGGTCGGCAGACACGAGATTGCGGCTTTCGGGAATCAACCTTGCTGCTGCCCCCTACTGGAATGGAGGCCATTAAAAAGGACGCGATTATGCAATGAGGGACCACTGCTTCTTACATAATGTCAGTCATATTAAGATTGACTCAAGTTTAGAATAACACAAACAGCTGACAGAGAGATCTTGAATAATAGTTTTATGACAATTTAAGTGAAATTGATGTTATAGATTTAGAATTTTTCTATAGACATTGGTCATTTTGCTAAAAAGATAACATCTTTCACTAAGTAGCCTCCATTTTTGTTTCATATGTTTCTGGTTGTGAACTTGTGACCTTCCAACACTTTAACTATTCTATTGTGCTCATTGCGTTAACCACAGACCGTAAATACCGTTTATCAGAGGAGAAAAATAAAGTTTTTTATTTTTATTTTACTGAGAACATAGAGTCAGTATGTGAAACTTTTTATCATTGTATTTAAGAATATGATTAGTGAAACAACAAACATGCTAAATGTGATATTTAAACTGTACTTATTCTAAAATGTTTAATAAAATTGCTACATTGATGTTATGGAACACTACAACATCGCTGCAGTGTACGTTTGACCAATAATTGTATCTTAAAAAATGAAACTGTTGTCAAATAAATCTATTTGTTTTCTATCAATATTTTCTCTATTCCTGTTACATATTAAGCAGCAACATTAAGCGTAGGCGTTTTTTACTTAGAACATGAATTATTTACTTTCAACATTTCAAACTGTCACCTCATCAAGTGTATTGATTGGGTTCAAAGGCAGAAAGAACATTTGCTGTGGTCATTACAGTAAATTATAAATATACCCAGTTTTTGGCTACAGTTTTTTTTTTTTTCAGGTGTAGAGCATTCTTACTAGCCAAATATATATTATAATGTTGACCAAATAAGCCCAAATGTAGTCACAATTTCTGGATTTCCAATCACCTGGCTGTATGAGGTGTCCAAAACACACAAAATGTTTTAATACACAAAGGATTTGTCCAAGGTTTAGCAGCCTTGCCTTTGAAATAACTCAGCACATGAGTTACAGTATGTGGTCAAGGGACCACGATGGAAATAAGCCAATGGCTTTATTGTGTTTTCATCCCTTTGGCAGCAGTTGTGTCAATGTACACACACACACACATATATATATATATATATATATATATATATATATATATATATATATATATATATATATATATATATATATATGTTTGTCTATCAATGAATTAATCAATCAATCAATTTCCAAAGGTTTCAGTCAGGAAAGTAATTCATGTAATCGAAACAGTGTTTTACCAGGATAGTGAAAGGCTGCAAAGGTTAACAGTCTATTAAAGTTTTTAATGTGCACAATGTACAATTAATACATTTTATTCATGCCTACTCTTTGGTCTCCTTACACTTAAGTGTCCAATGTGGAGAACACAGGTTTTCTCCTGTGCCTGCAGAGACATCACATGAATTTACAAACTTACTTCTCTATCTGCATTGTTGCAATACGTTGTAACAAACAAGTATTTCATGAGGTAAGGATGGATTACAAAAACTGTCATTTTATTTAGCAAATATTCAGACTGCATGGGAAGGCACATATTTCACATTAGACAAATCTCATGGTGCACCACTTCGCAAAACGATTCATAAAAGTGGATTACAGTTTAATTATGTACCTTCTGTCATTTAGTAGAAGAACATTTGATTGTTTTGCTTGTTACTTTACATGATAGATAAGTTAACAGAAACTTTTTTCCCGCCTAGAAAATAATTTGGTCAAAATAGTTGACATTGGCTAATTTCCTGCAGCACATCTAATGATCTCTCATGGTACACCGGTTGAGAATCACTTTCCTAAGGAATGGCAGATGTCACATTGAACTCAGCTTGGTCAGAAATCCCTCAAAGACAAAGATTGTGTTGAGCTATTTACAGGACTGACACAGAACTTCAAAATAAGAGCAAGGCAATGAAATCATTTGGAGCCACAGGCTTCTCAAGAGCTGCTGTTTTATGTGGATTAGAGTCACTGTCTGGTGTGTTTTTTATGGACGGACAGGTCCTGCAGAGCACGAACCATTTTTGCAGGAGGCCTTGTTTTCCTTTGATCCTCTATAGAGCACTTTTACAATTGTAATCATTCTGTTGGGACATAACAATCATCAATGAAAGAAAAAAAGGATTAAATGCTGTTCACTTGAACAACCTAATGTATTGGTTTGTTATCACTGGTGTGATTAGACTAGAGAGGCCAGTGAAACAGAGGAACGTGAACCTTATCGTGTATTTTTCTACCCAGCTCAGTACATAACTATAAACAAGGTGAAATGTAATGACATTAAAAAGCAACATTCTCTCACAATATTTCACCACTGTGTAGAAAGAGGCTCATGAAGTAAACTAAATCCAATTGACTGAATATACAGACCCAATTAAGAAGGCTTACAAAAAAAAAACCTGTTGATCTGATGCAACAATCATGTGTTTTCACAAATGTTGTTAAGTGGACACGGTTTTTAGAAGGCAACACACATTATATTTTTGTTACATTTTATACTTTATATTGACCAGAGTCTCGATACTACAATAAGACCTATACCAAACTTTGTTTTTCTACAATTTTCACAAGACTCTTACAAACAAGTTTTAGTGTGTAATATTAGAAATAATTAAGCGGTCTCCATTTGATGTTGTTGTTGTTGTTGGACCTCAATATTGGTAGCTGGTCTTCCGGCTGTTTTTTTGTGTAATTGTGTTTGACTTTTCCAGCCTCTTATTGCTACCTGTCCCAACTTTTTTGAGATTTGTTGGCACCATGAAATTTTCAATCAACATATTTTTCCCTTAAAATTATACATTTTCTCAGTTTAAACTTTTGACCTGTGATCTGTTTTATTCTCAACAAAATATTGAAATTTGGCACTTCCAAATAATTGCATTCATTTTTATTCACAATTTGTATGGTGTCCCAACTTTTTGGGAATTGGGTTTGTACATGAACGTTCAAAAGTGTGCCAGTGTAATTTGCAAATTAATGCATTTACCCATAGTGTTCACAAGATGGCGCCAGCCAACAGTATTCAACACCATCTGAAAAAGAGCTCAAAACCACACACGTTTTCTACATCATTCCTTAATTAGGGATTAAATAAATGCTGTATTTTTAAATGTTCTTACTTTTGTTAAATATCATGTTGCATTAAATTATGTGGATATAATTGTATAGGTAGACATCATTTGAACAAATCTGTGAGCGGTAGAGAGTTACATTTTTTTCCTCAACATGTCATAAAGAGCACTACAGGGTAGACAAGCGACAATTACTTCCCTAGAACAGACATCAACAAACATTTACAAAAACTAAGTTCATGTCAATGTATAACTTGTTTGTTTTGTATAGCACAAATAAATAAATAAATAAATAATTTTCCATGCAAGTAAAACCAGAGTTATCATCAATGATTGAAATCATACCGTGGGGTCCTAGCAGACAACAGAAAACTTCAAGTTTTTGCAGATTATAATAGAACAATACAACAATTATGTGTGGCTTCAGTGCTTTTTATTAATGGTGGAAGAGGTTGGAAAAATGTCATGATGCTGAATGTGGTGTTATGTCCTCTACAAACGGATGCAGCAGAACTTGAATTTGCTCTATGCTCCACTTCAGAACAGAATGTTCCTAAGAGGTGTGTGTCCATGTTGTTGACAACAGCCACTTTGCTGAAGAGGGTGTTTTTGGTGCGTTCCAAACAGAGACAGCGAGAGGAGTCAAATGAGACAAGACAGTACGGAATGTCCTAGAATAGTGTGTTCTTGTGTGCTTCACTCTCATCTGACTTGAACCCTTTACTCCTGTGATGAACTCATGTTTTGCAAAATGTTTCTATATATTCACAAGAAAACACTATGCGTGTTTCTGTTTACACTAATTGTTTATTGTCATCTTCTGAATAATACAATTAATATTAATCTAATATTTGACTAATTATTTGACAAATTGCTGACAGTCATTTATAGTGTATAACATCCCAGACGCATCAATTCCTTATTTGTTTTAAATAATATAGTCTAGATTCACCCACAGAGTCATAAATAATAATAATAAAAAATATAATAATAATAATAATAATAATAATAATAATAATAATAATAATAATAATATGTAATAATTTCCTGTAGCAGAATGTACCCCGAGCCCGAGGTACTAAAATATGGGGACATTATTTTCAAATAGAATATCAAGCCGAGGGTTAACTGTGAGGTTATAGTGATCAGAACACGGGCAGGAAGTGTAAATCAATAAAACTAACTTTACTATGGTCTCTTGAAGTTATTATGAAAGTAATGGCAATTGCCTTGCCTTTAACCCTGTAGTATCAGCAGGGGGAGCACCTATCACCCGATTTGTGCGGCGCATGTCCAAAGCAATATTTTACTTGAAGGAAGAACATCCCTCCCTGTACTTGAATAATTTGACACAACGCTCCGGCTATGCTCATAAAACAACATAATCAGAAATGCAAGCACCCTTTTCTATAATTTTATCCATTAATAGTAATACACATAAAATAAGTGATCAATAAAACAGCAAAGCATTTCATCACAGCTTTTCGAGATACGGAGTGTGAGTTTATTTTTATTTTATTTTTTGCATAAACATTCTCTTCTATATTTTACATAATATTCTAATCAGATGATTTTAAGGATGAAAACTCACATCAGGTGATTACTTGAAAATATGATATACGCATCAGTTTAGTGGGAGGGGTGTAATATTGGGGATGATAGGTGTAATTAAATTTATGTGCAAAGTAAAAACTTTTTGGGGGGAGTTACTTTAAATATAGGCTATTAAGACAACGGCCCAGTTTTGTATTTTATTGGCTACTCCCTGATAGTGAGCTCCTAGAGAAACAAGTAAGTGGGCTTGGCTAAATTCCCTGAACTGCACTGATCTACTCATCATCTCCTTCTCTCCTTTTTTTCAGGCGCCATCGATTAGCCACGGGTTTCACGTCAGTATTGATAACTTTGCCAAAGCAAAATCAAGTGCAATTGTCCAGTTAATGTTGTGGACGGAAGCTCGGACCCAATCAGTCGGCGTTTACTTTTAAAGTGGTGTTGCCAAACCTACTTTTTTCCCTTCTTTTTTGTACTTCTACCAAACATTCGAATGAGACGTGATGACAAACATATCGGCGGAGCCGTGTTGTAAGTGTGTTTTTGTCAAAGTGGCATCCCTGCCTATAAATGCGCTTTAACTGGGGGGAATCCAGCCCACATATTTATTGCAGCCACTGAAAAAAAAATCTCCTCAATATCCCCCAAGATGGCCGCCGATGTAGGATCGATGTTTCAATATTGGAAGAAATTTGATCTACGGCGGCTTCAGGTTAGTGCTATTCTCCTAATTTTCGCTTTATTTTTCCAGCAGCAAGTGTTCTGTTGTGCTCGGAAGTGTCTCGGGTCTTTTTGGGTGACTGTGAGAGTGAAAGCGGCGTGCTTTGCATCGCTACTTATTAGAAATTGATCCGTGTTCTGCCTTTGTTCGGTTCAATCATTGATCAGCGCGGAGCGACCGCGGAGCAGCACAGCCTCGACTAGCCACACCGATCTGGGATCAGCACCGCGGACAGCACTGTTATTTTTGCTTCCCCCCTAAAATCTCGACCGTGAGCCACTCGCACCGCTGTGCTCACATGCACGGAAACTTTTAATGCGCCGTCGAGTCGCTCGTATTGCATGGTAACTTTTCACACAGCTTCGTGTTTTATGCGGTTTGTGTCGACGGACGCCGCGGTGCTACTGGCTGCACCGGTCTTTAGCTTGCAAACCAAATTTAATGTCGTTTTAGATGTTTGCAGTCTACAAGCTGACAAGTTTGTGCAAGTTTTTTTTTTTAAACCGAAGGTATTTGCTAGTGTTACATTTGACGGAAGCACGTTGGTCGCAACGAGTGGACTGGACATTGGGGTTCTTCGTTGATAAGCAAGCAAGCAAGCAAGCAAACAAACAAGCGAGCTCGTCGTCTTTGAAGCCTCCAAACGATCTGGTGGACTTTTTTTTGAGCACGGAAATGTGTCTTAACGGCTAGCGTGAGGAATGTGGCAGGTGAGCACTTTGTTTTATCGCACACTAACATTACACATACAGTAGCCTATCGTTTCTTGTAGCTTGACCACACCGTTAGCCGCAAAGTTGAATTGGCGAACCACACTACAAGGCGGTTTTGTTATTCTTTTGCTGTATATTTTTCAAGAAAGCAATGTTGGTTGAAATCATCTGTGGTTTCCGCTCCCCTCCCTCTCAACCCCCTCTCCCCCGAAGCCGCATATAGGGCTGCTCGAACAGGGGGCGGTGGGGGCTGTGTAATTGTATTCCCCGCTAATGTTTGTAAATCAGCCAGGGCCGGCGCAAGGGCACCATCTCCGCCGTCTGACTGATGTCGTGCATCATGACAAATGACAGGAGCATGGCAGCCCGCCCCCTCGCCAAAGCCAACCGTGCAGGAACAATCACATCTGGTGTGTGTGTTGTGTCGCGTGTTATTGCAGCTCCTGGCCGCTGGACCGCCCTGTCATCCGGTTGTAGCTGGCTCTCTCCCCGAACACGAGCGAGAAATAGTCATAAACATTCAACGAGCTTTTTCGTCCAATTGCACCGGGTAGCCTCGTCGCGACATTCCCAGCCATCAACCTACCGTTACAGCCTGCAAAATAAGTGTGACCTTATCTTATGATATTGAGATCCAATACAGGAACTACATCTGTCAAAATACTGTCTTATAATCATTTGCACGTGAGCCATCTAATTAGATTCAGTAGAAAACTACATCAGCCAATGCTAATAATGCTCATTTATTTTATATTGCGTGTTATTCTTGGCGTAGTTTGCAGAAACTGCACTGCATCATACTGAGAGATGTGTTAAATGTGTTGTCTCATGTGGTGAAACCAAAATTAGAAACACCGCATTGTAAAACTACAACCACAATAATTAACATTGATAAACAAATGGCCTACTTCTCCAACAGTGTCTGAAAAATAAGCATAGTTCTTGCAAAAGCAAATTTTGATGCAAGTCTAGTATTGACATTGTTACATTGTGCACCTAATATGATTATATATATAAAAAAAAAAGCTCAGTCCTGACCCCCCAGCCGCACCCCCTCCCCGTGTATATATTTAAGATACCAATTACTGAAGCAGGTTGTTTCAGTGGTAGTCAGCTATGTTGCATGGTACTGTGACACGCTTTCTCCCCTCAATCATATATCAATTTTGATGCTGAGCAGTTTTATCACTGTAAAATATAACTGCAACAATAAGCATATTGTTCAATGAATATCAGTTTGACAGTGTAAACAGAAAGACTGAAATCTTCAAACTAATCTCTACTGTATCTGTTATCTGCCTCTCTCTTCACTTAGTGTAAGTGTACTTAAAAAAATATCTGCGAAAGTGGTAACTTAAAGTGCAAAAGAATCACAGTATATTATGTCCTTATAAAATTAATTAAAAAAAAAAATCACCCTTGTAAAACTCGTTGTATCCGGATTTACAAAAATATTTATGATTTCACTGTTGCCAAATAAGAAAATGTAATAATTAATATGGCTGATTCAAGGAGTAGCTACAATATGCACTCATCACTTTTCAAATGGTAAAATGGGTGACATTAAATGTAACACTGAATCGTGCACTTTCACTTTGCACTGTTGAATGTTGGTTGCACTTCAGAACTAGATTAGTCATCTTTTGATTCAGAAAAGTTTCAAATTTAAATTGTAGTCCATGTTTGGATGTATAGTATGAGTAACATTTGAAAAAGCTTTAGTGCAATGCATAGAAACACTCAGTGTGACTTTGCTAATGACATTTACCGTTGCCCTTGTCACAATAATGTTCATAAGGTTTGTTAAAGTCATATTCGTGGCTGAGCTGTTGTCTTGCATGTAAACAATGTGACTTCTTTATACTCACAAATGTGTTTGTAAACAAGATGCACCCCCCCCCCCAGACACATCGTTTTAAGATGGCTCAGGTGATCATTGTTAAATTTGAGTCTAACATTATTTTTCCACCACATGGCTGACACTTACAGTGTGGCTTGAAGTGACACCATAACAGCAAGCGATTACACTGTCAGAGAATGAATAATCATTACAGCAGTTGTGCGACCCAAAATGCCATTCTTGCGTTTATCGTGTGACAGTAGGGGCTATTTATAACAGCAGTTAACACCGCAACATTTATTTTCTCATTACACACTGTTATGAGTATATGAAGTGTTGGCGCAGTGGAGTTGTGCCTCTGAGTTGTCTAGGATGAATAATTCACCTGCAGGCTGATGAAAAGAGGGCACGGAGAGTGTGAAGCGCTGAGGTGGGGTGACCTTGGTTCCTGCTGGCTGCAGGTCACCCGGCCGTTGCTGTGGTAATCATTCACACCGGCCAGATGGCATTTCTGTGGGCGGGCATGAAAAGGACGGGTCAGGGTCTCTCCTGCCAGGCCCAGTGAAGAACCCTGGGCCAGTGCGGTGCCAGCCAGGGGGAGCGAGTTGTTTCTAATAGATGATAGGGTGTGATTCATTTGACTTTTGATAACTTTTTGCGTCTGTTTGCTTTAGAGATAGACCGTTATGTTGTTTTTTTTCAGTCCAAGTCCGATACCAATTAGTCAAACCGATATTTGGAGCCGATATTCAATTTCAGTAAAAAGGAAAAATATTGGTGTAAAAAACAAATTAAAATACAAATTCCAAATCTTACTTTATTGAAATGTCTTAAAGCATATGTTTATTGAACAAGATGTTGATATTTAATTTTTTCTTTTTGTTTTTTTAAATCTTAGACATCTATGTTTTAAAATTCTAACAAAAATCTCCAAGGAGCTCCCAGGGTCATAAGTATGTCTTAAAAACTAAATGAAAACTTAAACAAGTAAATATCATAGCTCCCTATAGATTTCTACAGTAAATATTTTTTTCCCTAAAATTTCCACCAAATAAGTGGAATGTTAATTTTTCATGTATCTCTGTTTTACTTTCAAATGAAAACAAAAGATTCCTAAGGTCAGCAGCATTTCTCATAAAGTTAACTGAAAAGCTAAATAAATAGTTCCCTGAGGTCAACACCGTTTTAAATGGATCTGTTATTGGCCGTCAGATTAAAAAAAAAAAGGCCGATACCGATATTCGTTAAAATGCCAAATATCAACACTGATAATCGGCCTGGCTGATAATTGGTCCACCCCTAGTTTGCTTTTATGTTCACTATGTACCTTTTTCTGTTTCTGAAAAGATCTGTTCTGTAACAAATTGTATCTGGTTGGACTTTTAAAAGCTTGCACGCGGTTGTCTGTCCTTATGGCCACTCAAATCCAGCAGTCTGTTGTTTCGTCTGTTTCTTGTGATGTTGCAACGCTGTGCTCATTTGGCGAAATAATGCCTCAGTGATTTGTTCGGATTCCTTGACCCTCTTTCCGCTCTTCTCTTCCATGAATTTAAGAGGCGGCGCGGTTTTTAGATCACAAACAAAAGCGGTGCTACATTCAGCATGACTCAGTTGCTCTGGTGTCAGCTCTAATCCACACACATAGACAACAGTATTGCCAAACAGTGAAATTGCTTTGCAGCCTGTGAGCCGGGGGTGCCTCGGCTGCCAGCCCGCTCTGTGTGCCGTTTGCCAGCAGAATCCGCACGCACGCACGCACGCACGCACGCACGCACGCACACACACACACACAACATGCACACTAACCTCCCAATCTCAAATTGGCTGTGAAAATCGCTGTCTGTCTCTCATTCATTCATGCTTTAAATATTTGTTTGCTGATACTGTTAATGTCACATGTCTCAGTGTAATCTCATTGTAGTGGGGAGTAAATCTGTCTGAGCGCCTCCAATCTCGTATTATTTATGCTAATGACTGTATGGTTTCGTTCCAAAGCTGAGCTGGCTCGAAAAGGCTTCAAAGTTGCCCTTCGCTGTGGGTGCCGCACTCTGTGTTGTTCATTATTCCATCTTTCGCAACTTGTCTCATGTTGGCAGCTCCTTCAAATGTGTTGCAGATTAAGTGCTGCGTTTACATGTAAAAGCACTGGTTCGAGTCCTCATATAAACGTATGCTCCCACTACCACTACTCGTTTGACTGAAGGGGAGGGCCGTGTGTCTGTCACAATCTGGCATCCTTTGGGCTGGCCCTCTTTTCCTTTGACAGTAGCAACAAAGAAAAACCAGGAAGTGGAGTTTAACACAACCATCTGGGGCAAATTGAGATGTGAAATCCAGGAGCAATAACCCAAGTATATACAACCAGGGAACATTAGAGCGTGAGAGGAGTGAAACAGACTTTAGCGTTAAGCTGTTTAACCTCACTGTGTAGCATTAGTGGTAGAGACTTCAAAGCAGATGCTTGAGCGTTGGAAGACGAATGACAAATGGGTTTAGAGAGAGCTACGTTCAGCATTCACACTTGAAGACTAGGCCTGTCATTAATGTCAGCTTAATCACTCTGACCTTCCTTCAAGTAGATTTCCATACCTATCCATTTTTTCCCCCCGCCGCGCTTGTGCTCCCGTCTTCACGCTGCCGCATGTGCGGTATTTTGATAAGCTGTGCTGTGATGACATTGTTTCTAAAGTCCTACATGCCACATTTCGAAGATGTACGGTCGTGTGCTCATTTTTAAACACAAGAGCTCAGTTCAGCAAATGGTAAAACATTTGTAATCTAAAATGCTGTACAGTGGGTTCCGCAAATACGGGGGACTGTCTGGGACCGAGCCTGACCACGAGTAGTGAATTTGTGCAAATAATTGACACTCCCCTAAAAGTGAGAAACTGTGGCGCGCCGATTGATCAGGCACCGATCATGATTGGTCGATTTCTGTGGAAAAGTACGCGAGCGTGGCATATGTCTATTAGTACCGAATGCTGATCACAAAAAACGATCACCCACAACTTGTACTTTTGAGCCTGTGTCCCCCCTTGAGGACCGGATTTAATCGACTGAGTACTCAGGTATCAAATTATTTTTAAAAAAATTATTTTTACACTTGAACAGCCTCGCTACCTTGTTATACAAGAATAATTCAGTTGAAAAAATGGCACAAATGACCAATTATATGTAGAAAATTACTTCTGAATGGTGACTTTTGTAGATGGCAACAATGGCTGTCATGCTTTCAAGGATCACGGTGGACACTAGGGGTGTTTAAAAAAAATAGATTCGGCAATATTACAGCGCACAATTCTCATATCGATTCAATATGCAGATGAATCGATTTTTAAAGATCACTTTTTGATGGAAATATTCAACAAAATGTCTTAATTAGGTTTCAAACTTAAAGCATGTAAGAATGTTATAATAATTGAACATTAAGCCTTCAAATTTGATTTCAATGCTGTTCAAACATGAAACAGATTGCAACCTGTTTGTTAAATACAGTGGCTCAGTTGTAAGCCTAAAGTACATTTTCATACCAATCTTACAGTGTACATGTACAAGTTTACTTATGAGTATTTTCTAAATTTGAGTTAAAAAAAATCGCAATAATTGACTTATAGATTCTTATCGAGATTAATCGGTATTGAATCGAATCGTGACCTATGAATCGTGATACAGATTGAATCGCAAGGTACTAGGCAATTCACACCCCTAGTGGACACCATCAACTGATCAGCTGTTCATTTCATAAATTAAGAAATGCCTCTTGGAGCCGAACTGCGTGTCTTCAAATCCTGCTCACTCGCGCTCAAGAATACACAAAAAAATGCATGCAACTAGCGTGAAAATATGTATCCATTTTATTGTACAGTCACTTCTAATAAAACTGAACACCACGCTCGACAAAACTTTTCGGTCGTCGCGGAATAAACAAAAAAGTTTATCAAACTTGCTAGGATCATATTTTAATGTGAAACAATGATAAAACTTCCGGTTTTAGTTTCTACAGTAACAATATTACACCTTTTATTTTATTAATCGTCACAGTTACCTTGTGGACTTAAAATCAAATGACTAACAGAATTGTTTTCTGCTGACGTATTGTCACATTATCGACAGCGTGGAAGTCAATAAATGGTGTTGTGTTGTAATTTCATTCTGCCAGCGTATTGGGAACTACTGTTTTGGAAACTGATGCATTTTAAGGCTATAAAGGGCTCTAGTTTACATGGGGGTGTCGGCATGTCAAGAACCAAAATACATTCACACATAAACAGCACAAATCTCAGTATGGTTGTTTGTTTTATTTCTGCATTACATATGCAATATTGGAAACGGTTAAATCTGGTGATTGATTTTAAAGGGAAAAAAATATTGACTCTCAAACTGGGTCACCATCTGCAGCCTGAGGCAGGACCACCATTTCTGAGAACAACCCAGCACCACACACTGAAAGTTAAATTTTTATTGTCTTCACAAATGTTATGGGCAATGTGGCAGTGTTTTGTAGTATTCATAAAGATTGCTAAAGGTTTTTGGAATATGTTAAGATGGTTGTCCGTTTCATTCCTTGAAAGTCTTACTGGCAAATAGCCAAATCTGCATGACTTAAAACCACCAATAGTAGGGTTGTGCCAAAAAATCAATTCTCATAAGAATACCAATTCTCATTTAGTACGACTCAGAATCCATTTTAAATGTCGCAAAATAAATTGTATTTAAATTATTATATACTGTCTTGCTCTTGTTTGTGTGTGCCTTTATTGGGAGCGCTGTTTATGTTGTACACAATTTGGCCATTTAGGGGCAGTGTGGTTCCGTGCGTTCTGATACACTTTTAAGTTGTAGTCACATTAGAGAGTAGAAGGAAAAAGTCACGATCAAGTTATTCCAATAAAAGTTTTTGTTTTTTTTGCAGTGTAGGAAGAGCATATGTCGATCACTTATGTTAAGATGCTTCTTTGTATACATTCCTGAAGCATTTTGTATGAATAGCCGTTCTTTTGAGTGATAAAAGTGTCGCGAGTAGCGCGCTAATTAGCATTAGCGAGTCAGACTAGAGTAGATCATTACAATTCTTGGCACATCTATAAATTAAAGCAAAATTATTGTCAATCAAATCATTTTGAATCAAAAATCGATTCTGGATCGAATCGCTGAGACAAAAATCGGAATCAAATCGTGAGAGAGTCAAAGTTCCCCACCCCTAACCAATAGGTATATTTCAGTTAATGAAACGTAAAGCTATAGTTGTAGGCATGCTCTCACATACCATATTATTGCTTTGGATATATTGATGATCTGCTTTGAATGATCTGCTACATTTTCCTGCGTCTCAAAGCTGTAGCTCAATTTTTCTCCCCAGCTCAAGCGCACCCTTGGTACATGACGGTGCTTCACAGAGATGCCTAATTTTTTATAGCAGTCTTCTGCTGCCCTGAGGCTGAAGCAATTGCTCTGCAGGAGTAAATAACCAGCTTTAACAAAACTTAGGGGACACATTAGTCTGCAGCAGGACTGCTTCGTAGTGGTAGGGCAGCCTCGTCTTCCCTCACACACAGGCAGTAGGAAGCATCAGCAGAGAGGTAATGGCTCATCGGCATGAGTATAAAGCCGTGGCCTCTCTCCCTGTTGACAGCCGGCCCCCCTGCCCGGCCAGTTCATATCGAGCTGTGTTTCTCCACCGCGGCCTTGGCTTTATTTGTTTTTACCAGCTGACGTCACTGCACACATATTGAGCACCGGTCCTTTCTTGTTCATATCACAGGCTTTTCACCGAAAAGCCCTCCCCTCCCACCTAGCCACATTGAGTCGCTGCATCGCGGCCTACCGTGCCTCATCTGACCGGAGCCATGTTCCACTCTATTTTCATTTCGGCCATTTCATTCGTCATGACTAAAAACGGTAGTGGTGTGTTCTTATGTTGCTTGTCATGTAGCGCATGATAGCATAGTGTGATGGGGACTCCTGGGCCCCAGTGCACTCATGAGATCAATGCTTTTCTAACCCTCTCCTGGTTGTCTTGGGGGACCTCGGCTGCTCTCATTATGTGCTGGTGCTTGGAGTGCGTTTCCGATACGGGAGAGGTAGACACCGCGGTGCATGCCAGATGCATGGTGGTCTTTTGAGTGGAGTCCGCTTTTTATTATCGTTACAAAGCCTCATTTCTACAGTATAATAAAGAAAGTGTGCCGTGGCGAGAAACTGATGGATGGGTCTGGTCGTGTCAGTTTTTTTCCACCGCCACACTGCTAATTACTCTTTTATTCATCCCCAACAATGTGAGGGCATAGAATAAATCTGAGTCATGCACTCGTGCTGCTTCGCCAGAAAGGTGTAGACTGGTGTAGGCTCTAAAGCGAGCGAGTGGCTTCAAGAGGTATAGTTTATCATTTTTAATGGAGAGGAAGAGGAAGTAAAGACGTGAAGCGGGGCTTTGTGATTTATATGTCGACGCATTCGGTGGAGAAAAGAGCAAGTCCACACTATCTCCCTTGTCCTTACAGTCTCTTATGAGGCACTCCCACTCAAATCCTAGCCCTTTCCACATTCTTGGCTCCTCTTCACCAAAGCACACCTTCCTTTCATCTCAAAACCTCCAGGGGAGAATGGGAGGACTTACCAGTAGCAAATGTATTAATATATTATGCAGCAATTGTAAGCAATTCTGTTGGTGATCACTTGTAGACTAGGGTGACCAGATTTTCAACATTAGCTTGTTCACTCCCAGCCATTTTCACTGAAGCAGCCCCCTTTGCTCCCGGCTGTTTTACTGGATTTTGACTATATACGTAAATTATTTTATACTGTCTTGCCTTTGTCTGTGTGTGCCTTTATTTGGAGCGCTGTTCATGTTGTACCCGGTTTGGCCACTGAGGGGCAGTGTGATTCCACGTGGTCTAATACACTGTTAAGTTGTAGCCACATTAGAGTAGAAGGAAAAAGTCACGATCAAGTTATTGCAATAAAAGTTGTTTTTTTTTGCAGTGTGGAGCCGTTCTTTTGAGTGATAAAAGTGCAGCGAGTAGCGCGCTAATTAGCATTAGCGAGTCAGACTGGAGTAGATCATTACATTTCCTTGCACACCTATAGATTGAAGCAAAAATCATTGTCAATCAATTCATTTTGAATCAAAAATCGTTCTTAATCAAAAATCGATTCTGAATCTAATCACAGACCCAAAAATTGGAATTGAATCGAACCGTGAGACATTCAAAGATTCCCACCCCTAATAATAAATACGTCTTCGGGAACATGGTAATATTTAAAATAGAACATATTTATATGTTTTTTGGAGCAAATTATTTAAAAACTGGGCTACAATTTAGCTGAAAATCAGGTATACATTAAATTCCCACCAAATGTAATGGCAATCATCGTCTGGGGATCAGGTGGGGCTAATGTCACATTCTTTCATCAATGCAGTCACCATTATCCAGGCAGCTATTGGAAGCTGGCTGTGCCGTTTACCAAACCACGGTCCCGCATTAGAACTGCATAGAAATACGCAGGCAGAAAAGCTCAGCTTGCGTTGGCTCTGTCCAGCAATCGCAGCGGTACAATTACATTTCCTATTATTTTTAGAGACAGAAGCAGGAAATATTTCTAGCTCCGGGAAAACGAAAACACGCCTGTGACCGACCCAAGGCTCAAAAACGGAACTGTCCCGGTAAAACGAGACCTCTGGTCACCCTATTGTAGACAAATATGCGGTATGCAAGGAGCATCAAGCATCTCCTCCCGTGCCTTTCAGCTGAATGAGTTGTGTTGTTTTCCAAATCTGCCAATGTCATGTCTCCATTTTCACCTGTGCATTTAGTTTGGTAGTGGAAGGCAGAGTATTGACGAGGGTTTGAAACCGTTAGCTTTGCTGGTGTGTAATATAGACCTCGAGGCTATTCTTTATTTCCGCTCAGTCTCATGAGTGCTTTCTAGACCTTGTAAGCTTAATTAAATATTCAGCTGAAGACTGTAAGCGGGTCACTATTTTTGTCTTTTAAGTGTGGTAATAGAGGCTCGCATCAACATAGACACACAAAAAAACACTCAACAAAAGAATGACTGTTAAGGCATTTTATCTTATATCTTTATGTCAAAAGGTGAAGAGGAATTCAAGGAGTCTCTTTTTTTTTCTCCTTCAATTTCCCTCGTTAGCCTCCTACTGCAATCCTCCTGTAGTGTCTTTTCCAGATGAATTTTATTATATTTTTTCGCCTCTCCCGCTTTCCCATTTCTTGCTCTCTCACTCCTCAGCAGTTTTCCCCAGACAGGTTCCACAGTGTTTTAGAGGGGATGGATTTAATTGCTCTGTGGGGATTGGTTGGCTGTGCCGGGCTCGGCTGTTTAATTAGTGTACCCTGCCGGGATTGGTTTAATGCTTCATGATCTTGAAATTGTCTGATTGTTCAGCCCTCTGGGGACTCTCCTTGCCTACATAGACAGCAGGTTTAGCTAAACATTGCTTCAGGCTTGCGGCATTGTGCCTAAGGACCGAAGGAACTGAAATTTGGGAGAGGGTCAACCCCACAGGTCATGCATTTGTAGTAGAAAGTCTTGCGCCTTCACCAGAATTGAATCGATCTCACTGGAATGTTTAGCCTTCCAGTATTTAATTCAAACTTGATATTATACAGGGAAATCACTCCATTTACTATTCATGTAGTTCCAATATTTAGACTATGATACAGTATTTTTGTATGATAAGTAGGCACTTTTGCTCTATACAGCAAAAGTAATATTCATGTGAATTTATGCTTCCTCGCAACTTCCGGAACATTTTTTACTTGGTGGTCTGAATGGATGTTGTCTTTTTAAACATGGGCAGCATCATCTCATGACGATCTGTGAATTATGTGCGTGGTCACCTTGAGTTAGGGGAGCCGCAGAGATTACATTTCTGTAAAAGGTTTGGGGCGTGTCTATGTCCCTTCAGTGGCCTTGCACAGGATGCCCTTGATTTTGTTCAATCATGGCAGTGTTTTTGACCTTAAGAGTAAATGCGCCTGGCATCAGATCACGGATAAGGAAGAGTGTGGCAGTTCAGTCCAGCACAGATAGTACTTATTGAAGGCTAAACTCATTCCGCTTCATCAAACTTATCGAGCCTTCGCTTTCAAAGAAGTCAACCTTGAAGTGCATAAATCTCCATTGGCTGGTAATAAGAATATGGTCCTTCCTCTGCCTCTATTTGTCCTCTTGGACAATGATGACTGGATGTTCTTGTACAGTTGAGCCCTGGTACACACATAATGATTCTTCAAATCTTAAAAGACTGTTTATCAGTTAGAGATGCCACGCATAAAGAATAGATAAGAAGGCAGGAATTGAACTGTTTTGGTCATATAGTGTGTGTGTGTGTGTGTGTGGTGGTCTCCGATGGAGTACTACACACATTAAGATTCTCTTCCAACACTGAGTATCACAAGTATCACAAAGTATCACATGATCACACACTATCTCAAAAACGAAGAACAGGCACTCCGGGATATGTACTGATATTACCAGAGTGTTTCCAAAACGGACCAGGTGAGAGCGTTGTGAAATGTGAACGCAATCTGATTAATATTGCGTTTGTGGAATATGAATTAAGCAGAAAAAGACACTAGTTTTTATCCATCTCAGGGGGCGGCCATTTTGCCACTTGCTGTCAACTGAAAATGACATCACAGTTGCTCATGGCTTAGGTCACAACCAATCACAACTCAGCTTCAGAAAACAGTTGATCATATTACACAAATGCAATATTAATCAATAATCATAATGCAGTGTTAGTGCGAATGGGGTTGCATAGAACATAATATACAGGGAGTCCTCGAGGTAAAGCGTACGCGAAGTATGTCGTTTCGACTTTATGGTACCCGTGCCTCGTCTGTAGCACCATCTTTTTTGTTCATTTCCCAAAGTAATCACGCCATTTTAAAGTTATTTAAAGTTGTGTTGTTGTTACCTCCAGCAACGGACGTCATCGAGCAGGTTGGCTCGACATCAGGCGCGTCATATATTATCCGTGTTTCCGCTCTGCCGTCCGTCAGCAATAAATGTCCGCGCAGAAACACAAAATGTTGGTTCCGGCCGGCCCTTCCGGGTCGCGCAAATATGTTTTTTAAAATTACTGTACAAAGTATTTTGATGTAAATATTGACTTAAACGGTGAAATCCGACTTAAGTCGTTAGATCGCCAGCGTAGGAACGTAACTCGGACGTAGTAAAGATCATTTTTGGGTTAACTTCTCCTTTAACACCAGTTCGCTGATTCAAACGACTTTAGAATAGTTGGGTACTTGAGTTTCCCAAAACTCTTGAAGATTTTTGGTTGTAAATATTGAAAACTAAAGTACTGATATCGGTGCTGATAGCATCCTTATAATAGAATATAATAGAAAATTGACATTGATTCAATGCAATTTTAAGGAAAATTGCTATACTGGGATATATGACTCATTGTTTTTTTTAATTGTGGTAATTTTATGTACGAGTTAATATCAGTATATGGTATCGGTATCAAAGCGTTTTACAGCCCGATTGTCTTATGTATGTACACGACATAAGTGTGAGATTTATTTCAATATGAGTTTACTCTATGAAGAGTCCTTCAGGTAGACATCCAAGATTGTGCATTCTGCTTCTGTTGACTAAATTGCGCTAAACCCTGGGGGTACTTTTTCCCCCCCTCTTCCGTGTTTCCTATGGTGTTTACATCATTAGAGACCTCGGGCGGATGCGCATGATCACCAAGGCGATTGAACACATGGTAACTGAGCTGCTCCCAAATGAGTCCCACCCTGATTTCCATCCCCACTCTCTCTGGGGGAGATGCCCTGATTACTGAGTGACTTTGTGCTGGAGTTGAGGGCCCTCTCCAGCTGTTTGGATTGTTGTTGTGCAATGGTGATGAGGAATCAATGTTGTTCTGGATAGAAAATCTTGCTCCTATGAATGTTGCTCAGTTATGTTAGAACATTTTATTTATCGGCTCTCAGAGTATAAGGCTGTAGCACTGGATATTATTTATGTATTTATTTTAGGGAGGATTATCAGGTCAATTTCGGATCATGGCCAAAGGCAATAGTGCCGGTCTTTGATAAAGCCTTCAAACATGATAACACAGAGCTGGTTCTCATTCAAAAATGATATCGCTTCCCCCCACTGCCTCTTGGCCATGGCTGTGTGTCCAGCGTCAGTCTAGACGTGCGGCATCATTAACCTGCTGCGACCTCTCCCACTGTTGAATTGGCTCTCTCATCCCCCTGCAGCCTAGCCTCAGAAGCTCATCCTGTCCACAGGGAGCTGGGGCTCCTCTGGACTGTCCATTAGAGCCACTAGCCTCCACTGCAGGCTTTAATAGGCCAAGTGGCCGGAGCATCTCTCAGACTGCTGAATAATTCAGAACGTCTGGGCAGTGTCTAGTCCCGGGGCACAGGGGGGGATGTGAACTTGGGGTGCAGGGGCTGCATCGAGGCACAGGGGTTAATAACAGGTCTGTCAGTAGCTTCTCAACCCCCACCCCCTCCAACAATACACCCAACTCCTCCCCACGTACGAAACAATCCTATTCAGTTGATTAGATTTTTCAAAATGGATCAATTTTTAATCAGCGGAGCATCTGACTATGGTCAATACCATTGTGGCTGGGAAGACAATTGCTGGACAGCTGTCTTTATTTGTTGGAATGTTTGCTTTTAAATTATTGTTATTATTTTTTACACCATACAAGGGCATGGTAAGAATCGGTGGGTTAAGACCGCGTACGTCTTACCTTTTTGCTATTATGTAATTGATATGTTATTGCTATTCAGCTTCATTTGACATATACATACACCAATTCCAGTGCTTTCTTATCGTGATATTTAGGAGATTAGTCATGGTATTTTCCTGTGCAATTGTGCAAGAGATATGCCTTCTCCATTTGCATCCATATCTGTAGTATGAATAAAGCACTAAAACAGCTGTAGTCCAAACTTTGCACTTTCCTTCTGCTGCGGGAATGAATACACTTTCTCTGTTATGATGAACACCTAAATTCATCTACAAACTTTTCATAATTGCACATGTGCCCAAAGTTAGGAAGACATTTGTGCAGTACAATGTAGTTAATTAATAATCCCAAGTAATGTGTATGTGTAGTACTACATTATCGAATCAAAATTATGTCACATTCTCTCATATATCATTTTCTTTTAAATATGTATTTGCATATATATGCTACACATATCTAGAAAATATGTTGTCCTTTTAAGCAATATGTTTTAGTAAGCAAGGTCAAATAATGCAACATGGTGTAAAATCAATACTGTTCTGTCCTGATGGGAGTAAATCATTTATCAAAGTCAAAAGGATAGATCAATAACATCACAACAACGTAACACAAACACATTATGTAAATAATAATAAATAAAAACAAGCCATGCTATTTAAAAATATTTCCACATTACCAAAACGTCAAAAACAATTCAAAATATTATTAGAGACTGAACATGACAATTAAGTTGGGTTTTGGTTGACCAAAGTTGCAATAAAAAGGCATTAAAAGCTGAAAGGAAACACGTTGTGATGTTCTGTTTTTTAAAATAACTATACAAATAATGTGTTACGTTACACTGTATTGTGATTAGCAAAACTCTAGAGATTGAAATTAGATGTAACCAAATGCCAAGGACGTGGCAATTGCGCACATTTAATTGTACACCAGTGCACGAGGACTTGCTGCTTGCAAAATCAGATCTTGTTCTCGTACAGATGTTGAAATTATGCATGACATTATGGATAATAACAGTTGCTATAGGTTTCAAGGAATGCTATTCTCACCCATAAAGACTATTTTTTTCTGTAAACTTTGACGTTGTTGTACGGAGGTCCAGAGCTGCATTCAATCATTTAAATGTGTCTGCTACTTGGAGAACCTCCCCTTCAATTATATGACAAGTTTCAGTGAAAATTACCCACAAATATGCTCAAATGGGATGAAATTCCTAGTGGGCTCCTTAAAATTATTGTGATGGTTAAAACTTTATTCATGAGAAGAGCAGTGTAGGTCATTTACTTTAGTCAACAATTGTTTAGACGTGAATTTCTTAGAGATTTTAAAAGCTTTTGAAGAGCAGACAATTCCATCAAGATGGCGACTCCTTGTCAGGTTGCTCGTAATCGTACTAAGTACTATAGCCGCAAATTGCACCCAAAATAATAACTATGCTAAATTAAGACTCCTCCGATAGACAAGTGAGCATTATTATGCACGTAAAGACACTTTGATATGTGCTCTTGGATGTCATTTGATCATGTAAGTGGTCATAATTAGGCGTGGATTGTCCTTCTATTTACAAGTTCCTCAAAACAGTGCTAGCTAGGTTTTCATTTATACATTTAATGTAGTATGAGCTACCAGGACACTGCTGGTGCGTCACTGCTCTTACTATGCTCTAACCTTGTGTGCCCTGATTGCCTGTTGGTCTATTCAATATGCAAAGGTGGTCATTGAGGGAGTCATTCTGGACCAGTGTAAACGAACCAGCCGCAATGATTAGCTGCCGCTGCTGAGAAAGTGTCCATCATTTTGTGAGTACATTTGGAGAATGGAGAACACGCGCCTCCCCTCGGCCCAAGTTGCTCACATCTTGTCGAGGAGTGACTCTGAAAAGCACCTAAACAACAGCCGCAGTAAATACATTGTAAGTGGACTTACTTAATGGGAGATTTTGCATGCTTAATTGCAAGTATGGATTGAAGGTCCATTAAAAGACATCAGTGTCTTGGAGTACAGCATGCAGTTTGAAGATATGTGAGATGGATTGATCTGATAATTTCTTGGCTTTCCTGTCTGGATGAAGTAATTGGAAACACGGAGCGCACCAAAGGTAAAAAACAAAACAAAACAAAACCCTAAAATATCATTTCTAGCCTGACTCTCCTCTTCCTATAATTCTGTACAATTTAGTTTGATTGGTTGATGCAAGCACGACTCTGGGTGGCACCATATCTGCCCTGAGGGAAATATTAGAGTTATTTATGAGAACCTTTTTAACCCCGGCTCAATAGCAGCAGTCTGATGGTCAGTGTACAGAGGGACTCTCTGGCAGAGGAGGGGGTGGACCTGGCGTCAGCCACACTGACAAGCTCTTATTTACCATCTAGATCTATGAGTCATTTTATGTACCTAATCGTAAAGCACAGAGATTTATCGAAGGTAACGGGACAGTGGGGAATACCCCATGTGACTGGCAGATTCACTCCACCCCCACCCCGGAGCATGGGTTCACTTCACCTGGCCCTCGACATATTGTGAGCGGAGGGAAGGCTTGGGGTCCAGATGAAGAAGTACATATTTCAGGCAGATATAGACAGCTGATTCGTTGTCTCATAAAAACATGGGCAATAAAAATTGCACGGGCTAATGGATGACTCTGCAACAGCTTATTGGTCAGCTGCGGTGACCTTCTGCGAGCTAAAAGAACACCAGCTCAGGGGTCTCCTGCTAGTTGCAGTAGATTTGTAGAGCGACCAATAAGCAGCATCAGTAACACATCTTCAAAACCTTCATGTCAAATACTGTTGAATTTTGCGTGTATTATAATATATTGTTGGGGGTGGGAGGGATGTTGACATCCTCAGTGAGCATTATGTATGCCTTTGTCCCACTAATATCAATGGGAAGAGCAAAACAAAAAGGTATTGTCATGCTCCCTTTGTTCTGACAGGGTTGCTATCAGCCACCGCTGAATATTAGAATCAAACTTTCATTGTTGTGGAAACAGTTTAATCCAATCATGATCTGATGTAACAAAGTGCCATAATATCTCTCTGCATACATAATTGCAGCCGACTTAGCCCTGTCACTTTAAATTAACCTCTGCTGCAACAGGAGACGGGCTTCACTAATCTGCCATTGTTAGGTTTGGCAGTGTGTAGCAAGTGCAAAACAGATCTGGCAGTTAGTGGCAAAGTAAAGGGTTGAGAATGACAGTGGGACAGCTAATATTGTCGAAATGTAATGATGCTGTGGTTCTTGGAATTAGGCGGAGGCCAATGGGTGGCACGAGTAGATGTGTGGATAAGGGATTTTTCAGCCATCTCACCTCTTATTATGTCGCTTGTTCTTTCAACTCCAAATTGGCAAACAGTTTAATCCCTAAAGACTTTTGAATTTACTGCACGTGAGCTTGCCCATATGCCCACACTATGGCTTATTGTTTAGTCTTGTGTTGCGGGCTCTCAAAATGTTTAGCGGTCCGGCAGGAAGCGACGAAGGAGGGGACCTGAGAAGAAACTCTGCCAAGTGACTGACCCCACACAGCTCACTCAGCTTGGCAACATCTGCAGATCCATCAAAGCACCTGACTCCTGCGTCCCCCCGCTGAACGCACGTTTGTAACTTAAAACAAAAAGCTGATTGGTTCCTCTGTCAACTTCCCCTCATCCCTGCCGCTGTGGATGACGACTCAGCCCGGGAGATAAAATAGCTCAAATTTCTCATGTGCTATGCCATTTTGTCAGTTTGCCTGTTCCACTTATTCAGTGTTTTTTGACTTGCTGAGCTTGAGGGGATGTGAGTGCCATTTCGCACCCAGATCTGAGTTGTGTTGATTGAATTAGACAAAGTCGGGAGATAATTAAGAACCGCAAGGCACTGCAAAACTGTCTGCTTGGTGAAAATGAGACGCTGCCACATCAATGAGGTAGCTGGCTCTGCTTGATGTCAGTGGTGGGTTATATCAGTTGACACCCTTACCTCCTTTCCCTTTAATGTTTCTCCAAATATGATTAATCACACACCGTAAAACCATTGCTTCTGACACAGTACTGCATTTCCACAGCTTTGTTTGTTTCAATCCTGGTTCAAAGCTGCCAAGTGCACTTTATGGTACAAGTACAACCCCAAAGAGGAGTGTCTGAGATTCACATTAAATAGAATAAAATGGAGTGTATAAGCAACAGTGTCTGCCTTCTAAGTTACTTGAATAGAACAATGGTATAATTCCTGCCCCAGTCCAAAATTCTTATATTTTTGTCTACACACAATTAGTAAGACATGAAGAACTAAATATAACTTCAAGATAAATATTTTGCTCTTTAGCAGAAAATACTTTGTGGAATCAGCTCACATAATGGCCGGTCATGATTGTGCAATGGGTTCTTTGCACAGCTCGACTACTTTCTGAACTTTACACGACTTCTTTGTTTCCTGTCTTTCATGATTAGACAAACTGATGAATCCAGGTGTGTCTGGCCATTGTCGTCGTGGTTAGTGAGGCCAGGCACACCTGGATTAATCAGATTGTCCGCTCACGAAAGACAGGAAATGAAGGAGTGGTATTGAGTTCAGGAAGTAGTGGATTTGTGCAAAAAGAGCCCATTAAAACATTCTTGTTCCTTTCTTATTCTATTTTGCCACTATATACCTTAGTGGTGGGAATCTTTGACTGTCTCATGATTTGATTTGATTCCGATTTTTGGGTCTGCGATTCGATTCAAAATGATTTGATTGACAAAGATTTCTGCTTCAATTTATAGATGTGCAAAGAATCGTCACGATCTACTCTAGTCTTTTTCGCTAATGCTAATTAGCGCACTACTCGTGGCAATTTAATCACTCAAAAGAACAGCTATTCATACAAAACGCTTCAGGAATGTATACAGAGAAGCATCTTAACGTTACTCACCGGCATATGCTCTTCCTATGCTACAAAACAAACTTTTATTGGCACAACTTGATTGTGACTTTTTCCTTCTACTTTCTAATGCGTCTCCAACTAAACAGTGTATCAGAACATGCGGAACCACACTGCCGCTAAGTGGACAAATTGGGTACAACATGAACAGCGGCCCCATTAAAGGCGCACACAAACAAGTTTAGGACAGTATAAAATAATGTAAATAAAATCGATTTGGGGAGATTTAAAATCGATTCTCAACCGTACTAAATGAGAATTGGGATTCTTATGAGACTATTTTTATTTATTTTTTTGGCACACCCCTAATTTACCTCTATTTTATTCATGTGTGGGCCATGTAGTGAGTCTCCTCTTCCAATGCCGGATAGGTAACATTGCTGTGAGGTTGATGTTGAGATGAGGCCCAACAATTTGACACTCAGGAACTCAGGAAGATACGTTTATGCAATAGTCTGGCTGTGTATCTGCCGTTGTGTTTGTGTAGGCCAGAATGTAAAACAGATCTGTGAATGTTCTGAAGGCCCCCGAAGGGGCTGGACTGTAGGCAAAAAGGGTGGAAGAGCAGAGGAACAGTGTGTCAAAGGCTAATTTTCAAAGCCACTCACGACGCTCATCTCTCACTGTGAAGTGGCAAGCGTGGCAAGTGGCTTGCACGTTGTCATGGATACTAAAGCATGGGACCCCGGAGATCGGGAGCGGGGGACGAATGGCTGCCCTGCCTATAGGATTCCTGTCAGCTCTGACCTGATAGATGGCAATGACGGATCATTTGTCATATTGTAATTGTTCTCAGCAAACATACAATACCCGCTAGTATAAACTTTAATGTGCCGTTAGGCTAATTAAGTGGGGAAAAGGAAGGAATTCGCTGATCCACTGCCTCTTCCGCTTACAGAGACAATGGCTCTGTTGTCCAAGCTCGGCGGTCTGATTAGAGCTATGAGGAGAGGAGAAGAATAAACCAATCATAAAGCAAACTGCAGCCACTTCTATGTATCTATGGCTATGTTCACACTACAGGCAAATCAGATCCAGATTGGATTTGTTTCTCAAATGCGACTTGTAGCTGACTTTTTAAAAAAATGTTGTCAGTTTGAACGGCTCAATTCTGATTTTATTCATATTCAAACTGGGTCGCTTTCATATGTGGTCCTTGATCGGACACATATCCGAATTCTTGCCATGCGACTGCGGTCTGAACGGCCAGGTCGCATATATCCAACCTCTACATCATCAAAAGTCCAATATGTGCTCCGCACGAGCGGGGGCATTACTCTGAAGAAGTATGTGAATCAGCCAAGTTGTTTCGGGTAAACAGTTGTGACTTCATATTTGACTTTAATTTAATGAACATGAAGCATAAAGTAGACATTTGTTGTGATATTCGTAATTAAGCCACGCAGACGGCTAATTTATTATGCATGGCATTGACTGACGTCCAGGCTTAGGGAGTAAACCGTATAAATGTACCGGCGTTACGTATTCAAAAATGAATTTTTCATTTTTAACTGTATTCCATTACAGTTCAAGAAAAAATATATAATTATGATTACAGGTACATTTATAAAAAAAATTCAAGTGAGAGAGAGAGAAATTGTGTCGTGACTCATGTCGATGTGGTGTCTTCCACATGCCGCCTGTTTAAAATGCTTCACGGACAAAATGAGGAAGCGGCAACTGGTATTTACTGTTGGGAACATACTTGGCTTGCTGAAGGACCAACTGAGAGAGTCCCACACTATGCTACGATAAGCTTCTTGCTAGCTGCCGCTACACACAGTGAGTTTCACCTTCTAAACAAATCTCCCTCCCACCAATTCACTTTAAACAATTTAAACACCATACACAATATGGCTAAACTCGCGCCTGGGATAAAATTTCACTTTGCAATTGATCTCACGCATGATCATCCTCATTACATTATTAGTGCATGCGTGCGTGTGGGTGAAACGAGCTACCATGGGAAAATGTTGCTTTCAAAAGCAGAAATTGTCCCTTTTCTCCCCATTCCACATTACAGCAATAGCTTTGTTAGCTAGCAAAGCTTGACTTTACTGTGAGGGTGTGGTTGCTTCCAGTGACAGTTTGAAATGGCATATGCCAATCAATCAATCAATCAATCCATGCATTTTAATGGGTGTCAGCAGACAGAACAGCTGGCGTAGGACTCGCAGTGAATGTACCCCATATCGCATCCGTGGCCTATGAAATGAAGGTGAATGCTTGTCCATGATAATAAATAAATACAGAAGATGCATAGCTGGGATTAGGACTTTTATCTGCTGGGTTCTGAGATGGCCAGAAGTGCCTGAGCTGAGTACAAATGACTCTGGGTACACAAAGGTGGCATTTGTTCTCTCTTGTTTTGGTATGGGCTCTGTATCCTCACTATTACTATCGGGATTGGCTCCCGTATTATACACTCTTTTTACTGTGGATTTTTTATGTGCAAGTCGTTGAGTCTTGTGCGACTGTCAGGATACATATGAAATGACTCAGGGATTTCCTTATGTACCTACTTTTAGTGTACCTACTAGTTAAGGATATTATTGATGGTAGAGTGCCAGCCATGATTATGCACAATTCTCAACAGAGTCCGCTTATTCTTTGTTTAGTCATCTCATTGTTGCCATTTTGTCAAATTGGATCAAACTCTTCCACTGCACATATTCTCCCCATGTTGTATTGTGGCCCATTGTTAAAGAGAAAGCAGTAAATAGATATTGTCTACTGCATTGTTTCTCAGTGTCTATAACTTAGTGGCTGGCATTTGTGGCCGCTCTTTTATTTCGATACATGCCAGGTGTGTGCATTTGATACATATCTCGACACATGAGCTGTGATACAATTCAAGGATGATTTATATTTAAAATGTGAGAAATTCAGTTTGATTTAGTGGAATTATGATTCTATTCAATATGGTGCGGCTCAGTGTGACAGGGTATGGTGCAATGAGTTTCCTGTCATTTGAATCTCACAATATGAACGACCCTAGTGAGGATAAGCGGTACTGAATAATGAATGGATGGATGAATGAACTTGCCAGTAAAAACAATTTGATTCGATACGAAGCCAGCTGGGATAGGCTCCAGCAACCCCCGCGACCCTTGTGAGGACAAGCGGTAAAGAAAATGGATGGATGGATGGATGGATGGACATTTCTTGCTGTATTTTAAAGTAGAACAATTCCATTCAGTTTGATTCAATCTTTTAAATTATAACAAAGTTTCACATTCAAATCCATTTTTTTATTGCGCTCGTAATACATGCCTAGTTTTAACCAGTTATGTTTACAAAAAGCTTCTGAAAGTTCAGAATTGTTTGGGATGAACTAGTCAAGTTCAGTTATTTTCTTTTTAATACTTAAGTGATACTTTTTCAGAAAAAGTTTTACATTTTTGTAACATAATCTGTGTCCTGCAGCCTGTTTGCATTGAGTGCTGAAGTATGCGGTCCTGATACTGATGTAACTTTTTACCCTCCCGACTGTATCCTTACAAACTGCAACGCCTTTAGGCTGACCTGAGTGTTCACCTCCACAACTGATGGGCAGATTTACAGACCATTAAGCATAATTGCTGCTTCAGTTGGAAAGGCTGACTCTCCCTGTCAGAAATGGTTAGAAAAGACTACTTCTGGCTCTTGTATGGGCCTTACAGTCTAAATGTGCGTATCCTTTCTTTTAACATAAGATATTTGACACCACTAAAAAATCAACTGTTTGAATTGGTCTGAAAGTTTTAATTTTATTTTGTTTGTTTAATGTGTGTCAGCCTTCTCTGAAGCTGTCTCTCCAAGATAGTCAGAATTAAGTCTGATGTCTGTACAGAGGACTGTGACACGTAGTTGAAGTTTTCTTCATGTGGTCTGCTGCGCTGTCTTGTGGATTATATAAAATGCAGTGAGGTGGTGTTGTAACGATTTGCTTTTGCGGTGGTTTGCCTTCCAGTATGCCCGGTACCAAGTTTACATGTGAATATGCAGCAATGCAATATAATGCTCTCATCTCTGTATCCATAAGAAATCCCCCACAGCTCCTCTTGGGAAAAGGGTCAATACCATCAACTCAGCTGGAGGCTCAAACAGCAGATGGAGTTTTGATGCTTTTACGTCAACACCAATGTTTAATGTGTGATCTGTTTTTACCGTAACCTACCCCTCTTGTGCCGTGCTCCTCATTTGGCCAATTATTACACCCAGGGTGAGAATAAACAGTTTCTTTATTTAATATTTCACATCACATTCATCTGATGATACTCAGTTACCATGGGCAATTTAGTAGTTGAATAATTTTCTGAAAAAATATTTTATCGCCGCCATGTGTTATGAATCTGGAGCGATGGAGAGTGGAGTGGAGGATTTTAAATTGCATCTGCGGAGTGAGGGAACCAAGGGTAGGTAATGTGTTCTAATGTTCTCAGCCATATGCATTGTTTTCAGGGCTCATCGGTTTTACATCGATTCCCACTGAAGTGTTTAATTGCATCATGAATATGATCTAATTCCGTCTTTTTCTCTCAAAGTGGAGCATGCTCTGCAAATGATGTACAGCCTTGACAGCCCCGCATCAGGATGCATTTTATATGGAATGTAAATTATAGTGTTAAATTAGCCTGGAAAGATAACTAGCTGGCACGGGGGAATGGACTCAACAGTTTAATTTAGTGTCAAAAGGCCGTGAAGGGATGAATCACCTCTCTCCCCTCTTGCTATACTATGCCATATTAGGCTTTAATCATTCTCTTTTTCTAGTAATATCACTTTCTTTTCTCACCACTGCCCAAGGAGTTCTTTAGAAGTACAGTGCATTTCTTGCGGCATCAGTTGACTGATTATGAATGTTTGTGTAAGACATTATTTCACGTTGCAGGTTTGGCACTCTTTCACTTTCGCCAAACGCAGTCTTTGCTTAATCCACTTTTTGATAGTTTTAAAAGGGCAAAAGTAGACAAAGACTAGAGATAGACTGCAATGTTTTTTTTCAGGGCCGATACCAATGCCTATTATTAGTATTCAAGGATGCCGATAACCGATATTTGAAGCCGATATTCATTTTCAGTAAAAAAAGGGGGAAAATATTGGCGTCAACATTTTTTTTTATACAAATGCCAATTTTGATTTTGTTGTAATGTCATTACAATTGAAGCATTAATTATTGAACACATTTTCAGGCTTTTCTTTTTTATTTTATTTTTTTTATTTTTTACCTTAGACAATATATTTCATCTTAATTTTCTAAAAGGTTATCAGTACATCTTAAAAAGTTAATTGGAAACTCAAAGAAGTAAATACCATAGCTCTGTTTTTTTGTTTTTCCTTTAATGTAAAAACAACTGAAATCATAAAATTTCACATTTCTTTGTTTTAATGTCGAACGAAAACAAAAGGTTGCGATGGTTCCCAGGGTCAGCAACATCCCTTATAAAAAGATTAATATGGTTTTAGCTTTACCTTTTATTGGCCTTCAGATTATGAAATAAGGCCGATACTGATATCCGTCAAAATGCCCAATATTGGCCTATCCCGATTCCCTAACAAAGACGTACAGTGTGGTGGATGAAATACACTTCATACACTTTTTCATACCCTTTACCAATGATACTATTGTTTTCCCTCAAGGCTTCAGGGCTTGAGTGACCACACCTTTCATCTGTCCATCCAGCTATCCCATTTCTACTGCTTCCTGTTGACCGCTGTAGTCTGCCACAGATGACCTGGACTGGTCACCACTCATTCCCAGGGCAAGTGACCACACCAATATTGGGAATTAACATCTATGACCCCAAAAGGCAAGATTACCCCAGATGAAGCCCACTCTCACCTTGTTCTTTCATGTGTAATTTTGTCCTTGAATCAACATTCAATTTATTTGGATGACTGAAAGGCTAAATGCTATACATTTGTTCTGTGCTTGTCATACTGTACCTGGATCCTGATATTTGGACTGCAACTAACCACTTACTACTACACAAACTCCTTGTTCTTTGAAATCTTCCCCCTGTACTACCGATTTTGACACTTCTCTGGAGGAAAAAGGCCCTTAAATCATCAAGTGAGGCTGTAGTTGTTTTCCTTGCTGTTTTCGTCTCCCAGGGTAAGCTTTTGGGAGGAATTGGTATGTTAAATGAGCTAGGGGAGGTCTGCTAAGGCTTTTTTTTTTGAGGGGTGAGTCAGTCAGTCGAGAATCGCTGCTCGGCGTTTGAGGCAGCTGTGTGAAGTCATTTTCCGGGAGTGCAAGCGGGAGAGGGGTGCGGATTAGGCAGCGCCTCTGAGCCGGAACAAGTCTGTCTGGGAAGGGATGAAGGCTGCAAACCATAGATCTAATTCCCGCTCACACTGCTAGACAGCAGAGACACTCGCAACACAGCCTGTGTGAATTAGGCCCATTTGCTCGCCTCAGTCTGAAACACACGAGCAGAAAGGGAGCTGTTGACAACCCCGCGCACATCTTTACCCATCTCCTGACTCCCAAGCTGTTTATAGCCATTCTCCAAATGCTGTCTTAAAACTTCTGTTCATTCTTTCCATAGTTTTTGTGCTGACGATCTTTATTTTTGTTGAACGCAGTTCAAAAACAGGGACCTGTGTAGTAATCCCCGGCAGACGAAAATGAATTTGTGGTGCTAAGCAAGAAAAATCAGCACCTGTGGCCTTCATGATTGCGTGCTTGAAACTCTAGCACTCTGAAGTTCATGTCTTTTTAATGTGTGAAATGCTTTGCCTTTTGTAATGTGATTGCCCTGCAGTTAAGGAGGGTTCATAAGACCACTTGCGGCGGCTGGTTAGCTGATTTTTCTGTCTTATTTCCTCCCCTAAAATACAAACACAGAACCCATACCCACTCTTTTCTCCAGAACCAGACAGAACCCGGTGGTCAATGTCAGTACATAAACATGTGACCTCAGAGCAGTGCTGTACAGGTCAGGAACCAAGATCAATGTGACTGACTGACCCAGATACATTCGCCTCCCTCGCTCCAGTGATTAGCCACAGTTTGCTAGTGGGCCAACAACAATTTTAGGAGAAGTTACAATGAAGACATGAATTAGTCTCTGAATACTATCAATCATAAGTAGTGATATCCTTGGGAAGATTTAAGGCACTTTCAGATCAATGTGTTAATGGTGTGTTTTGTTTTCTCTTCAACTCTACCATAAGAGGATTTATAAGAGAACTCTCAAAAATCAATCGCTTTGCTTTAGTTTTAAGGCTGGTTTTAGAGTGCTGCTGGTTGGAAGGAATGATTGAGATGTTTGTGTAGCCCCCCCTTATGCTCGGTCTGTTGTGCTTGTCACTCCTATCACAGCCCTCTGCACCCTCCAAGCCCAGTAATGAGTTGTATTACACGCTCTGTGGTGGGAATGTCTTGTGTTAGGAGGCTGTGTTCAATCTTTGTGCTATGAATAGAGGGAAAGGGGAATGCACTTTGTGCGTCTCGAAAGGCACTGAACTGAAACGGGGTGCACAGAGTGAAGCTGATGAGAGGAGCGAGCTTTCAGACTAACTTGTTGATGGTACGTTGGGAGGTTCTCAAGCGGACATGTACTTCTGCTGTTGCTCACTGGCTACAAATGGGTGAGCTTCAAGGAAATATTCCACTGAGCTCGGCCAGAATTGGCTTTGCTTCTTCACATAAATGAAACAATTAATCAAAATTCAATTGTGATTTTGGCTTCTCACAATCATAAAGACATTGTCCTTGATGAAAAATGCTGAATATGCCGATTGGTGGTATGTATGTGCAAGTTCCCGATGTTGTGAAAGTACCTTGAATGCACCTGTTACTTGCTTACCAAGCGTGTGACGTGAACTGTACACAGCAAATCGGTCGGTGTTAAATGTCTAGTGTTCCATCAAATGTGCAGCAAGCAGTGTTATTTTAACACTGTCGAAGTAAATTTCTAGTGTAGAGTACTCTCAACACTACTGTGTTTACCAGTTTTAACACTATACAGTGTTGGAGTAACCCTGGTTAAGTGTGGGGAAAAATAACCCTTCATTGTTGTAGACAAACACTTTCCCAGTGTTAGATTTAACACAATCAGTGTTAATCTAACACTGGTGATTTTGCTGTGTTCTGCCCTCTCTGAGTGTGCTCTAAAATAATGACAGCTCAGAGATTAAATACTATACCCGAGCTCCCAGGTTATCTCAGTCAGTCCCAATACTTGTGAAAATAAAAATATAACCCAACATAACATAATTACGATAAATAGATGAGGGAGATGTTTATTCACCGCTTGAATGTGTGCAAATATGCAATGCAACCAATGTTTGGATGAAACCGAATGAAAATGCAAAATGGTTGAATTTCATGTGTTATTTAACTTATTTTTTACCTGACAAAAAGAATAGTGTTAAAGAATAAAGTGTTCAACTTGTAGGGGTGAATAGACATGAGGGTATGATGGTAGTTTTGATAGAAAATATTAAGTTTTGAAATCAGTGATTAATCATGATTTTAATATCAATACAAAAAACAAATTGTGATTATTTTTTTCCATGATCTCCCAGCCCTACAAGATAGTGTGTATTGTATGAATGAAAATCACTTTTGGTCAGCTCATTCATCACTTGAGCTTCTCATTGTGACCCTTCATAAAACCTTGGAAGGCGCATAGCTATGGGCTAAGTGATTTTAGGAGGCTCAGGTCTTATTCCCAAAATGTAGGAATGCATTTTGCACTAAAATGGCAACAAACTCCATTTGCTCTTAAAACATAGTCTGTAATCTTCTGTTATTTTACATACAAATTGCATTCTGGGCGATGCATTCATCATTGCTCATATTCAGCCCACTCTTAAATGAAAAATGTTTCTGAGATGAATAATGGATCCCCTCCATAGTATAATTGTGTGTCTTGAATATAGTTGAGTCCCTCTTCTGCTCTTCTCTAAATTTCCTTTGCTTGCTTGGATGGAGTTTGAGAGAAGGAAATGTTCTTGTTTACCTTGGAGCATTGTACTACACTTCAGGTTGTACAGTATGTAGTCTCTTTGCATAGCAGGAAAAGTACAGGTCTTTAACTGGTCTGCATTAACTCATGACCTACTTTTAAGTTCAATTCCAATTTTCAACGTCAAGTATTGCAAATCATTGTTGGCTGCATGATTTATTGATTAGGTGTAAACTTCAAACTGAAATGTACAATTCTAGTTAGCTATTGACATATGGAGCTTCTGTTCCTGTGTGAATGGTCGTCTGTGCCCATCTGCACCCTGTGACTGACAGCCGTTTGGCCCATGATGTAGTCAGCCTTTTGCAGGTAGAGAAAATGAATGGATCATTAATCTTGCTGATTCTTTTTTGGGTCATGTCACATTTGCTGGGCAGTTCATGTTCTTTCATATGTTTAGTGCTGTACCTTTAAGGCTACACTCTAAAAACAGTTGGTTCAAAAGTTATGGCAAAAAAGAAAAAGAAAAAAAGGACCGATCCACTTTATGGGTCAATTTGACCCAACTTTCTGGGTTGTTTTATACCAAATGACCCAATTTATTGACCCAAGTAAAGGACTTGACCAATATTTATGTGTTGTTTTACACTAAAATACCAATTTCTTGACTCAAAATTGGGGTCAAATTGACCCAACTAGAGGATCGGTCCATTTCCGACCCATAGTTGGGTTATTTTTGACCCAACTGTTTTTTAGAGTGTACAAAGGTTTGTCAGTGGTGCGGTGTAGGAGGGATAATTTAGTATCTTTGAAAAGGGTTCCAAATTTGTACGGTACCCTCATAGTTTGTATCTTTGAATAGAACAGTACTGAACCTTTAATTTATAATTTTTTCCATACTGCTTGTCCTTCTTTGGCTCACGGGTATTGGAGCCTTTGGGTGAGAGAGAGAGAGAGGGTCCACCCTATGCTGGTCGCCAGTCAGTAACAAACAACCATTCACACTCACATTCTCTTCTATGGACAATTTAGAGTCTTCAGTTAGCTTCACAGACATTCTGTGTGGGAGGAAAACAAGCAACCCGAGAACCTGTAGCAAACCTATGCGAGCACTGGGAAAACGGGTAAATTTATTCCACACAGATTATGTAAACATGCTAACCAATATTCCAACATTCTGCCCTGTATTGAGGTGCTGGTGACCATTACAAATAAAGGACTTCTACAAATGTATGATGTTAGCCTTTAAAGGGAACATCAAGATTTAAAAGATGAATACAGTTAAACACTTAAAAAAAATTACACCAATGTCATAATTTGATGTGACTTTTTGTCACACATTGGTCGTAGTTCCATTTAATTTTGAAATCAGACTAGATAAAGCACAATGCACAATTGGGAGGGGGGGTGCTATTTGTGAAGGACGGAACTATGTTGAAGTTAAAGGATGAGCTTCATTTACTGTAGACAGGCCATCAACCTCTCTAATAGAAAAGTAATGCTTTGCTGTTGTGGCATCGAAAGGCAATTATAAACTTTTTTGTGGAGGTGTCAATTACTTGCGTATTTCCAGAGGTGGGTATTCTGTCACTCGCGGACGCCCGTTTTGTTGACGATCGACAGTACTGATGGAATGCCCACCTCTGTCTGTCGGTCCTAAAATAGTGATGATGGAGTGATTACGAAAGTGTGACTACAATAAAATGACGGACTGATGATTATAGTTTGGTTTGTCATTTATTTATTTATTTATTTTTTAAAGACGGACCAACGATGACGGAAGGGTGCCAAAGGTGAAAATGAACGATGAATGATGGATTAGCAAAATTTCGTCAAATGCTCACCTCTGCGTATTTCTGCTAATCAAGCAGGGAAACACCGTAGTAGTACATTAAAGTGATAACACAAAAGGGCCTGAAGGTTTTAAAGCAAACACGGGTGTCTAATCCCAACAGAGATGTTCTCCCTAGGAAACCTTGCATGTTCATTCCAGTGCATGGCTGCATTGCAGTCTGCCACACTCCAACCTGCTGCTGGGGTGTAAAAGCATGCCGAGGCTCTGGCAGCACACTGTCGTGCTCTACTTGCTCCTGACGGTTTTTGTTGTCCCTGTAGTTTCCAAGCTTGTCCTAGGAGACATCCTGACACCAGAGTTACAGATGGGAGGCATTGGACCGAGGAAGCCGGTGTCACAACATGGATTGGAATTCACAGTTGGGATGAAAAATGAAACAAATATGCCATCATACGTATGCTTTTCACACTTTGTTCACCCAGCTGTTTCCTAGCCTAGTCCCCCTTGTCTCGTCATGAAAGACTGGCTGGGGGGTGGCTCATAATAATCTGTGATTTGTTCCGTGTGACTCCATGTTTCTCTGACTGGGTGAAGAGTTGTTTGTGCTTCGCTCTCATTGTGCTTGTTCAGTCAAAGTACAGCCTTGGATCCAAATATTTATGTACTGTACTTGTTTTGATGATGTGAGGCAGTACTATCAAAGAGAGCACAGGATGTACTTGGCTACAAATGAAGAAGGCAGAATTATTCCCAGTCAGTTAAGTGTCCTTTGATTCCTTTGCAAGTTTAATCTGCAGAAATCGATAAAAGGATGCTTGTTGGGACTGAGACTCAACAGCGGCCCTGTTTGACGGGTAAACGGACAACCAAATAAAGGATGTGGGGGGAGCATTCATCTTTCTTTAGGCAAATGGGGCTGCTAGGTCTCGACTAATTGATTGATCGCCCGACTTGCTGATACAATCAAACCCCGGCTTGATTTATGGCAATCAATCGATTGATTGATACGGTTTTCTGCGGCAGGCTAGGTGGGTGATTGTGGCGAGAGGTGGGGGAAGGACACCTCCTAGTCACTCATCCATCTTGGTGCCGTCACCCTTGTTGGTTTAGTGTGGTATTAAGGAATGCCGGCATGTCCCTTGCTGACATTTCCAATGAGCAGACTGGCAATGACCTGCTCCAGATTAACCTCCACTTGTTCTCATAAGTACCACTGATAGTAAAAAATGGGGAGCGGCGGCAGTCGGGGACGAAAAGATGAAGTGTGACTTTTCTGGTCTGCCGTTTGCATAGATCATTAGGAGGAATAACAAAAATCAATGGCACATTCCGCAGTGAATCAAAACAAATATCGTGAGCAGCGTAAAGCGAGGCTGCTTGTTGACTCTTCCCAGATTACAATGAGGCGAGTGTTTAAATGCTGATTTACAGTAAGATGGACTCCAATCTCTCCGCCTGCCTGTTCAGAATATGAAATGAAAGTTAAACACCGACTCTCCAGCATGGGGAGGAGGCTTGTGAACGCGTGGGCAGTGTAGCATCAAATAGATTTTGTTTCCTCTTGTGTAAACGCCTAATGTGCGCCGAGTGCCCTGACACAGATGAATGTAAGGAATTTGCTGTAAAGACTTAACGGCCCTTTTGAGAGACAAGGCTATGAATCGGTAGTGTGGAACGTGCAGTAGTAACCCCCCACCCCCATCACATGCGTGTGCATGCGTCCTCTCTATTTGTTTGTCTTAAATACACATTTACCATTTGCACATGCGTCAAGGTGCTTGGCACTGCAAGGGGAGTGCATCATACCAACGGTCCAAATGTACATATGTAGGATGATTATTTTATATGCCCTGATGTAATATATTATTCTTACTAGGGATGTTCGATGTCACTGTTTTTCAGACCGATAACAGTTGAGTAGTCACCGATACCAGTACTAAGTACAGATTCCACTAGTACAGTGGTTCTTAACATGATCCACAAGTGAGTGATGGCGAACTAATGTTACATGTGGTATATTTTGTCATGACACATTTATTTATTTATTTTTTACATTTTTATTAAACTTTTTAAAATCTACTTGTTTACTTGGGTGACCCACACAGTAAAGTATTAAGTGTGGGAAACACTGAAAGCCTTATTTACAGTAGAAAACTTTAGGGAACTATTTACTTGCGTAGTTTTTAATTTAGCTTAACACATGCTGACTGGAAGCTCCCTGTAATTTTTAAACAAAGCTGTCAATTCTTTATGTTTAAAATGAAAAGAAAAAGTACATTCTTAAAAACTTTGACGCTAATATTTTCTCTTTTACTGCAAATAAATATCCGCTTGAAATATTGGTTGTCGGTCTCCTTGACTAATATCGGTATCGGCCTTGAAAAAGCAGATCGGTCTGTCATAGTTATTTTTATCATATTGCCTTTTAGCTTTGTTTATGCCTTTTTCTTCTAGCATGCTAGCAACTGTTTTATTTTAGCTTTTAACTGTTATGTATTTGGTTGTCATTTAGTTTTTAACTCCAGTGCTTCTTCATGGGGGGAGGGCTTCTGCACAGGGAGTTGTGGCTGGTCTTCTCCTGTAGGCGGGGCGGTCGTCCTTGGGGATCCTTGGGCCTGGGGGGCTGTGGTGCTCCTCACTTTGTGTGGCTCACACCGTGGTCAATCTGGGCAAGGGGGTCTGTGGGTCGAAGCCGCTCCCTTTGGTCGTGGGCCGTCATCCCTCTCAGTGTGGATGAGCTCCTCCTGGGTGCCTTTCCTTACATGGTTTCTCTGTGCCTCGCCATGTTGTTGTTGTTGTGTGTGGGGATGTCTTTTTATTGTACTATGGTTTGTTTTAATTGTTCAGCACCTTGAGTTGCATTTTAACTCATTCGCTCCCAGCCATTTTCACTGAATTAACCCCCTTTGCTCCTGGCTGTTTTGCTGAATTTTTACTGATTTTGCAAGTCCCACAGAATATTGTGTTCTATTGCTATAAAAACATGGAACCTACCAAAGTTAAACTTAGATTATCTTCTTTCATCAGGAAAAAAGTATATTTATATCTGTTTCCATTTTGTAGCAATTAGCATTAGAATAGAGGTAAGTTTCATATTTATTCACATTCCTGTTGAAAACACTGGCAAAAAGAGCTTGTTGCAACATGGCCCTGGCTGATCTGTTATATTCTGCTGCCACCTGCTGGCCATTTTTTGTAATAACTACCATTGCTTTAAGCCACCTCTTCATGTCAGAACCTGCATCAAATTATTGTGTTTGCTCTTGCATAAAAAAAACTAAAAAATAAATACATTTTTGGGATTGAAGGACAAAATAATATAAAACATATTTACACGTTTTGGGGTTTGAATGAGTTAATGTATGAAAGGTGCTACACAAATAAAGTTTGATTTGATTTGAATCTGGTGTGCTCAGTAGTGAATTTGTGAAGGTACGTCGTGTGATTTCTTTATTATTGTAATCCCTTCACACTAATTGTGTCAAGCAAAAAAAAAGAGAAAGTGGTCAGATGAATATGTGCAATATGAATTCACAAGAGTAATCATGGACCGTAAGGGATTCCACAGTGTTCAATTTTGGGGCCTCTGCTGTTTTCATTGTATCTGCGGAGAGAGTTGAGTGATGGGAGTCAGAATCCCAACTGCATCATTTGCAACGCCAAGTTGAGCAATTCTAGTCCAGCGCAAGTAGCTATCTAGCAAAACTAAAGGAACATTTGCTTAGGCTTCATGGAGATGGGGAATACAAGAACACAACACTTTCTGAATTCAAGGTGAAGACAGCCAGATTGGATGCAAAAGCTACTCAACCCTATACTTATGTTTAACTTTGAAAAAGATTACATTTTATTTTTCAATAACCCTTATGAGGACAAGCGGTAAAGAAAATGGATGGATGGATGAATAAAGAAGGATTCGGTGAATGCATGTAGGAAACTGTGTTCACTACCTCCAACAAGGTTAAGAACCACTGCACTAGTACTTTTAATACATAAAATGTTTTTTTTTTTTTTATGACAGATGATTTTAAGAAATGGAAAAAGATAATAAAAATTGCCATTAAATTCAATGCAATTTTAAGAGAAAATTCTACATTGGAATACAAAGGTCTTTCTTTAATACAATCCATATTTTGTATAGAATGCACAATAAAATTATTTTAAATAAATGAAATAAATAATAATCCTATGGCCAGAAAAAGTCCCAATCAAAATATGTTGTTGAAGATCTAAATGGGCATCTGTCAGACATGCATGCCTTGACTTTAGTTCCTCATCGTAAAACGGCCACAAGAGTGCGGCCGATACTGGCATTGGCTGCCTTCGTGAGTACTGATACCTTGAAATATGGTCTATCTATACCTGATATCGGTACTCGCCCATCCCAATTTTTATTTTTTATTTTTTACAAATCTTTACTGCCCACTATGTAAAACATTTTAACATATTTTCTTGACCAGGCTCCATTTTTTTTAAATACAATGAAACAGAACAAGGCACATTCCAAAATGATTCATGTATAAACTGCCCTTTTAAGTGTCTGCTCCCATTCTGCTGCACTGGTACAGATCTTGGAGCCTTTGTGACAAGACTCAAAGCGCTGCGCTGCTTGTTGTCAGCACTAGTTTTATTCCCACTCTCACCGCTCTATTTAGATTCATTTTATTTTTGGTTCAAATGCTGTAAAATGAAAGCACCGCAGAGAGTTGCAGGGTAAAGTAGCATTCCCTCTCTCTCAGACAGGTGGCCTCGGTTTTATGTCGCCGGGCCCCAAGGGCCCTATAACCGAGTCTGAGTGAGAGGAGGGACCTCTCTTGGCGCTACACAGGTGGTGCGAAACGTGGCCGCCTCTCCATACCTGAAATATTCAGATTCTTCCAGCAGTGGAGCTTTGATCTCGCTGCAATCAACAGGGGAAAAGAGAGAGTACGGGGGAGAAAACAACAAAAACAAGAGGAAGAGCAGCACACCTGAGAGTGAACAGATTGACATTTCTTAAGAGAGAATAAACAATTTCAGGTTAGATGTGTTGCAGCGCTCCAGCTCACCGTTTCTGGTGAAAGTGGGCCATCGCAGTGACAACTGCATTTTCAAAGCCTCCTGCTGCTCTTACCAACTGACCTGAATGGTGCAGCTTTAGAGACAAACCAACCCCAATCTTTACTTTTCCACACTTGAAAAGGAAATAGGAAAACAAACCTTGTCTTTAATTTAATTGTTCAAGTCGAGCACCATCCACACACTTTCTTTCTACTGTCCCCTTAAGATACCATCTCTATTGTGTATCCTTCAGTTTGTGTTTTCTATTGGTTTTTCACAACTTCATTTCTCCAATGAGTCAAGCAGGTGTCTGCTATTGTATCATAAGACTATGCAATTTGTCAAGATTAGTGTTAATTTTGTTAATGAAAACTAAATAAAAATATTTTCGTCAACACACATTTTTCACCGGACGAAAACTAGACTGGACTAAAGTATGCATTTTTTGTCGACGAGACGAAAATTTAGCGCTCTTAATGAAGACTAAAATCTATGGACATTTTGGATCACAAACAAAGACGCGATGAAAATGATTATTTTGTAAAAGTCTGTCTCTGCTAACATGTCACTAACACACAGTGACACACCCCCTTTAAAATCTTTCAAATAATGTTAATCCGACCGCTAACTAATGCTAGCTAAATTACTAGCTTCTAGCATGGAGTCGTAATAGTCACATGGACTGTATTAAACATGTAAATATGTACATACTGTAGTTGTGTATGAAGTTGTTTTAAATCAAAAAGATGAGACAATTTTATAGTTCTAGATTAGATGGAAATGTTCAATTTTATCTGCTGACAAAAAAAAGGGAAGGGTTAAATGATTGTCCTGACTAAAACTAGACTAAAATGTTGACCGTTTCTGTTGACTAAAAATAGACGAATAAAATGATGCTTTCTTGGATTAAAATAAAGACTAAAATGTGACTACATAAAAATGGGATGAGGTTGACTAACTATGATTAAAAAATATCAAGTGTGATGGAAATTGGTCTAAAAATGAGACAAAATTTAAAAATGGCTGATAAAATGAACACTAGTCAAGATAATGTACCATATGACCATGTACCATGTACCATACCAGCCATGCTGATTGTAACCACACACATGTAAAAGAAGAACAATGGTCAGACTTAATGATGATAAATAAGTTTTTCGCCTTCATTTGAAGTACTGTATTCACATTATAAATGTATTGAGTGCACACAATTTGTCGTTGGAGGATATTTGCATGTACTGCATTCATTAGATTCAAAACAGGTACAGGATTCTGTAACATATTCGCCTGATTTTAGAAACAGGGAAGATTAGACTCTGTACAATGTATTAATGATATTTTTACTGTATACCATATTGGTGAGTTGTAAGAAATGATCATGGGCATGCGAATCAAGCAGGCGTTTTTGGGAATTAAAATGAGAGACGTGTTGACAAGGAGGCTGTCCTCTGCTGCGTCGGGTGCCAAAGACTCTCTCACATGAAGCGGTGTATGACGAATAATGGCTGACAACACTGGTCACACCTTTTGCTGATGATCAGAACGCTCATGCACATTTCTTTCCTTGTGTAAGGTTTAGCATGCTGTTTGAAGATAGTCTGACGTACTGGGGATTAATTGTTTTGGAAGATTTATCAGACATACCTGAGTTTTGAGAGGTGTCAGAATGAAATGTAAATTAACATTGAGTGACTTATCCAACCATTTGCATGTGAGTCGGTATTTAACTTTAATTTTTGACGGATTTGACTAACACTGAGAAAATTTGCCAATAGGGAAAATTGATTTAAAAAAATAAAGAGTCCCAATTGGCCACCATGCCACACCATGCTGCCTGACCAGCCGACGCACGGCTCAAACGCCTCGCACCACAAAATTCAGGACTGGCAGTGTCCATATGGCTTGTCCGATAGGGATTTAATTTTTTCTTTTAAATATTATTATTATTATTTTTTAACTTATTTTAATTCTGTGAACAATTATTAGTAACACACATTTCCTTTTGCTTACAAGTACATTTCTATCGTACAGCCATGCATATTTTTTGACATTGTTATACAAAAATTAAATATACACAGAAATAGAAAATCTTGACAATTAATTTATACACACATATGAATAGGGAGGGCGGCACGGTGGCTGACTGGTTAGCAAGTCCGCCTCCCAGTGCAGAAGACGTGAGATCGAGTCCGGGCTTCGGCCTTCCTGGCTGGAGTTTGCATGTTCTCCGCGTGCCTGTGTGGGTTTTCTCCGGGTACTCCGGTTTCCTCCCACATTCCAAAGACATGCATGGCAGGTTAATTGAACACTCTAAAATTGCCCCTAGGTGTGATTGTGAGTATGAATGGTTGTTCGTCTCTGTGTGCCCTGTGATTGGCTGGCAACCAGTTCAGGGTGTGGCCCGCCTACTGCCCGAAGCCAGCTGGGATAGGCTCCAGCACCCCCCGCCCCACGACCCTAGTGAAGGAATAAGTGGTTAAGAAAATGGATGGATGAATAGGGAGGGGGGAAAATAACATTAATAAATAAAATAAATAAATACATAAATAAATCCACTCTGAACAGCCATTGCCATTCCAAAGTCTCCACCATACACTTGTTTGATATGGATTTTTTTTAGGCAATGCCAGTTTTTGGCAGAAAAAAAATACTGATGAATCGAATGGTTAATTACAAAAACATATAATGCATAAAGTAACATTTTTTTCGCCTGATGCTCAATTATACCTGGATTTTCCCTATTCGTGGGCCAGCCTGTTCCCTATTCTCTGCAAATAGTGTCGGTCAACAGTAAATATATTGGTTAAAAAAACTACAAAAACTTTTTAGGTTCCCAGAATGCATCGTGTGGTGCAAAACATTTAATTAATGTAGCTATAAAGACGTTAATCCTTCTCATGTGTGTTTGTGTTACCAGTAGTCGAATGTGTGTCATTTTTAACACATTTATGTTGCACTTACAATTTGTATTATTATTTTTTTCAACAAGCCGTAAATTTAGGTTCTGTGAAAAATGGTAATGTTCAGCTCAATTGCTTGCATTGCTTGTAAAAAATCTAGGATTTGCTTGGTTTTGAATGACAGGAGAATGACCTAATGATAAATGGTAATGACCTTCATTATATATTTAGTTTTTAGAGGTACAAAGTTGTGGTGTAGATTTATGCATAATAAACAATGAAACCAGTGTCACCTGTGTACCACTGCTGTAAATAAAGGAAAAAAATAATCGGCAAACATTTAGCCGATAATTTTGGACCATGTTTGATGGGGCCATAATCGTCTGATTTATTATATATATAATATAATGAATGGATAAAGTATGGATGCCACATGTCATGCCAGTTGTCCATGCTGACTTTAGTTGAAAAGATTGACTTTTACTTTGTCTAAGCTAGTGAGACGCCACAAAGTCATTGCTTGTTAATTACAGAATTTTATTGGTACAAGAAATATATGGTAAGTCAATAGTTTTTGACCTACAGTAGGTGGTGTGTTGCATCACGGAGGCTTGCTGTTTAGTGAACCCTCCCCTGGGTCTATCTATTCTGATTGGAGATCTATAGATTTATGTTGCTGTCCCTTGCTTCGCTCCCATCAACAGAAGAAAAGGGGGGGGGGGGGAAGTAGTGTTAATGCAAGTTTTGCAATGTGTGCTCATGCGATGAGAAGTGTGAATTGGAGCAGCTCGAGCCAAATTGACAGAGACTGAAATGAAAGGAACAGCAGTCTGGGCTAAACAGATGGAGGAGATGCCAGGTGATAGCAAGCGCCCCAGTCCTTTCCTATCAGAAGCCGCATGCTCAGCTCGCGTTCTGAGCACGAGGTCATGGAGGTCGGAGACTCCTCCTCCCTGTCTGCACACACTCACACTCGTGTTTACCTGCTTTTTCAAAATGGGCATGCGTCCCAAGGACTGGCAAGAGTTAATTATGGTTCTGTCATCCAGCCGCAAATGTATGCACAAAGCCCTGACAACAACCCCAAATTCTGGGCTGGGCTGGCGAGGCGCTGCCTTTTTCTGTAATAATGTGGAGGCCGGGCTAGACTGCAGTGATTGGGGCCCATTGATTTTGGCAATTTGATTTATTGATCAGTCCTCCTTCTAAAATGATGCACGGCTAATCTGGTTGAGCTATGGACAATCTTGTGTCTGACAGAGGATGGCTGGCGATAAGACTCATATTAAAAGAAAGGAGACTTCTCCAAATCACGTAGCGCTCTCCTGTGCTGCATGCGCGGATGCCGGCACACGTTTGTGCACAAGCGGAGACGGAGTGCCTCGCCACTATTTTGCGCGAGACCTTGCGTGCAGTTGTGTGTGCGTTTGTGTTCAGTCTGGGTGCGGTGGGGGTTGTGAAGCAGTACAGTCACCAGGCAGAACAGAGTGGATCTATAAATTGATGGAATTCAAAGCCTCCAGCATCGATTACCATTATAACAAACAGCACCACACAGAATGTCTGATTATTTTTAGACAAAGATTCTGTGCTCTCAGCAGCAATTCTGCTGATGCTGTCACACTTTCCAACATCTGCCTATGATTGCAATTAGATGGGATACAAAAAGAAAAATAATACCCCATCTGCGTTTTCCTCTCTTCTCCTCCTCCTCCCCTTTTTCTTTCTTTAATTTGTGCTGTCCAAGGCGTGCATACAATAGTGATTTTTAACTCAGCCCACCTCAGCGCAGTACCTTGGTAGAGTTTTTTTTTCTTTCTCACTTGTCAACATTTTCCACCATGCTTTGTCTTAGTGAGAGGCCCAAAAAAGCTTACTGCTACAGATGTAATCAAGGCGAACCTACTTTAATGAATCAATGTCAAACCCTCTCTATGCAATTCATTAGCCAATCCCGTAATTTGCCTAAAAGTCTTCCGCTTACAGAAAACGATACTGTCATCATACCAGGTGAAACCTATTACTAGTGATGTTCGATTACACTTTTTTTTAGACCAATACCAGTACGACTACTCGACTCTTGAGTACTCACTGATACCAATACCAAGTACCGATACCACTAATCATTTTGATACCTAAAATTTCCCCCCAAAAAACAATGTCAGACCTACATATCCCAATATAGTATTGTGCAACGGATCAGCTTTTATCCGCGGTTGGTTCGGATCGGGCCCCACAGTTCGGATCGCCTACCATACGCGGATTGGTTGGTGAGGGACAACAACAAAGTGCGCATTCGCAGTAAGAAACCATTCAGACATGTCAAGGGAGCTGAAATCTACGCAACGTAACACACCGTTTACGGTAACTTCAAAATAAAGTTTGCAAAATAATACATTGACGACAAAGCAAATAGCCTTAGTACACTTTTACTTTGAAGTTCGCCCACGTCGTGGCGTGATGGCTAGCTTGACTTCCCTTTTAGACGTTACTTTATGGTAGTTGATTGACATTGTAGTTGGGACCAACATCAACACATCGCTATCCCAAACTCATTCAATTGCTAACTTAGGAGGCTACCTTTAATTAATTACACCGTCATGGCATGATACGGCAGAAGTCTCAGACGTAAGTGGCTAGCGGCTACCTGTTAGCATTACCAACGAGTGCCTGTGGCTGGTCGCTGTAAATGAGTTGGACAGCTGGTCCCGGCTTACTTTTTAATTATTTTTCAATGTTTCAATATACTACTTTGTAGTTAATTTTCCATGTTTAAAGGAAAGGAATGTGTTTTATATTGCACATTGAGATATTTTCATAATAATAATAAAAAAAGATAAGTAGAACTTTATCCTCATTTGTTTTATAAAAACACTTTTGCCCATTAAAAAAGAAAAACATTCAACTCAAAATGTCAAACATAGCCATTTAGAGTGTTGGAACACAAGTTTAAGCCCTTAGTACCTTATTTTACACATGGACCATGTATAAAATAAGAATGTTTCTGCCTCATATTGCACTTAAAGTTGTGTTCCTAAATCCTAAACAGCTATATTAAACATTTTGAATAGATTTTTTTAAAATTTAATTTAATGGGAAAAAGCGTTTTACAAAATAAATTAAGACAAAGTACTACTATTAATCTTTTTAATAGTAGTACTATTACTAGTAATCGGAAAAACGATCAGATCCGTGGCTCAAATCCGTGATCCGATCCGAACCGTGGCTTTTGTGATATGTTGCACCATTACAATATAGCATAAAAAAAACAAACTGTTCTTTTTATTTCTAATTTCTAGTGCCTGGTTGTAAAATAGCCACAAGAGGGCGATTGATTCTAGTCTTGGCCGCAGTCACGATTCGCAAGTATCCCAATCCCTTATCACAGCAAAAAGCCCAGTGCTGAATTGACTCTCACAGACACATTTAAAATATTGAAAATATTTCACACTGGGAGAGAGTACAGTTTTAATTCATCCAGCAATGGAAAGTTAACACAACAGGAGTAGACATGTACCTCTTCTGAGACACTGTTAAAAGTTGCCTCTTAAAAGGGGTGCCATAGGCCTGGGCTATATGGGCCAAAAATGAAATCTCGATTTTTGCAGTCATTTAGGACGATTACGATTTTAATCGAATAAACCCAACAAACATTTATTTAAAGGTTTAATTTATTCAAAAATTCCTGTGCAAAAATGTTCAAACAACATTAATGTATACTGATTCTAAATTCGTTTTAACATTCATCGTTTGTTCTTAAACGCCACAATTAAGTAGTTGTTACTTAATTAACAAAAAAAAACTAAAAAGTTGTGGTAGCTGTTGTAAACATGCCTTGTAAACCACCCATCCACCATTCTGCCACATGTGCAAAATTACAACAAAAACATTTGAATGTAACAGAACATAAGAACAACAGCTTTTAATAATCCATAAGACAAAATTCAATTCCACAATTTAGCAAATTTTCAACGGTGCGATTTTTCAAATGACAATGTATTGAATTAATTCCATTTATTCCCCAACCCTAGGCTGCCATGACGGGGATTTGATCCGCGCACGGTGAGGCTGGGCTTTGTCTGTAGTTCACTCATAATAGTCAGTGACCACACCCCACTTTCAGAGGCACACTTATCTAAACTGCAGATTGAGTCCATATTTGGACAGAGTCTGTGAGGAACACCCTTCCTTTTTAAGGCAAAGGACACATGGCTCGTAGTTAAACTTAATACTTTGCTAAATGGCACGCAGCGATACATTACTCTTCAAGCCCATTTTCGGACTCGCGATGGGCTACAGGTCTATCTTACTAAAGCCAATAAGCTTCTGGCTTCTTGGTCTTTGTTTCTGAGTCAGAAGTCACTGAGCTATCCCCTCCCAGATTGACTTGAGGACACAAGCACTGAATCGGTGCTCAGACTCCCTCTTTCCTGTCCCTTCAGCCCTGATGACAGCTTTCCTCTCCCAGGGGGACATTCATCAATTATGGCTGGATGTTTGACTGGCACAGGCTTAATGACAGGATCTCTGTATTGACCCGAATGCCACACGCTCCAAATTTGGTCCCTCGTGCCCTTTTTAAAACCTGTCACATGATTAAAGAGAAACTCCTAATTTTATGACAAGTTGAATTTCTTTTTTTTCATCCTGAAAGCATGAACGTATCTTTTCAAACTATAAGATTGAAACGCATAATTGTTTAACACGGGCTAGTGACAAATTCTACCTTTCCCCGTCCTTTGAAAGGCGCTATTATTCTTATTATTGTGTTATTTCCAAACAACTATTGTTAATGTCTTAAATTTTCATCTTTGTGTTCCCCTTCTTGTCCTGTCACCACGACACATCACAGCCAGTGAAATGCGTTTTTAAATTTTGGCTTGCCTGATATTTGCCGCTTGCTTTCTATTGCTTTTTTTGACAATTCACAACATGGGGAAAAATGGAATTAATAATTGCTACTTGTATGTGCTAATAATGATGGACAATGAAGTTCTGGCCAGATTTTGTTGCACATTATCATCTGAAATTATAATGCAATTTTCTATTATTTCTATTAATTCATTTCTTTTACGTTATCATTTATTTATATTACAGTATCTATAATGGCTCTGTGGGAATCAATAAAGACATCATTTCAAGGGTTTTCTTAATTAAAACAGAATATCATCATATGCAGCTTATCACATAATCACTTCTATTGTTGCATATTTATTTCTGCGATTCCTGACCGACTGCTCTCTTGAAGAGAAAGTAGAGTAAGAAACAGTTCTGCTTCATTTCTTTTCATTTGATTGGCTCCCTTCCTTTCTAATGATTTACAACTCAAGGTAGCTTCCCAAAAAGCCATACTATTGTCATTGCACACGTTTTTTGACCATTCATTGTGACTATTCATCATAAACTACAATACAGCAAAGCCATTTAACTAAAATATTGATGAGGCCATTGAAGCGCTGGTGAACTAAAATCATCACACTATTCTACAGTATCTAAGTATCTGCTTATAAAATCCACTCAGTCACTTCTCGAGGAATTTACATTTGGCAAGATTAGTTGGTCTGGGGGCACTGGAATCCAGATTGAAAGACTCTCTAATCTTCAAGCAAGCTCATCCCAGATGGGCTGCAGGCTTGGGGAGTAACGAATACATGCACCGGCGTTACGTACTCAGAATACAAAAAAAGTAACTTCATTCCATTAGTTACAGAAAACAACATTGAATAACATTACAGGTACATTTATTAAAATTTGTGATTTTTTTCCCCCGCAGGATTACATGCGGACATAGAGATGCTATTGTTTGTTTGCGTCCTCCAAATGCGGCCAGTTTAAAAGCATCATGGAAGTGAGGAGGAAGTGATGACCGGTATTCATTGTTTGAAACCTACTCACTGAAGGACTTCATGATTTATCTTAAATAACATTTACAAAGAAAAGTTTGAGCTATCAGAGTCCTGCTCCATAGTGACCGTCTGTCCTTTAGCTGTGGTGCGTGTCCACTGGTCAGCTTCTAATGTCAAACGCAGTCCCGCTTGTGGACCCCCGATTTGTTACAACAGTTCCCACATAAGAAGTGATGGAAATGGATAAAAACTGCATTTCTAAAATATTTATAAAAAGTGGGGTTTGTGGTATTAAAACTGCTAGCATGATTTGAATGTAGCCTCACTTCACTAATCCCTCCCTCCGTGAAATTTTGATCAAAGCTACGAACGTGCACAAACACGATTCCCAAACATGGCCATTCCCGTGGTAAACAGTCACAGAGAAAGCATATCCAGTTTGTACAAAATAGCAGCACTAGCAATATCAGAACGAGCATTAGCGCTGTAAACAAGCTAACGTTAGCCACGCCTGCAATGTTGGTAGCGTGAATTATTGGTATGGAAGTGTTGCTATAACACTAATTATTATCCATTTGAAGCTTCACCTCACAGCTTTGAAAATCCAACAGAGTTATTAAACTGTTGACGAGAAATGTTGCTAATTCCGTGTTATTTCTAAACCCTCTCAGCTGTGTGAGGTCCCTTTGCTCTGCCTCTGTTTGCAGGCAAGTAAGGGATGTGTGTGTGTGTTTTTTTTTTTTCAGGATGCGAATATTCTGTTGTAGTTTCAGCAAAGCCACTGAAGTCCAAGATAACAAGTAATCAGGAGACTGTTGGAGTGGGCGAGTGTGAGTTTACACTGTACAGCAAAGATTGACAGTTTTTTAGTCACGCCTTTTGTATTGGATTGTTACCCCCCGCCCCCCCCCCTTTGTTAAAAATACGATTGCCACATGTTGACAATTACGATCTTACGCCATAAGTAAAAATGGCGGTCAACTTTGTGAAAGGAAGCTGTCAGCTCATTGAAAAGATTTGGATTTTGGAGTGTTGTAATTTGATTAGTGAGGATTATTTTGTATTTCGAAATGTGATGAAATGTCATTTGACTATTATAACAATCTATGTGTTTTTTATGCTAGTCACAGGCATAAGCCAATACAATGCGCTGTTTGTTTACACATGTAATGGAAGCATTTGCATTGCGGAAATATCAGAAATATCCGGATGTTCAAAATTGTCAATACTGATAGTTTCAACAAATTAGACAAGAGTTTTTATTTAATTTTGTTTTAAGCAACATTGAACTGTCCTAAAATGTAAAACCATGTCAGTCAATGTGTTGAAACATCACAGAACCTTCCAGTATTATCATCTTCTTTGCCTACTAGCTGTCTTCATCATTTCAATCTTAGTGGTGATTTTTCATACTTAATGTAAAAAGGGCCACAGAAAGCCAAGGAAAAAACAAAATATACCAAGAGTTAATCCCATGATGCTTGATGAACTGAGGTAATATGTGTTTCCAATCAAGTTTTGTGCAACTGGAAAAGGATGTTAGAGGAATAGTAGATAATAGTAGAGTCCTGAACTATACCACTTGAGGGCAATGATCCAGCAATAAAATCATCCTTTAATTCTGACCACTCATGACCATGTGGCTATAATATTGCAAAACACTAATGGATAGTTGAGTTGTTAATTGCATTGTTAATTGCTGTTGAACCTTAATGTTTATATTTGTGTGTGTAAAAAAAAAAAAAAAAAAAAAAAAATCCAGACTTTTTACATGCTGCTTTTTTAATCTCGTATCATTTTGCCTCTTAAAATATGTAAATTAGGGGATTGGCAGCAAATTCAGCATGTTGGAAAAATAGCACTATGCTCAACGCTTTATGTGCAATACTACATTAGAAGCTATTTACCAGTGTAAGCAAAAAATCCACAAATTGGCTTTGTACACTGTGGTTGCTAGAGGCTTAAAAAAAACTCACTTGACAAGTTGTAAAAGTGACAACTTGAGTTAAATGCTGTAGTGTGATATAGTAGTGCAGACTGTATGAGGACCCCAGTTGCTCAGTGACTTTTCAGTCCAGGGACTTGAACCAGTAGCCCTTCAATTAACAGCTCTGACCGACAGTCTGCCATTATCCCATGAGGCTGCTGAGGTTCAAGTCTCATCCCGTCCTTTTCTTCCCCTTTTCCTTGTGTGATGATTTATTAAATTGCCTTTAAGTAAGACTGCAGATTTATTAATTAAAATACAGTCAATTTATTATCCTGCCTTTATATATACATTCAAAGTTAATAGAATTCCTTAACTTCACTTTTTCTATTGTACACCAGCAGTAACAAGAAAAGTTTCTCATCAGTTATAATGAATTGCAGTCATAAATTAAGAAAAGGTGAACATACAGCTGTCTGTTCACTCGATACTCAGTATAGGAGTGTAGACTTTAGAATCCCCTTTCGTTTTTTTCTTTCCTTTTTATACTTTGCTGAAAGAGGCGGGAATTGGATGAGTGATCGATAATATTGGATTTGCCGATGCCGTGTGGGGCAGCCGAGTCCAGCATGAATGCAAGGTTCTGATGAAGGGCCTGCTGCACAGACAGCTCTGAATAGTGGATCAGACAAGTTGCCTGGGTGGAGCGCTCATTTCTTATAACACAGACACGGAAACAAGCAATGTGCAGAGACAATAATGAAATATCTATTGCATATCTAACGTAGCAAAAGGGTAAGCAATCGGAGTGGCTACCAAGTATTGAAAATCAGTTCACAATCAATATAAAGATTGGTGGGTAGGAGTCAGGAAGATGAAAATGGATCCGACTTATAATTGAGATTTTTCTATTGTGTTTTGTGCGTCAGCATCTTGGTATATTGTGAATTCATTCTTTATTGGGCTTTGAAACACTTCTTCGATTGAGGAAGCTTTATTTCTTGATAAGAGTACTTTGTCAGGTTATTGGGTTTCTACACGTGACTCAACCACCCTCCCCGCTCTTTTCTGCCAAACCCCTCCCTGGCGCTTGCGCTGTAGCGGTTGCAAGTATATTGATTATTTCAAATACTGATTATCTAAAAGGCCTTGTGCTACTGTAGGCATTGGATTTATTTCTGTTAATTATTTATAGGCAAAGGCTGCCTGTAAGTATTCGTGCTGCTATATGATGATTATTACAATAGTAATATTCACTCTCTTTTCATATTGCATTGCAGATTTATGCACGCACTTTACTGGACGAGGGTTGGCAGGCTAAATTGCCGTCTCTTTCCACTTTGTTCCACTCACCAATGCGCTTGTCTTTTGTCTGTTTGCAGAGGGAGCTAAACTCTGTAGCGTCTGAGCTGGCGGGTCGACAAGAGGAGAGCGAACATTCTCATAAGCATCTGCTAGAACTGAGCAGGGAGTTCAGGAGAAATGTACCTGAGGTGAGATACGCACAAAATGAGATGTCAGTGCCACCAAGCCCCTTTTTGTAAAAAGCTGCATTAATACGGTATATAGTGGCACTTAGCGATGCTTGGCGAGCAGTGAGGGTCAAGCCAACCCCCACATCGCCATCCTATTCCATGGCTATTGGCTACAATCATGTCTTTTACCAGGCAGCACTGACATTTAAGCAAAGAACAAAGGATGCTAACCTATAACGTAACAGCTTTTGTAAACATACAGGTAGTTGTGCATAAATAACAAAATCCAGAGTTGTAGTTGTTTTATACATCAGTTTTTTAAACCTAGATTGTCAACGCTATCTAGAGTTAAAAAAAAATATTCTCTATGATCTTCTAGTGAAATCCAGGCTCAAAGTAAAAAAGACATGAGAAAAAAAATCACCACTAAAAGCATTTTTAAGAAAGAGTATGAGTAAATAATATGATTCAGTGGTTGCTTTGGTGAAAATGTGATGAAAGGGTCTTGTAACAATGAGATATTTTCGTAAATTTCGCAAGCCATGCTAGCTCGCTGGCACGCCCCCCCTTTTTTTAACTCGTGCGTGTGTGATGTAGTTAAACTAAAGCGTCGTCTTCACTCTTCAGTTTGAAACTGGAGATGACGAGCTGTCAGTAAGTTGGTTGCTCTGTTTTTATTGTTCAATTGAAGCAGTCTCACAGCACGCAAAAGCCTACGGACATATAGTAGTGTGTAATGCATAAAACTCAAGCAAAATTATCGATCTGGTAGACATATTGCACTCATTACACAAAAAGGTGGGTCAAAAATAACCCTATTATGGGTAAATAATGGCCAATTCCTCTACTTGGGTCAATTTAACCCAACATTGGGTTAAAAAGTGGGTCATATTTTATAAAACAACCTAGAAAGTTGGGTAAGATCCTCTACTTGGGTCAATTTTACCCAATTTTGGGTAAGAAATTGGGTCATTTTGTATACAACGACCCAGAATGTTGGGTCAAACTGAACCATTAAGTGGATTAGTCAATTTTTTAAAATCCATAATTGAGTTACTTTTGACCCAACTGTTTTTACAGTGTATAGAGTCTGATTTAGTTATATTGACAGCTAAACTGAAATTAATATGTAGTGACACAAATGAGGAGTGAACTTTCCCATTTTCTGAGTTGCCAAGTGTTATGGTATCCGTGTTTTGTTATTGAAATCGCTGAACGCTGCCGCGTTACACCTGCTGCTTGGAAGACATAATGCATGTTCATTCATTGGCAGCAAAGCTAATGGATGAGTTGTTTTGGCTAATGTCTTGATGCTAACCCTGATTGCTGTTATTCATATAAGGTAGTGTTACGCCCGGCGTCCGGTAAAATTGTTTGAATAAGCAATCTAATCTACTGTTCATTTGTCTTTCTGTCACTGGCAAGAGGTTACCGGCTATAAGTAGTAGAGTAGTTGTTACCTCACCTGTTTCTTTCTCTTTTCTGAATGGCTTTTGATGGTGGATGGTGCCGTTCAATGTTTCTATCTTTTTCACATAAAAACACATTGTCACGCCGTTGGTTTGAACAAAAACCGGCAACACAATGAGATGGTATAATGCAAATTTATTAACAGCGGTGGGCATTCCGTCAATATTGACGCCCATTTTGTTGACGATTGACTGGTAACTTCGAAAAATTGACGAACTAAACATTGACGGAAGGGGGTTTTCATCCATCAATGTAATCATCAATTCGCCAATAAATTTGGGAATGCGTCAATGACGTAGGTCTCATTTTGCTGCGCAATGACGAATGATGGATTGATGATTACAATGCGGTTCGGCTTGAAATATTGACAATGACGGAGGGGTGTCCCGACTGTTGATGATTGCCGAATGACGGACGCTCAAAATTTATTGACGCGCTCACCTCTGTTAATATAAAAATTTGACGAATTGGGAGCAGAAAAAAAAAAACACATGCACACATACAGCTAGCAGGTTAACAACATGACTGTGCTACGTCATACCCGGTTTGGCCGCTGTGATCGCCCCTCTGGAAAGGTTTTCGGCCTGTAATTCAAAAATCATGAAATACTTGGTTAATACGGTATGTATTGATTCGAGCAACCATTCATTTTGGCATATACATTATGTTGTTTAATAACAACATATTAAAATGTGTCCCAGAGCGTCCCAGACACTTAAACCGAAGGGAATGCTATTATTCTTCATTCTTTTTTTCCTTCTTCTTTTTCTAAAATAAATGGACCTTGCAGCTATATGCTGTGGCTCCACTCAGCCGCATGTCCCTTTTCCAGCCCAAATACGCAGCGCTGTAATCTCATCAGTAAAATACAGGCATTTAAGACGGGATCAGGCTGTCATCACTGGCAGCCCAATCCCCTTACCTGGGGTTGTGGGAGCTCACACAGTCTGGATCCTGAGATTTAACGCAAGCTACTGGAAAGCCAACCCCACTTTTGAAACATGCCTGCTGAAACCCTGTAGCTTTAGCCACAAATGCACACACGACACTGGCACATGTATTGAGGTCAAGTATAGACAACAACCAAATATACTGTGATCAAGTTAAGTCTTGAATTTCATTCTTCACATAGGAAGTCCGGGAGATGGTGGCACCAGTTCTCAAGAGTTTCCAAGCCCAGGTGAGTCGACCTTTCCATTTTTACAAAACAAATGTTTAGATTAAAAAAATGTTTTTATTTGTTCCTGGAAAACAGATTGATAATCAATCTTCACTGAATGCCATCAGAATCATCATCATCATCATCATCAACAAGACCACTGTGCTACTATCAGGAGGGAATGATTTAAAAGATAGGATGGAGGAATCCATGGCATACTTTTCATGTTACTGCTCATTGGGTGCTTATTGACTGATGCCTTTTCTGTCAAAGTGAAGTAGCATCTATCTGCCATTAGATGATCAGATATCTTGCTTCTCATATTTTCAGGCCGAGACAAGCCCTCATTTCCTGTTGTGATGGTGCATTCACTGTGCCCCCTGTCTGACGGTGCCATATTGAAAAAGTCATCTGATACCTACCATGTCTCTGCTCCAGCCATTAAACCAAGGTCATAAATCACATTTGTGTGCCGCGTTATGGTCCACAAAGCAGACACTTATGGAAATGATACCACAAATATGTTTCCAGTCTTGCTCTACCCTGGAAACTCCAGCTGGTTGCTAACCTGAAAGCCCCATCACTGAGAAAATTTTTCGCGGATTGTTCGCCTCTCTTGGAAGGGATTATTGGCAGCTTCTTTTTAATGCTTCATAATTGGCTATGTCCAAGCAACCATGTTCCCTGGCAACAGCTAACGTTCAATACTGAACTCCGCAATGTTGGCTGGTTGGCGTGCTAATTCAATTACCACAACTGTAAAGTTACACAAATATTAGAAGCAGCCTTCCATATCTTTTTTGTGCAAACAGGAACCCATAGGATTAATTTAAGCACCATTGATGTCTGACAACTGGGAGCCTAGTGATGTTTCATAGTAGATAAAATAGATGGCTGATAATGAGCCACGATTCCCCCTATGCCACCCCCCACCCCCCTCTTTTTTTTTTTTTTTTTTGCTTGTTCGCTGCAGGCCTCTTTTGGTACCTTCCTACATCTCTTGTTTAACTTCCACTGGGTTCCATTCTGCTTGTTGACAGTGGCGCCATGAGCTTCTCTGCTACCATAATAATATAATCCTCTCCTGTTGTCTGATACACTTTGACCTTATTGGTAATGTCAAACAGCTTGCAGAGGCTTGTGAACTTTACCCAGCGGTAGTCTGCAACCTCAGCGTAAGCTCTGGGACCTCGACCTGCTGCTGCAGGGGCAGAGTGTGGCGACAGGGTGGAGCTGGATGGGCTTGTTTGGCTCTGTGGTTTGGGGCAGACTGCAGCTGCACCGTACAGGTGTAACAGGACATAAAAGTCCTGGAATGTTTGTGAAAATGAATCGAAAAATGGGTCCTGGCTTCTAAACCCTCTACCCTTCAACACATCCCAGTTGGGAGGCCCAGAAGGAGTCCTCGTGGTATTTGGACCCTCATCATGCCACTTCTGAAGGAAAAGTCAACTCCTTTGAAGTGTTTGCGACATGACAGGTTTCTCTCTCTTTTCTTATTCATTTCTGCGTTCCCCACCCACTTTCTCTCTCTGCTCGCGTCCAATCTCGCCGTCTAATTATCGCTAACCAGGCGACTGATTAGAAACCCGACCTAGTTTTTCTGTGGAGTTCTGCGGAGGAGGAGAAAGGGTTAATCCCAGAGCTGGTGACTGTCATTGGTCGCTTCCCTCCTTTTTCTCCTCTTTTCATTCTGCTATTCTTTCTTTCCCTGGAAGTTTGCTAATGAGGTCCCGTCAGAGCTGAGGAGAGGTGTTAATTTGGCCTTGTGAAGTAGGAAGGAGATTAAGGACAGTGAGGAGCTGAGTTTACGTCTTAAAATACACCGCTGTCCTTATTAATCCACAGGGCCCTCAGAGGCCGGCGTTTTTGGATTTATAATGAACACTGTTTTATAATTAAGGTAAGTTTAATAAAAATTTACGCAGAAGAAGAGTACATGGTGCTTGTCTCTCTTGTCTTAGGCATACCTTTGGGGGCTGTGGGATATGACAGTTACTGTACTTCTCAAATAGCCGATGGTGGGAGAGTCGAGCCTGCTGGACCCCTCCATGTTGACAACTTTCACGCGAGCTGTTGCTGTCGGAATGCAGCAAGAGCCGTCTCACACACGACTCACCAAGAACATGTGGGCTTCTCAGTGCAATTTGCACCTCCCTCTCACTTGGTTGTGTTAACTCCCCTGAGGAAAGATCTTCGTTAGGTGTAAAAACTGAACAATGACACATTTTTCATATGTTGATTCATTTATTTATTTATTTTGGCCAACAACGTGAGTATGAGCCCCACATTACCAAGTGTTTCATTTCTGTCGTGTCCTGTTGATGTTGTTTGGTTCTCTTTTGCGGAGCCAAAAACGCCACGACGGACTCGCGGGGTTTCCATCCACTCATTTTTGTTCGAATTTTCAAGAAATGCGAAAATAAAACTGAATGGAAACGCTAGAAATTCGAAAACGGGGGAGGGGGTGGATTTTAAAGCGTATCGAAAAAAGGAAAATGCAAATTTTGGCTATGGAAACAGGTTTTGCAAATAAACGCTGACAAGACCGAATACACGTCGCAAGTTTTGACCGGATATTACGTCACATGCACGTTTGTTGTCACAAAGCAATGGCGGACGATATAGTAAGGTATGGTTGGGAGGGGGTGTGGGGGTTGGGGGACGAAACAAATCTTTTTGGAATTAATGAAAGAAGTGAATATTAATGCAATTTTAGATGGAAAACAGCAAAGAAATGCTATGGTTTATCAAGAATTACAAAAGAGAACTCATACGATGTCATCGCACGGCGCAGTCACTTCCTGTTGTTCTTTTTTTTATATAACTGGTGGATCCCATCTCTATGATGTATACCGCCACCTACAGCGGCGGAGTCTCCTCTCAATATTCGTAAAAGAAGAACAGATGGAAACGGATGTAAGTCGCATGTCTGTCTTGCGCATTTTCAGTAAATTCGCTTAAAAAATTTGCCACTTACGTCAGACTACCAGATAAATTCATTCTGTGTCTTTGATGGGGCGAGTGGCAACACTACAAGTCTGACACGGCCCAGAGACCCCGCCCTTTCATCACGTGCTGCCGTCAAGACGGTTTAGCACAAGTTGTCAGGGAAGCTGGACATAAAGAAAAGAGGCAACATGGAAACACGCTTGTTATTCCTGCAGAGTCAAGCTCTAGTCCTATCGTGAAGCGTCCCAAACAACCAATCATTGCGTGTATCGCCACTACACGGGCTACAACGCGTCATGGCAACTCAAAAACAGCCACGACAGTGAACAGTGACACGTCTGTCGGGTCATTATCGGGCTACATTTGTGCAGTCTGACTTAAGCATAAGAAAAACTGTCGTACTGTATATGGACCCATCATTTCAGAAACTTGCTCTACAATGATAATCCATGTGAAGTAATTTTGAGCTCACAATGAGAATTGTGCAGATGGAGAGTCTGATAAATAGTTTGTAACATGTAATTAGCAGCGCTATTTGTTACATGCCATTAACCCCTCAAGCTCAGGAATCATTATTGGTGCTCATTATCCACCAGCAAGGTACAGCGGAGCCGAGTACACATCAAAAACATCAAAGCACTATTAAGGCTCTGCGACCAGAGGCGGGGTCCGTTGGACACCTGTTGATGAGTCTTAACTGTGCCATTTCTTCCCCCGGGGCTGGGGAGTGATGGGGGTGGGGGATAATGTTTTCCCTATTTTGTTGTTGCTTGTTTTCCACCAGAGCCACTTAGTAACTCCACTAAATGACTTCTATCTCTATGTTATGGTTGTGGTTAGAAAAAGAAAAATGAGGTTAGCCAAACTTTGTTTTAAACATTTTTTGCTATTAGACTTTTTCAGACTATGGTGTGAAGGACACTGGTCGGCAATCGTAATTGTACATAGATTTAGTCTAGCGGATATTTAGTGTAGGTTTGATATTAATAATTGATTAAGAACTATGCCTGTGTGTAACTATATGTTGATCATTCGTGTCTTAAAAACAATGTAGGTCAAATGTACTGTATGTATCACTTACAGTTACAATCAATAAGCTACGTTATTTATTGTTTCATTTTCCCTGTTGTCTTGTGTTGAGAAGTCTCGCTGGACCTTTTGCTCTTTTTGGTCCCAATTTAATTTTCCGTTGTTAAAACAAAGTGAATGATTATTTTCTATGAATAAATAAATAAATAATCATTGCCCATTAAGGAAATATAGTCAAATGCTCATTTCTTGTTTGGCAGATACTTTACATCTACAGATTCTGAGTCGTTGAAGACTAAACAACCTGGCAGGTGTGAATAGGAAATGGCAGTTTGCTTCTATGGGTTAACCTGACAACAAATTAGTAAAACGTTTAAAGACAAAATGAACCCGGTTCACTGTTACTTCCAAGAAAATGTCGTAAAATTAGTGCAAGATTCCAGACACGGTGTGCACATATGCGCCAACCGTGTACCCTCGGATAAAAACAAACAAACTGTCCTTATATAGCATACACTATATAATATGTAAATGAAGTATGAGGTGTAGTAGCCTTGTATGATTGTATGATTGCTGGTGAAGTAGGGCTGGATGATGAATCACAATTCTAGCCTGATTTCAGTCTTAGCTTCTCTCGATCTGTAAAACGTAATAATCGAAAAAATAAAATGAAATTAATGTGCAGAACGGTGCAGTGCGTTTAAAAGTTTCCTATATGTTGTGAAAGTACTCTGAATGCATCATGTTGCTTGTAGCAAGCCTGGAGAATTCAATGTGATTCTGCTGTCCCTTAGCGTCTTTTAAGCTGTTTAATGACGCCCTAGTTGGAGTTAACTGTAAAACTAAACACACGACATGAAGACTTACATCCACTGTATATTTAAATGCAAAATATGCTTTGTTTTTTAAAACATCGCTAGCTTAGCGCAGATGGTAAAGGGAATGGAGGATCACATTCAAATGGTAACAAGAAATTAGCATAGACTTCGAGATTGTCCAATAGCGAATATTATCACACCCACGGGTAAGATAACACTACTCAAAGTCATGTTCCTAATGTGTAAAAAAAAATTGTTATTTTTAATAGAATTCAATTGTAAGTTCTCATTGTAAGTGACCATGGATGCACGACAGTCGACACTGCTCCTAAGAGTCCAAAATGCGCAGGAACATCCAGTATTTGTTTTCAATTGCTATATTAATTTTAGTATACACTTTTATTTTACTTTCTTAGTCATTTAATTTCCCACTGTCCTTTTAATTCATATATAAAGCTGAGATTTCAAGGATGCACAGATTATTCCTTTCCTCAAATATCCAAGGATTTATCATATTTCCATATGATATAGCACAAAATACAATCCCTGAGGTCCCAGGTTAGCCCCAGACTTGTGAAAATAACATAAGATAAAATAAATATGACAAAGAGGGGAATGCAATGCTTAAGTTTGAAGAATGGAAATGCCAGAGGCTTTAATTTCATATGACATTTACAAGGTTAAGTTATACTTGACAAAAACAATAGTGTTCAAGAATAAAGCGTTCAACGTGAAGGGATGAGTGGGCGTAAGGCTATGATCATAGTTTTGAATGGTTGACCTTTGATAGTTTTGATAGTTAATTTTTTAAGTTTTAAAATCAATGAATATTCCTTCTATTAATCGTGATTTCAATTTTTCCCTATAATCGTTCAGCTCTATGGTAAAGCATTATAACAAATGCCAGGCAGAATTTATTTAACCAAGTAAGAAACTCATTGAGATAAAAAAAATCTCCTTTCCAAGAGTGACCTGGCCACAGGTGCAACAAAAACACACAATCGTTACATCAATTTAAGACAAACAACAATATATATGTATACACCAAATCCTCAACATACTATCAATAAATTCAACAAAACTTTAAAAACAGTCATTGTTTCACGTTCCTTTACAATAGCCTTGAACTCTCCAAGCGTAACACATTCAGGCAGGTTCAAATCCTTTTGTAAGTTATAATAATCAGGGGATTATTATTGCCCCTTAAACATGGAAATAGCAATGCTGTGATTTTCAAAAACTTATATTTTGAGACCCGTTTTCACGTTTGCGTTGGTTATTCTCCAAAATGCCAATGCCATGTGAATGTCTGTCTTAAAAAACCCAACCAGTTTTCAGTTCAAAAGGTATTGTGTGTGTGTGTGTGTGTGTGTGTCAGGCATGTAATGGCCGGATGATCAGTTCAGGGTGCACACCTGGGAAAGGCTGCGGCTTCCCCATGACCCCGGACCAGGATAAGCAGTGTAGGAAATGGATGGATGATGGATGATTCCTGTTATGGAGAGTGCAGATTATTGACCTGACCTGAGTCTTGATGTCGGAAAGTGTTTGAGAGAACGGCGTTACATTGCCCCGAGCCTGCCCCACCGTGCGGCGCGGCGCGGCGCGGCGCGGCGCGGTGAGATAGACAAACACCATCTTTGATCATCCATCGAGAGATGAACATTTCTTTTTTTGATGAATTCCTGAAGGAAATTATCATTTTTTTTCTTGAATGTATGAATACGTTATGAAGAGTGGAATGAATCCAAGTGTGGAGGAATGATAATTAATTACAGCGCTATGATAAAAGGCTGTGGGTGTTATGACGCAAGCTTCCGCCGTGTCATTATGAGAGGCTCCGTAATTACCTTTCTGCACAAGCCAGCGCTCCTGGCGATGCTGGCGGTGAGAGTGGCGCTCACTGAGTGAGTCCAACGGTCATAAAGCTTTTCCCGTGCCTAATTGTCTGAGGGGCTCTATGGCACTTTCATAGATGAGGGACTGCGCCGTTAGGTAAAATGCTTGGCGATGCACCAGCTTTTCCGGCTCAATGAAGACGGATCTTCATTATGGGCTAAACATTGCGCTGATTAGCTACAGATTGCTCAAGTGGATGGCTAACTTGGGAAGGTGGGGTCGGAATGCGCGAGCATCAAAATCCATTTCAAAGCAGCCGTTTCACGGCATTTCTCAGCATTTTAATGCCATATTTTTGCACCACTAAACCAGATCCTCGCCTTAATGCTCCTTTTATGTTTTTATGCATGTCATATCATATCCTTCTAAGGGACATTTCCACCACCCCTCCTATTCCTATCTCAGGCTATGCTTCATACTGGGCTGACCAGGTAGAGCTAATGCTTGTGTCTTGACCGACTGTCTCATGCTCAATGAGCAGCGAGCCACTTCCAGGTTCTTCAGCTCATTGCGTAATCAAAGCATGCCCGGGCCTCCAGCCTATTGTGGGCAACATAATGGGCTCCTGGGCCATGTAAACCACCTCTCTCTGCTTCAGCTTGATCATCAGCGCCCTCTTCATAGTAAGGACTATGGAGAGGGAGAGAGACAGAGCAGAGGAGGGTAATTGGACTTTAGGTAATACCTTCCTTGAGCCGTTTACATCTTCTCCAGAGGGTGAATGTCTTCATCTGTTATTAACTTGTACTGAAAGCTACTTTCCCCCAAACTTAATGTTTCCTTCAGTTGTGTTTATTCAAAAGATTCTAGTACATGAGTTTGCATGCAGTTAATGACTGAGAAGCTACAACAGACACTTGCACGTACAGTCGTTGTCGTCAAAAGATTGAACAAACAACCTGTCGATGCCTTGCCTAATTTCCTGTTGAAAAATATCAATCCATCTATTTTCTCTAATGCTTGTCTTCATTAGGCTATTGGGTGAGTTGGAGCTTTTCCCAACTGACTGTGGTGGATGGGCAGCGTGCACCCTGGACTGGTTGCCAGTCAGCCGCAGGACACATACATATAAACAACCGTTCATGCTTACATTCATCCCGATGGGCAATTTGGAGTTTTCAATGAATTAAATGCAAGAATTAATTTGATAACTTTGTTATTTTTCATGCACAATTATTTTTTTCCACTTACTGCCGACTGAAGATGACATCATTTGTGCTGAGGAAGTAGGTAACGACCAATCATGGCTCAGTTTGCTGACCAAACTCAGTACACAGGTGAGACATGATTAGTCGTTACCTACTTCCTCAGCACAGATGATGTCATCTTCAGTTGACAGCAAGTGGATTTTTTTTTTTTAAGGTATTAATTGTATATGAAAAGTAATGAAGTTATCAAATTAATTCTGGACCAATTATTTACTCCATAATGCTGAAAATGGCCCAAAGAGTCAAGTATCACTTTAATTATTTTAAAATAGTGCTTTATAGATGCTCTTTTTTTCCTTTTTTTTGAATATTTTTTTACTCCTAATTTAAACATGGAGTTTCCCTGAACCTTAGCAGCAGTACAGCACAGTGCTCTATGCTGAATTAACATGTGTGGCACATTTTCAATTGTAACCAGGGGCGCACTGGCCATCGGGAATTTTCGAGAGTTTCCTATTTCCAATGCCGCACTCCCTTTTCCTGGCGACGAATAACGAACATTATTCGCTGGATGTCGGCTGCCGTCCCCTCTTCCTTGTCAATAAAAGTCAACCTTAAACATTTATTGACAATAATATGTTATATGTGACCTAACTAGTGTAAACATGACATTCTGATTAATATTACATTTGTGGAATATGAGTTGTGAAGCAAATTCCAGCAGTTTTTGTCCATCTCAGGGGGTGGCCATTTTGCCCCTTGCTGTTAGGCAACCGCACAGCTCACCTGTTTTCTGATGCTGAGCTGTGATTGGACGGCCGCCCCCAGAGATGGATAAAAACTGCTGCATTTTGCTTCATAACTCCTATTCCACAAATGTAATATTAATCAGAATGCCATGTTTAGACTAGTGAGGTCACATATAACATATCATTTTCAAGAATATTTTTTTGTGTTGACTTCCCCTTTAAATATGTAGTTAAGCTCATTTGATCTAAACCAACACATTTGAGAAAAATCCTTTCATTCATTTGATGCTACAAATAGAGGAAAACCCCAAACTGTAATGGCTTCATTCGCAGCCAATGCACCACTCGTGCAAGTTGTGTGAAAATCAGATGAAGCCAGCGTTTTGTGTAATCCATCTGGCGGACTGATGCCAGTCATTTTTCACCTTCAGATTGGGCCTGATATCTTGTAGTTTATTATTTCACATTGCCCTTTTTTCACCTGTGGTGACTGATTGTTGTCATTCGGATGGAGGTGGGGGTTGTGCTAGGATTTCTCAACCTTTACATCAGCTTTCCCAGTATTGTCTTATCCCCCTCTGCAGAGCCGTGATCTGATGGTGTGTGTGTGTATATTTGTTTTTCTGTCCTGAGCGATGCGCTGCGGAAGCGTCCCAGTTTGGTGTGTTCATCATTATGGCCGCATGTTTAGAGTCAGGGATGCACACCAGGTAAAGAAGAGTGGGGGTGTTATAAATAGGCATTTGGCTCTCAAGCCATGTGGAATTGATGAGTTTCAGCACTTTCTGCTCCGCAGTGCCAGCTTTAATTTCTACCGTCCTGACAGCACAAACCTCGGAGCCCGCAGACGTCACGCCTGACTGCCACTGCTGTGCAAATGTTAGCCATGTTTGAGGACGGACGCACGCGTAGCGCCGGCTGAGCCGCTCCTATTGGCTATCTGATTTGTTTTACATCTGCTTCCCTAAATCCCTGTCACCTTAAGAGACATGCAATCACGTCCCCCTTCTGACCTCTCACCAAACACCTGCAGACATCAGACAGAAACTAATCTCAGAGGCGCTTCCTAGACGTAGCTCACCTCCGCCTATCGTAGTCGACTACTCGCTACTCGCCGCGGGAGAGTCGCCATTTGTGCAGAGACACTAGTCACTCGCACTGTTCCTCACTTTACACTGCTGGCAAGATCACAGTCAAATTACCCACTAAAAATGTGTGAAATCGGTGGTTCGTGCTGGTGAAGACATGCCAGAAAAAATAAATGTCAGTGCTCCTAAAATTAGGAAAAACCCATGCGAGGAGGAAAAGACAGGAGAGCGGATTGGTGTATTCTCCAGCGTCTGATTTCAAAGTAGAATACGAAGAATGTTGATGCGATGGGGGTTGCTTCTGTGCTGAAGCCATCATAGACACTTCGTCCTACACATGTAAGCTTGTGTCAACGGATATAATATGATCCAATGTGGGGTACCGCAAGGATCCATTTTAGGGCTATTGTTGTTTCTCAAATATATGAATGACCTTTGCTACAGTATCAAACACGCTATATCCAATATTATTTGCAGATGATACCAATATACTTTACACTTTCTGCACTCATTGCTGACATTAATAATGGCCTTCAGGCATTTTCAAACAAATACATTGGTACTAAATGTGAAAAAATTAAATTTTATGATGTTTGCAGGTAATAGGAATTATAATTTGGATTCTGTGAAAGTGTTGATTGATGGGGAAGAAATTATTAAAGTTTACATGAAGAAATTTTTTTGCCATACTGATTGATGAGAAGCTTACTTGGAAAGAGCATATTAGCTTTGTTTGCAATAAAATAACTAAATCTCTGAGGATTATTAGGAAAATGTATTCATTTGTAAATGTATCTTGTTTTTTTAAATGTTATATTATTATATATAGCCATTAATTTTTCCTACGTATCTTCATAAAATGTTACTGTTGCAAAAGCATTTTGTCAGATTGGCTTCTATGTCATATGCCCCAACCGCTCCACTTTTTTGAAATGTAATGTATTGACAATTTTTGGATGTAAATATTCCTCTTCAGATTGAAGTACATTGGTTCAGACTTGCCTCAAAGCTTTCCCCCAATTTTTTTTGGGTGTAATTTTCAAGTTAATTCTTATTCAACCAGACAAGTCAACAATTTGTACTTAGCATTGTATCACACATCTCAAGGTCAGTTTTCATTGAGATACTGTGCGGTCCACTTATGGAATACAAATTCACAATTATTAACCGATTTTATGTCTCTCTAAATATAAAATGAAAGGAAGCTTTAATGTCAAAGACATTTGGTGCTGCAGAAGCTTGACTGATTGTATATACAGTATTTATTTTATGTGGGCTGCTATGGAATAATTTTTGCTTAAGTAATCAGCTATGTTGAAGATATGTTTGTTGAGGCTATATATAGCATTGGTAGTATATTTTTGTTATTAAAATGTGAATTATTCTTCCAATATTTGTATTTTTTCGTAAGATTGTGTAAATAAAAAAACTATACGTATCCCTCATGCAGGGATGTAATTGCCGCTGTTCATCCAGCCGTAACCTGGGACTACTTCATTCTTGACTATGAAGTTTTCATTGTAGTGAAATCGAAATTAATTAAATCTCCAAACTTTCCAAAGAAAGCTCTCATAAAAATACCTGAAATTTTAATTTAGACTTCAATAGAGTGACTTTAGAGCAAATCTATCTTTCATTGAGACTTGCAATTTTTTTTCTGCTGAGCTGCAGTATGTAGTTATGATTGATCTGGTAATTAAAAATATGCAGCGAGTGAAATTAACTGCTCGCTTTCTTTTTGTTTTAGAAAACAGTCTGCTATTTTCCTCCTCTTTCCAAGGATAGATAATTTTATTGTGCACACCTGTGTTTTTGCACCGCATTCATCGGCCTCATTATTTTTCCATTTTCATCTTTCCTGTGGGTGATCGATGAATTGATAAAATGATGGAGCCTATCTTAAATAATGCAAGGAAAAAAAGTTACACTTGCTGTTGGCTATGTCTCTGAACTTTTGTTCTTTCAAATTGTATTTATGAGACCATGAAGGCAGGTCTTGCATCTTACATACGCTAGTAATTGTCAGATTTTGCTGTTGCACTTAAAAAGAGAAAAAAAGAAAAGAAGATGCAGCTTCTCCCCCTCTGTGAGCCGACGCTCTATGGGGATGATGCTTGTCAAGGCTAATATCCTAAATAATAAAGAAACTGGGAATTCAACTAAAGACAGCTTGAAATAGGCCGACCTACCTAGGGAACATTTTGCTTGAAGAGATAGCAGCTCCAAATGTCACATGCACCAACATTAGGGACGATTGTTTATAATTTGACCTGACAGTTTGGGTCTCTTCTAATATGGGATTAACTACAATATCTAATTAACACGCGTCTCCATTATAACAAGATGCTGCAAGAGCAGGAAAACTCATTGCCGTCACTGAAGTTTTACTTTACATTTTCAAGACATTCTCTTGTTTTTAACTCTCATTTTCCACTGGACATATGATGCCCTAAATCACACCCGACCTTTTTAAGATCTAACGCCACTGATCAGAGTATGCTTTGCTTTGGTCACAAATGTGTGTTATGAGTGCCACTGCTCGAGCTGTGTTTTATCAGAGCCATAAAGTGGCCATGGTGGCCTGAGGAGAGTGTTAAACACATCCTCAATTAAAGCAGTAACTTTGCATCTGCGCTCGTTGAAGTCCCTGTAATTGGGTCTCGCTGGATTTGGCGGGACGACTCTGGCTCTTAATCTAAAGGGCCCAGTTTTGGGAGGGGTAGCGGGTGGGTGGGCATGCTGCAAGCGAAAGGCCCCTAGTTGTCTGGATGCTAACAGTTAGCAGGAAGGTGCAAAGGTCAACTGCAGCCAAACAGGACAATGAGGAGATAACAACATTGAATCTTGCTACAAAAGTGCTATTAGTGGTTAGTAATTGTTATTGAAACGTCTCATTGCTGTCGACATAGCTCAGCACCTTGTTCGCTAACCCCCCACGTCACCATGCCGCCAATAAAATGTTACAATTGAATGTACATTATGTACAAGTTTGCAGAGATTTAAGACCGGCACTCTTAGTAGGAATCCATTTGCTGGTATCCTACCCTTTGATTTACTACAGATTTATAATTTGTCATAGGTGGATACATTCCGATTCACATTGACACTGTATTTAATCCTACGCAGTCTGATTTTATTCAGCATGAGACTGCCATGTAGGACAAATGTAGCCTTAATGAGCCTACTGACTGCCATTCTAAAATTTAAAGATGAATGTCTGAAAATGTCAGTATCAACTTCAAATGCACTTGGACCTTAAAAGGTGAACTTCTTTTGACCTTCTTGAGCTACTGTTCACGGTTTGAGTACTTTTTAGACTACTAACAAGGAGCTGAACAGCAAAATTTCCCTTTTTTAGTCTCTGCTCCTCTAAGTTCACCCACTGAGAACGCAAGTGTCTCAGTGGCAAAAAAAGCACTATTGATGGTCTCATGACATCGAAATGGCAACAAGATGATGATGAAGGCGATTGTTTCAATACAGTGGCGAGCGGTCATAATAAGCCATTAATGCGGTGCATGCCCAAGCCCCTCAATAAAATCATGTGTCCTCTATTATACAATACCTTAGTTGTACTATTTTTGCTCTTAAATTCCTGTGTAATTTGTCCTGACAGCTTACTAGGTTTTCATACTCTTTCATGCGCAATGAGAAATCAAGCTGTGTTAGTTCTGAGAGTTTGTTTCTGTATGCTTGCAGTAAAGCAGCTTCAGCGTCCTACTCCTAAAGCAGCCATCACGAAAACGGGGAAGAATTTCCTCCGTCACTTTCAAGCCAGGACGTAGGTGAAACATAAACGGCTCGCTGGCTGTCCACATGTTAGCAAACTGTTGATTGTTGGTTGAGCTCGCTTGTGGCTCCCTCCGCCACGATGTTATTTTTTTCTCTCCTGTTTGAGGGAGGTTTGTGGGCACGAGCCACTTCCGAATATTGTCAATTCCAACGTTTTGGCAAATTTGTGGGCATGTGATTGTCATTTCACTCACCACGCAGCTGGTTACATTACAGTGTGTGTGCATCAACCTGCGTCAGTCCTGAATATTTCTGCTTTCATTTTATACCTGCACATTGAGTGCTATTGTGGTGCTTGTTGATATAACTCCCCACGGAAGTAACGTTTTTTGAGTGTGTTCCCGTTAAGGCGGCGGTAGTCATCAAAGTATAAAATAATGATTAAATAATATTTACCATTAAAATTAGTAATAAAAAATACCCCAAAATTTGTCACTCCAGCATGCCCACTCCAAAAGGTAAATGCGCTCCACTGTTTCACCTTTTTGTGAACGTTGCCGTTCAGCTCCTTTTTCGGGAACAGTTCGACATACTCAGTCGAAAATCAACAGAAGTTCAAAAGAAATTCAGCTTTAAGCGTAGTGCATTTTAGGTTTATCCTCAAACGTTATCCAGATACTGAATATCCCTATTTTTTGTGAGTAATGTATATAACTTTATTGATGCTTAACTGATTCACTCCCAGCCATTTTTACTGAAGCAACCCCCTTCGCTCCCGGCTGTTTTTCCGGATTTTGACAGATTTTGCAAGGCCCACAGAATATTGTGTAGCATATTGTGTTCTATTGCTATAAAAACATGGTACCTACCAAAGGAAAGATTAGAGTCTCTTCTTTCATCAGGAAAAAAAAAGTTTCTATCTGTTTCCGATTTGCAGCAATTAGCATTAGAATCTAGCTCAATTTCATCATTATCACAAATCTGCTTAAAACAGCTTTTTGATCTCTTATACTTTGCTGCCACCTGCTGGCCGTTTTTGTAATAACTACCATTCTTCAAGTATCCCTCTTCAGTACAGAGGCTGCATCAAAGCCTTCTGTATGCTCTAGCATCAAAAAACATAAAACGTGTATAAATGCGTTTTTGGGACCATGGCAATATTTAAAAGAACATATTTATGCGTTTTTTGGGAGCACATGAGTTAAATGTAGGTTTGGGATAAACGTTCTCATTGCTATTTAGATAAAGACAATAATTGGCGTACTTTGATCACAGATCTCTAACAAGTCTCTCTAGTGACTAGCCAATGAGTGTAACAATACAAAACAGGACCGTATTTGCTAAATCTGGAAGTTCCTCTGGAGCTAAGGGAATCAATAATTACAGTATAATGGGATTTTATTTAAACACAACAGATGGTCTTTAGCTGAGAAGATGTTATGTAAAAGGGTTGAGCAACATATGTCACAATTTAAAGCTACTGAACGCAGAAAATTAAATTTTCAATTGTTACTCCCATCTGTTGATGAAAAATGAAACGTCACACACCCTTCTTCACGTACACAACGCGCACATGATGTCAGGGTGGGAAATTCGAACCCGAATCCAGTCTGAAAAGTTTTGCCAGGGGCTTGCAGGTAATAATTAATTGGAAGATGTTTCAATCATAAATGGTCAAATAAAAAGGCTATTGTAAAGTATTTTTGGCCAAATTGTTAAAGAGATAAGAAAAATTTGTATTTTTTGTTTTTCAAAATGTCAATTATTATTATTATTATTATTATTTTAATTCTCACCAATACATAAAACTGTATTCATTTTTTAGTTAATAGGTGATTATGGCTTTTATTAAAATAATAATGTTGGATTTTTCTTGATGAGATTTAAAAAATAAAAATAAAAATCTCACAGTTCTCCTTGAGCTTTGTGTGTACGCGTGTGCGTGTACTCTAGTATTTGTGAGCACGTGTCTCCCACTGGGTGACATATGAAGGACAGCTGAAGGTGCGATGAGATCCAGCGACGGGCTTGTTTTATTACATCTAATATTGAGACCAAATCTCGGCCCATTCACCTGAAGGACAGACAGCTATTCCCTAACTAAATCAGCCGGCGACTGTTGTGGTGTTGGAGGGCCTCTACAAGCATGCACACAAAACGGCACAATCCCCCACGGTGGCCAAAGGCAGTCATGTGTACTTTTTGGGCCTCTTCTCTCATACCCGCATCCTCCCTGGTATATGCAGCGGCATGTTGGCCAACCACGACACACTTTTGCCCAGTGTGTGTTTCACCCCTAAAATGCGTTGGTGTTCGGGCTGTGATGCATTGTGCCTGGATGAACAATTCTCTCCATGCCTCCTAAATGAAATGTCGTTTGTTAATCCCCCCCCCCCCTACCTTTTTACAGCGGATGTTCTAACGAGGCAAAGCCTTAAATAGCACAGGGGCTAGCACTGCAGAACCATGACATCCCATGTGAGACGTTGCCCAAACCACAGTGGCTGCAGCAATGCGTCAGGTTTCTTTATTTATAACCCTCACGGAATTGTCCTACACTCCGTGCATATGGTGGCTTATGTAACCGCCAGCAGCCAATAGATAAACTAAGTCAGATCCTATATATACAGCGTGTTGAAAAATTGTTTCTAAAGCTGCGTTGTATTGATTAATTGCTTAAAAAAGTGTTCTTCATGAGCTTGGCAGCATTGCATTACTTAAAAAAAGGGGAAATTTGGCAGTGAGTCTGACATTGTTTCGATGATCAAATTAATCGATAATTTTATTTGATAATCGATAATCATTTTGATACCTTTTTGAATTTAAAATTGTCCACATCCTCAGAATTTCAGTTCCCCAACAGTAAATGTTTTACAATTTCTGTGCTCCTCCATGTAGCTGGACTGATTATCTTTCTGTTGAATCAAAATTAACGCTAGCTTTTACTTTGGGAAACAACGATTAACAATTTTTGCCTAAAGCAAGTAAAAACTGTCTGTGAACATCTTACAAATCCTGATTGAAATTTGCGATTCGTCCACAAGCATTCACCGCTCGGGTACCGATGCCGATATTTGTCAAAAGGCCAAAAAATCGGTCTATTCCTAATGGAAATTAAAAGGTGTTTCTTAAAATATGATTAGTCAACAAAATAATCGATGATTAAAATAATCATTAGTTTCAGTTCTAGTCTACATGTGTATACTGTACATACGTGTATGTATGTGTACTGCATAATTGTATATTATATGTACAGTATTATGTACTATAAAGTCTACACCATCCTTCCCCAATCCTGGTCTTTGAGGGCCGGAGTCCTACAGGTTTTAGATGTTTCTGTGCTTCAACAGACCAGGTTTTTATAATTAGCTCATCAGCAAGCTCTGCAGAAGCCTGATGACGATCCTGATCTTTAGAATCGGCAGGACTCCAGCCCTCCAGGACCAGGATTGGAGGATTGAAGGATGGAAGCCTGGTATACACTTACACACCCTTGTCAAAATGCCAGGGTTTTGTGATATTAAGAAAATGAGACCAAATAAATAATAATTACAAAAAAATCCACCATTGTGCTACATCACCTGTACAAATAAATTGAAAAAAAGAATTCAATCTTTTTGAGAGGGGGGGAAAAAAAGTCATAAGAAGATTGGGAGAAATTCCTACAACTACGGCTTTACAGTACATTAAGTATGAAGAGGTGTGAGGTGTACTGTATTTCTAAATTAGAGTTACTAATAAATATGCTTGCATTTTGAAAATTAAACATTTTCTAAATCAAATCTTTTGACTTATTTCCAACAACCCACCTAGAATGTTTGAATTTCATACAAAAGACAAATAAATGTTTATATATCGTTGGTCACATAGCACAATTGCCTAAGTCAGTGAATATTGAAATATGACTTTTTTTAGATCGATACCAATACTCAAATCTTCAGTACTCACCGATACTAATACCAAGTGCCGAGCAATTAGACAGTACAAGCGGACCCTTTAACTTATTCACTGCCATTGAGACAGCAATAGACGTCAAAAATTGATTTGAACTATTTCTGTTAGTTGAATTTTTCCCCCCATTTTTGTTAACAAGAGTATGAAAGCCTAGGATTTTTTTTTTGTACATTTAGAACAGATAGGCGGCACGGTGGGTGACTGGTTAGCACGTCCGCCTCCCAGTGCAGAGGACGTGAGATCGAGTCCGGGCTTCGGCCTTCCTGTGTGGCGTTTGCATGTTCTCCCCGTGCTTGCGTGGGTTTTCTCCGGGTACTCCGTTTTTTTCCCCACATTCCAAAGACATGCATGGCAGGTTAATTGAACACTCCAAGTTGTCCATAAGTGTGTTTGTGAGTGTGGATGGTTGTTTCGTCTCTGTGTGCCCTGCGATGGCTGGCAACCAGTTCAGGGTGTGCCCCGCCTACTGCCCGAAGCCAGCTGGGATAGGCTCCAGCACCCCCCGCGACCCTTGTGAGGAAAAGCGGTTAAGAAAATGGATGGATGGATGGATGGATGGATAGAACAGATATAAAAATTGGGATTAATCGTGAGTTAACTAGTGAAGTCATGCGATTAATTACGATTACAAATTTTAATCACCTGATGCCCCTAATTTTTTTTTTCTTTTTTTTTCTTCTTTTTTTTTTTTTTCTTTTTTTTTTGGGAGATCTCAGTATTGATCATTTGAAATGTCATCATCATTGTTCTCCCTTTTTTTTTTTATTATTATTTTTTTTTTGTATGTGTGTTTGTGCGTGTGTGCGTGCGTGTGTGTGTGCGTGTGTGCGTGCGTGCGAAAAAAAATAAAATAAATAAGAATTCCCATACCGTTCACCTAAACCGAACACTTCAAAATCCAGCCAGAGTCGTGGGGCCGCCAGGAGACCCAAAGGGGGACCAAAGAAAAGAAAGAAAAGCGAAGCCCAGCACCGACCAGACACCACCCACCGGGCCACTAACTTTCACCAACCCCAAAGACATCCAAACTCCAACAAATCAGGGAAACCTCAAGGGCCCAAAGGAGAAACTGAGGAAAGGTAGAAAGGACAGACGAAGCAGAGTGAGATCCACAGACACCAGCCTCCACCGAATCAATGACCTGAGGGAGAAACAAATTGTGTCTGAGTCTCGATAGATGCTGGTGTGGTGGATCTAGCATGCATGAAAATCTCCACCAAAGAGGGGAGCCGTCGACCCCCGCCAGGACAGAGCAAGCGCAACACCTCAGGGCCCCCCAGGCCGCGGCCGCGCCAAAGGACGACCCCCGGGCCCCGCAGGGGCCACCGGCCGGAGAGCAAGCCCCGGAGCAGGAGCGCCCCCCACCCCAACGCAGCCCGCGCCCCCAACCCAACGCAGCAGGACGGGGCACTGCAGGCCCACCAGGCACCCCACCGGCCCACAACCCCCGCGACCCCCCGCCCCCCCCACCCCCGCCACCCACCCCAACCCAGCCCCAACCGCCCCCAGGTCCCCAAATCCCCAGACACCCTCCCCACCCCAGCACCCCCCACCCCGGCACCCCCACCACCACCCCCCCACCAACCAAGCCGCCCCCGCCCCCCGCCCCCACCAACCGACAGCCCCCCAGCCCCCGACCCCAGACCCCGGGGACACACCGCACCCAGGCATCCGCGCCGAAGAGGGGGCCGGGCAGCGGAGCGGAGAGGGCACCCGCGCCCACCCCACCACGCGGAGGGACGGAACACCAGGGGCAGAAGGGGAGATGGGGGCACCGGAGGACGGGCGGCATCCCCGAACCCCAGGCCCAGCGGGGAGAGGCCCCGGTCGTCACCCCAACGATCTAAGTGAGAAACTAACCCTGTTACTAAGTTCGCCAGCTCGCCGACTGGCGAACTCTACCCCTAAACCGTGTGTGTGACCCCACCCAGTGTATATACATAAGTGTGTGTGTGTGGTGCATTGATGCCCCTAATTTTTTAATAATGTTTTCTTTATATTTTTTATAATCTTTTTTTTTTAAAGAAAATCTTATTAAAAATTAGGGGCGTCAGATGATAATTTTTTTTAATCGTAATTAATCGCATGACTTCACTAGTTAACTCACGATTAATCACAAATTTTATATCTGTTCTAATACAATTTTTAAAAAATCTAGGTATTCATACTCTTGTTAACAAAAGTGGGGAAAATGTTAAACTAATATAAATAGTTCAAATGAATTTTTGACGTCTATAGCCGTGAATGAGTTAATGATTGACCTTCGATCAACTGAGGCCTCCGGAGCTACACTTAAGTCTCGTACCACGTGCTTGTCTTCCATAACGGGAAGCATGATGGCAATTCTAACTCCCCTAAATTGGTGTCCCGATTCCAAATTGTACAGCCTTGTATTGTATTTCCTGAGCAGAACGCATTCAGCCATAACTGCAATTGAAATGGCCTTTGCATCTATCACTTTGTATCGTTACCATGAAGGCTGGTCATTACAATCATGCCAGCAAATGCCTGGCAGCAGAGGTCAATCAGTGTACATTAAGCAAACGGAGCTCATTTGTTTTACAGCCTTAGTGGCGTGTTGGCAGCGGCGTACATGAGCTTTCGGCTGGCATCCAGCGGGCATGGAAGGCCTCCCAGCAGACTGTATATCCAGATGGGACTTGGCCAGCCCTCTAACAGAGGGATAAGGAGACTGACTGACTATTGGGTGTCCCTTCGTTCTCTCCCACTCAACTGGAATGTACTCCTTTTACTTGAGATCTTCTAAAAGAAGAAAAATGTAGCAGGCGGCGTGGCCATCGAGTGGTTAGCACATCTGCCCCAAAGTTCTGAGATTCTCAGTTGGAATTTTTGTACATTTCTGATATCAAGCGTGCTTGGTTATTTGAAGATTCTACATTGCTGATTTTTTTTTGTCTATACGTGCCCTGTGGTTGGAGATTGTACCGCACCGTTTGCCTGCCCACTGAGAGCTCACCATAGCTTAGCTATATGACCATATATATCGGGAAGATGACAGAAACGTTGTGATCGTGCCATTTCTCTCTTCTCGTGTCTTCTTTTAAATGAATTTTTACGTTTCTTATGGCGGCAAATGGCGAATAATAAGAACGATAGCTGCAGCTTGATTTGATGGACAGAAGCTTTCACTTAACTCATTCACTGCCATTGACGGCTATAGACGTCATAAATTCATTTGAACTATTTCTATTAGTCAAATTTTCCCCCCCACTTTTGTTAACAAGAGCATGAAAACCTAGAAAAAAAATGATTGTACATTTTGAAAAAAACTAACAAAAACAAAAAACAAAAAAATATTAATCGTGAGTTAACTAGTGAAGTCATGCGATTAATTAAAATTAAAAATTGTAATTGCCTGACTCGATTAAAAAAAGAAAAAGAAAAGATTATTAAAAATTAGGGTCGTCAGGCGATTCATTTTTTTTTTATTGTAATTAATCGCAAGACTTCACTAGTTAACTCACGAATAATCACAAATTTTATATTTTATATAAATTTTATTTCTGTTCTAAATGTACAATAATTCCCCCCCCCCCCCCTAGGTTTTCATACTCTTCTTAACAAAAGGGGAAAAAAAGTTAAACTAATAGAAATTGTTCAAATGAATTTTTGACGTCTATAGCCGTCAATGGCAGTGAATGTTAACATTCTCATTCCGCACAGCTGCCACCAGGACAACAAACTAGGGAAAACAGTAAATGAAAATTCATTTAAATAAAGCTACGTGGATGAACACACATAATGAATACTACCAATTTGGGAAAGAATGAACTAAAAACAAACAAACACACAAGGCACCTCAAGGCATGCTGACTATTCCAACTCCTTCAAACTACACAATGCATGGAGGACAAAATTCAAGTCAAAGTAAAAATTTGCATTTTGCATCGTATCAAAACATAAGGTCTAGCCAAACTGAGAATCACAGGTTTTTCCCGATAATTAAATGGCGGCGATAGCCCTAAAAAGCGTTGTTGGGCTGGATGTCTGTGGCCATAACTCGCTTGTGTCACTTATGCGCGCGGAGTCGGCAGTGCAGGCAAGATCGGTGCTACTTAGGCTGCATTAGCTAGCTGGCAACAATCTTTGGCTGGCTATACTGCGGCTAAGTCAGTAATTGACAATTCCAACCATCTGGGCATTTTTGATATTTTTACCTTACACAGTGAAAACAGAGTATTTTGTATCACTTTCGCCTGCGACTAGCATACAAACCAAGAAAATTGTTATAATAGTCAAATGGCATTTCATCACATTTTTTAAATCAAAATAATCCTCACAAATCAAATTACAACAATTCAAAGTCCAATGCTTTTCAATGAGCGGAGAGTGTCCTTTCACTGAATTAATGCTGCATTCAAGTCAAGTCAAGTCAAGTCTATTTATATAGTCCTTATCACAGAAGAGTCTCAAAGGGCTTCACGTGCCCACAGTTGACAAATAACGGCATCCCCTGATCTAAGCACAAGAGGGTAAGAAAACACAACCCAAAAACATCAGGGGAAAAATAAGAAACCTTAGGCCGGGACCACAAATGTGGAAATCCCCCTTTCCAGGATGACCGGCCATTCGAGGAAAATTTGAATTGATCCCACTCTGATTGTCCCACTTCGGACCTCAAAGCGTTTGAAACACATGTAAACAACAAAGATGGCTGACTACGATAAACTGTTTGTTGTTGTGATAAACACAATCAGTCCAAATCACGTTGGGTTACGTAAAGTCACTTACTACAAATAACTAAATTAATGTCATAATAAATGAAGAGTTAAATATGTTTATAATTGTGCGAATTATGTTTTTCCATTTAAGGTTTGTCAGGTGACGTCAGATTGAAGCCGCTCGCTGATGTCTTTTTTTCCTTTTTAACTGACTGAATCTAGGGGCGTTCCTGTGCACACTTCCTTGTTTGAAATCGGAAATGTCCGACGTCCCACCTTCCTCTTGTCCCCAAATGCAAGATTAGGTGGCCATCTTGGCTTGTGACGCAATTGTGACATAAACTTGAAATTGTCAAGCGCCTCCATAGTGGCGAAAAAGCTACACTTCTGACAAGTAGCATTCACACGAAGAGATGACGAGGAGTAATTAACCAGAGGGAGAGATGGAGAAGCCATGCTAATTACTAAATTAATCTAATGTTATTGTGAAAGACCGGAGTTAAGTGCTTGGGTGATTGAATACACTTTTCACAAAAGAACCATATTAAAGTGGAGCGTATCCAACCTTGAACAGCAAAAAATATCAAGCATTATAACAAGTATCACGCATAGCCAAACAAGACTGATAATGTTATGTTAAGGATTATGTTACGGAGTGCCACAAGTCAGCCGGGAGGAATGGCCGAGAAGGTTCAAATATATTGGTACAATTTATTTTCACCAAACGAAGTATTGAAGTACACTAATAGCAAAGGAAGCAGGACAGAAATGTTCGGGTTTTTAGGGTTGTGCATATCAAGATGGGGGCTCAACTGGGAACCTTCAATTAAAAGATAAAAGACATAACGTCTTTTGCTTCAAAAATGACGTCGGTAGATTGACGTGAATACGCACATTCATAGATGATCCATCTCACTCACCTGGCCTTAAAAAAGTGGACGAGGCCCCGTTCCGCTGCACTCTGACCTGTTAATGACATGGAGCCTGACTGGGAGTGAAATATTTGTGTAAAATATGCATGACATCAAAAAGCCTTAAAGGTTATTACAAATTAATCATGAATAGTGAGCTAAGAGCAGTAAAAAATAGCCATCCCTTGGTGCTGTGTTTAAATGTTTAATTTTACACGCTTCAGTATAAATATGGAGTGCCTCGCAGCAATATGCCAGGCTCCAAATCATCCGTCTGGAACATCCAAACCCAGACCAGCAAGCTCACACATTAAGATCGACATTTTGATTCATGCAGACATGAATGATCTTCTGGAGCCGTCAGCTGTTATCTTGAAAAGACGTGGCGCTTCGGTCTTTGTGTCTCGAACAACATACAGAATCCTAAAAAAGCATTAAAGAAGCCGTTTTAACTGGCATCAAGCGCAAAGCCTCTGTAGACTCCAAGACACCGAAAAGCTCTTTCTGAGCATTTTTCTAACGCGAGTGAAATCATTGGCCCTGAACCCCCCTCTCGGTAATGTCTGAGGACAGCGTACAAAATTGCCTTATTCATGTTTGAAATGTAAGATGTCTGTTCCTGTGTCGCTCATTCTCCTTGGAGCCCGTGACGGTGGCAGCCGACTCCGGAGTGAATTTGCCGGGCGACTACCTGGAAAACATCAACAGTCATTAATTATGTAAAAGTCTCCTCACAGTTGGAGCAGGCAGAGCCGCGTACGACTGTGGCGCCCGCTCTTATTAGACTCAATGTACTCTACAATGAGCCCCCACTGCCTGGAGGCGTGGAGGGATTATCAGCCTACCGCCATGAGCCCCGCTCGCTCCCCCTTCCCCCTCAAACAGAAAGACACACTCAAGCATACGCTCCTAATGCAATGTTGTATCGGACCCTCCACAATGCATGCTTGTGTTTTACTGCGGGGAGAATAACGGGAATATCTGCTGTCTCTCCTCCCTGGTTAGCTCATCAGTCACTCGCCTCCTTCGCAGGTCTTTTTTTCCCTTTCGCCTTGGCAATTGTTTCCGGCTCTCCCGCTCGGCAATGAATGAAAATCGGCAAATCTGACAGGACAAATGATACGCCGTGTTTGTCAGTGAGGCCGCGTCAGGAAAGTTTGCCGTTGTTGATGCTGCTGCCACCGGAGACGTTCTGGGCTGTGATGTGTGATCCAAAACCAGACTTGACTGAGAGCACCACAATCGACAATAACATATTTATCAAGGAATTATTGACCTCATTACTTTTGCCTCGTCTCTCAGCATAAGACGGCGATTGTTTGGCAGACACGTTGTCTCCGCTGTGCTCAGTTCGCAGCTGTGTTCTTAATAGTGCTGTCACTGACGTCTTTTTACAAAATCGATTACCTATCGATTATGCCATCGATTAATCGACTAATTGCCCTGCCCCACCAAACAAAAAATAATAATACAAAAATGACTTATTTATTTTAAATTTTTATCATTTTATATTATTTATTTTAAATATTTATCATTTTATATTATTTATTTATTTTTAAGTCCACTAAGGTTGAATGCAAGTTGAATTTAGTGGATATAAATACTCATTGTTCCTTATCTTCTGCACGCAAACACCAACAAAATTAGCCTATGCTAAACGATTAGCATTAGCCCTGAATAAACTCGAATCACTTACTTATTATACTTTTCCTGAAAATCACTTAAATGGTAAATGGAGTGCACTTAAATAGTGCTTTATTTTCATTATATGTTTACTAAGCCTGACTTATTCGCTTGTCTCGTTCAAAAATATTGAGTTGGCGAAGCCTACAATGGCCATTGATGCATCATACTCACCGCACAGAAAGGTTTTCACCGTGGTGTTTTTCTTTGATTCCATCCCATTTTAAATCCATAAACGTCATGAGTACTCACTATTGTAGCTTTGTACTTGATAATGCTACTAGCGGATGCTAACTTAGCCAATGGTATTGTAAAGTGAGCTCGTTTCCGAGGTCCGCCAGCGTCCGCGTTTACAAACTGCCTTGCGTCTGTTGTTAAGTGCAATGTGGCCAACTGGGTCAAGTTGGCTCTGTTATTGCACATTTGGTGGCGTAAAAGCCGTAGTAATAGTCCTTAGTCCACCATATCGGGAGGCGTGACAGCCTTCCTGTTGCTGACTAACGTAGGGCCGCCATTTTACATTTGTTTGGCTCCAATAAATTAATTTGAACTATTTTAGTTATTTAGCGATTTTGACGCAGATTGTTTTGTTACAAACATAAGACATGTAGCGATGTTAATTTGATCCCTTTTCAGTCCAGAGACCACAAACAAACCCTACGAAGCATCTTGGTTAGTAGTGGTAAATGCCGGTCGGAGTCCGTCAGCAATAAGTGTCCGTGCGGAAACATGAAATATTGGTTCCGGCAACTTGCAGGTGCCGCAAATATGTTTTTTTTAAATTAGCTTTGTCGCATGCATTTTTGCGTTGACCAATATTTGTGGTTGACCCAACCGACTGGGTCGACCACCTACCCCCCGCCCCCCCCCACCCCATTCTTAGTGTTCTAGTTGCAGTTAAAGAATCATTCATTGGTGCTATTCGGTTTTGCGTATGCATCTTTGGAACGATGTTCCTCCTCGCTGAAACAAAGGCAGCACTGACACCTGTAATTAATTAGTCCATTATGCATTCACAATGATAATTGCTTCACTGGAAAGTCACCAGGCTTGTAAGGAAAGGAGGATGGAGAGAGTTATCCATCTTCCTCCCTGCTCATGTCATGCTGTCTCACCTTGACTAGTATGAGGAAGAGCTGGAGAAGCAGTGTCAACATGTGTCTGTGGGTGAGATATGGATCTGTGCTTGCCAGGGTCCGACCACTCCAGAGGGCTTTGACTCACTCTGCCACAGTTACCCATGACACCCCATCTGTCGGAGGTTTGTTCACTTGGGTTGTACGGTGCCGAGGTAACGGGGACACTTTATTTTTATAATTAGCCCTTACCTACACTTCTCCTTTTAATGCTTCTCCCAGCTATGAAATCTAGTGCAGGTGTTCTCATTACTATACTTTTCACTACACTCTCTTTCAGCTCATCAGCTCGTGCCTTTATCTCGGTTTCAGTCCGCCCTCATTTCTTCCCATCCTGCCAAGCGAGATATGTATGAAAGACGCACTTTCCTCAAGGTATAGGTCATTTGCTGCATCAAACACTTGAAAGTCTGCACTCAAATAAAATGACAACTTTTGTCTTTTCAACTACAAAGACATTCGGGAAAGATTTGTTTTACTCCCTCCATTTGTCTCTTCTTAGCTGTTGACTTTGCTGTGACTTTGCTGCGTTTGAGTTTTTATTGCAAGACTATCACAGCATTTCTGAAGCCTCTTCTTTTGAAAGGTGTACCCATAAACCACGCTTGCTTGATGGAGTTACCAATGCAGTACAACTCTAAGGTTGAATGTGATTTAAAGTCAACAGAAAAGGTATATCAAAAATCAAGTATAAAGTATTTTTGCCCAAAATAAAGAATAGACATTAATATACAATGTGCGTGATTTACAAGTTGTAAAGGGTAAATGGCAACGAAAATAGTTCCTAACACAAAACACTCATTCATCACCTCAAATAATTGAATTATTTAACTACTTAGAATCTACTTCAATCTCAAGTGTTAATTTCAACAAATCAGTTTAATTAATTTAAATAAGCAAAACCAAAATTATCATTGGGTTTTGAAATCAAGTCAACAGGAACACATTCAAACTCAAAGTCCTTTTCCTATCATTTTCGTCTTGCAATTCATCAAGAGCTGTGGTGGTATTGGCTTGTTTGCAGGAGCAGGTACTTGCAAACATTTCAATGCCATGTGCGGTTCGGAGGGTTACTTTTAAAATGTAATCCATTACAGTTACAAATTACCTGCTAAAAAATGGTTAGTAACGTAATCCAAGTAACATAATATTAAAGTAATGTAACTGGATTATTTTTGGATTACTCCAATATTGAGTATGCTCATGAAGACAAAATAAAAATAAATATCACCACAATATATATTCTATACAATGTGCCCCTGCTATTTGCGGGTGAAAGGGACCCGGGCAGCCTACAAATAGCAAAAATCCTTGTGTAATTAAAAAGCATGTAGGCTATTGATTTATTGAAGGCCATATGCTGTTTTCGAACTGTCACTGCAAGCAACTACGCCTCATAGATAGATAGATAGATAGATAGATAGATAGATGTTGTGTATGATGTTTAAATAGTGAATTGGTGGGAGGAAGATTTGTTTGGAAGGTGTAACTCACATTATGGTTGTAGGCTAGCGGGCTAGCGGGCTAGCTAGCAAGAAGCTACAGCGCATAGCATGCAGCTGGACTCTTAGCTCAAACTTTCTGATCACCATTTCCTCCTCCCGTCCGTGAAGCTTTTTCATTGTTTTTTTTTTTTTTTAAGGAGAGCTCAGTATTGTTCATTCGATTTGACATCATCATTGCTCTCCTTTTAAAAAAAAATAAAAAATAAAAATAAAAATTGTTTTTTTTTCTCATTTTTCTTTTTTCTTTTCTTTTTTTAATTTTTTAATATATATATACACACACACATATATATATATATATATATATATATATATATATATATATTTTGTGTGTGCGTGCGTGCGTGTGTGTATTCATCAGTTCACCTAAAGCCCATTAAAAAAAATCCCATACTAATAATATAATATAATAATAAATTGCCAAATGCAGAAACATCAATGTAAGTTATCACGATGTAGTGGCTCTCGCTAACAGACAGAATTAAGTAACCAGAATTAGGTTAAAAAATTCTATATACGTAGACCATGTTTCTATAAATTTTGATATTTGTTTTTTATTTGAGGCAGATATTTTTTCCATTAAAATGTGATTTATGAGGAGGTTAGACCATTGGTCGATATTCAGAGTTTGTTTATTTTTCCAGTTAACAAGAATTGTTTTTTTTGCGATAGTAAGGGCTACAAGTGTAGATTGAAATTGTTTATGTGGTAAGTCAGTTGTTGTTAGGTCACCTAGCAAACACAAGTTTGGAGATAAAGGTATCCTACAGTCCAAAATAGCGGAAAGTTTTTCTAAGACTTTAGTCCAGAAATACATAACCGGAGTACATAACCATAAAGCATGAACATAAGTGTCTGTAGTGTTTTGTAAACATTGGAGACAAATGTCGGAGTCTGAGAGTCCCATTTTCTTCATCATATATTGAGTAATGTATGTTCTGTGAATAATTTTATATTGGATAAGTTGTAAATTTGTGTTTTGTCATTTTAAATGCGTTTTCACAAACTTGAATCCAAAAGTCAGATTCCGGTGCTATAGACAAGTCTGTCTCCCATTTCGAGATGGGTAAAGATATTTTATCAGTATATGAAAGTAACTTATATATTTTTGAAAGTTTTTTTGTTGTTGTCGGAGAAAGCTTGTTAATATCTTTAGCTAAAACAGGCGGTTGGAGCGTACCCCGAAGTGTTGCAATTTTTTTCTTTATCATATTTTTAACTTGTAGATAATGTAAAAAATTTCCGTTTTTTATTTTGTATTTTTGGAGCAAGGATGTATATGATATAAACATATTATCTGAGAAGAGATGGTGGAGATGTGTAATTCCTTTCTGCTCCCACACACCTAAATAAAACGGTTGGTTGTTAAGTTGAAAGTCGGGGTTATGCCATAGGGGAGAAAGCCCACAGGGCTCCACTTGGGCTTTTGTAATTTCTAGTGCCTTCCACCAGGCAGTCAAGGTGGCGGAAATCATTGGGTTTTTAAAACAATTATGTCGCTTAATCGATGTTGTAATAAAGAGTAAATCTCGAAGTCTGAGGTTATTACAATCCTTCTGTTCTAGTTCCAGCCAACAGTTAGTGTCTCTGTTGGGTTGTGCCCATAGAACGATATATTGTAGCTGGTTAGCTATATAGTAGTTCATACCGTGAAGCTTTTTCAAACTGCCCGCGTGTGGAGGACACAACTAGTCAGTTCGTTTGTTCTCACCTCCCCGGCATGTAGCAACGGGCCCACTTGCGCGGGCGTGCACGCGCTCTCTCTCGCTCTGTCTTTCTCTCTCTCTCGCTCTTTCCTTCTCTCTCTCTCTCTCTCTCTCTCTCTCTCTTTTGCACTCTCTCTCATCATTGAAATTGTAATCCCCATTTTTAATAAATGTACCTGTAATCTGATTACATGTTTTTTCCTGTAACTGTAATGGAATACAGTTTTTTTTTTTTTGCAATCTGATTACGTAACGGCGTTACATGTATTGCGTTACTCCTGGCCATGTGCTTCCCAGGGGTGCGCAGGTGAAATTGGTCCTTTTTATAGCACTTTTCCTGAGTTTCCCGGTTCCACCAGCTGGGTCTGTGTGTGCTCGCCCTTTGTAGGTTGGGAGGTCATGCTGAATGTGCTCACTGGGATTTTGTATTTTGGTGTGTGGTTGCCCTCTTCAGGTCCGGAGGGCAATTGGTTGCAATTTTGAATATTGTCATGTGGTATTCAATGGTATTTGACGCAACAGATACTTTAAGGACATGTCAAGTGCGAGCAGCAATTACTATTCTTGTTAGTCGCCGTGCGAACCATGCAAGGCGGCTAGTGATATTTGTTGACGTCGTCTTTTTCTTCATCCGGTGTACTGCTGCGTGCTTCACTCCAGCGTCGAAGGAGTGGCGGGCCGCTGCTGCTAAATGAATGTAGAGGAAACACTGTCCTCACTCTTCTGTTCTTCTTGACTCTACGATTCGCTGGTGAGAGGCGCTAATATGTAAACAGTGGAGTGAGCTTTGAGGACACAAGAGATTGCAAATAAAATTCCGCCATGGTTTCATGGCACAATGTGTTTGCATTGGAGTGGATTGGTGTTATTCTACAAAGGAATAATGGCGTGGTCAGCTTTGCCGTTTGTCTGAGGGACCATTTCTCTCGTGACTGAGTGGAAGTGGCATCAGCCATTTGTGAGAGCGGGGCTTTGATTGGCAGGCAGTGCTGATCTGAATTGACGCGGTGACGAGATGTGTGTCAGTGTGCTGACTGCTCAACTCACTTTGCACCCAGAGATGGGCACAGCCACCGCCATGTTGCCACTGCTGCTCCGAGATGCATGTCACCATGATTAAATTGCCCCTCAAACACAGTCTGTGTATTGTGTGGGTGTGTATGCTCTCAGGTTCGAGTGTGTGCGTGCAGTGGAACACATGGCTCTGTCACCATCTAGACTACTGTATATTGTAATAGTGTTTACCACTGTCCTCCACCTACATTACAGTCACTCCACACCATCTCATCATTCACCTTTGAACCTACAGTCATACAAACAAAAGCCAGTGGCGACAGTAGTCGTTGTACACAATATTCTGAAGTGCTGATGCGTTTTTAGCCATCAAATGTATGAGTTATTTATTTTTTGCTTTTTTAAATAACTTTTTTTCTGATGCCTTTGGTTGTATTATCACAATGAGAAATGTGTCTTTACTTATATGTAAAGTATAAGTTAGAGGTAGGGGCTAGGGTTAAGTCTTATTTTATCATGATGGAGCAATGACATTTGAAAATAAAAGGTCTATGACAATTCTGTATTATTGTGCTTGGTGACATTCATGCTTCCTTTGAGTTCCTGTAATGTTAATAAAATGGACTACAGAGGGTTCTATATTTTCTTATTTAGTTCTAATCATTGTCAAAGCATTATCTCGAACCACAGTGAATGGCGTAAAAGTAAAAGCTAAGCAGAACCCAAACAAAACTGCATGATGGTTTGATACATTGTTGACAGCAAAAAGACAAATTTTTTCTTCACATTGGTTCTGCATGATAAAGCTTATTTTGTGCCTCTGGCATTAACATGCAAGCGCAAAGGTCCAGTTGATTGTCTTGCTAAGATGTTTTGACAAGAGGTAGTAGTGGACTTCACACAGTTTTTGTCTAATAAGCACGGAGTGCGACGAAGGCTGTTGTGACATGCTGTCAGCCTGTGGGCTGGAACGGCGCTCTGTAAGCTCCACAGTAGGATGGACTCCCTATGATTGTGCACTGACCTTTGCATCATAGGGAAGATGACAGGTAATTTAGAGACCTCGGGGAATGTGGAACTATACAATTGCGGTCCCCATTCTATACGTAACAACAGCCACATTCACCTTGGGATGTACAAGTATGTCTGTGTGCACACTGCACAGGTGTGAATGTACCCACAGATGCTGCAAAATTACACTTAAGGTTTGTATTTCTGTTCCAAGTCGAGCGCAAAGCGAAGTCTTACTCCTAAACACAGTGGAGTTTTCTTTCTTTTGGGATTTTGCTTGACTTGCGCAGATAGAATAGGACATTTTGCACTGGTGTGGGATGGAACGCAGCCGACGCCCAGCCAGTCGAAGCGGCTCCCCTCATTCCCATTAAAAATCAGGGTGGTGGAAGTGGAAACAGAAATGGACTTGTTGGGGTCCATTGTGAGATTTGTACACTTGTAACCGCAAGATCTCTCCTTGCGGATGATGTTGTAGTGGGCTGTGTATGCGATGTGGGCAACTGGATCGTGCATCTGTGTGTGACAACAGCCCCCAACCTCCCAACCCCAGTTGCGCCTCGTGGTCAAGCGAGGTCGTGCACTTAAAATATTTTTAAGATAGTAATTCCTAAGCGGTTTGGAAAATGGATTGATAGATGAATTCATTTTTACAGTGTTTCTGAGGGATTGATCCATGCTGTTGTCATATTAGGAATGAAATATGATGACAAACGCCACACACGTCTGCGGAGCGCCAAATCTGTCTTCCCTGGGCCTCAATCCAATCTATCAAAATTGCGTTACACCACGCGCGCCACATATTAGACTTTTTTTTTTGCGAGCCAAAAATGTTGTCTAAATTTTGGCACCAAATTGCCAGATGCTTGCTGTAATTCTATTGCATATTACATTACGTCGTATTCAAGCCAACACTCGTGTTAATTTTATCAGCCATTTTAAAATTTAGGCTGTTTTAGTCCAGTTTCAATCACACTTGTTAGTTTTTTATCGTAGTTAGTCATCCCGTTTTTATTTAGTAACATTTTACTCGGCGATAAATTGAGCATTTTAGTGTTTATTTTATTCCAAGAAAACCTAATTTTATTCGTCTAGTTTTAGTTAACAAAAACTGTCAAAATTTTAGTCTAGTTTTTAGTCAGGACAATCATTTAACCTTTTACATTCTTTTATCAGCAGATATTTTCATCTAATCTAAAACTACTTCACATAAAATGTTGTCATCTTTTTGATGAAAAACAACTTCACACGCGATTACAGTATATCAACAAGTGGCTATTATGACTCCATGCTACAAGCTAGTAAATTAGCTAGCATTAGTTAGCGGTTGGATTAACGTTATTGTTGGAACGTTGTAGATCTTGGATAAATGTTGCGTTATAAACAACCACCAGAAAACTTTCTGTTAACTTATCACGTCTTTCTGGTGAACAGCAACTTGTCTTTTTCAGGTTTGTTGTGTTCTTTATCAGCTACCTTGTGTCCACATTCCTTCCCTTAGACTAAAATCAAGCATATGGTTTTTCCCCACTAATGTAGTGGGAATGTGTCCATATATCACCTCCAGGGAAATTGACACCACCTGCCACAATTATTATTTTTTTGCCCATGTTTACGCCTCAATCAATCTGCTTTCTGTCACCAAATTGTAAGGTCTGCCAGGGGCGTGGCAGCTCGACCCACCGTAACGCCCAGGCGCCACATGGTCGCAAAACACGGTAAAGAAGATTTGCTCCAGAATTGAAGTTGCACCCGTTTTGACGCAGAGCACATCGGTACCTGTCTAAGAAATCTTTTAAAAAATGAGCCAAGCATAATAGGCAAGGGCCTTGAGAACACTCCAGTCACAGTCACACAATAATCACCTGCAACATCTCAACACCCGCCTCATACAAGCCACTGGGTTGGCAAACTGGTAACACAGAGGGGGACCATTTAAAGTGATAATTGCGTAATTATCATTTGTGATAACTGTAATTGATGACTGCATAATTACTTGTGCTCTTTCTGGGATATTCTCTTAGAATACAGCCATTCATGAGACCCCCTCTAAATTTGAGATCAATCTCATCCCTCCTCATGATCTGCTCAATGCACGCTACTGTAGTATGTTCGCAGACATGGAGACGGAGATTAACGCATGGAGACTCATTTGCGGGTGGTATCCTCATAGGCTCATAATAGTATTTCCCAGCAGCCTTGTCCCAAGGGCTTCAACACTGTCCACTTGGTAGTGTGAAGAGTTATGGGGGAGTGCTAACAGGTTTTCTTTGGCTCGCTCTCTTGCTGCTCTACCCCAGGCTTCACTCCTGCTTGTAAACTCAAACTGTGGCCAAGCCCATTCCCTTGGTGGCCGTATCCTTTATCACAAAGCGGGTGAAAAACACAGAATGTGCTCTGAGCCCCAACTAGTGCCAGAGCTGTCTCGTGTAGCCAAAATGGCAGACGAGTTTTGCCAATATCGGAGGTCCTCGAGCCGCGGCTCTCTTTACAACAAGCGTATGCGCTTCTGTCTGCCAGTGTGAGACTTGTGGCTTTGTGAATCCCATGTTCTTGGCAGGCGCTGTGGATTATCGCGGAGATGACGACGACTCCCTGATCAAGCCATATTATGCACCACCTCTCGGAGTGCTTTGATGATAGCAAGGGTGGGGCGTCCATACGCATAGCAGGTGCTGATGCGTGATGCACCAAGCCTGCGTGTGATTGATGTGTCTGCTTGCTTCTCCAGGCAGGTTAATGGTGTGATTGCTGGGGTAATCTCTGTGTTCTCTTGTTAAAGGATGATGGAAGGCCTGGAGTCTAGTTGTTGCCTTCACGTCTTCTTTGGCTTTGTTTTTTTTATGCGTTTGGGAATCGCAGTGTCAAGATGTTGGTTCCTCACATGGCTATCAAGCAACCTTGTCCTTAACTTGTGGATGATTGGTGAAGGCTTGTTGGCGCCATTTTGCCCAGGTGTCAAAATTAGGGATGTTCCATACTAGTTTTTTTCCAGACTGATTCCAGTGAGAGTACTCAACTCTTGAGTAGTCACCAATATGAAGTACCAATACCACTAGTACTTTTGATACATAGAATTTCCTAGAAACAAACAAAACCATGACTACACATTTTTTAAGACCTTTTTTTTCATATACGTATAGCACATTTCCTTAAAATTGCATTAACTAATGGAAATTTTCTAATCTTTAAATTTCGAGTTCTTGATCATAAATAAGGCCTGGTATCGACGTGTGTGTGTATGTATGTATGTATATATATATATATTGTTAGGTGTGTGTGTGTATGTGTGTATATATATATATATATATATATATATATATATATATATATATATATATATATATATATATATATAGTATTTGGCCTAAATACTGTATTACTTAACTCATTCACTCCCAGCCATTTTCACTGAAGCAACCCCCTTTGCTCCCCACTGTTTTACTGAATTTTAACTGATTTCGCAAGGCCCACAGTATATTGTGTTCTATTGCTATAAAAACATGGAACCTACCAAAAGAAAAATTAGAGTCTCTTCTTTTATAAGAAAAAAGTACATTTGTATTTGTTTCCGTTTTGCAGCAATTAACATTAGAATATAGCTAAGTTTCATCATTATTCAAATTCTTCTTGAAAACACTGTCTGTCAAAAGGAGCTTGTTGCAACATTACCCTGGCTCTTATACTCTGCTGACACCTGCTGGCCATTTTTTGTAATAACCACCATTGCTTTAACCGTCCTCTTCAGGTCAAAGGCTGCATCAAAGCCTTCTGTATGCTCTAGCATTAAAAAAAAATATTATTTTTTTAAAAAACATATAAATACATTTTTGGGACCATGGCAATATTTAAAATAGAACGTTTTTATACGTTTTGGGGAGAAAATTAGTTAATCTGACATGACACAAGCCATAGTGACGGAATTTTCACACTACACATCCCAGATCTTGATAATTAAATCCATTTGAAAAAATGCATTGATTACATAGTGTTATTATTTGAGTAACAATGAGAAATAATGTAATAACAATCAGTAAACACCCAAACAATTCATCCACTGAGGACTACATTCATATTAAAATTCAAAGTGCATGGTAGACTGACCAAAACAATCTATAGATGGCTCAGTAGTGTATACGGTCTCCAGGTCAATCTGTCAGGCTCCGGTAGTTTCCTTTGCAAAATTGAGTATCTGAGCACCTTCTGTCGGTTGCAAATACCTCCTCAAGATACTACTAGTGGCACTGGGTAAAAAAATAAAAAATAGTTACTGAGTAAAACTAGCCAGTTATCAGCCAGAAGGGATAAAATGAGAGAAAACAACTAAATCATCATCATCGGGTTGAGCTTGTTGCTTCTACTTTCCACTTGTTGTCTGCCTCAATTGCACAACAAATTAATTCACACTCATTATTGCTTTCTAACGGGACAGTTTGATATCCTGGATGTGTAAATGGCTTGTAGTTACATTCTGATAATTATGTCATACAAAACGCCTTACAATTTTTTAATATTTGAGGAGAAACCAGCCACACCAACACTTTGTGTGAAAGGGATCAGTTGGTAGAGTAGATTGAAATGGAGGTAAAGCCGAGCAAAACAACAACACAATGTTGGAGGGAGTTGGTTGAGACTACAGACTATTGCATCTGCGTATTGATTGGGCGCCAGCCTTTTACATTTTCCATGAACTCCTTTGAGCTGCTCCTAGTGGCAGTGATGGGGAGGAGTGGGTTGCTTGATCTTTATGATATTTCTTTAAACATGATGCAGTCGTTATGCCTCCCCAGGGAAGACGGCAGACATTTCCAGTAAATCAAAGGCTCTACATGCCTGTTTTTTCTCCACACACCTTATTTATGACCCCACTAAACAGTCTCAATACACCATCATCACCATAACATCTTCAGACGTTGTGAAATTATTATTTTTTAATTGTGATCATACCATTGAAGTGTGTAAGGGCTGGACTCAACAGTCAGAAATGGCAACTGCTATATACAGGTGAAGAGCAATTTGAATTGAAGATATTGAGAAGTACCTCCTGCTTTCCTTTTAACTAAGTACAAACCCAATTCCCAAAACACTATACAAATTGTGAATAAAAACCGAATGCAATTATGTGGAAGTGCCAAATTTCAACATTTTGTTCAGAATAGAACATAGATGACAGGTCAAAAGTTTAAACTGAGAAAATGTATCATTTTAAGGAAAAAATATTTTGATTGTAAATTTCATGGTGCCAAAAAATGTAAAAGAAAAAGAAAAAAAGTTGGGACAGGTAGCAATAAGAGGCTGAAAAAGTCAATTGCACTTCTAAAAAAAAACACCACTAATGAGGTCCATTGGCAACTTGATTGGAGTAAAAAAAGAGCTTCTCGGAGTGGCAGTGTCTCTCAGAAGCAAAGATGGGTAGAGAATCACCAATTCCTCCAATGTTGCGCAGAAAGATAGTGGAAAAAATCAGAAAGGTGTTTACTAGCGAAAAAAGTAATCATCATCTACAGTGCATAACATCATCCAAAGATTCAGCGAATCTGGAACAATCTCTGTGTGTAAGGGTCAAGGCTGAAAAATCCTACTGGATGCCCATGATCTTCGGGCCCTTAAACGGCACTGCACCGCAAACAGGAAGGCTTACTGTAAGGGAAATCACAGAAAGGGCTCAGCAATACTTCCAGAAAACATTGTGGGTGAACACAATCCACCGTGCCAGACGCCTTTGCCAGATGAAACTCCACAGTACAAAGAAGAAGCCATTTATAAAGCAGACCAAAAAGCGCAGGAGGCCAGGGGTTCTTAAAAATGGAGTGTGGCAAAGTGGAAACCTGTTTTGTGGTCAGACGAATCACGATTCCAAGTTCTTTGTGGAAAACTAGGGCGCTATATCATACTGACTAAAGACGACAAGGACAACCCAAGTTGTTATCAGCACTCACTTTATAAGCCTGCATCTGTGATGGTATAGGGTTCCATGAGTGCGTGTGGCATGGGCAGCTTCCACATCTGGAAAGGCGTCGTCAATGCACAAAGGTATATTCAGATTGGAGAACAACACATGCTCCCATCACTTTCAGAGAAGATCTTGCATTTCTCAACACGATAATGCCAGACCACATGCAGCACCAATTACAACATCATGGCTGCGTAGGAAAAGGATCCGGGTATTGAAATGGACAGCCTGCAGTCCACTTCTTTCACTTCTAGAGCACATTTGGCGCATCATAAAGGGGAAGGTGCAACAAAGAAAGCCCAAGACAGTTGAACAGTTAGAGAGACGCGTGTTAGACAAGAATGGGACAGCATTCCTAGTTCTAAACTTGAGAAACTTGTCTCCTCGATCCCCAGACGTTTGCATATTGTAAGAAGAAGAGGGGATGCCTCACAGTGGCGAAAATGGCCTTGTCCCAACTTTTTGGAAATTTGTTGACACCATGGAATTTAAAATCAACATAGTTTTCCCTTCAAATGAGACATGTTCTCAGTTTAAACTTTTGACCTGTTCTCTATGCTCTATTCTGAATAAAAAAATAAAATTTGGCATTTCCCCATAATTGCATTCAGTTTTTATTCACAATTTGTATAGTGTCCCAACTTTTTTGGAATTGGGTTTGTAAACAGTTCAAATAGGTCTGAGCTGGTGCTAGACTCAAATGTAACCCACATTATTCGCGACTCGAGTGGAGGTGCGCTTTGCGCGGAGCCAGGTGGCAACTAATTAACTTTTTTTGTCCTTCCTAATGAATTGTTAATTGGTTTGCGTCACCCACCGAGCTGAGGATGGCAGGTGCTGCTGTTGACGATGGTCACTGTGACTCGCAAGCGGTCTTGCGCAGGCCTTGGATAACAACGACCAGGTCAAATATCACCTTACATCGTGTATCTTAGCAGAATAAATGCTGAGGAGAATGATGAAGTTGATTAAAATATATACTTGCCATTAGATGTCATAAGAATGCATTAGAAAAACACTAATCCCTAATTCATCACAGGAGTTGCATACTCAATGCATCGGTCATATAGAGGGAAAAAAAACCTTTTACCCCTCCCACTAATTTTTAACATACTTAAACTTATTGAAACCCACTTTCTAAACACAAATAAGTCGGAATATATAAATGTATAGAAATTACTCTACATATTTTAGTGTCTATTATGCCACTGTGCCTCAGGGGATAAATAGTTTTCAGAATCTGAATACATGCATGTGCCTTTTATCGTCATATGTGTACGTGTCACACGGTTCTCATAAGACACAAATCACAAATGCTTGCTTCAAGCTGTTTATTTGTCACTCGCTGTTGAAGTTTACCGTAGAACTGACATATAAAACAAAAGGGAATTCAACACTATATATGGTATACTGTACTGTATATCTGTATATGAATACTACTAGTAATGGGATAAATAAAAGGTGTCATAGTTAGCATTGCAATACCCCTCTCACATGCTGTATTATATTGAAACTCAGTTCAACACATTGAATGCATATCGATGAGGTCATTAAAAGCCTAGCAGCTTTGCCAGCTTGATTGCCTTGTCTACTGCCGATTGCCGAATTAAACATTTTGTCAAGAGTTTGTAGCTGCGGACCTATTCTGGTCACAACTTTTTCCAACAGACATTGCCAGTTTCCTTGCTCATCTCGTTCGTTGCCTTTTGGACATGTTGGAGGTGCGTTGCAAATGTGTACTCACACCAGTAACTTTTTGTGTCAAGTTTTCATTGGAATCTGTTGCCTTGATGAGGTAGATATTTTGTATAGAAACATCTGTGATGTAGCAGGATTGCAATCGGTGAACTAGTCTGAGATGTAGTGGGGGATTCTGTAATCCAAATAATTTGCGGGTCCTACAGTCGGCATCATAAAACTTAAATGAACTGCAAAGACAATGCAATTTTTTTTCATGGTCAAACAGATGTAAAAATGTCATTTGTAGGGTTTTTTTGTAGGGTGATTAATTTTTTTTATCGTAATTAATTGCATGATTTCAATAGTTAGTAAATTTTACCTCTGTTCTAAATTTACAATAAAATGTTTTTTTTTAAGTGAAAGTGGAATAAAATGTTAAACTAATAGAAATGTGGCTGCATCTTTTAGTCATTGATACAGTTATTTCATAATAATTCATAAAAGTGAGATAAAATTAAAAAGATGTCCTGTACTGTAAAATACGAGTGTTATTGATTTGTGTTGAGGTCATTTTTCTGCCACTAGATGGCATAATTACATTTGTAAGACATTAGTGGCAGCTCAGTGCATTTTTCTTTTCACATTAAGAGAGCTACCTAATATTTAACATGAAGTAACTCGTGAAATTCTGCACATTTTTAAAATTGTAAAATTTAACTTGACCCCAGTCTTCACAAATATATGCATTATTTTTAGTGTTGTCAAAGTTAAAGCATTAACTAATTAATTAATCACAAATATTAATCACATTAATCATGTATTAACGCAGATTAATTGCACTATTAATTCTGATCACAGATTATCCTTTAGCTTGACATTGGGTTAAAGGTAGCACAGGTTGTGTTTGAGCAATAAACATAACTACATGCATTAAAGTTAGAATTTTAATAAATGTTTGCGTATGCGTAAAAATATTTGTTCATGTCAAACTACTGGGGTCATTTTTTTTCATTTTAAATTATGCAAGTAATTAACTGATTAGAAAAACAGGAGGATGAGGGCGTGCAGTGGATCAGAAAATGTTGAAGATGTCTTCATAATTCATTAATTTACATTTGACAGGTGCTCTTCAAATTTGGCGGGCAAAAAATGTTGATTAAAAAGCCTTTTTAATCAAGTGATTAATTGTGATTAATCAAAAATGTAATCGTTTGACAGCTCTAATTATTATTAAACTTATTACTGCTAAATTTTGATGTGGGCGTGTCTGCTACGTTGCAACTGGAATTCCCCCAGTACAGGCTTACCAAGTAGGGGGGCGGTCATTAATGGTACGATAAAAAAAAAATAGTAGAGGTAAAGGAACTTCAACGGAAAATTAACGCACTAGTTTGACAACCCTATACTCATTTGTGAACAGTAAACTAGTATAACATTTTCTAAAGCAGTGGTTCCCAACTGTTGTCAACCTGTCACCCTGGGATAGAACAAACATGCGCAAAACATATTTACAACATACTGTATTTACATTACTCATGTAACGCCATGAAAGGATTCCTCCAAACGAAGCACACCCAGAATCTTATACGTGACGAAAGTTCTTTGCTACTCGAGTGGTATATTTTTCATATCATTTTGGTTGCAATTGGATTTGTATTTTTTGGGCATTGACATTTGTTACACTGCATAAAGATGAATGTTTTATAGAAACTGCTCTGCACAATATTGCACTTCTCTTGGTGAAAGTATTTAAAGTCCACACGTGCTTGTTTATCATGCGCCGCCAATGTACACATTATATCCACCAATACTTACCTTAATGGCATTTTTTTCCCCTGCAGGTGGTCGCTCTGAACAAGCGGAGTAAAGAGGCTGAGTCTGCATTCCTAGGAATCTACAAACAGCTTATTGAGGCCCCAGGTGAGTCTCCCACCAAGACTGTAGATGTTTATCTTGCCAAACAATACCAGCAGAAACAGTAGTCCCACATTGAAATGGTTCACTTCTGCAAATATTTTTTCTTCTATTGAGATCAATTCATTAATCTGTTATCCCCAATGTGGCAGGCTGTCCACTGTGGTTACACGTCATAGCAGCAAATCCAAAAATATTGCTCTTAAGCTTGCACATTGATATGAGATGCATAAAGCCGCGCACCCTGTGGCTTCTATCTATTTTTTAGAAGTCCGTGATCTGAGTGGTTTCCAAAACTCTGCGTGAGGCCACATCAAAACCCAGCCTGGGTCCTTGAGACTGCTTAACATGGCTGAGGAGCGAACACATCCTTGAGGAGCTTGGCTGATTGTAGAGGGCCAATTAAAATCCCCACTGAAGTCTGGCTTCATGTGGAACGCGGGCCTGATGAGGCCAATTGGGGAAAAACAAGAGGGACGAAGGCGAAACACTTGTTGTTGTTGCACTTCTCAACAATTTCAGTGCCCATCCATCCATATGTAGACCATCGCTGTGTTGCAGGAGACTGCGGCAAAACATGGCCCAATCTCATTCCAGATCAGAGAAACACTTGTGGCAGGAGTAGAGAAAGCTGTTCACTAATTCAATGAATGCAAGATAAAAGTCTGCGACAGAGAAATAGCAAAAGCAGCAGCTGACTTTTAAAGGTCTCCTTTTGCCTTCAAGCCACCTACTTGATATTGTCGCTCTTTCTTTCTCTTTGTCTCTCTCTGTTTCTGTCTCTACTTGGTATTGTCACACAAATTCATTCACAAGCCATATGCTTAACATAGTGGGTGTTTTTTTTTTATGTAAAAAAATAAAATAATAATTGATCATTTTTATCTACAGTATATGATTATGAAAGTCAAACCTCAGAATTTGGTATAGGAACATATTTTACAAAGTAACCTAATAAAAGCTAGTAAACATGGTTAATTTGGGATAACACTAGCGATGCTCCAAAATGAAAATGGTTGGCCGAAACCGAAAACCAAAAATGAAAAATGCGAAAACCGAAACACCGAAAAAAAAATTATGCCAACTTTTACTATCATTGCATTTATTGTAATTAAATAAATTTATAATAAAATTATAAAATATTTATTTAGCAGTGGCATTTTAACAAAGAACAATATAAATTGAAATGTGCCCACACCGCAGACATGTTGGCTAATGGTACTTTAAACACCAAACAAGGGTTGACCATTTTCTGGCGGTGCGATAGCACCTTATAGTCAATGAAGTTCGCACAAGCAGGGTCGGACGCATGCGGCGGGACAAGGTGCGGCGCACTTAAAATTCGCACATTCACATATTCACCATCGTTTAAAAATAAATAAATACATTTGTTCGCACCAGCTAATCGTATTCGGGAACGGACTGCAAAGTCGCACACAGCGTTCTGTACAGGTGTGTTGCCACCCGGAGATAGCAGTAAGTGTTTCCGTGTTTAAAACTGTTGATAGCAATAGTGCTAGCATTAGCTAAAGTATTTAGCACAGCCACGGGGATGCCGGTGAAAAAAGTGGAAGCGTTCGAGGGGCTCTTGTATAAAAAAAAAAAAAATTAAAAAGGGAAGGGAAGGATCTGCGGGAGAAAGAGTGGCTCACCTGTACTGCAGTACACGGCCGGTGCAAACTCACACGGTGAAAAGCCAGCGAGAAGCAAGGCGGACACTCATCCCCGCGTTCGCTGTTTAATTCAAACAGACGCTTGCTTGCAGCAGTTTTTTGCTTGCGTCACCACAACCTATTTCTTTCATATTCTTTCGGCTTTAATCTTTTTTCGGCCGAATATTCGGTGCATCACTAGATAACACATATTGTAAAAACAAATCCGATTGAGAGCAGATACAAACTGTGCTATGCTAAAATAGAGAGGGTTATCATCAATCAGTATGTAGAAATAAAATCAAACAGAAATTACACTTTTCAACTAATTAATTTTAACAGAAAATCTTACTAATATATTCTCCTCTATCAAAATCAAAGCAGTGATAAATTTGCCATTGATTGCCCTCTTTTAGCATCATGGTCCGTTCACACTCGCAACAAGGTTTCGCAGTTTAGTGCCGCCCATCTGTCTGGCATACTTGCTTGTGATTGGTGAATTAGTGGGAGCTTGCCTGGAATATGTCACAAAATGGCCGCTTCATACCAATATGGCTGACTTCCTGTTAAATTTCTTTCTTGGGTCCTTGAGACTTTTTTTCATGCCTAGTAAGCCCAATTTTGTGTCGATAAGTCAAACAGGAGAAGAAAAAGAGAGAAAGAAAAAAAGAGAACACTTATGAACATTAAAAGAAGTCAAGATTGCAACATTATTTTACTGTCAATTTATCAATTTTTGGTGTTTCATAGCACCAATGTATTTTTTGGACTATGTGTCATTCCAGATTATGTCGTACCAGTCAAAAAATGCATCATGAAGAAGAAAAATAACATACTGTATACATTTATAATATATACAGTTTTTTGGGGAATATTGTACAAAAATCTTGATGAAGAAAAGTAGAGCTCTGAATTACCCTTCAAATGCCCATTCCCTAATCCCTTATCATGGGTGCGTTTGGAAATACGCTCCAAGCGTGCACCGCTTCATCACTCAGACCATCCAAAAAGAAGTGCCGGATCTCTCAGTTCGTCAGGCAGTAGTACAAGAACAGGAAACAGTTCAAGCACGATCTGCTGATTGCTTTATAACATACGCTGCGTTGGGATATTAATGGGCGGGGAGCTCTGCCTGCCTCCTCGAATACACACACCCTCAGAAGTGGTGTCAGGGCGTCAGTGAATTCCTGAACATTCTGATGGCAGCAAATGAGTTGCGGTTGGACAAAACTTCCGCTTCTAATGACAGAAATGTTGGTTTTAGGAGGTACACAGATTTACTGCATTTAAATTATATCCGTTAATTGCACGTTTTTTGTTGCTCACGTTACACACATTGCACGTCATCATATTGATCTGTAAGACAACACAAATATTTAAGCAACCATCATCGCTTGTGAGCAGGCTGTTACTTCTTGATTTCAAGTCTGTGTGCATGTTTGATGCTGCTCATCCCATTCAGGGACACGGAAACGCTTGAAGCCTTGCCCAGTTGATTTCGGCATGGACTGATCGCTCGTCAATCACAGGGCACAGCATGACAAACACACAGTCAAAAAAAAAACGAGATGGCCAATCAGAAGTCAGAGCATTTTCTTTCTGCAGGGAGCTCTTCCTGTTTTTGCAGCTTGTGGCATCGCCTACATGATTCTGTGCCCGTTTGTCACTGTACATCTTGCTGCAGGTATACAAGGTCACAACTCCCATCCTACTTGAGAATGGATGGCTCCTCCAGGTTTACTGCAGGGCAGTCATTTGGCTATGGCCTTGCTTCATTTCTCCACGCCTCTCAAAAACAGAGTGATCCCTTTCTCTTGCCCCAACGCCGTACAGTTCGTGTATTTCTGATTCTTTCACAGATGTAATCATTCATTACACGACATGCTCGTTAATCTTAATGCAGTTATTACTATTCATTGCTGGGTGTGTTTTTTTTTCTCACTTTCTTATTATTTCATTTGACCGTGTCTCTCCCGTAGAGTGCATTTGCCCGTGTGATGTTGGTCCAATCAGAGCAGGTCACAGTTAATGAACAACATGTAGGTGGGACACGACATGCGTTCAATATGTGACCTGTTGCACGCGGCTATCATTAACATCTGGTCACATATTAGTTATCCACTCTGTCTTTGAAGACTGATCCCGTACATTTGTCCAGCGCAAGCATGCCAAAATTCAATAAATAAAGAAATATAAATAAATACATACATACATAAAAACGGAAAAAAACATAATAATTCTATAAATAGATATAAAAAATAAATATAAATGGAAATAAAAATGACAAATATATATACAGTACAGGCCGAAAGTCTGGACAAACTTTCTTATTCAATGCTATTCTTTATGCTTCAAAGGAGCAGAAAGGCAGTTTACAAGGCAGAGTCCAACCAAAGACACGCCTAAGACCGCCTCCTCATTTGAATAACATTTCATGACGCAATTCATCCTGACAGCGTATGCAGCATGAAATAAACAAATATGAGAGCACAGCATTTTTATTCATCGATTGACATTTAATATACTGTATTTATTTCCACATTTATTTGTATACAGTATTTTTTTAATCTTGTTTTTTAAATTTGTTCTCTTAATATATGACTATATATATATATATATAGTCATTTTTATTTCTATTCCTTTTTGCATTTTGTACTTAATTATTGAATCGTATTTTTACAGCTGTTTTTATTTTCACATTTATTTATTCTTTCTTTCTTTCTTTTTATTTAGGCATTTTTGGTCCTCCATAGCGTGGTACTGATATGCTTTGGAAATAACGCTGCAGTTCAGTCACACCTTGAATGAGGCAGTAAATGCAAAGCAAGAGATCAACTCCTCTTGAAATGAAAACTTCTTGAAGGAAGTTATTGAGTGGTGTTTTTTGTTCTCTTCTTCCTGCCTTTTATGAGGCCCCTAAGCTGGAGATGTCAATCCGCCGGAGTGTTTCATTAGTGTGCTCTATTTTGATTTGCCTGTGACATCTTCTCAAGCGGCGCGCACTAAGCCAGTCTTAGTCTTGAAAGGGGCCTGTTAACAGTGTTTCCCAAACAATGTTTATATCACCTCCGCACTGTTTTGATCAGGCCTGATAAACACGTTGTGATCAGCCAGCGCTAGAAAAATTGTGGCAGCTTCTGCCGGAGTTCATCAGCTTCCCAGAGATGCGTCGAACTTTTCCCACGTCTTTTTCTACCTCTCCTTCTTGCTGTCTCATTCTGCTCTTCCCTCCTGGAATGTGTGTGAGTTGTTTGAACGTCAGCGTTTGTTGCCGCCTCTGTGAGATCAGCGAGGCCCTGTCGCCAGGGGCGTAGCCCAGAGACTGACGCTCCAGGTGTTTGCTCTTCCTCGCCTCCTCTCACTACACGCACGCACGCACACACACACACACACACACACACACCTCCCTCAGGGTCCAGCCCACTCCCTCTCTCTTTTAGAACAGAGCTGCTTTCATCTGAGCGGGGAGCTCATCAGACTTTGTGAAGATTCCGTTCTGAATACACCCCACTTAGTGTGTAAATGTGTGTATGTGTGTGCGCACAAACGTAAGTTGAAAATGTTATGGCAAGCAACAGTGCTTGCTAGTGGTGGCGAATGGAACTGCAGGGCAGAGTAAGAGCGGAATTTTGTTTGAGCCTCTTTGCTAAGCAGAATCTGGTTTGGGGCTCCCCTCTCACCATGTTTAATGTGTTTTTTTTTTTAAATCCTCACTCTTTTTGGGGGCCTCGAGTGGCCAGGAAACCCCAAGACGCCGCTTAGTTCACGAATGCCCGGGGTCAGCTCTGTTACTTTTTCTGTTATACAAGGCCTGTAAATCTCTTCCATATTCACAGTGAAAACTCCCTCCAGCTATGAAATTATCAAATCAGCAAGCACTGACCTCAGTAGTTGAAAGCCATTGAAATGCATTAAGAATGGTTGTCCTTCTTCAACCCCCACCAAACATAAACAGGCACACGCAGAGAGGCCTGCAAGGCACAGCAAGCTGCCTTTATTGTAATTGTGCAGCTGAGTACCTACAGTCAGGGTAAGAGGGGTGGAGGAGGAGGAATGCTGTAAATGTTTGTGGCAGTCTGTTGGAAAATAAGGGCATATAAAAGCTGATGGGGAATGAAAGCTCTCTGGGTGGGACGTGATTATGCACAAGTGATTAATAAGAGCAGTAATAAACAAAGGCCCAGGAGATGTTTGAGGTGCTTAATAATGCATTATGTTCATAAAAGAGCCGGGCCTCTCCAACTGATCCCTGTGGAGTAGGACACCCCAGAGGGACCAGGAGGGAGAACAAGTGTGTGTGTAGGAATTCAGGTTTGTGTGCACATTCAATTCCAAAATGTGAAGACAAACGAATTACGCTAGATGATCCTCATTCCTTCTGACTTCACTGCATGCCGCATAAATAGCAATGAACAGCATTGTTTTACGTCAAGTTTACTTTGTGTCATGATTTGGTTCTTCTGGCTTCTTTGTTTGTTGTAAGATTTTACAGAGGAAGTCAACCCCCCCAAAAAATCTTTACATTAATATGTTCTATGCACCCCCGCTTGTATAAACACGCTATTTAGGTTAATATTGCGTTTGGAATATGAATTAATGGCCGACCATTTTGCCACTTGCCGTCGACTGAAAATGATATCATAGTTGCTCAGGTAACAACCAATTACGGCTCGCCTGTTTTCTGAGTTTGTTCATGTGATGTCTGCAAGCTTAGCCGCGATAGGTCGTTATCTGAACCCTCAGCAATGGTGATGTCATTTTCAGTCAACAGAAAGTAACAAAATGGCCAAATAAAAACGGATGGATTTTGCTGCTTATTTAATGTACCACAAACGTAATATTAACGTATTTAATCCCAGACATTTTCATTAGAGCAATCCCTTCAATACCAACTGTTTTACTGGAATTTGACTGATTTTGCAAGGCCCACAAAATATTGTGTTCTATTGCTGTATAAACATGGAACCTACCAAAAGAAAGACTAACTTCTCTTCTTTAACTCATTCACTGCCATAAATTCATAAAAAATCAAATAAAAATTTAAATTAGGCGCAAGAGGCCATTAAATGTTTCAATTATAATTAATCGCATTATTTCACTAGTTAATTCACGATTAATCGCAAATTTTATATCTGTTCTAAATGTACAATATATATATATATATTTTTTTTAGGTTTTCATGCTCTTGTTAACAAAAGTCGGGAAAAAATGTTAAACTAATAGAAATATTTAAAATGTATTTTTGACATTTATAGCCATCAATGGCAGTGAATGAAAAATAAAAAGATTAAAAATTTGGGGCGTCAGGCGAATAGTTTTTTTTTTTTACGTTTATAGGCGTCAATGGCAGTGAATGAATTGAGCAGAAAAAAGTGTATTTATATCCTTTTCCGTTCTTTAGTTATCAGTGTTAGAATATAGTTAAGTTTTGTCAAAATTCCAATTCTTTAGGAAAAAATACGTAGAAAAAGAGCTTTTTGTAAGCACAACTTTGACGTTAACGCTACTATTTTAATATTTTTTTCTTTTGTGTCAGCTGAAACAGGGTTAACTGTTTTGTTCTGCTCATCACTTATTTTCTACTTCCTCTCCGCTGCCTCCGCGCTACTACTACTGGTCTGAATATATGACTGGATAGCGGATAGCCCATACAAGTGCAAGCCGTTGAAGCGACAGGGCGGCCATCTTGCTCCTCCCACCTCACGAGCCGATTACTGTATAAACTATACAATATACGTACAGATTAGAAATATACAGCTCGTAAGTAGGTAGTATAGGGCCAGGGGCGGGGTTGGGGGGTAGCGGTGTTGTGGCAGGGTGGTCACTATTTTTTAATAAGTAAAAAAAAAAAAAAGTTCACTGTTTGTGCTGATTTTAAGTCCCTCTTTTTCTTTTATTGCTCAGCCCCAATATTAGATTTGGCAGAGGCATCTTTTGTTGAATTAGATATAATTCTTTAATACAAATATACAAGTTTCTTTCTGTAAACATTAAGCATATAATTTATACATGTATTTAAGGCAAGTTGTAAAATGTCTGAAGTCCTCTTGTTTACGTTAAACACATTTAAAACATCATAATTCATGCTGTTTCTACTAAGTACTACCTCAATTGTTCTCCAATTTCGATACTGTAAATGTATAGGATTGTGATGTCGAGAAACGTTTCTTGGGAGGAGCACTACGGCGGCCTCAGTTATGCGCAAAAGGCAAGTTGCGCAAAAGCAAGCCGGTAATGAAAAAACTTGATTTTCGAAAAAACACTCAAATATCGCAAAAACGTTTTTACGCTCTCATGAAGTGGTTTTTGAGACGTGTCGAAATATTTAATTACTAAGTATTTCGCAAAAGTTTAATGGAAACACTTTTTGCGCATTCCCTGTAATCATGTACCCCCGACCGGTCACGGAGGAAAGGAAGTAGGAAGTACGGGGCCACTCGCTTTCGTGTCGGACCTGCCTCTGGAGGGGATAACAAGTCTTTTTAAGCACAAAGCAATTCAGTTATGAAGCCAATATGCCGCCGTTCAATGCACGTCCCATATCGTTGCATGAGAAATGGCCGCTGCCCCAGGCAACGAGCAAACGAGCGACATACGGCGCACGTCGTCGTTGAAATCTGTCCGTCAGCACCATAACACGAGTTATAAGCGCGCACACACAACACCAACACCAAATGCCCGAACCCGTCCGATGAGGGGAGGGAGATGTTTTTAAAGTAATATTAAGTACTCCGGGCATCTGTCTTTCGTAAACATCATGAGCACCTCCTACGGAACTGCGGATCCCGCGAAACGGCACATTCTGAGAATTGCGCCTCAGAAGCGAAACGCTCTTCAATGGAAACACCGGCAAAATGGAAACGCACCTATATATTTAGATTAGTATGATACTCCCAAACCTATACTTCCTCCTTTTCTTCTTCTGCAACAAGATCCTTCTGTGATACTGGCTGATCTTATACTTGCTGCCACCTGCTGGCCGTTTAAAAAAATAACATTGCAGTCGAGCCTAATCCTACAGTCAGAATCTGCGTCAGACCCTCCTGTACACTCTTGCATGAAAATATGCATATGACGTAAAAACGTCATATGTACACAGCGACTAGGACTTTTATGACGTATTGATACGTCTTGTGTATGAAAAGAATTAAGAATGCCTTGTTTAGATTAGTTGGAACACATTGAAGCTATTGTCAAGAAAATATTTGGGTTGACTTCCCCTTTTAAATATCTCTTGATTTCTGTGTGGAAAGCAAATTTCACTTGCACAAAAGTTGTTCCTTCAAGCATTTTCCACTTTTATAGCCAATCTTTCCGCATATCAAGTTAATTTAAACTAAGTCCATGTCATGCATGTGAAAAAAGTCCCCTTTGTGAATGCGCTGTGTTTATTACAAAGGCGGCAATTATAGTAAATGCTTAACATCAATTTACATTTGTGAAGGTGAAAATTGAGCTCCAAAATCGCGTCAGCCTAGTTTTGGTCCTTGACAGCACTGTTACTGCACTGTTACTGTTTGTTGCAGCAGCAGCTGAAGAACATGTTTATGGACCTTGAAGTCCACTCCGAGAGAAAAAAAACAACAACAACACTGTTTTGAATGAAAAGAAAAAACCCTTGAGCGCAGCCTTGTAAATTAATTTGTTAGTGTTGTATGATGGGAACACAGCTGGCCTCATTAACATGTGCACAACAAATAATTATACTCCCCCCCCCCCCCCCCATCTCTCTCTTCAGCCAGCCACTGCTTGGCTAATGGGCTTGCTGGGTTAATTATGTCAGAGCGTAATTACACAGGGCCCAGAGAGACATAATGGTGCACCCTACTGTGCCCACACCACCTAATGCTACTATATCGCTGACATGGCAAAGACGGACCAGCCGACACACCTGCTTGTCTTGCAGCGAAAGACCTTCGCCCTTCCGCCCTTCCGCCCCCTCCCTTACCCAGCAATACTCTACCTGTGCACTTTTCTCACCAGTGTCACCCACAGACGACGGAACTGTCCAGCCTCTGACTGACTTGGGTTTCTGCTCTCTGATGCTCCGAAAGCCTTTGTTCTTTGGCGTGCTGTAGCCCAGAAACAGCAAGTCGGTGACCACGGGAAAGCAGCTAGGACAACATGGCAGCCTCATTACTGCGCAGCCAAAATGATGAAACTCGGTATCAATGCAGCTGCAATTGTGCAAAAACATAATTAAAAGAGTGAGTACCTACATAGGCTTGAAGCACTACAGAGATGAAACGTATCGAGACACAAACTACTTTAACGTCTTTTGCAATGATACACGACACAAATCTTACAAAGCGTCATGGCGACAGTGTGAGCTTCAGTGTCACGATCAAAACAGGAAAATACCTCAAATGTTTTCTCATATGATACCTTCTTCAAGCTAATGTCTGCATTTTCTCTACCCAGTTTTTGAAATTAGCATGCAAGCAGGCTCCACATCCTCACTCAGTGAATGAAATATTGAAATTGGTGTCATAAATAATACTGAAAAAAGTATCACTTTCATTGAATAATTAATTATTATTAGTTAATGGGTAGGAGATTGGGTCACTTAGGTAAATGAAATGAGTAAAATCAATAATTATGAATTTCTACCAAATGATTTTGCGCTTCATTTAATGGCAATATTTCAGGAGGTGACGCATGTTCACAGTCCAGGCCCTCACAGTCATTGAAGGTGGTCATCCGTGATGTAAGCATGTACAAATATATTCGTCATGGAAGTCTGGGGAGGCACAGCCGACAAATGACCTGACCAATTTTGAGAAATGCTGTTTTCCAAATTGCATATAATGCAATCAAATGAGTAAAATATGTATTGGAGATAACTTTCTTCCCCAACTTTCTATCCTTCTATTTCATGACTTAGAAGTTATTGTTTTTATTTCTTGTTTGAACAGCTTTTTAGTGCTCTAATTAAGATCTGGAAACAATGTGACATCCTGTAGCTGTAAAAACATTCAAATGCAAGGAACTCAATGTGGAGGACTGACACTGTCTGCAGAATGAAATAAATATGAGAGCAGAGCCTTTTTACTTATTGATTGACATTTAATTATATTTATATATTTATTTCCAAATTCATTTATATTTTTTTAATCTTGTTTTTTATTTTTTGCATTTATTTTTACTTTCTTTTTCTCACATTCACGGGTTGTAAAAAGAATATGAAATGTGTGCAAACAGTGGAATAATATGTAAATGACCTAAAAGTTTTCCTTAGACTATGAGTATTATATAGTATTCGATGGTGATATGAAATGATATAGATTAATAGATTTGTCTGCAAGTATTTGCATAATTTGGGTGAAAATCAATGCTGGTTTTAAAAAATGAGCCACATCTTGTGAAGGTCGGCAAAAGAACAAAAACAGTTGGCAAGCAACACTGTCAGTCCAATGAAATATGTACCCGAACAATGTTGGTTAGAGTCATAAAAGGGGGGAGGTAAATCCTCAGAATGTGCGCTTTTCACCAGAAAAAAAAAATATACAGTATATTTTCCATGTGTCAGTAATTATGACCACAAATCAGGTATGCAATCATCCTCAACTAAAATAAGTGTTTAAAAAAACATTTGAGAACGCTGTGTATAAAAGGGTGAGCGAGCCCCTTATACAGTATACTGTACTTTAAAAGCCTTGGTGTTGTTCATTAATGGAAATGCAAGCTGTGAGCTTGTTTTAATGTGAAGGTTTTTTTAGTTTTTTTTTACCATCAGAGCCACATTGTTGCTCATAAATACCACCAATTAGTAGGTACATTTTGCAAAGTTCGCCACTGACTTTCTCTGCCCTTTGAAAGGGATCCCTTCATCTCTACTTTAACTGAGGCCACTTATGTATGCAGACTTGGGTTATTTCCCGTGTCTTTGGATTTGACTTGACTCTCTCGTGCCGATGATTGATAATCCTGATTTATCCATTTGGATTTGTCTTTTGATCACTAAAAGTTGAAAGGATATATGGGAAAGAGGCAGATAAAGTGATTTCTGTGACAGTGGGTCGATGGTATAGCAGTGCTTCCTGTTTGTCTTAGAAGAGCTTTTCCCTTAATAGTGATGTCCCTTGTGACTGATGCAATATCTCCACAGTTGGTGCAACAATGAATGCAGACAATGTTTGACTGTAAACGGTCCTGGGAAAAATAGCTCGATCAATTAAATGGTGCAAAATGTTTGTCTGATGAAAAAGCGGATAAGACGTCGTGCAATGCGCAGGCAAGATTTCAAAAAAATTGCACGGCACAAAAAGTTTGTGCTCTGTGATTAGTGTTTATTTTTGCTTGGAGTTTATGGCAAAGTTGCGCCTGTCTTTGGCTCCATCGCTCACGAAAGAAATGTCACGGCATGCCGGGCCCACACTAGACACACAAGTGTAAGATGTGCAGATGAAAGATGCCAGAAAAAAAGTTTGTGTAGAGCAAAGAAGCGATTTTCCTCTTTTAGAGTTTTTAAAGGCGTGTGTGTGTGTGTGTGTGCGCGTGTGTGAGCATTGCAAAACACCCCACCCCACCCGCCCCCCTCCTTGTCAAGGAGCTCCCCTGAGCTTCCTTCTCTGTGCTTTGGCACTAGAAGTCACCTCCTTTGGTGTTCAGCAGGCAGGTACACAACAAGAGCAGCTCACTCTCTCTGAGCTGTTGAACTTTTCGGGAGGGGAAGAAAGGGAAGGCGAAGATTAAAAACAGCCCTGTGATGTGGAGTGCCGAGCTGCCTCCTGAGAATTCCTGGCATAATAATTTAAATGATCAAATGATACAGAGGAGACTTGTTAGCTGAGAAGCAGCCTCCTAGTTGGCCCCATGGGCCCAGTGCTGCCGCGCATGCATTGCAAAATAGCTCCTCTGTTGTGCTAAAGAATCCTGTTTTTTACCCCCCTTTCTCTTTTTACACCCTTTTCAGGAGCATACTTTTTTCAACACTTTGTTTAGGTGTATATTTGGCACTTAAGACTGTCACCTTTTCATGGCAATCTCTGTATTGTTCCTTATCATTTATAAGCTTATGAGCATACTCATTAGAAGGTGAAGCTTTAGAACGCCGCTTTTAGCGTTATGTCCAGTCGAGTGTGGCGAGTCAAAGAGTTACCTACTTTTTTGGGGGGGAAACTAACCAAAAGTAGTGTTTAAGACAGTCTAATGCTTCTTTTTTGGGGGGCAAATAGTATTAATGCCACGTGATTGTTGTGTGTTTTCGCAGATCCAGCTCCTGTACTGGAGGCCTCACACACACTGGAGGGGAGGCTGCAGCAGCTTCAAACTTCGGCCCCTGACAGCGGGGCCCTGGTGAGGGAGATCAGCAGGCACTGGAAGAAACACCTGGAGTGCCTTGAAAAGACAGGTGGGACCAAAAGCATGTACAGTTAGGATTCATCTCCTCTGCCCTGTTTTTTTTTTTTTTTTTTTTTTTGCAGCATCAGTTACATTTTGTAAAGATTAGTTGCTGCCAGCTGTGCATCAAATATTTTTAAATGGCACTAATGATGAAAAGGTGATATGCTAATGGTAAATCTTTTTTTACCTATGGATGGTTTATCGTTAACTTAATTAATCAGATCCTCTGCAGTCAAAATTATACTGTACCTGTTGTAGGTTGGGCCTAGTTTATGAGACTTGGCTGAGGTGTAGGGTAGTCATTGCGGTTTATTGTTCACCACCCTGCTATTTTGTAGATTTTTATGTGGTCATTTTTACGAGTACTTGCATTATACTCATTTACCGTAATGCCCTCAAATAAGAGAAAAGAGAGCAACAGTTGTCAATGCACTTTTCATTTCGCCCAGGCAGTCACTCGCAGACTTGCCAATGTCACATGCCACCACATCAGGCTCCTCTTAAAGTCACGCAGACACCACACTACGTATATTGTTTTTAATTACAGTTTTTTTCTGTGTAGCTACAAATAAGTTTATGGACGCAAGTGACCAAAATAAGTTCCCTCTGGAGGGTATGTGGTTTTTCACGCCTAGTGATAAAGTGAGAAGCTCTGTAATCCGGGTAATGCAGCTGCCCATTAAAAGGAGCCAGATGAGATGGCTCGGGCATCTGGTTGCAATGCCTCCTGGACACTTCTCTGGTGAGGTGCTGGAGCGCTTGTCTTAGAACACTTTGGTATTTTCCCAAAAGAGCTGAATGAAGTAGCTGTGGAGAGGGAAGTTTGGATTTTTTGCTTAGGTTTGCTGCCTCAGCAACAAAAGCAACATTGATGACAAATGGGAAAATATGTTACAATTTATAATGTGTTCAACAAGTGTGATTTATAATGCTTTGCATGTGTTGAAAACATGTAGAGTAAAACTAAAATATTAAAAAAGAGTTTGATATTATTTGCTATAATGCAGATTTTCACCTATTGTGGGTGGGTTTGGAACGGGAACCCCCCCCCCCCCCCCCAAAAAAAAGTGCTCATTCTATTTCTGAGAGCTCATTAACACATAAGACATACAAATTTTACTACTTTTTTTTAACCAACATTTTTTGACCCGTATAGGGAACTAGACCCCTTGACTGAGGTGCTTTATGACCTCAGCGTCTGATCGTTCAAGATCGAATCTAATAGGCTTGAACATGGTTCAAAATGTATTTAACTACTGTAGCAGTGAGTGTGTGAATTGGATGCATCTGCCCATCCCGCATTACAGTGGGCACACCTGAAAAACTGCCCTGGGAGAAGCCATCCCCAATTGTCACTGTGCGTGGTAATAACCTAGAGTTGAATCGATTTTGTCATACAGTAGGTGATATGGCATGACTCCTTCTTGTGACTGGTTACCAGTCAGCCCTTAGAGCCTCCAGAAGCTCTAAAATTACATTGCTGAATCGAGAAAAGGTCTTGGATATTTCTGTTTCTGTCATCGTTTACAGAAACAGAAAAGATCTGTTCTCTCTGTCACCTCTCATTTCACTGTATTAAAAGTTGCAAAATCAGCCACCGAAATTTGTGGCAGGGTTATTAAATTACAATGCATAGGCTATATTGCTCCCATAAAGAGCAAAATGAACTTGGTGACAATTGTGCCCGTTTGGCAAATGTAATCCGCCGCGCACCTGGTTAGTAAATCCATTTCCACATCTGTTTGTGTGAGCAATCAAAGCAAAGGTTTTCCCATGCAAACCTAATTTAGGCCTTTTGTCTGCTTCTAAGAAGGGTCTGGTTACACGTATGATTAATCCGATATACCTGGTTGTGAAAGTACTTTTATTTCTATTATGTCTATTAGTCCCATTTTCTTCATATCTATATTCATCCCCACAGATCCCACAGACAACGGTTTTGCAGACGCAGCAGAGACTGGAGATCGCTTTGTGTCAAGCTCTCCAGCCCTTGATATGACCCCCAATAGTACGCCAGCTCCTGGAGCCCCGGGCTCTCCACAGGAGATCTACCAGGACCAAACTGAGGGACAAGGGTGAGGATTACCAATGATCGCGTATCTTTGAAAAACACAAAATATATCTGTCGTTTCAAACATTCTGATGGGTACTGAGCTGTCACCTTGTCGTGGTAGAGGGGTTTGTGTGTCCCAATGATCCTAGAAGCTAAGCTGGGGGGTCGTCATCATCAGTGTCAAGGCAAGGTGGGAAGGAACAGCAGGTGATACGGAACTGTTGAAAAGCAGTTGAGTTGATTAGCCCTGTTCAGTGTACCCCTGCCAAAGGTCCTTGTTGTGGCCTGTCCTTCTACACACTTCTTGATGTCCTTCTCATCTTATCTCAATCACACCTTGAGTTTCTGCTGTATCCTCTTCAACACCAGATCATGTCCCTTTTTTCTGATTGAGAAAGTCCTTCAAGTCACTGGCCTGGGTTTGTTGTTGGGGTAAAAGTGTGCACTCCTGGCTGGAATGATGGTGTGGTCCCACAAGTTAATGTGTCCAGTGATGCAGTACGTGAGGTCATCAATGTTGTCCCCATGTGGATGACAAGAGTACATCTCAGCCTGTGCACTCAAAGCAGCCCTTTAGTGCATCACTAGATTCCCAATTCCACCTCCTAATTACCCTTTTGGTTGCAGGAAGCCTTTGAAATACAGGAGCATTCCGCAAAAGATTGTGGTCTGATAATCCAAGTGGGGACGAGGGTGAAGCACTGTATGTGTCCATGGTGTTTTCATACATCAAATCCACCATTTTATTGTAACTGTTTGTGCAGGACACATGCTGGTGAAAAGTGAGATTTGCTTTTTCCTGAAGCATCATACCCGTCGTCTTCGCATGCTTAGACTGATTGCCAGAAACCTTAAAAGGAGCCAAGCGTATGAATGGCAGGGATGGGCAAAATTCAGAATTCAGTTCAATGGATGACCACCCCACAGGATGTTGAATTGAATTTGAATTTGCAGGCCAACATGCAGCGATGATTACTCATTGACGGGGGAAGGGAGTGCGGACAGCAACTAGTGAAAGGAGATGGGGGCGGGTGGGGGCCGGATGGGCATGAAAGTGGTCTGGCTGTTTGGAAAAGTCACAATTCCTGTTGGTGGCCTCAATTACCCTATCGACGAATGACAAATATTAATTCATTCACTGCCATTGACAGCTATAGATGTCAAAAATTAATTTGAACTACTTCTATTAGTTTAGTTTTTTCCATTTTTGTTAACAAGAGTATGAAAACCTAGAATGTTTTGGGGTACATTTAGAACAGATATAAAATTTGTAATTAATCGTGAGTTAACTAGTGAAGTCATGTGAATAATTACGATTACAAATTGTAATTGCCAGATTTTTTATTTTATTTTTAATTTTTTTATAATAATCTTTTTTTTTATATATAGAATCTTTTTTTTTTTTAAGAAAATATTATTAAAAATTAGGGCCGTCAGGCGAGTACTATTTTTAATACACAATTGTTGTACACGGTTGTACACAAATGATTGTGTAACATCACACCCAGAAAACTTTATCATTAAGTTCTCTGATGACACAGCTATCGTCAGCTTGCTGCAGGCCGGCGGTAGCCCACTGGACTATTTCTCAGAAATAGAGAAATTTGTCCAGTGGTGTGACCAGAATCATCTTGTGCTGAATGTGGGGAAGACAGAGGAGGTGATATTTGATCCAAAAACTGTTGGTGACTACAGGCCAGTCGTCATTAAAAGCAATCACATCAGCCAGGTGGGTTCATACAGGTATCTGGGGGTCCACATTGACAACACACTCAGCTGGAGGGCACATGTTGGAAGTCTCTGCTCCAAACTCCAACAGCGTCTCTATTTCCTACGCAGACTTCGGGTCTATGGAGTGGAGCAGAGGATCATGCTGTTGTTCTACCGGGCTGCATTGGAAAGTATCATCAGATACGGCATTGCGGCCTGGTACGGCAACCTGACTGTGCAGTCAAGGTCACAGATTGCCGGTCTGGTGCGGACTGCCATGAAGACCATGGGGGTCAGGAATCATCCTTCCCTACAGATGTTTTATGAGCGGTCCGTCACCAGACTGGCACAGAAAATTGTTACTGACCCGACTCACATTCTGCATCATGACCTCCAGCTACTGCCTTCCGGCAGGAGATTCAGGGCCCCCAGAAACAGGCTGAACCGCTACAAGAATTCATTCCTGCCGACATCCATCAAACTGCTTAACAACCGACATTAACCCAGTGCAATAAGATATATGGTGCAATGTTGTGTGTGTGTAATATATGCAGCCGTGCTGTACATATTCATGTGAGTGTGTGTGTGTGTATATGGGTGTGTGCAGTCCTCATGTATGTACTTCTCTACACATGCACACTTCTGTGAAGACTTCTGGGAAGTCTTCTACTTATTGCTGCACTTCTTATTTACTTAATTTTAATTTTATCTCTTTCTATTCTGTTGTTTTCTCTTTACTGTAAACTGCAGCTGGACGGAGTCCAGGAAAAAGTTCCCCACGGGGAAAATAAAAGTATATCGTATCATATCGTAATATGTTTGAAATTCATGTTGTAAATATGCGTATACTGTAAAGCTTCATTGTTGAATACACTTTAAATTTACACTTTAAATTTGCATCATGCATTTCATAAAATTTCGGTTACATTTCCTGGAATTCTAATTTGAATTGCAATTCTGCCTTCTGTTTGCCACCTCAATTTGAATTCAAATTCAACAAATGAATTTGAAGTTAGGGGGTCATTCTCAAATTGAATGAATTTTGCCCTGCCCTGATGAACAACATCTTACAGCATTACAGAATATGTGAACAGCCACAAATAGTTTTGGTCATGTTGTACAAAAAAAAAAGACCTAGCCTACTCAGAACCGATTCAGGAAGGATTGACTCTATTGGTGTTTCTAACGTACATAGGCTCATAATTCTGTGGAAACCTTAGATGAGACTTTGAATTCATTGTTGTTAGTATTCCCAGTGAGAATGAGATACCCTTTTTCATGAGAAAACGAAGTCTATCATTTGATAAATCAAATCAGAAATAAATGGCCTGAAATGATTCTTGAAAGATTCTCTTGATATGCTTCGCTTAAACTTCCGATTGTCTATGAAACCTGAAGTGCGATGGAGCTACGCTGGGATGAACATTTTACATGTCAACTTGTCAAGGCATAAATTTGTGTACACTATCTGAAGTGATAATGTGTACGACTGACATCGTTTCTTCTCTCAGGGAGGAGGAGAATGCCAGTGTTAGTTTGGCAGACAAAATGTCAGAGGCAGAGGAGAAAATCAAGCTCCTGCATTCATGTGAGTACTTGAAACACTGACATATACTGTAACTTTAATTACATTTTATAAAACAGGAATATTAGATATTGACATTTTGAGCACTAGCATTATTTAAATGTGTGTAACTCCTCATTAAAACTAGTCATTTAAAATAGTAATTATACTCATCAGTCACAACATGAAGAACACCTACACAACATTTCATAAGCAGAGTTATTAATTTCAGGGGGCGGCCATTTTGCCACTTGCTTTCGACTGACGATGACATCAATATTGCTCAGGTCTCATAAAAAACAATCATTGCACAGCTGCAGAAAACAGGTAAGCTGTGATTGGTGCCTGAGCCCTAAGCAACATTGATGTCATCTTCAGTCAACAGCAAGTGGCAAAATGGCCGCCCCACAGATGGATAAAAATGGTTGGATTTTGCTTCATAACTCATATTCTACAAATGTAATATTAATCAGAATGTCATGTTTAGACTAATGAGGTAGACTGTAATTCTATGCTTCTCGTGGTAGTATTTCTTTTCCTCTTTTTTTTGTGTGCACTCTTTGGATATTATCAGTCAAAACATAAGAATTAGTTCACATATTGACATCTTAGTTAACATCCCCTTGTCACAATTTGCCTCTGAACAGCTTTGGACACTTCACAGACTGAGCTTCTCAACCTGCGGTGTAAATATAACCAAGAGATGACAAACAAGTAAGAACCTCCTTTGCTATTGCTCAAAGCACGGCCCACCCGCCCCCACTGTCCATCTTGGGGCCAACACACCGCCATTTGTGTGTGCTTTGTGACTGCAGTTTATTGAAGCAATTTAAGTGCTGAAACGGTTGGACTTTATTTTGCCTACATAAATTCATGTCGTGTGTAAAGCTGAGGAATGCCATTGTGACAGCGGTGCAAGAGAGTGACTCAGCCATTAAGGCAGGTCGATGAGAGAACTCTGTGTTTGCCTTCACTGGCAGTTGGGCCTTGACAGCCCTCAAGAAGAATTGCTCCATTTAAAGATTGCTTCAGAAAAGCGCTAAAATGTCCTGGTTTTTGAACACTACGTATACACCGCATGCATGAAAAGCATCTGAGCCAGTATGAAAGATGTCGATAGACATTCAAAGTAAACACTCTTTTGTTCAGGTTGTGCTCCAGAGCACAGTCAGCCACTGGTAATGGATTTTCTCCAAGGCTTAATCCATGGCACAATTGTACTGAAGTTTCAAGACCGCTGCCATCCATTTTGTTGGACTGGATGCTTTTTTCATTATGGCGTGCAGGTAGTTGCATGTATTTTATGTGTGTGGTCATAGTGCGGCTGTTATCCTGGTCCACATTCCTTTCGGATGACAGCAGCTTTACTGACCCCCACAGCAGCAGTTGACCAAAAGCCTCTGAACCCTGGCCCTGCCTCGATTACTCTCACTGCCAGGTTCCTCTGTGAACGTACAAGACACTATTTGTCTGCTCTGACTTGAATAATTGAGCAGCTAATCAATACAAAATACCGGTATGTTCTGCACTGCACAAGATCATTAAATATAGAGTTGACACCTGTTAGTGTGTGCTGTTGCTAGCCTTGTTGTTGAGCCCAAACAAAACCAGTACCTTCTCATATGGGGAGAGATTTGTCTCAGAATTATTCACACAAATACATTCGTGATTTTCACGTTTTTCAGATCCACAAACATTTTCTTGATTTTCACCTGTTTTTCAGACCTGCAAATATATCCACGATTTTCACGTCTTTTTAAATTTTATTGTGTATGCATTTTCCCTGACTTTTGCTTGCGAGTGGTCCAGCGTGTGTTTGTGAATCGTCGCACACGTGCATTTATTTTTGAGACAAACATCACGCTGTTTTGAAATATTCACACACACAAGTCCTCTAATTCACGTGTCTAAGGCCCATTCCTCCTCTGTCCAGCAGGCATTGAACGGGAATCAGCCGTTTCTCGTTTCAAGAAACAAAATGCGACCTTAGTTTGTTTCCCTTTAGCTTGTTTTGCCTTCACTCGAAAGACACTCTTCTTGTGCTGTTAAATTTTCTTCTTCTACTCCACTAAAATAGTAGCGGCCAAAGAAGAACGAGCCGTCTCCCGTTTCTCGTTTAAAATTGGAAATTGAAAAATGGAAAACGAGCCGTTATCTGAACCTCCATGTTGTGTTTCTCTTACTAAAGTCGGGAAACAAAATGCAACCTTAATTTGTTCCCCTCAAGCTTGTTTTGCCTTCACTTGAAAGACACTCTACTTCTACTGTTACCACTTTGGCTGCTGCTGCTTTAGCGGTGTAGAAGAAGAACATTTGATAGTAGAAGAAGAGTGTCTTTAGAGTGCAGGCAAAATAATCTCAATGGAAACAAATTAAGTTTGCGTTTTGTTTCCCGACTTGTGCAAAATAAACACATAATGGAAGGTCAGATAAAGACTTGATTTCTGGTTTTCAATTTTAAACGAGAAACAGCTCGTTCCGTTTAATGGAGACAGTAACACTGCCACCGCCACCCCCACCCCCGCAAGGACGGAGGATGAACGGGCCTTAGACACGTGAATATCTGAAGACTTGCGTGCGTGTGTGTGTGTGAATATCTCAAAACAGCGTGATGTTTTTCTAAAAAATAAATGCGCGTGCGCAACGATCCACAAACACACTTTGGACAACTCGCAAGCAAAAGTCATGGAAAATGCACACACAAATTTAAAAAGACGTGAAAATCGCAAAAAAAAATTGTGGATCTGAAAAGCTCATGAAAAGCACTGATGTATTTGTAGATCTCAAAAACATGTGAAAATGACAAATTTAATTGTGTGAATAATTTTGAGATAAATCTCTTCCCATATTCTCAAACCAGGGTTTTGCCTCACAATACTGATTGTTTCGTGACAATTGTTGTTGGATCTGACTAATTCCACATCACAATATATATACATATATATATATATATATATTTTAAGATAATAATTGCATTGGATTTAATAACGTGTCAGGTAATTATAGGGTCCTTAAAGGATAAAATCAAATTCTTAATTGCAAACATTCAATTGGGTAAATAAATATATGGCTAAAGAATTCGTTTTAGGCCAATTAATTTTAATTTCTGTCTTTGCCTAGCAGGACCATCGTGTGTTGGAACACGGAACCTGTGTTGTGCATATTTAATTCCTTCTTAATATCCTTGATATGAATCCATCCATATCTACCTTTTGAAAATCAGGTTCCAAAGAAACCATTGAACTTCAAACAAACCTCGTGAATAATCCTGCTGAGATTGTGCTTAGATTAGACTAATTACAAAGTGGAGGTTAAAATGTGTTGTATGTAACATGCAATTAAAATCTCTCTAATCACTTGAATGCTAAAAGTAAAGACAATCACCCATCCCAAAGTCATCAGTTTGTTTGATGCTGTAATGAAACAATGGAATGCAGTCATTGTTAAAAAGCCAGTTGGACCCGGTGGCTTCTGTTACTTTTACTTATTTGCTCCCAAAGACGTATTTATACTTTTTTTTTTAAGTTTTTTTTTAAGTTTTTTATGCTAGAGCATACAGAAGGCTTTGATGCAGCCTCTGAACTGAAGAGAATAGTTAAAGCAATGGTAGTTATTACAAGGCAGCAGGTGGCAGCAGAGTATAAGAGATCAACCAGGACCATGTTGAACAAAGCTCTTTCCCCCACTGTTTTAAACAGATTTGTGAATAATGATGAAACTTATTAAACTATATTCTAATGCTAATTGCTGCAAAACTGAAACAGATAGAAATATACTTTTTTTTCCTGATGAAAGAAGAGACTCAAATTATTATTTGGGTAGGTTCCATGTTTTTATAGCAATAGAACACAATATTCGGTGGGCCTTGCAAAATCAGTCAAAATCCAGTAAAAACAGCCGGGAGCGAAGTGGGTTGCTTCAGTGAAAATGGCTGGGATTGAATGAATTAAGAATGATGTTTTCCTACACACCTGGCAAAATTTAGCAAGACTTTTTTAATTCGGATAAATGATTTCAAGGTAGACTACATTGCTTGATTTGCGTAATAAAATATCAATCTTTTCACATTTACTGTAACAATATGAGTAGTATCAAAGTTGAGTGTGTTTCTTTATTGTTATTATTCCTGACTACATGTGCGTGTTTTTGTTTCCCAGGGTAGAAGAAGTCAGCATCATCATGGGCAAACTTGAGAAGGCAAACCAGGTGAGTCTTTGTCTTCCCTGATTGAGATGTTCCTTTGTTAGGGTAATCACTCCTGTAATCATGCCTTGGCTTTAATTAAGACACCCTCTGTCCTGTTCCCCCCCCTAAATCCTCCTCCCTTCCCCTGAGTGTGTGATTAGAGTGTGTAATCCTGAGCCCCCGTTGGTGGGCGCTCTGCAGTAGCGTGGCTGCACTCAGCAGAGGAGACCGCAGAGCTCGATTGATGCCAGAGCTCTGAACACAGGGGTTCTTAGCTACTGTATTTCATTGCTTGCTGTCCTGGTGATGCAGTCTTTCTTCTACTGCCCGGGCTCCTGTTGCATGTCTTTACTGATTGTGTTCTCAAAATGAATCACTAATTAGAAAGGTGTGACAAAGCAGGTAAACACTTGGTGGAAATAAAGTCAGCTGACTCAACAGCTGCTTTAGCAGAATAAGCCAATGACTAGTACACTGCACTGTACTTGGCAGTAATTTCAGCAGATGGCGCCTCTCTTTTCCCCCTTTATCATGTTGTTGTTATTATTATCCGGATGCCTGACAATTGTAACCAAGCCAAATGTTTCCATAGAAAGCAGAAATGGCCCAGAAGGAAGTGCAGAGGCTAAAGGAGCAGCTCGTCAATGGGCCAAGTGCCTCTGCAGGGAGCTGTCAACTAGTGGATGGCACTAGTAAGGTAAGAAAAGACACACGACCAATGGCCCTATAAAATTGAGCATACGTCACTAATTATTACTTGCTCTTAGAGCAGCCCTTCTAAAATAGGGGGGTAGATCCCCCCTGGAAATGCACGGTGCCATGCCAGGTGGGCGCCTGTGACCCCAGGGAACGTTTTTTTTTTCTTCTTTGCCATAAAGTGTCATTACACGTCCACTACAGTAGGTGGGAGTGTCACTCTCAATGTAAGAGGGCGCATTAGCTCCTCTGTAGAGGTGTACTTACAAGAATTTCATAGACAAATTATACTATTTAAAGTCGCGGCAAAGCATTTTTTTTCTTCCTTGGAGGGCATAACAAAAAATAATTGAAGCACTGTCTGAGAGGCTAAATCAAAATTACTCCTATCTTTTTTCCACTGAAATAGAAAAAAAAAAGATGTCACATCCTTTCAAAATATCTACTGAACCGGAGAGTATGCGTTTTTGGTAGTCGCTTGTGACTCCCAAAAAGTTTGTCTTTAGTTTGACTTAAACTGGGATTCCTCGCCGTACAGTGGCCAAAGGTAGAACCCAGGGGATTTTTTGGTGCCATAGATACTCGCTGGTTTGGAAAAGCTTTCCTCCCCTCCTCCTTTATAGCTAGCAGTCAGTCAACAGGCTAGTTCTAGTTATGAATGCCACAGACTCCTTGAAGGATGTGTCCTTCAGCAGAATCAAACTGCACTATGCACTGTAAATCAAAATGGGGGCCGTAGACACAGGCTAAAAATAGTGAAATATTTTGTATGTTTTTAAGTAAACAGATAGGTTAAGATTTCTGCCCCCTTGATAATAAAAAAAATACATTCGATTTTTTTCTTGGATTGACTAATAATGTCTGTATGATTTAAAAATATATCCGTCCGTCCGTCCGTCTTCTTCCGCTTATCCGGGGTCGGGTCGCGGGGGCAGCAGCTTTAGCAGGGAAGCCCAGACTTCCCTCTCCCCAGCCACTTCAGCCAGCTCATCCGACGGGACCCCAAGGCGTTCCCAGGACAGCCGAGAGACATAGTCTCTCCAGCGTGTCCTGGGTCGTCCCCGGGGCCTCCTGCCGGTAGGACATGCCCGGAACACCTCCCCAGGGAGGCGTCCAGGAGGCATCCGAACCAGATGCCCGAGCCACCTCAACTGGTTCCTCTCAACGTGGAGGAGCAGCGACTCGACGCTGAGTCCCTCTCGGATGACCGAGCTTCTCACCCTATCTCTAAGGGAGAGCCCGGCTACCCTGCGGAGGAAACTCATTTCGGCCGCTTGTATCCGGGATCTTGTTCTTTCGGTCACGACCCACAGCTCGTGACCATAGGTGAGGGTAGGAACGTAGATCGACCGGTAAATCGAGAGCTTCGCCTTTCGGCTCAGCTCCTTCTTCACCACAACGGACCGATACAGCGTCCGCATCACTGCAGACGCTGCACCGATCCGCCTGTCGATCTCCCGCTCTAACCTACCCTCACTCGTGAACAAGACCCCAAGATACTTGAACTCCTCCACTTGGGGCAGGACCTCCTCCCCGACCCGGAGAGGGCACTCCACCCTTTTCCGACTGAGGACCATGGTCTCGGATTTGGAGGTGCTGATCCTCATCCCAACCGCTTCACACTCGGCTGCGAACCGCTCCAGCGAGAGCTGGAGGTCACGGCTTGAAGAAGCCAACAGCACCACATCATCTGCAAAAAGCAGAGATGCAATGCTGAGGCCACCAAACCGGACCCCCTCAACGCCTCGGCTACGCCTAGAAATTCTGTCCATAAAAGTTATGAACAGAATCGGTGACAAAGGGCAACCTTGGCGGAGTCCAACCCTCACCGGAAACAAATTCGACTTACTGCCGGCAATGCGGACCAAACTCTGACATCGGTCGTACAGGGACCGAATGGCCCGTATCAGGGGGCTCGGTAACCCATACTCCCGAAGCACCCCCCACAGAACTCCCCGAGGTACACGGTCAAACGCCTTCTCCAAGTCCACAAAGCACATGTGGACTGGTTGGGCGAATTCCCACGCACCCTCGAGGATCCTGCTGAGGGTGTAGAGCTGGTCCACTGTTCCACGGCCGGGACGAAAACCACACTGCTCCTCCTGGATCCGAGATTCGACCTCCCGACGGACCCTCCTCTCCAGCACCCCTGAATAGACCTTACCTGGGAGGCTGAGGAGTGTGATCCCTCTAAAGTTGGAACACACCCTCCGGTCCCCCTTCTTAAAAAGGGGAACCACCACCCCGGTCTGCCAATCCAGAGGCACCGTCCCCGATGTCCACGCGATGCTGCAGAGACGTGTCAACCACGACAGCCCCACAACATCCAGAGCCTTCAGGAACTCCGGGCGGATCTCATCCACCCCCGAGGCCCTGCCACCGAGAAGCTTTCCAACCACCTCGGCGACTTCGACCCCAGAGATAGGGGAGCCCACTTCAGAGTCCCCAGACCCTGCTTCCTCAAAGGAAGGCGTGTTGGTGGAATTGAGGAGGTTAAAAATATATATTATCTTGAAAACATGTCAAATGCAAAAAAAAGTATGATTTCCCCCTCTAAAATTATTGTTATCTGAAAACGTGTGGTAAATGTGCCCAAAATAAAAATCTGTATTTCAGAATTGTGGAAGAGCGCATTGACTGGTGTAGGTGTAGAGTAGACAGATGTGCATTTCCAAATCATGTCCAATCAACTGAATTCAGTTTTTTTCAGGGGAACTCTAAATATTTGAAGAAACTTCTAAAAGATGGTAGGAACAGGTGCACTTGAACTTGGCAAAGGTTGTAATGTTTATTATTTTTAACCTTTAACAAAGATCTGAAAATAAAAATAAATAAATAAAGTAACATAAATATTTAGATTTTTTTTTTTACTTTGATCACGTCATATGTTGTTTTTTTGTACAATTTGGAAGGGGGGGGGGGGGGGAATCTATCAATTTCAGGAAAAAAATGTGGAAAAAGAGCAGCACTGTGAATTCAGCTCCACTTGAACTCAGCCAGTATTTTCATGATTTCCACTGCCATGTAAATGCTCTACTACGGAGGTTGTTATTCTCAAATCTTGCATATCTCTCTCCTCTTTTATTCCATGTCCTACGAATTGGCAGGAGAACAATGAGAGGGGCGAAGTGTTGCCCTCCAAACTCGAGGCCACTCTGCTTGCGAAAGACCGTGAAATCATCCGTCTTCTTGAAAATATTCAGCGGCTTCAGTTCACACTACAGGAGGTTCAGGAGACCTCAGCTAATCAAATCTTAGAGCTAGAACGACAGTTAGCCTACAAGACAGAAGCCATTGAGGTGAGTGGCGCTGACGGTTGTTAGATAATTGTCCCGCTGATTATTATTTATTTACATTTAATGTCATAAAAACAACATTTCCTTTTTGTTCATTTCAGAGATTAGAAGCTAAACTGAAATCCCAAAAGGATTATGAAGAGATTAAAACAGAACTCAGGTGACAATTAGCTGTGGAGCTAATTTATATCATTGCTTATTGGAATGAAAATAAATGTCTGTTTGTTTTCAATGTCTCTGCCCCTAGTATCTTAAAGGTAATGAAGCTGGCCTCTGCAAATGGCAACTCATCCCAGGTATGTGTTCTTTTACACACATTACACTCAGGAGCTTTCGTTTTCTTTCTAATGTTATTTTTTAAGAAGAAAAATGTCAACAACTACTCTAATTGATTTAAACCAAAATTTCACTTTGTGTACAGGATTCTGTGAAGGCCACAGAGGCACTTCTGCTGGATAAAGAGGCATTTCTTCCATCTCACAAATACCTGATGGAGAAGGCCAGACTATTACACAGCACTGGTAAAGTATCTTATTTTTCTGTTTAATATAATATGGATATTCATAGCTAGGAGCAAATTAGATGCATTTGAAAGTACAGCACTTGGAGAGCGTAGACTCTCAGTTATACTATACATGTGTCACCGGCAAAATGAAAGAAATCTAGAAATCTCACATGAGCACAACAAACTATACATTTTTTTCTAAAGATTTGATTTACTCTATGGTCATTACTGTATGTTATTAATGTGTGGATTTTCATCCCCTCACGCTTTTATTTCATTTATATATTCTTCATTTTATTTTACTTTTATACAATTTATCAATTCCCAAAAGTCATAATTGCAATAGCTACATAGTACCGCAAGGAACTATAAATATAAAAATGTAATTCTGAGCAGATATTATAATAATTGACTCAAATTTAGGATTGAAGAAAATACAATAACCCATTCAACTAGACTAAGTGCAATTTCTGCAGAAATTGCGTGGGAATGCTGAAAGCTGAATGCTAAGTTGAATGCTGATGCAGGAAATTGAAAGATAAATTATGTGAAAATGACAAAATGTTAATTGTAGTTGAAAGATAAATGAATAAAAATTACACCTGAACTGCAATCTGTCAAAGGTGGGAATCAAACCATTACCTCCTATTTACCGGTCAAAACTTTGCTGCACTAGCTGAAGAGTTGTCTAAGCGGGGTTTGAACCGAGGTCTTCTGGTCTTCATTTAGCTTAATTGCCATGGATACATTTGCTATGTACAGTTGGAGGTGAGATTCAAAGTCGTGATCTCCTGCTTACTGGACAATGCAAATTACCAACTGCCCCACTGAGCAGTGTCAGCTGGTAATGATGATCAGTTGTTATGTACAGAAGTGGGCGTGGAAAGTGGGACTTTAAAAAAGTTCAACGTCAGCCCCATTGAAAATGAATGGGGAAAAGTTTATATTTAATGTTAAATTGTGCTAATACTGTAAGTAATGCAAAATCAGACGATAAATGCCCCGGAAGGCGTGAATTTTTAAAGCAAGATGAAAGTTGTTTCTCGGCAAAAAAGTGAGGAGAATAAAAATCACAAAATGCTTCCAGCATTCCCACAATTAGTCAAACCCAATAATGTCTGCAACAATGTGTAAGTTCTTTATGCTGTCAAATGTAAATGGTTTGTTCATAGTTATATAATTACTTGCAAGTCAAGTAGATGTTTGTGTCATTTTTTTGAAAACTTTTAAAATTTGATTATTGTGATGAAATGTACATAATCGGTACAGCATATACGGCAAAAGTAGAACATGTTAATGTCTATGTGTAGATGATGACCAGTCAGAGGATGGAGGCCGCGAGACAGGCAGGCCACCTGGTTCCAACTCATCATCCTCTCAAGTGGATGGTGGTCACGCCTCCCCCAGTTCCGGTCCTCTCACACTGGATGGCTTATCCTCCAGCCAGGATCTCCCCCGTCCCTTCTCCGTGTCGCCGTGTTCCGGTGACCGACTATCAGCGGACCACCTCCTCCACAAGCATCTTCTCTCCCCACATTTTAAAAAAGAGGGCCATATGGCTTTTCCCACGGCACTTTACGCAGCCAAGGTGGCCCTCATGTCAGCCACTCCGGGGTCAGGCAGCAGTGACACAGGCTTGCCCAGTGACCAATCTGAAAGCGGTGGCTCGACTGCAGGGGACGACGACCAAGTCGACACGGCAGAGATCGCCTTCCAGGTGAAGGAGCAACTGCTGAAACACAACATTGGCCAGCGTGTGTTTGGCCACTACGTGCTCGGCCTCTCCCAAGGCTCAGTCAGTGAGATCCTGGCCAGGCCCAAACCCTGGAGGAAGTTGACCGTGAAAGGCAAAGAGCCCTTCATTAAAATGAAGCAGTTCCTCTCTGATGAGCAGAACATCCTGGCACTTAGGACCATCCAGGTCCGTCAAAGAGGTGAGTGGATGACGGGACATAATTGTTCTGGTGGGAAGAACCATCTTTTAAGACAAAGTAATTTTGTGAATACATTTCAACAGGGTCATTATTAGATCAATATTCATACCTTTTGTGACATTTTGAGATTTTTCTCCTGGTGTAGATTGAGACACACTGCCCAATGTCACTATACTCGGTGATCAGTTCTTTTGGTGAGCGGCTTGGAAATACAACATATGAAAGTCTCCTATAGGCGACTAAATGGTTACCTGCGGGGGACCAGGTGTCCATGTGCACTGCTTTATCTACCTTTGGTTAAGTGAAAAGCGCAGCGTATCCTAAACTAATGACGATTCAATTGAGGGATGGCACGGAGAACAAACAACCATTTACAGTCATTCCTACAACTACAGTAATGAACATGGGGTGATGGGGTACAAAGAAAAAGGGGAATCCCTAGCAAGATGAGTCAAATGTCTTGTTTGAAATACACCGGTTGAGGTACAGTAGAGCCCCCCCCAATAGTGACCCATGACTATCTAAGATTTGTGAATGATGCACGGTTGATGCATATTATAATTGCAATGTGTTTTTGTTTTGTTAGTATCATTATTACCTTTATTTGCTGATTGTCTGGCGGAAATCTTCTGAATCAGTATAAGTTAGGCGCCCATTTCAAGGATTACACATTGCACAAGGAATTTCAGCCACTAGTACTGTCTTCACATCCCAAATTATGCCCCTGCCATCAATTGGTGGTTAATTTCCTGGACACACGTACGTTCAAAACAAACTTGGACCTCATCCTTGACTACTTCTCGCCTTCCTGTGCCATGTTTGTAGTCTTGCTTTTCAACTTTGTTTTCTCCCTAGATTCATAGCTTTTGAAAGTTGAGCTTCCCGTATACAGCAACCCCAGACAACACGCACTCAAAGGCAGCCATTGATCTACCAGTCAAAAGTAAAGCCTTGAAACTGCTCTCTGATCAACCATCCCACTCACCCCCTCCTTTTTCTCCCTCTCTGTCTACCCTCTTTGGCAGGGAGCATCACTCCACGCATCCGAACTCCAGAAACTGGGTCAGACGACGCCATCAGGAATATCCTGGAGCAGGCCAAGAAGGAGATCCAGTCCCAGAGGGGAGGTAAGTCTGGAGCTCATAAACTTAAGTCATGCTTTATATGTATTTGTGTATCATTGTCTGAATGGTTGCCTCTCTTCTTCAGGGGACTGCAAGACACCTGTGAACACCTCCTTGGGCAGAAGCAGTAACGGGACAGGCAACAGCTCTGACGAAACCATTAAGAGCATCCTACAACAGGCCAGGAGGGAGATGGAGTCCCAGCAACAGGTCTTGATGGATATGGACGGCTGTGGAAGAGCTTCAACAGTTGGCGCAGGAGCCCAAGTGGAACGTCTGGGGCCCCATGAGCGATCCAGGGGCCTACCTTTCCCCATCTCCATTAAACAAGAGGAGGGGGGCTGTGTTACTGTTTGCATGGCCAATTCCGTCAGCAGTCCCCAGACACCCCTCAGCGTTCTCTCTCCAGCCGCCTTCGTTCAGAACATCATCCGCAAAGTCAAATCAGAAATCGGAGAGGTTGGCACTTACTTTGACCAGCACTGGTCCCAAGAGCGGGGGTCCATGGGGCTCGCTGTGGGAAGCTCCCAGCCTTTTAATTCCCTTTCCCCCTCCGTGTCATCCTCCTCCTCCGGGCCCTCTGTATTGACCCGACCCTGGCCACGCTTGGAGAACGGCGAGTGTCTCAGCGAAGAGGCCTCTGCTGCTGAAGAAGAGCAGGGACTGGGCCGGCCCACGGAGGTCAAGGTGGAGTCGGACACCTCGGTCAGTGGCGAGTCCCCGGGCCCTAGTCCCGGCCGCCTTTCTTACTATCCAGCGTACATTCCCCGAGCTTTGAAGCCCACTGTCCCTCCGCTGACTCCAGAGCAGTACGAGTTGTACATGTACCGAGAGGTGGATACCCTTGAGTTGACCAGGCAGGTGAAGGAGAAGCTGGCGAAGAATGGCATCTGCCAGCGGATCTTTGGCGAAAAGGTCAGTTCACATAAATCCCTCCCATCTTAAGAAATACCAAAACATTGGACTCCAATACTCCAGTGAGGTTTTTGAAACCATTAAGCTTCTGCAATTGTCCTAAGCATTTAAATTGTTTGCTAAACAGTATGACATTATTTTGCTCTCAAGCAAAAATAAAAAATCTCACTTTGTGGCCCACCACATCAATGCTTCAAATTGAAACAGGGTTCCCGCGGGGTCTAAAAAAAAAGTCTTTAAAAGTCTAAAATTCAGAAACTTTCCTTTTAGGCCTTAAATGTCTGAAAAAAAAGAAAGAAAGAAAAGAAACACCCTATTTTCATCCCAGATCGAAAATTTTATTTACCCGAGTCTTAAAATTCTTACCCGCGTTCCTGAGAATTTTTTAACACGTTCAAAACTAATCATCATAATTAATTAAAATACAAACAGGCATGCCTGACTGTGCTCTTTGGACAGACGGAAATGTCATTTGCGCATGCACGGTTGTCACACCTCGTCACAATAAAGCTGTCCTTATAGCTGGGATATGTGGACACTTATATGTATACTGTAGGTACCGCGGGAAGTGTTAAATTAATCTTCATGACGTGTGAAAGGGGGGTGCATCTGCAATTTGCCGGTTTACATTTCAACTCATTTATCTTAATCTAATCTGAAAGGTGTCACAGTGGTAAACATTGATAGGCATGAAAACCACCATTGTTGGTCTAAATTTTTTTGTCATAATGGTTTAAAAAGGCCTAAAAAAAAAAAGGTCCTAGTGATTCCTGCAGGAACCTTGTTGAAAATACTATTTTATTGAACCCCTGCCAATGCAAATATCGTTTCACTAGTCATGGATAGTAAATCATGTGCCAGAATCGACATCACTCACTCAGCGTCACGAATCACTGAAAGACGCTGCTACCACACCGAAAATACAGATGTAGTGCTGTCTGGGCTGCAACAATTCAGTTGTAAATATTGCGATTTGCTTTTTTGAACGTGTCTAATACTAGTCAACACTTGTGCTTCTAAACGAGGTGTTGCTGCAAATTCGGACAGATTTTTGAAAATAGGCCACAGGATGCTAGAAATTGTCACACAAATGAGAATTGTATTCTTACCCATACTTTTACTTTTTCAAAATTCCTAACTTGAAATAAAAATGCACATCTGGGCCCCAACACCAATCAAATGCATTATTCAGTTGATTAGGAAGTGGCAAATTAATTTAGATGATTATTAAAAGACAATTCTGTCTTTACTAAATCTAGTCTCGGTGCTTCTTGTTAATTTGGCCTATCATTACAAAGACCTTTAATGCTGCTCTCATTTTAAATCTTTGATCATGTTTAAAAAAAAAAAAAAAAGGAAAAAAAAAGCTTCCTACCTTCCTTCTACTGTGCTGCCAAGTTTTATGGCCTAATTAGAATGGACTTTTCCCACACTCATGATGCTCTGCTCTCCTCTAGTGGCAGTTTTTGGAACTGCATAACTTTTGAACAGTCATACAATTCAATCATTTGTTTCACTATTTGCACAGTATATCTCTTTCATAAAGTATGTTTAGTGATATATAAAATAAGTGTATGTTGCACAGGTGCTTGGGCTTTCTCAAGGGAGCGTGAGCGACATGCTGTCACGGCCCAAACCCTGGAGTAAGCTGACTCAGAAAGGCAGGGAACCCTTCATCCGCATGCAGCTCTGGTTACTTGACCAACTAGGCCAGACCCTCATACAGGCCCCGCACCAGGGGCAAGGTGAGTCTGCAGTGAAAGATTGTTTTCACTCAACTCTTCTGCATGGTATCATTTTCTAGAATAAGCAGAGATGCCAGCCCTTATCATCACCTCTCAAGAACATTCTGGATATTCTGTCAGGAACATTTTGATTTTGTTAGGAACATTTGCATCTTAGCCAAAACAAAGACACGCCACAAAATGACCCCAAACAACACTTAAAATATGTTTGTCTTGATATTTTTATCATGGTGTCTTTCAAAATTCCAAGTGCAAAATTCCCATTTAAATGCGCACCATTTAAATATTTTTGATTCTTTTTTCTTTTCTTTTTTTTTGTCGCTCGCTTGCAAGTTCATGATCCATCCATTTTCTGTTTGTTGGATACACTGATTTGGTCTCCAGCCAATCACAGAGCACATGTATCCAGATTTTAAAATAATGGATCACGTTCATTAGGGTAAAAAACTATTTTTTTGAGGGTACGATCTTTTAGCAAAGCTAAATTGATTAAAATAAATGAGTAAAATAAGATGTAATTTTGGAGAATATTTGTGTTGAGTCAAATTTAAAACTCGGCAAACAATTAACATTGCTTATATTTTAAATATTTAATATAGCATTCTTCTAACATTAGAGGCCCCTCTTGGCTGATGTGATAATGTATCCATTCATATCCGTTTTTTGGAGTCTTATATTTAACTGGTTACTCTCCATGTGTGTGGCTCTAAAAATACTTCAGTAAAAAACGTACTATAGCACTTATTGCGCTGCTTTGAGACTACATTCATGATGTAGCTTAGCGGTTTAGTGTAGCTTTGCGCTCCTCTACTCAGCCTCCTTTCGTGATAACTATTCTTGTTATAACTGTAGCTTATTCGCCGCCATGAGGTCGATGATTAGTGACTTTTAGAAGTGCGGCTGTGCACCGTGTTAGCCATGCTAGCTAGCCCGCTGCAGAGCTGAAGGAGCTGCCTGCACTGTAGTCAGACTTGCTTGAAAACATCACAGTGTCAACAAACATGATTGGTTGGCCAAACAATTGCTAGCCATGGTATTTATGCAACACGAGCACCATGTGCTGCCTTCTTGCTCGCACCGCTCCAGAATATTTTCAACTTATCCTTAACAGCGGAACATGTGGCAACTGGCTGTAGAGAATCAGAACCTTTGGCATATCTAAATGAGGGTTCTTTTATGCTTGCTGTCTATCACCCTCAGATAAAAGTCCGGTCACCACTCAGTCTTCACCGTCCCCACCCCTGAGTCCAGCAGAGGGTCAGCCAAGTCCCCTGGTTGAACCAGTGAGCCTCTCCTTGGAGAGCAGCAAGGAGAACCAGCAGCCTGAGAGTCTGGTCCTGGGGTTGCCTCCCCAGCCCGAGGGAGGGAAGTCAACCTCCAGCCTCATGGCCCTACATCACCCCGCTAACCCGCTTGGCATCCAGGAGCTGGTAGCCATGTCGACAGAGCTGGACACCTACGCCATCACGAAAAAAGTCAAAGAGGTGTTAACGGACAATAATCTAGGTGAGTCTATTAAATGTTAGTAGTCATCTCATACATACAATGTAGTAAGTAGCACTGCAGTCATCAAGCATGCATGCTTCCCTACAGGCCAGCGTCTCTTTGGGGAGACAATTCTGGGTCTGACTCAAGGCTCGGTGTCTGACCTGCTGTCCCGACCCAAACCCTGGCACAAACTTAGTCTGAAAGGCAGGGAGCCATTTGTGCGCATGCAGTTGTGGCTCAATGATCCTCACAATGTGGAAAAGTTGAGGGCTATGAAGAAAATGGAAAAGAAAGGTAAAGTATATATTTTATTATTTTCCAGCATGCCAATAAGATGGCTCTTTAAAATAATAATAATAATAATGTTCTCTCTCTGTTTACATTGCAGCTTACTTGAAGAGGCGTTATGGGCTCCTGAGCACAGGCTCAGACAGCGACTCGCCCGGTACTCGCTCCGAGTGTGTGAGTCCATCCTTAGCCTCGCTGGAGCTGTGTTCCTACGGTCAGGTGAAGAAGCCTCGAGTGGTGCTGGGGGCAGAGGAGAAAGAAGCCCTGAGGAAGGTCTACCTGTTGGAGCCATACCCCTCTCAGAATACCATTGAGATGCTAGCTGCCCAGCTCCACCTCAAAACCAACACCGTTATCAACTGGTTCCACAACTATAGGCCAGTCTTAATGCAACTCTTACTGTTGACTTATGCTGTTTTCATTAACTTTTCACAACTATACATAACTAGTCTATTTGGTCCCACTCAAAACAGAGTAAAATGTATATTTGGGAGAGAGAAAATTTTACTCCGAGTATTTTTTGCTGTGTAGCCTACGATAGAATTGGCCTATCCCATGACAAAAACATAGTAAAAAATTTTCACTCAGAAATTCTAGGGAATGTATTTTTGTTTTGTTTTACTAGTTTATTTATTTATTAATTTAAAGAAGTTACTATACAAGGGTTGAGGAACGGACTCACAGCCTTCAGCTTGGGAGACCTGCCACTCTACCACCTGAGCTATGCCACTCCTACTGTTTGCAAATATCCAAAAGGAGATTTTGGAGATACAAAGATTCCAGCTGACGCGAGCAATATACCAACACACTGTAGGAGCGGCTTGGCTCAGGGAGTAGATTGGCTGTCTCGCAACCTGAAGTTGTGGGTTTGTTCCTCAACTTAATCCTTGAATGACTATTTTTTCTGAATATTTTACTCTTTTCCAAGCGTAAATTTGAGTGGGACCAAACAGACTCTGTTTAGAGTAAAATTTACTCTACAGAATTTACTGTGTATACATAACTGTACAAAAATATGAATTTGGAAGATTTTGGACTGTTGGATTTAATTTTCTCCGCTGTTCCAGAAAAGGGTTTTCCCCAATGTTTTCATGAGTCAAATGCAAGGTTTCCCCCAGGCTTTATGGGCCGCCAAGCTTTTCTTTCCCTACCCCTGCCCAGGGCTGAATTGTATTCCCTGTCCATCCCTGACCACCAGACTTAGCAAGTTTCCTGAAATATGTACATAAAATGTCAAAAAGGAACATATTATATATTTTTTAAGTCTAACAATAGTGTTATGTGCAGGTCCAGGATGCGACGTGAAGTGCTAATGGAAGGTCTGCCAGACAACGACACTGATGCTGAGCAGCACCACAGCTACTCGCCTTCACTAACAAGGAGCCCCCACTCTGACGGAGAGGAGAGGAGACTGCAGCAGCCCTCAGGACACAACCACTCCAGCCTTCCTCTCAGCAATGCTGCACTTCCTTATGTCAAACAGGAGGCAGTGGACGGAGAGAACATGGGGGAGGCGGGGGAAGAGGGCTCCATGAGACAAACGAGGGCTCAGTGTTTTTCCACCGCAGTGCAGTTCCCACAATTGAAAAGTGAACATGAGGACCCCACCGTTGGCTCTCATGAGCCCCCATTGGCGGGGCAGGAAGAGGGGATGAGCAGTCAGGCTGCCGTGTACACGAGCACCACCTCTCTAGATGCCCCCCAGAGAGTGAATCAGTCCAGGCACGAGGGGGACGACTCTGGAAAGTCGCCCGTTGACCCGGTCAGCTTCAAGGCCTCGTCAGAAGCCTGCCGCAGCAGCTTGGAGGTCTCCCTCAATTCCCCCTCCGCTGCATCCTCACCAGGTCTCATGATGTCAGTCTCCCCCGTGCCCTCTTCCTCTGCTCCCATATCCCCCTCACTGCCGAACCCGTCCTCAGCAGGCACCAATCACAGCCTGGACCCCAATGCACCCCCTCCTTTCCAAAGCCCCAAACTCAACAGAAGCACTCAGAGACGCAATGAGAAAATGGCAAACCTCAATAATATCATCCACAGGTTGGAAAGGGCTGCCAATCGGGAAGAAACACTGGAATGGGAGTTTTAAGTCTCTGTGCTGAATTACTTGTTTGTAGTGCTGTTGAGCTTTTCAGTGTCCTGCAGGAGAGCAAATCAGATCTTCCTGAACGAAGACTTGGAATGGAGCCTGGCTCCCGAAAGGCCTGCCTGCCCTTCCAAAGTGCAAAACTTGTTGAAAATGGGCACACAGAGCAAACATGATGCTGAATTCCCCGCAAGGGGTGAAAAGTTTATAAATATGTGTTTGTTTCCTTCTTTTTTTAATGCGTACTACTTTGAGCTATGTATGACAGCAAGCTGTCCTTTTACCTTCTGGACTTGACATGGAGACTTTTGCAGCTATGGTGTCATAAAGATGTACACTGAAATCCTGTAGATTGCCACTGGGTGAGATTAAAAAGACCCTTGTCTTAAAGCCATTAAAAGCACTATAACTATTTGAAAAGGGACATTGACCAAATTTGCTACTTTTTGAATAGCAATTTTTCAGATTTTGTCTTTAAGACTGGACTGAGAAGTCAAGTAACATGTAATCCTTTCAGCGACTGAGAAATAGTCCCTTAAGACTCTAAATATTCAACATCTTGTAATTAATTCCTTGGTGACATGTTTTAAACTATTTGTAAAACACGTATAAAATGTGGTTGTACATGTTGTAGGATTGTCTGCAATAGCCTTCTGGAAACCTGATTTAGCATGGTACTCACTTGACCCTGTTATGCTCTGTAGTTAGTCTCCTGTGCTTATACTTGAGTGAAAGTGAGAGAAAAATGTTCAAAACCTCACAAAAAACAACAAAGGAAGTGACAAATATAATGAGTGGAGTACTCTTGACCATTTTTGTTTTCCCCTTTTTCTTCAAACAGTTGTTGAAATTTATGAGGACCCTCGTGCTTAGGGTAGCCAGTTTGACGTGCACTACACACAAGCACAGTTTACACAATTTTCGTCTTTCACAAGTCACTCTTTGTCCCTCAAAGACAACGTAGAGTGACCAACACACACTAGACAAGGTTGAGCTCGGATGACCTAAATGCACACCATGCTAGGACCATGTGCTTAATTCTAATACAAGGTGGGTTAAAAAAAAAAAAGTTCCAGGACTGGTGTTGCTGGACAGCTCGTGCTACTTCCCCATGACAACGTACCTGCTGAAAATGCCCTGAGCATCTGGCAATTCCTGTCTAAGTCATCTAGGGGACCTGTTTTGATGCTGTGGACGACATCAAGACTGAAGAATCCAGAAATGGAAGAAAGTCTGGCAACAAAGGCTGAAAAAGCGTTTTTGACACCAGTCCTGGAACTTTTATGACATGCTACATGAACCACGCTTGTATGAATAAATGGAGTGGAACAACTCATTTGAAATGCAATCAAATATCAAGTTTTGTTTTTTAAATGGAATTTTATTTGCTTGTATGTGATCCTCACAACCAACACCTGACTGAGTGCACTTTCTCAAAATGGATCTTGTACTGTAGCTAGAATAATAATGTATACTTGATGAAACACCTCAACCTCTAAAGCATTGACATTGTGATTAACGCATGTTATGACACTACAGAGAGCATGATCATTTCGGTATGACCTCATTAACTTGGTGGGAAAACAACAACTATTCGTACATTTTATTCTGGGGCGCACACGGTTACAGTTATCCCCGTATGTTATATTTGACAAATTGTGTTTTGTGTGTCTTTTTTTTCATGCTTGCAAAATGTTCTTTTATGTATTTTATACTCTAAACAACAATTAGATATTCACTACCTTGTGTATGAACTACTTACAGCACTTAGATTTTGATAATTGTGAGGACTCAAGAAAAATGTCAAATATCAACATTATCCTTTAGTGTCCACAAGTCTTTGCCTCGACTGTATTGTTGACGTTGGTAGTAAACACTTGCACATGTCTTCGTAGGTCAGAAGACTTGGATTGTATTATGTAGAGAACTTATATAACAATTACTCTGAATAACATCTTAAATTCTTGGAACAACGTGTGCTAATTCTAATGAAATAGAGTGTACAGATTTAATAGATCCAACTCATCCATGCCAGTGCTGGTCTAACAAGCTCGCCCATGTTTAAGACATTCTCTCAGGGTAGTCTTTCCTCAAACTGTTTTTCTCCTCTGTGGCAGTGGTTATGACAAACAAATACAATATGTGTTTTAGGGATTAACTCTGATATAATCTGACCTGTTAAAGTTGTAAGAATATGCGAACGGCAACTTTCTCAGGAAGCAGTTGTTGCCGTTAAATTCTGTACGCCGACGTGTCAAAGATCATAGATTAAAACTACCAGTGTGAAGTGAATGGATTGTGTTTTTGAAAACAGTGGATTTTGTTCTCTACATTGTTTTTCTTTCAGCCACTGAAATGCTTTTTTATGGTCTTCATAGCATAATTTTGTGCATAAAATAATGTATAATTAACTCTGAGGGATTTTTGTGGTGAAACATGGGCAAGTGGCAGAAGAAGAAATATATTTAACAAGGCTGTTGTTCTCATGAAAATCTCATTGTTTTGCATGCAAGTATTTCATTTAGATCACATGACCAGGGGTAGATTGTGTTTTTTGTGTTGCTCTTGCACAGCGACAACTTCAGTCATTTTTACTATAGTAAAGTCCATGCATGGTGCAGCTGACACATTTGGCTCACAATTTCATCATGAATCCACTATTAACAATAAGTCATCAGATACACTGTTAACATTGCTGTCATATAAATAGTCAAATCGTTTTTTTGTGACATATCATATACCCCATGCATTATCCTCAGAGGAGTAATGCCTTGTAATAAGGTGTGATTAAAGATCGTTTGGACTTCGAACCATGTTATTTACAAAAGCAAAGCTTTTTGTAAAAACAAGACGCAAAATGTTTTTTATTATAACTGACAATAGTCACTAAAAATAGATAATTGGTCCTAAAAATAATAATAATTTCACCCAGCTGTGGACATGAAGATGGCAATGACAAGACATTGAAGATTTGTTGCCGAATCCCTTGAAAGTCAACCATGAGTCGAGAACTCACACCATAATGTTCAGGAGTGGATGAGTACCTTCTTGCAAATGAAGTTGTAAGCCATCATTCAATACATAATTGTTTTAAGACATTGCTGTGTCGTGTTTTCATTCCTGTTAAAACAATTGATGTCCACCTGCAATAATTTGAAATCAGCACACATTCCATTTCCAGAATGAAAGATTGATTGTTTTATTATTGTTACTGTAACACAAAGCCTGTAAACTCTGAAGTGGCTTTCGGTCATTTCTATCACTTTACCTTCATTACACCAGTGATAAGGAACAGTGGTGTAAGTGGTAGAAATAAACAGAATCAATCAAGAGACAAAGCCGGTGTCTCAACAAAACAGCATACCCGTTGAAGTAGCATACCTTGCACTGTAGTAAGAACGGGTTGTGTGTTCGGTTGAGTTTAGGGTGAGGCAACAGATAGTTTACTATAGGGGTATGCTTATCTGGCGAGGTATGCTGATATGCCCCTCGGCAAAATTTGATTTAGGGGCCACTCATTTATGCCCTTAATACTAATTATCAATCATTCATTGTTGAATTTCCACTAAGTGGGATACTTGAATATCTAAGCCGAAAGTAAAAAAAAATATTAAAAAAATAAGTATTATCACTTAGATAAATGAAAGTTTATTTAAAAACTGATAACAAACTTAAAATAAGCAACAGTGTCAAGCAAATAATGATGAACTGAACAATGGCAAGTGAAACGTGACAAAATTGGTTCAAAACCAAATCTGAAGTTGAAAAATTAGGTATTACATCTATGCAAAATGTGATAAGAATTATTTAAAAAGTAAATAAACTACTTTTGCCAATGTTTTTTATGTTACGTCTCCAGCACACCTGGGCCCTAGTAAGGACAACCAAGTCAGAAAATGGATGGACGGATTTTCTACTCTGTTCTATTGACTGTTCTTGAGGGCCCCCTAGTGGTCCCGGGCCCTAACTAAGACGATGCTCATTTGATATATGCCTTGGGGTTAGGGCTATTATACGTACGAACTTCATGTCAATACGAAAATTAGTTACGAAACTCAAAATGCAAAATATATTTTTGAACGTCGTAGCTAATAGGGGTAGCCAAGTTAGGGTCCGTTGTCCTTACAATGCATCTCCATCGCTGCAAACTGCAGCACAATGGAAACTAAATACTGTACTAAATACCTCTGACATCGCGAATCAACACCGAACGTTATCTTTGTCTAGTTGAACAGAATATTTTGTCCGTGTTTACATGATTGCACCACATGGTGCGAGAGCGTGCCCCAGCCCCGCCCACTGCCAATGCTTTGGCGTGATGACGACACAAACACGTAAAGTTGGGCTTGGAGAATTTGCGATAATGGCGACGATGGCTCGGTGCTGGAAAGGGACACAGTCAAGCTAGCCTCGGCTCGGACATGACTCATGTTTATTCCCTGCGGGTTTGTTTTCTGCTCATCAACTGCACGGGTTTCGGATGATTCTGTTGCATTGAAGCGTCTCGTCACTCGTTTCACTGGTGAGTGTGCCGGCTTGTGGTCGTTCGGCGGTGTGTTTTGACGGAGGCCTCGGCTTTGGGGTCCGCCCTCCATCTCACAACAACAAAAACAGTTGCACGGAGCTGCGTTAGCTCAAGTAGCTATTTGAAGCTAAGCAACCGCTGGTTGACCCGAGTCGCGTGTAAGGATAACAAACGCTGGCCAATATGACATAAGGCTGTTTGCAAAGTTGTCTTTGCGGTTGTCTTATTCGAATCCGGTGTAGCCAGATGGGCGTTAGCATTAGCCCGTTAGCATGAGCGATTTTACGGACATATTCTCGTTTGCGACGGTCACTTTTCGAACAAAATGAACGTGAACGTCAGCCAACGAGTGTGAAGATTTGCAGTATTGGTAATGTTGCTGTGCAATTTACAGAATTAGTTTTGAATGAACTGAACACAACCTGTTAACACATTCAAGCTTAGCGATTACATTTTGCCGACAAATAGTTTTCGTTTCCCCTGTAATGGTAATGATACGCTACAGTGCATTGAACTTGTTATCGAAATAGAAGTGTTTTGTTGACTTGCAACATAACTCTAGAGTGAGTTTTACTTATTGTTCGTGATTTCATCCCGCCCCCTCGACTCACTGAGGCAGGCGAGCTGTCAACGTTGCAATGCAAACTGCGTGGCTGGTTCTTGCATTCAGTCGCCAACAGTTCTTCCTGGAGTTCGCCAACAACTAGTTAGTATATTTGGCCTGCTTGTTGGCTAATGTTGCAGCCTGTGATGCACTGTGGCATGTCACGGGACAGCAGCACCGTTAAGGCTCTAAGGGGCTTATAGCTGTGTGACTCTGAACTCCGGGCCGCACTGAGCCGCAGCCACGGGTCATGAGCCCATGCGGTAAACAAAGTCGTGTGTGTTGGGAGTGGGACGGACAGATAGGCTTTATCAGGTAGCGCCAGCAGCGCTGACCGGCCTGCATTGGCCAACTCACACCACCAGGCCTCGTATCTGCTGCTGCTCCTCGTGCTTTGTAGATGGTCTGATCTACTCACTCCCCTCTTCAGAAAATGTCTTCCCTTTGAAAACTATTTAGAGGAGTCTTTGAAAATATTGCATTTTGAATATTACCAGGAAAAAAACGTCTTCAATAATAAAATTGATGCCACCCAGCTTTTAAGATGTAATGCCTAAAGTAACATGTCTCATTTTGCATGTGTGTCAATGAAAAAAACACGTTTATATTTACAAGGGACAGGCATTGAAAAGTCTGCTTGTAAAGAAACATAGATAAGTTAGTTAAGTGTTTTGTCTTAATTCATTTGAATGTGTGCCTTTATTTCCATAGATTTCCATGTCTTACTTGTGAACTTCTGAACAGGATCATCTGGACTACTCATTGTCCATCGTTGATTCTCTGTGGTAAGAATACACATCATTAATCCATTGTATCTCATTGTATTTAATTATAAATTGTAGCCTCATAAATTTTTTTAGCCGTTGTCACTGTTTTTTTTCTCAAGTTGCGTTTGCAATTTAATGTGATTATTTTATCCAGGTCCTCTTCCCATGTTTAAAAAATAAAATAAAGATAAACATAAGCAATAAAGAATGTATTTAATGTCTTACAATGGACAATATTGGATTTACTATGCATAAATGTTTTGGTTTACAGGTTAAACTTGCGCTAAATAAAAGCAAATGAATGACTGAATGACTTTGCGTTTGCAATTTAATGTGATTATTTTATCCAGGTCCTCTTCCCATGTTTAAAAAATAAAATTAAAATAAACATAAGCAATAAAGAATGTATTTAATGTCTTACAATGGACAATATTGGATTTACTATGCATAAATGTTTTGGTTTTACAGGTTAAACTTGCGCTAAATAAAAGCAAATGAATGACTGAATGACTTTGTAGTCTTTTAAGCATTCGCAATGACAGTTTCCCAAAATTACACCAAATGTCAGTAAGTCATTAGTCAGATTACAACAGTAATAGAAACAAATTTGTGGCCTTATCACATGTGTTTTTCATGTTTCATAAATATGTAAACCTGTGGACTGCAATTCTTCAACACTGACACTAAGGCGGAACGAGTTCAGGAAGCACATTTCTAACAGATGTTGCGATTTTGATTCAATTCATGCTTTTCGCAAATCAAGCTTCACTGCAGTACAGTAATTACAATTTTTTTTTACAGCAAACCAAGTGACCCCAAATACAGTAGGAGAGACAGAATGAGAGCGAGACAATTTGCGCCCTCATTATGGAAAAGAAAGTAGTGGGAACTCGGTGCAGTAACATTAAAACACCCGTAGCTTACAGTCGGGTGCGGCTTATATGTGTAACAAACTCGAGTATTTCCCAAATTTAGCTAGTGCGGCTTATAGGTCCGCCTAATAGTATAGACATTACTGTAATCACTCTGTACAGTAGTATTTGCAAACATGACAGAAAATTACATCATACCAACAAAACTTTAAAAGCTATTCTCATAATGCACAAACACCGAAGAGGATGTGTGAAGGAGGCAGTCATTTTTCAAAGTTTTTAAAATGGTTCAATAAAGTAAGAACTACTGCTTGCTATCATACATTTATAAATATTTATGTGTACTGTATGTAAAATACATTTTTAACCAAAAATTTTTTTAACTTTAGACTGCTTAAAAAAAACGCAGCTTTGTCGATCACAAAATTGCCTTGTCCAAGATCATGATTTTGATCTCAGAGCAATAAATTGTTCAGCCCTACTAGACACAATCTAAATAAATAAATAAACAAACAAACATAAATAAATCCAAGCAACTGACTGAAATGATGCAGTTTTTCTCCCCAAAGTGCAGCCTTTGTAATTTGGACAACATTAAAGGTAGATGAAGGAATATATATAACTTTGACAAAACACAGCTATTTTGCCAATTCTGCCTTCGGTGCATCATACCACATTGAATATTATCAAAGATTTATATGTACACCATTCTTATTTCAATTTCTATGTTAAAAAGATAAATCCTGATGTTTTCAAAGGTTAACCCAATCACCTTACAGTTTAAAGCTGCTGAATGCATAAAATTCCATTTCAAATCGCTATTGTCACCTGTGGCTGAAAAAATGAAACTGATGTCACATCTGCAGACAGAGAGCGGGAAATTCAAATCTGAATGCAGTCTTGAGAACCAGAGGCTTGCGGGCGTTAATCTACTAATGAGAAGACATTTCAATCATAAATGGTCAAACCTCAAAAGTCTATTGTAAAGATGTTTTTGGACAAATTCTTACAAAGACCAGCTTTAAGTCACTTCTTGTTGGTGAGCCGATCACATTTGTTTGTGACACTGCTAATTCTGTAATAAGTTTACAAGTTCAAGTTTACAATACATGTTCAACCACAGTCAACTGTTTTAAGTTAAACCACATTGCTTGTTTGCTTCAAAACAAATATTGTCAAACACTGCTCTTGAGGTGGAGCTTTTCCCTCCAACCTTACTTAGGCTGAGAGGTGGGGTGCAGCCTGAACTGACACACAGAGACATCCGTTGACGATAATGAGAGTTTACACATGCTCTATTATCCCAGCGTCGTCAAGAGTGAATTTACACTCTGAATTTCCCCCATTAACAAGCATCACAACATGATACAAGGTAATGACTAAATACACATCCTGACCTCCACTGAGGACTTTTACAGAGCTGCTGTTTGGTTTCTTATTGTTTGTTCCATAATGTTTAATGACATGACGTCATTGCTTTTCACAGGCTGGTCCAGGCCAGGCATCGTACTCGTTGGGTGACCCGCACTCCTTCACAGGGGCCATGGTACGCTTTCTTCTCTTCACTGCTTTGTGGTAGACCATCTATGCAATATGTAGAATTGGAAACTCTCTATTGATTTCAAATACTTATCAGCTGTTTACCAGGAAGCAGACAGTTATGTCAGCTATGACTGTGTCAAAGGTGGCCTCAGGCTGTTGTCAAAATAGGGCAACTTTCAGTTGTGTTGATTGCAATTATTTTTGATCCTGTTAAGAATTTTAATCACCGTTACTAGCCAAACACAGAAGGAGTTTGTCTGTGGTAGTTTGAGCCACTCTGGTCCAAAATGTTCATTTAGTTCTAGTTGTTTACTGCTGTAGTACTAAACAACACAAGTACAGAGTTGTTAAGCAATGTTAAGCGACCTGTACAAAAATTATGAAACAGTGACAGTTGTGCAAATGAAATGCAATGGAGAGTGCTTGAGCACTTTATACCGGTACTGTAAGAACAGAGATTTGCAGAATATCACTACAGAATTGCGCGTCAGCTGTTGAGGAAGTTAATGGCAAGCGGGATGAAGCTATTGGAATCTCTGCTGGTTTATGTGTGCGTAGTTGCGTCACATCATAACCTCAAGAACACATGTGCGTGATCAACTGCTCGGGGGGCTTCTCAGGCTCCTGTTTTCTTTGCAGTTACTCTAGTCTCAACATGCTTGGTCCTCCATCTGCAGTATGGTTCGAATGTGGCGACATTTTATGCTGAGATGGCAAACCGAGGCAGAAACACTTCCTGTTATGTTTGCCTTTTTGACTACTTTCATCTTTGTATGGACAACAAGACACTACATTTTTTTAGCAGGAGGAGACTTTTTTTTACAGCCACGAGCAGCTTATTTGAAAATGTACATCTGATCTAGGGCCACTGAGTGATCACAAACATTCCACTTAGGTGTAAAAGCTGCAGAGGAAACATCCCTTTAGATGAAAAAGACCCAACAAAATAGGATTTAACCGTGTATATATATATATATATATATATATATATATATGATGGTCATCTGAAATTTTCATTGAATTCTCATTCGTAAATCACTTTAAGTGGTTTACAAGTAGAGTAGGTTTCAGCCACTTTATAAGCAGGATAAATGCAACTTTGGAATGACTTCTGTTCCAGCAGCAAGGTCAAGCCACTTTGCAAGTGTTAGATAAAACATTTAGTCACATTTAGCTGCATCATGAAAAATCCAAGGCCAACGAAAGTGGTGGAATAATGTTGCTCTTTCCTTTCCAAATTACAGCTAAGTAGTCCTGAGCAAGCCTTATGACCCCAAACAGTTTATGCAAACCGGCTGTGAATTTATATATCAGTGTCTGCCAAGTCTTCTGTGTGAAGCCTTTCAAAAGCCACATTAAAATCTAATAAATATCTAAAATAAGTTTGTTGCTGTTACTTCGATGGTGGTTTAGTAAACGTAACAGATATTTTTGTGTGCAGGAGGAGGAGGGGCAGAAGAGCTCGGAGTGTATCCAGGCCAATCAAATTTTTCCAAAGAAATCACCTGTCCTGGAGGAAGAAAACATGCAGGTGAGGAGCTTTTTGAAGTTTTCCAGATTCCACATCAAAGTAAAATACGATTCCGCTTCCTTGAACCTTCGTTCATCGCAAGTGTGGGTGGGATATTTAATTTTGACACGAGACACCAGTGTGGTAAAATAATCAAGTGGTAACCCACATGCTGTGTGCATTATGATCTGCAGTCTTTGAAATGTTGAATCTCCTGCTGTTGCTAGGTGCCCTTTCCTGAGCTGCATGGGGAGTTTACAGAGTATGTGGGGAGGGCAGAGGATGCCATCATTGCAATGTCCAACTACCGCCTACACATCAAGTTCAAACAGTCTGTCGTCAACGTAAGTACCTTAAAAAAAAAAAGTCATGGCGTTTGTCAGATGGGTTGATAGCTGATAAGCAGACATGTACCACACCTGGGGGGGAAATACATTTTCTCACATTAGGCAGCATTCAAGTACAGTTCTGCCATGCTAGCGTTTTGTGAAGTCACAGGCATTGTGGGGACATACACATACGTACCAATTTGTGTACCAAACGTTCATGTATGTGTATTCTGAAAACAAATTTAGAGCACCCTCATTTCATGTATACACACAAATAATGATGGAAATAAAATTGACACTGTGACTAAGCCACTCAAAGCTGACCTGTCCTAGCAGCAGCGCCATCTCAAATTGTTCATTTACTTTCTGCACTGGCTGCTTCTGTGGCTGAAGTTCTGCCTGAGGGGATGTGTAACAGTCATGCACTCTTTCTCCCATTTCAATAATGACAAAGGAAGCTTACTTTGTTACCAAATAGACATTTTCTACAACATCCTCTTATGCCACTCCAAAGATGTATTTCAACATTCTAAACAGTCCCTTTCATTTTCTGTAATTCGACTGGCAGAAGCTTTCATTTCAGTTCACTTCTCTGACAGCACATACAACGCACATTTGATAAATACCGTCAACGCTTGTGTGAATCAAGTAACCTTACAAGATAAACAAACGTGCTCCATTCAGATAACCCCCACTGCCTTCCCGCCAACTCGTCACAGCAGGAAAGTTGTGCCAAGGACATGTATTGTTTTCGAGATTTGCTTCTCCCTCTCAATATCATGAAAATTAGGTCCGCATTAAAGACAACACAAGACATCATACAAACTGATGCTGATTTACTCAAGCGTTGCTTCTGTCGTAGCATTATAACATCAGCGTTAAGATGTGGCGACATGGTTATTTGTTAAACACACATACTGTACATTGGAGGTTGTAACCCACCTACACAATCTTGCTACTGCTACTGTACTTCTCTACTATACAGCTACTGCCCAACACTGAGATACATGCATTTATCTAAAAAAATATATTTTTGATTGAGTTCTGTTAAAAATATCTGCTTAACTATATGAATTCTATTTTTGTGGTGGTTAGTGTTAATCACAAGTGCAGCTATTGCTCAAACAGTTCCTAGTGACAGAAGCCAAGCCCTGCCGCAAATAGTGAAAATCAGAGATTTGTGCCCCACCAAAGGAGTTCTAATTGTCACAAGATAGTGACAAAGCACTTACAACAGAGATGATCATAAAGCATCAACACCATGCTTCTCGCATGAACCCATGTTACACAAACTACTGTACTCAGCAGTTAAATTATTCAACACAAAGTAACATGCTGAATGCCTGCAATGCTAAATAAAGCCAAGACAAAACGATGTTTTTGTTGCCATCCTTGTTGATTTGCGGAACTGTCATGGGTTGGCTTTTACCAGAAGTGTTTGTTGGCGTGTTTCAAGGGGCTTTCAGGTCGTAATGAGCCTTGGGTTCCCACTGCCTGTCTTTGCTCACATCAGACAGATAATGTTCTCTCACACATTTGGCTGGGTTGGCAAAGCATGTGCATCACATGGCACAGTCTCCCACATGGGAGTTGGAAAGTTCTGGAAGAGAGCAAGCAGCCTAGGAATCTAGATGACGTCCAGATTAGCGATTTAGATTAGAGAGCTGGAATTAAATTGTGGCTTGATGATGCAAGGACATCCGGAATGTGGTGTGATTACAGCCCTTTGTAGATGGTGAATAGCGAGCGGCCAAGTCAATCGAGCACTGCTTACATTATTTTTTTCTGTCTTGTCTTGGATCAGAGTTGTTGTTGTGAGGTGTCAGTAAGTATCAAACCGAGATGCACGGCGTGGAGTGGTTGTGGCATTTTTGTGTGCCTTCCATGAAATACAGTGGCTACCTAGAAAACTTTCTTATTGCCAATGTTTAGCGAGAGAGCTAAATTCAAGGTGACAATTGATGAGTGAGAAGACTAACCATGCAAGTTTGGAACAATGCGTATACATCAACAAACGCTCCATCAGACAGAAAGCCTGTCATCATAGTGTAGTTGCAGAAACTTGGCTGACTGATGGCTGCCTGTCGATCATGCATGCATGCAAACAGCAGACTGAGCCTGTTGTGTCCATGAAAAGTACTTTTAGTTAATTAGCAAAGCTTATTTCAAAGCAGGCAAAGGTATTTCCATACAGTATTCAAAGCATGTGCCACATTCAGTGGCAATAATCGTGTATTTCTGTGTTCTAATCTATTCTAATTCTGCATAAGACTTGAGGCTAAAACGGAAATCAAGATACAGGGTTTTTATTTTATTGCCTCTAAGTACGGTAGATTGTGTTTTAACAGAACTTTGGGAAATGCTACGTGAAACATTAATGCAAAGCGACAACTAATCTATTAGTTTTTCTAATGCAAGTGGATGAATTACTTTGCAGCTGATTGTTTGCATGAAGATTTTTGTGTCCTGAGCTTTGCCAATGTTCTTTATGAATTAGTTGTAGGCTTCTGCGTGTACTCTTTCTGACTACATGTGTTTCTATAGGTGCCTCTGCAGCTCATTGAGAGTGTGGAGTGTCGCGATATGTTCCAGCTGCATGTCACCTGTAAGGACTGTAAAGTCGTTAGGTAAGACTAACACGACACACCCAATACAGAATATAACCCAAAGCCAGTGTGAGCAGTGCCACTTCCTGCTCAAAGAAATAGTTTACCACATAGGGCAATGTTTGCCAAAATGGATGCATTAGCAACATCAGAGACTTGTCGTCGCTGAAGTTAACAGGTTACTGACGCAAGTCCTTTATGCAGTTATTTTAAAGCTCACTAAAGCATCAAACACCTTTGTTGTGCCATAATTAAAACCAACGGAAGAGTTTACTGATACTGTGTTTTAATTCCCAGGTGTCAGTTCTCCACTTTGGAGCAATGTCAGGAATGGCTGAAGCGTCTGAATGCAGTCGTGCGCCCCCCCTCTCGCTTGGAGGATCTTTTCTCCTTCGCCTTCCATGCCTGGTGCATGGACGTGTACGCTGGTGAGAAGGAGCAGCATGGAGAGCTTTGCAGACCAGGTAGCCCAGACTCGAAACGTACATCCTCTGATAACCGCATTGGTCCAGCCACTCTGGTCATATCAGATTTCTCTGGTATTCAGGTGAACATGTGACCTCCTGGTTCAAGAATGAGGTGGAGAGGATGGGCTTCGACACTCAAAATGCTTGGAGGATATCTGACATCAACAGCAAGTTTAGGTGAAGGCAGCTTGCTTTACAGATACCGTTCTGCCACGCGTGCCTTACTGATTCCAGCTTTTGCTTTCATTGGCATACAGTTCAGATGAGTGAGTGCGTGAGAGACATTTTGTGGTAGTTGTTTTGTTCTCCACTGGTGCTGCGCCCGGGGCACAAAAAGGCCCAGCCCAGGATTAGATGTCTGTCAACAGAGACTTTTTGTTGAGCCTTCACTAATACAGTCAGTCAGGTCCGATGCGTTCTTTTATGCTGTGTGTTATTCACCTCTCTCTGTGCCCCTCGCTGTTTCCAGGCTTTGCCCCAGCTATCCCCAGCAGCTTCTTGTACCAGCCTGGATCACTGACAAGGAGCTGGAAAATGTGGCAGCATTCCGTTCCTGGAAGAGGTTTCCTGCAGTGATATATAGGTCGGTTGGGTTGATTCTCTTTAAATGACAAACTTCACACTCCAGCTTCCTCTTATGTGTACTCTGCATATTGAGCTACTGCATTTTCTTACAGTGAGAAATATGCAGCCTCTAAAGCTGCGGTCAGTCTATGTGTAGACAATTGTAAAAGTTTCAACACCATCGTACTCTTTAAAGGCAGTCAACAAATAACTGTACATAAAGGAAGACATAAGAAAGGGAAACTCTGGTATTTACAGCTTGAACATCTTGAGGCATTGTGGGAAACTTCAATTTAACATTCCCATCTGAGGCAGTGACATCATGTTTGTGTCATGTCACGTTTTCAGCGCTTTGACCACTCACATGTCTATAGCAGATTACACTACTGCAATGGAGGAAGGAGAGAGCTTGGCGTTTTCAGGCTGGAAATACAGTCACTATTTTGAGTTTATCAGCTAAAAACAAGAACATTAACTTAGGTTTGTTGCACGCTGCTCTGTTGTTGACACTTCAATAACACTACCTCGAAAAAAAACAAAACATGGATTGCAGCACAGTACCATTTAATCTTAAACAGAAAGTCCCATCAGATTGTGTGACTGAGGTAGTCCCTAAATTTAATTGTTGTATGTATAAACAATCTACATTATAAATGTTGAGTTTTGCCATTGAATATGACAAGTAAAATTGACAACCTTTAGCTTGGATTTGATTTTAAAAATTGATTTTTTATTATTATTATGTTGAACTAAGTCTAGGAAGACTGTCTTTTAAAAAATACGGTAAAAACAAATAGCCCATTTATGTTAAGCAAATTTCAGAAAATACTAAAATAATAATAATAATTGGCATAAGTCAAAATGTTTATTTTTCAATAAATAAAGCAAACTTTATTTTCATATGTCACTGTTAAAAATACACTCCAATTAAGTGTTAAAATCGGGTGTCATTTTTATGTTCAGAAGGGTTGTCAGTATCTGCTGAATAGGGGTGTGAATTGCGTAGTACCTGGCGATTCAATCACGATCTATAGGTCACGATTTGATTCAATACCAATTAATTCCGATACAAATCTATAAATTGATTATTGGGATTTGTATTCATTTTTTTACTCAAATTTAGAAAATACTAATTGTAAACTTGTACATGTACACTGTAAGGTTTGTATGAAAATGTATTTATCTGAAACTTCAAGCTTATAATTGAGCCACTGTATTTAACAAACGGTTTGCAGTCTATTTCGTGTTTGAACAGCACTGAAATAAAATATTAAGGCTTAATGTTCCATTAATATAACATTCTTCCATGCTTAAAGTGTGAACACTAAGTAAGACGTTTTGTTAAATATTTACATCAGAAATCAATGTTTAAACATCTATTCGGCCGCAAATTGAATCACACTGTAATACAGACGCTCCCCAGCTTACGAACGAGTTACGTTCCGAGCGATCGTTCGTAAGGTGAATTTGTTCCTAAGTTGCTTCAGTGCTATATTTTGTATTATAATTTATGTTTAAAGAGAATACGTACAGTACTGTACTACGTATGTTAGAGAGCGAGAGACACACACAGTATGTACATGTACGTAATAAGATAAATAAAATGAAGTTTAACTTACTTTTGGAAGATGTACTCGATGCTTAAGGAGAGGAGGAGGAGGAGGAGGAAGAGGAGGATTTTATATCATGAGAGGTTCTTCGTCGTCGCTGGAATGGGCTTCAAAAGTTACTTCCTCCTCCGTAACTTCAATGTAGGAAGAAGTTGAGGGTCGAGGAGAAGAAGATGAGGGTTGATGAGTATCTTCCTTGGAGGATTTACTAGAAACTGGCCGAAAGAAGCGATCTAACGACGATTGCACAGTTTTCTTCTTTTTTCATCATAAATGATGCGGTAGCACTGTATGGCATCATTCAATTGATTTGCAACCTTTGTGCAACGTTCAATATTTGGGTCTTGCTGCTCGAAGAGTGCGATGGCTTTATCTATGAGCGACAGGCGTTTCTTCTTCTTCCTCCTCCTCGACACGTTGCTGCGCCTCCAATGCTAGGTGAGCTCTCACAGCGCCAAGCGTCGGTATTAGCGGCGGAAAGAAGCACTACAGTACTCGGAAAAAGGTGCGCAATACAAAATCTAACTTACAGCATCTCTTTCCGAACATTTTTTGACGTGCGCGCATGCGCGCAGACATGTTCGTATGTACCGTTGTTTGTAACTCGAATGTTCGTAAGTAGGGGAGCGTCTGTATTGCGATATATTGCCGAATCCAATTTTTTTTTCACACCCCTAGTAACAAAGTTACCTTTTCAAGGTAACTGGTTGCCAACTGGTTTGACCATGTTTAACCTTGATGATGTAGTAATAATGATAGTACAGTAATACAACATTGATCAATTTGGGGTTTAGCGTCTCGTTTGTTCATATAACTTTATTGTTCATGCATACAGGCACCTGAGCACAGGAGCAGTGATCGCCCGTTGCGGCCAGCCAGAGGTCAGCTGGTGGGGCTGGCGGAATGCTGATGACGAGCACTTAGTTCAGTCCATTGCCAAGGCCTGTGCTGTGGATAGCACTTCTCACAAACACCTGTCAAATGGAACCTACATCAATGGCTCTGAACTGCCGGATACTGATTTTGGTGAGGACTCACTCACTCTGCCTGCGACTATTTATTGCTTCAATCTAGACTAGACCCAAAACACACACATTGACTTTCATCTGAACCGACAAGTTTGTTCATCGAGCTTTGAGGTCCATGAGTTTGCAGTAGAAGCGGCAGGCTCAAATACATTTCAAACAAAATCCTAACACTGATCTAGGGCATAAACATTATACATTACAGGAAGGGAGTTGCATTGTTAAATAATGTCCACCTATTTAGAAACTAAACCTTTATAAAGTACCTCTGCGCCAATACTGAAACGATACCAATGGGAAAAACTCAGAACATCAATAAAAAGCAGTGAGATAATAGGGGACATCGAAACAACTTTCAAAATTATTTTGATTTGTATTAATTAAAAAACATTACTATAAGAATACTAATTATAATACATACGAAGAGCTGATTTAGAAAATTGATAAATAAAATATATATTCTGACCATTTTTAAATACTTAAGAACAGTTGAACAATTTTGTATATATGCAATCTTTCAGGCAGTATAACATCTCATTGAATATTTGCTGCCACTAATACTAGGAAAACTTGCTGAATGAAGGATGGAAGCCTAGTTATTGGAATAAGTGATGCAACATCATTGATCAGATGGACCGTTTATTTTAAGTAAAATAGTAAAGAAACATTTACCAACATCATTCTTCTTTATATATGTCAGTTTTTAAAGGTAACCGCACAGGTTAGGATACCACAAATATTTAAGTACAAGCATCTGCATGTTTTATGGCACTAGTGATCCAGCCGTTTTAACTCCTTCACTCCCAGCCATTTTCACTAAAACTATCCCATTCACTTCCGGCTTTTCTTTTCTTTTTTTTACTGGATTTTGACTGATGTTGCAAGGCCCACAGAATATTGTGTTCTATTTCTATAAAAAACATGAAATCTACCAAAAGAAATATTAGTCTCTTCTTTTTTTAAACAGAAAAAAGTATATTTCTATCTGTTTCCGTTTTGCAGCAAATAGCACTAAAATATAGCTAAGTTTCATCATTATTCACAAATCTATTTAATAACTGTGAGTAATTTTTTTTTCAACATGGCCCTGCTTGATCTCTTGCTCTGCTGCCACTTGCTCGCCATTTGTGTAATAACTACCATTTCTTCAACCGTTCTTTGCAGTTGAGAGGCTGCATCAAAGCCTTCTGTATGCTCTAGCAAAAACAACAACATAAAAACGTATAAATATGTCTTTGGGACACTTAAAACATTTAAAATAAAACGTATTTATACGTTTTTGGGAGCAAATGAGTTAATGCACACACAAAAAGTTAGTGTGGAATTGGGATTCATTATAATGCATTTACTAGTTTGGCTTGTAACGTGTCAGAAAAAAAATTGCAAAAATGCTGATTATTGTTTTCCAAAGTAAAAGCAGATGTTTCTCTTACTTTGATTAAACAAAGACAATCGGTCTGCTTTCATGGAGGACATACATAAATCTGAAATGTTATTATTGAGAAGCCGAAATTCTGAAGATCTGGACACAATTTTAAGTTAAATAAGGTCTCTGAATAATTATCAAAATAGTTGTCAATTGTATTTGATAATCAATTAATTGTCAATTGATTGATGAATATTTGAACCTCTAGAGCAAACGGATGCTAATCTTTAAACCATAACTTGTCAATTATTATAAATGTGTCACTTAATAACTCAGCTTCATTGCTGCTAAAAAAAATTGTTATAGAAATCAAGCTACATGTATCCAACTCATGATCCATCACATGATTTTAGGAAGGTATTGAATCGTGCTGGCCATTGATTTTGTTCTCATTTATACACTTTTTAATGTTTAATATAACCTGAATTGTCCAGCGATGTAACTCTGATGTGTTTGACTGTATCAGAGTCGTCAATGACCAACAGCTCAGAGGTGGAGACGTTGGCCATCCAGCCTCACAAGTTACTGATTCTAGATGCCAGGTCCTACGCAGCAGCAGTCGCCAACAGGGCAAAGGGGGGAGGCTGTGAATGTCCTGGTAGGCTTTCCTTTTTTGTTTGTACTGTAAATGTAGTAGCTCATCTTGTTTTGGTTTTCTTAATTTTGAGAATGTTCTATTCCCCGTTTTGTAGAATACTATCCCAACTGTGAGGTGGTGTTTATGGGCATGGCCAACATCCACTCCATACGCAAAAGTTTCCAGTCCCTACGTTTCCTCTGCACGCAGATGCCTGATCCAGCAAAGTACGGTTATCCTTGTCACATTTTTCTTACCCTGTGGCTTAAAACCTCCAAACCCAACTTCATCTAGAATTCTCAGCTATGCTTCAACCTTAGTACACTTATATATCTCTCTCCAATCTTTCGGCCTTCTCAGATTCAGTGATACTCTACTTCAGTATTTTAATCAGACTGGGATATAGAATGTTTGAATATAATTCCAGGTTCCAATTCATTGGATTTTATGTTTACTTGGATTATCTTTGTTTTATGTGTCCATTTGTTGGATGATGTGACGTCTTTGCTCTCGTCTGTTTTCCTGCAGCTGGCTATCTGCACTGGAGAGCACAAAGTGGTTGCAGCACCTTTCCCTGCTGCTGAAGGCGGCCCTGCTTGTGGTCAATGCAGTGGACAGGGATCAAAGGCCTGTTTTGGTGCATTGCTCTGACGGTTGGGACCGGACACCTCAAATTGTTGCGCTGTCCAAGCTGCTGCTGGACCCGTATTACCGCACCATAGAGGTACAACAAAAAATGTTGTTGTTGCTACAGAGAGGCCTCAATTTTCTCCAGGGTCATTTTCTTTTAAGACCAACATCATTCAAATGGCAGCTAAAGCAACATGTGTGTAAAAGTTCCATCATATATATTATCTGTCCTTATCTTTGTGTAGGGCTTCCAAGTTTTGGTTGAGACGGACTGGTTGGACTTCGGCCATAAGTTTGCTGACCGATGTGGCCATGGAGAAAACTCTGAGGACGTGAATGAACGCTGTCCCGTCTTTCTGCAATGGCTGGACTGTGTTCACCAGTTGCAGAGGCAGTTTCCATGCTCCTTTGAGTTTAACGAGGCCTTCCTGGTGCGTACAATAACTATTCCATTGATAACTGGTTGAGTTTTGTGTCGATTCAATACATTCATTCTAAGTGTAGGTTTACTTTAGTTTGCATAGTTTAAAAAGGGATGCCTGACTTATTTAGTCATTTTCAGCAGTAGAAAGTTAAAAAATGTTCTCTGTACAATTCATACCTTTAAAAACAAATTTTACCACTTGCTGTCGACTGAAAATGACATCACAGGTGCTCAGGAAACCGGTAATGACCAATCGTGGCTCACCTGTTTTCAGGATTTGTTCAAACTGAGCCACGATTGTCGTTTCCTGAGCACGCCTGATCTAATTTTCAGTCGACACTCGACAACAAGGGGCAAAATGTGTTTTTAAAGGTATTAATTAAACATGTAAAATAATAAAGTTATCACATTAATTATAAAAATATAAAATCTTCATACTGCTGAAAATGTTTAAATGAGTCAAGTATCCCTCTAAAACACTCTCACAAGATTGGCTAAAAATCAAAAGGTTGTGCTGCTACTACTAAGGCTGGGCAATTAATCAAAATGTAATCGTGATTTCGAGTTTGGCTTCTCTTGATCTTGTTCTTCTCTTGAAGCTGAGCCGTGATTGGTCGTTACCTGAGCCCTGAGCATTAATAATGACATTTTCAGAGTAGTGAAGGCATATAAAACATTTATGTTGTAGTGTATTAAAAGTTTATGGATTAAAAATAAAAGTTAAGAAAAAATGTTTGTGTGTATGTATGCAGGTAAAACTGGTGCAACACACATACTCCTGTTTGTTCGGCACCTTCCTGTGCAACAGCGGCAAAGAGAGGGAAGATCGACATGTTCAAGAGAGGACCTGCTCGGTGTGGTCCCTGCTGAGACCCGCCAACCGCACACTGAGGAACATGCTGTACTCCTCACACTCTGAGACTGTACGTACACTACCTGCCACACTTCTTTGTCTTTAGGGAGAAGACTCTGTCTTCGGTATTTCTCTCTATTAGTCTTTAAACTCGAACTTGGCTGGCCTTTAAATAATACTTAAATGTTTTTTTTCTCACAAATTTCTGATTTTATCTCCCAGCACTTACTGAAAAAGCAAATGTCAGTGACATTGTTCAAAACAAGTTCTATTTTTCCACCACTCCTGCATTTTGCTTTATTTCTCATGATTCCAAATGTGCTTTTTTTCTAGTAAGTTTTTCCCCCCGTGCAAATTTTTGTAGCGACTTCAACAAAAATATTCAAAATAATATATATTTTTTGTAGATAGCATGAGCATAATGTCCTTCCTCTTGGAAAATGTCCCTTTTTATGTTGACGCAATCCTTAAAACATTAACATTTTAAATGTACAAAAATGTATCATCAAAAAATGAGTCTGTTAAAAAGTAACCAGTGTAGCTGCTCCCGCCCTTTAATGTTATTTTCTGTATGTCAAGTTGTCAAATTGTCTTGTGATAGTATCGCGGTACATTTCCCTGATTTCGCTGCAGACGGTGTGGGTTCAATTCCCACTTAATGACGGTAGCGGTTGTTGGCTGCGTCTTAATGTGCCCTACGGCTGACCTAGCAACTAATTCAGGGTGTACTCCGCCTTTTGCTCGAAGGACTACGACAAACTCCCAAACAGAACAGGATAAAGTGGTATTGAAAATGGATGGAAGGTGTCTTGATTATGAGGCGACCACGGCAAAATGTATGCGTCTTTGAAGCACGTTGTGCTGTGAAAAAGTATTTTCCCTATTGTCAATTATCGGTTATTGCAGGTTCTCCACCCAGTGTGTCATGTACGAAATCTGATGCTATGGACCGCAGTCTACCTGCCCAGCTCCTCCCCCACAACCCCTTCTGATGATTCCTGTGCACCATATCCATTGCCTGGCAGCAATCCTGAGGAGGCGCCTCTGGGCAGGTGAGCCAGGGACAAAGTTTTATGGACTGATGAGACAAAGATTAACCTCTACTAAAATTATGGAACGACCAAAGTATTGAGAAATAAAGGATCTGTTTATGATCCAAAACACACAAGCTCATCTGTGAAGAATGCTGGAAGTAATGTCATGGCTTGGGCTTACATGGCTGCTTATGGAATGAACTCACTAGTCTTTGTTAATGATGTAACGCACGATGGTAGCAGCAGAATTAATTATGAAGTCTACAAAAACATTGTCTGGCAATTTGCAGAAAAAAATGCACCCAAACTAATTTGTAAATGCTTTATCATGCAACAATGCAGTGGCCCAAAACACACTGCCAAAAGTAACACAACAAAGAAAGTAAAAAGAGAGAGATGGGTAAAAACTCAAAGAAGAACTGAAAGAGCCTCCAGTAAAGGCCTGGAAAGGTATTTCAAATGAAGAAAGCAACAGTTCTTGTAAGAAAGGTTTAAAAGGCCTCCAAATATTAAATTATTCACTTGTAGTTAATTGAATCATGTATTTTCCAATACTTTTCTTCACTTGAACAGTGGGTGGGTTCTTACTTCTTACAAAAGGTGCTCTGTTCTGAGTTGTTCAACACATGTAGATGTAAATACCATGAAATAATAGCTGGGATTCTGAACTTTGGTCTCATATTTGATGGCAAATCCAAAGTAAGTGACCTTGCCGTTGCAATCCTTTTGTTGTGGAAAGAAAGCAAGAAGTTGAAGTTCTTTCAAATAGATTTTGCTTGTCTTTTTTAATCCTACTTTTTTGGGGGGTTGGCTCCTTGCTTGCTATTGTTAGCATTGGGTTGAGCACTGCATGATGATTTATATGAATTAAAAAGAAAGTTTTATCAGGAATCATAATAGACAATTATGTTTAAAAAAAGCTTTTCTTTGCATATTTCATTTTTAGATGTACGAAGACACGCTCCTTCGATAATTTGCCCAGTGCTTGTGAGCTGGGAAGCTCGCTGGCTCCTAACCGCCGCTCGAGTGACCCAAGCCTCAATGAGAAGTGGCAGGACCACCGGCGCTCTCTGGACCTCAACATGGCAGTCGGGCCTGAAGACGGCGGGGACCAGGAGCACGAGGTGCAGTGTAATGGATTGGGCCTTTACTCAAACGGCGTGGACACTGAGCTGAATACCAGCCCGCATCCCATGGACTCGCACTCTGAGATGGCAGAAGGAGCCATCATGCACTCTGCGACAAGTGCAGAGGAAGCCGACGAGGCGGAATTGTCTGTGGTAGTGGGTGTGGCCGAGGGTCAGATGGAGAACATTCTTCAAGAAGCTACCAAGGAGGACATGGGAGCAGATGCTCCGAGAGTTGGAAGTACTGCTGTCACGCACGTCATTGACGCAGCTGTTGTGGAGGTGGAGACGGCCTCAAGAACTGAGTTTGGTGGGGATCGCCCTGTCACCAAGGATGAGATACAAGAAGTGCTTTCTAATGGTCATCATTTGGAAAATGGTTATGCAGAGGCTGAAGAGAACAGTGACTCTTCTGCACCGACTGCAGAGATAGTCAGAGAGTTGGAGCACCTGACAGATGAGGAAGCACAAAAACCCAAACATGTGATGGAGCATATTCTGGAGAACTGTTCTGAAGAGCTGGAACCTGCTCAGGAGTACTTTGAACCGAGTTCAGGCGAGCCAGAACCGCCTGCAGCTCAAAGAACTCTGATGAATGGCTTTGCTCACCGGCCACCTGAGGAAAGTGATGCAGATGAGGAGACCTGCTCTGCTTGTGACCCTGACAGGGGGTCGTCGGAGTCGGGAGAACAGGCAGATAAGAGGGCCTCCCTGATGGAAAGCTCCACAGAGACTTTGACAGAAGAGGTCTGCAGCAGGTTTGAACTCCCCACACAGTTTCCTGTCTGTCATAATCGCCAGGCCTGCAGCAATGGCAATGGGCCCCCACCTTCTTGCAGGAAGGACAAAGTGCAGGAGACTGACGAGCACAGCTTTATCAGAACTTTCAACGGGGGCAGCAAGCGACCCTCTGTTAGTGCCTTTCAGCACGCAAGTGCTGACCTCACCCGCGACGGACTTTGTAACAGTGACAGTTCTGACGGGGAACCTTGCGGAGGACCTCACTGGGTTCAAGCCATTGGCGAACGGGCGCCGCTGAGCCGTCAGGTGTCACTGGCAAGCTGCAATTCGCAAATTCTCCACCACCGAGGAAGCTGCTCGCAACAGCGTTGGTGCCACGCCCAACTGAGCCGGGCCGCCGTCAGCCCAGAGCAGCCGTCACGCAGCCACCTGGACGACGACGGGCTGATGCTGCACACAGATGTCATCCAGCAAAGGCTGAGGCAGATTGAAGCCGGGCACCAGATAGAAGTGGAGACCCTGAAGAAGCAGGTACAGGAACTGTGGAGTCGCCTGGAAAATCAGCAGTATGCCAGCGCCCATCGAGTCAACGGAAACGGGGGAGATGAAGTGGTAAGAAGCTAGCTTTGATCATCAAGTGGTGATTACCTGACCAATTAAAAAAAAAAAAAAGAGTAATTCTTTCTCGCAGACCTTGATGACAGACTCGCAATACACCATGGACCCCAACTGTTTATCACGCTGCAGCACAGAGCTCTTCTCCGAAGCCAGCTGGGAGCAGGTGGACAAGCAGGACACTGAGGTGGGTCTCATTCACGCCACAATCTTGATTGGTGGACTAGAAAGCCTATCAAGTCAGTTCCCGCTCCTCACTTAAAAAAAATTTAAGCAAATGTGTTTGGATTCTATTCCTAAAGTCAGCCGCCCACCAAGCGACATGACCAAACCCGGCTGAACTAAAGTCGCGTCACAATGTGAGTGGGACTACAGTGAACCCCTCTTTATCTATTCCAGACCAACCCCCAATAGGTGAACATTTGCAGAATGAGAGATACTATAAACACATTAAACATAGTAAAACACACTTTTTGAAGTATACCATAGCACCTGTTCTCACTCTTTCGCTGTCAAGTTACGAGAGACTTTGTAGAACATCACTTTGAATAAATGAAAAGAAACGTTTCGCTTCTAGCTGATCATTTGTGATTCCAATTGAAGTACAATTTCAAATGCTTTCTTCAAGCTGTTTAATGCCACTCCCAGTTGACATTTACTTTAGAAGTAATAATAAAAAGAGAGAATTACACGATTGTAATTAACCAAATCGCATAACTACCTTACCAGCCAGTGTAATGGTAACATTTAATGGTAAAAGCCAAAGACAGGCAAACTAAAATTGCAGCGATATTGTGGTAGTTAAAAACCTTTAAAAAAACAACAAAAACAACACTTTTAAACACAAACTTTAGCAATACACACACAGACAATAGAGCAATACTCACATGCATATACTGTATTCTCTCTCTGCAAAAAAGCAACTAATACCACAGCTTAGATGGTATTTGTGTATGTGTGTGTTTTAATGTTTTATTAAAGAACAACAAACAGCATATCAATACAACAGCCAGGGGGAGGCAAACAAAAAGGAAAAGAAACTTATTTTACATAAATACTATAAAGCTTACATAAATATAAGTCCTGAGTGCTTTCCTATTTGTGGAGTGTTCAATAGTTTTAATGTATTGTCTGACATTCTCAAACATGAAAAAATGTGGTGTTTGATTAATTATTCTAACCATTTAGCCAGATAGTCTTTGGGACACACCCGCTTAAATCTACAGTATGTACAATGCCTATTATGGTACCCCCCTTGGTGGCCAAGGTGCAGGGATAAACTTGTGTTTTTTACTTATGATAACACTTGCCCTGCGATTGGTTCTCAACCAGTTCAGGGTTTAACCCGTCTACCGCCCGATGCCTGCTGGGATGGGCTCCAGCACCCCCGCGTTCCTTGTGATCAATAAGTGGTTGAGAAAATGGATGGATATAATAACCGTTATAACAACTGCTAGTTTAAGGCCCAGTGCACACCGTTACACAGACAAACATGACAAAGCAACTCACTAGCTGGCAAGCCACGCCCACTTTCTTGAACAAAAGAAAGTAGGTCTGGTAAGGCTGCCATTGATCACTGTTCGGCTTAGCTCAATACGAACCGTGCAATCAAATATGTTTATTTGCCGTATTGGGACGTCTTTTTCAATGTCAGCAATATCACTCTTTGGTGCGTAAGTCCATTCAAAATGGCGAGCAGGAGAGACGATAGTTTGTTTCCTTCAGCATTAAACTCAAAGTTCAAAATGAGCAGAAACACATACAGTAGTCATTAAAAACCACAGCCGGTGACGGCACTGCAAGCCTTTATTTAAAAAAGAAGAAAATATGTTTGTCAAGATCACTGACTTAAATATGAATGCACGAACAATGACGCTTACTTGCTGTCGCGAGATGTGAAGCCACCAGTGGCCATCTTACCTTGCCACGATAAGACTCCATGCACATTTCAACGGAAGGAAACCGCAGAATATCGACTGTTTGCCAACCACCCAAATGACACTAGGTTAAAATTTGCAGGACGTGCCCAGAAGAAGTAACTTCTGCTCTCCACTGATTGGTTAGGTTTGCCCCGCCTCAGAAATGCGCTGGATGGCGACTGTGTAGGCTCACTCACTGGCGATGAGTCTGATTTCCAGGCTAGCGACTCACACCTGCCCACCTGGCGATTAAATGAGTCATTTTTTACAAGGGCAAGTGCATCACAAAACAAGTGATAAGACACCACCCCTGCGGTATTGCGACACTATCCATTTGCGATTCAAATTTGGAATTGTAGCAAAACTGGTTGCCGGCAGTCATGAAAACTGGTTATTTTTAAAGAAAAAAGAAAATGTTGATGTGCCTCATTTTAGGTTACCCGCTGGTACCCCGATCATTTGGCTGCCCAGTGTTACGGCTGTGAGAGCAGGTTCTGGCTCGCCACCAGGAAGCATCACTGCAGGTAAACACCGACAAGGACAAATCTGCTTCAACCTTCTTTTGCTTATTGCCGCCATTAGCATCCCGTCGCAGATGTCCTTCTCAGCTTGAGAAATTCCTGTTCGGCATCGGTAGTGTATAACCACAGACATGCAGACTGAGACTAGATTCAGCCGAGTCAGCTTTTGGTCACCACTTCTAAGTTTTGTTTTTGTGAGTGTGATGTTTCAGCGGCATTTCCACAACTTGATAAAAAAGGCAAATTTTTCTGTTAAGATTTTTTTTTTTTTGAGCTAAATAAAAAGTGGCCTCGTGGTTAGAGCCACATAATGAAATCAAGTCCACATGACCAGTTCAATTAAATTATTGTGAATTGATTAATCAGGTCAATACTGCTCACAGTGATAATGCTGCGTGAGCTATACAAAGAATAAGGTAACAGTTGTTGTATCGCTAATTGGACTCGATTGTTGTCACGTGGTTATTACGAAGGTGATCATCAGTTTCATTGTGATGACGTCCTCCCCCTCTTTTCCCATTCATCCGTCTTCACTGTCCTTAAGATGCCCTCAGTCAGCTGTCATCAGGCTGAATTGTAGTCAGCAGTAAGTAAAGAACTTGGCCGTGAGGTCACAGTGGCATCCATACTGGACACGCTGTCTTGACAGCGGTTGACAATCATTTTGTGTTCCAAAACATTCCACGTTGTCTTCCAATGTCTGTGGCAAGTGGTTGAACCGTGAGCCAACTTGTACTTGTAGTGTGTCATGTTGTCCTCCCTGTTCAGGCAGCTCTTCTCTATTGTCTGCCCTTTTCCTCTACAGTGGCAGGGAGCCTGTCCAGGAGGTCTGGTGAGATCCGGCCCCTCCCCTCTCCCCCCACACCCCACCCTAGCCTGCCATTGCTGCACATTCCTTTTGACAGTGAACCCCCATTTTAGCGTGAGGGATACTTTACAGACCCATGGCCATATTCAATTCAATTAAAAAAATGTGATTCATTCTTTAAAAGAAAAAGAAATGAAAGTGGATGGAAAGAAGAAAAACTCTGCCCCTAATCAACACACAAAAAATAAAAGAAAAAATGTCAACACAAAATAAATGACAGCAAGTTGTCAAGACGCTTTCTGAGTAACAATTCAACAAAATAAATCAATAGAATGACATTGTGCTAATTATATTTTTCCCATAATTGAGCTTTTGTACATTTTTTTTTAATTCTAATGGAATGAGATGATTTAGTTTTATAATTTAGATTGTTCCACAAACTGACACCTTGTATTGAAATATATAGTTATTTTTGTTTTGTTCTGTATTTAGGTTTGGAAAGAATATATGCTCCTCTAAATTTGTACTCTTTTTCCCTTTTTCACACTCATCAATGCGATAGGTCAGGTGTGGACCAATCAATGAATTATATAACAATAACAACGCATTCTTGTTCAATGATTCTTTAACCTTGTATAAAACGGCTAAGGTTTGGGATGCCTTAGATTTGACATGTTCTATATGCGCTTTCCATGTTAAATGTTCATCAATAATAGTACCTAGAAACTTCATTTCATGAGTCCTTTCTATTTCTATACTCTGCAGAGTTGCTACATCTATATTTCTTCAAGACATATATATTTTTCCCGGTGTCGGTACCAGATGTGACTGGGCTGTCAGATGGTATCGGGGTCGCCTAACAAACACGTCACGCTACAGGATTGGCTAGAAATTATCCAATTGATGACAAACATTGGAAAGAAAATATAAAAGATGTAATTTAAATCACAAAATGTACGGGCTGAAATTGCAAAAACGTAAATAAACCTAAGAATATAAAAGCAAGATATATTGAATAACTAATAAAATAGATTGAATAAATAATAAATACACATATTAATTGCCTGAGATGTGACAAATATTGTCAGTTTAAATTGCTAATGTGGTCTTATTATCATTAAGACTATTTTTGTGATGTATTGCGATTTGTAAACTGCTAAAAAAAAAAAAACGAAGTGAACACGCCTGAATTGCGTATTTCGTGAGCACTGCTATACTGATGTCATTTTTTTTTCTTGAATCTTCAAGTATCCTGCTTTTATATTCTTAGGTTTATTTTCGTTTTGACAATTTCAGTCCATACATTGTGTTGTTTAAAGGAGATCTTTAATATTTTCTTTCCAATGTTTTGATGACAGCCAGATTTTTTCTTCTTCAAATAACTTTATTGAACAATTGTGAACGGATAATCTCCAGCCAATTCTGTAGCGTGACGCCATCGGTAGGCAACCCCCGATACAATCTGGCAGCCCAATCACATCTGGTACCGACAAATGTAAAAAGTATTCCTTTAGTGGTGGGTCCAGAAGTTGGTACTTTTATTTTATTTTATTTTTTTATGGAGAAATTTGGGCTGGTACAAATGTCACATTCGCAAGGTAAAGTGTTCAGCACTGTGATGTTGTTTTCAGCTGATAGCAGGTGGCAGTATAAAACAAAATTGTGTGTTTTCTGTAGCATCAATGTTAGATGAATTCTAATTCTTCCAAAACAAAAAATGCTACTTTAGCGCACATGCAGCATCACTGAAAACAGCCAAACCACCACCCTACCTCAATAAAGTGGGGGTTCCCTGCAGTCCTAATCCGTCCCTCAACCACCTCCCCTCCAACCCCTCCCTGCATCCGTTTGCCCTTTTGTTCTGTCCTTGTGTGCAGAGATATCCCTCTTCATTTCCAAGATTAACTTGAGTGTGATTGGTGCCACTGAAATGGTCACGTGAGCAATTGTGCTGTCCGTGAGCTCTGATTGGCTGAGGGCTGCCACTTTTACCACCATCCTCATTGCGGACACTCTGGCAGCATGCTGACAGCAGTAGCGCTGTGCACAGTTTGGCTATACTGCCTGTATCCGATTTTTTTATTTACATGTCAATAGAGTCATTCCATGCCTCAAAAACATAAGTAAACTTAAAAAAATAAATAAATAAATACTGTTTAAGCAATTCGTTTAAAAGGCAACAAAAGGAAAAGATTTTTTTTTTTATTTTGTCACTGGTGTCTTGCTCAAGGACACTACAGCCGTGCGTGTGGCAGGTGACTGTAAACGGCCACAAGTCACATGTTCCAATACTTTTGCTCACTTGAAAAGTGGGTGGCTTCAACAAAAGGTGCGCTGTCCTGACTTGTTTATCCCATCTAGATGTAAATATGAGGTAAAGGCTGCAAATCTGAGCTTTTGATCTGAAAGCCAAAAGTTTTCAGTACACAAAAACAAAGAAATTGACCTTGCCGTTCCAATACTTTTGGAGGGGACTGTAAATACAGTATACACAAACCAAAGGACCATTTACACACACGTATTCAAACCTCTGAACGAGACATTACATGCAATTGAGATGGCCTTGGGTTTTTCTCTAATTGATTGAAATGAGGATAACCTCAACAGTTTGACACTGGCTGCTGTCAGTAATTATTTTCCATATTTAATGAGCGAATTTCTATTCGCCATTCGTTAGTGCGTGTGCAGACTTGTGCTTATGTTACCAATCGATGTATTCCGCTGACATGAATCTCAAAGAAGTGACAGCCTATATCCGATTATGCTGCAGTCGCATTGGCGGATATCTGATATGTATTGATTTGGATCAACTTTTAGAAGAGGCCACATTCTGATCTGAGAATATCTGATTTCATGTGTGTGTGTGTGGGGGGGGGGTGCGGTGTTAATTTGAACATAGTCGTGTAAATGCCTTATTTGTCAATATTATTGTGTTGAGTAATTATTTTAGTATTAAAGCATCATGGCCATACTCACAAAAAATGATTTGGGTTCACCATTTCTATACTACACAAAATATTCCTTGCTTTTGCACACCCAAAATGTGTATTTGCAGATACGTATAATATTCCTGATACAACATTTGGTACACAGTGTTAAATGGGAGATTCAATAGAAGAGTTGTATCAAAATGTCTGCCTTGACAAAGGTAGAATGTCACGAAGCAGAGCAATCCAAGTGAAGAAATTAAGAAAACAAAAAGCCAAAGGTATTGTTATTGTTCTGGCAGTGCTATTCTTCTTTTCACTGTGTACCAATTATTGGACAGTTTTGGGTGGGAGAAAAAAAATCTAATTCTTGCCATATGTTGTATGAGGATACAATCAAAAATCATTTATTTTCATACTCCTGTGGACACACAATAACAAAAAAAACGTATTTTAAAATCAACGCCTGTCATAGACATCTGAGCATTTATAGAATCACATTTCCTCAAATGTTTTACCCAAACACATTTAAACAAATGCCTTTCTTTTAGAGCAGTCTTTAATTTGTAACGGGTGGAGATGTAGACATTGTTATTGTTATTGTTCCAACTGATAAGCTTTTTTTTTGTGTGTGTGTCAAATATGCCCTCATTTTGAATTTAATGCCATCAACACATTCAAAACAAGTCGGGGCAGGTGCACGTTTACCACTCTTGCTTGATGTACAACTTGAGTTGCCCAGCAGTCAGGGTCGCCATTGTCAATGGGGCGGCGTGGCTCAGCGGTTGAGTGGTCGTCTCCCATCCGTGAGGTTGTGGGTTCGATCCTCCCCCCTGGTGACCGTGTCGAAGTGTCTTTGAGCTGAACCCCAATTTGCACCCAGTGGACCTGGCAGCGCCTTGCATGGCAGCAGCCGACCACTGGTGTACGAGTTGCGTGTATGATTGGGTGAATGTGAGGCTTCATTTGTAAAGTGCTTTGGGTGTAGTTAAATTACATTTACCAACAGGTCTGGACTGCTGGCAAGCCAGTGTAGTACTTTCACTCTTTTACTATTAAGCCGCACTGTTGTAACGCATGCGTAATGTGGCTTGGCATTGCTCTGCTGAAATGGGCAAGGACGCCCCTGAAAAATGTGTTGCTGGGATGACGGCACATGTTGCTTCAAAAAGTTGGCCTAAGTTACACTTCAACACACCCCCATATCATTACAGATGCTGGCTTTTGAGATTTGCACTGATAACAATCCACATCCATGATTTCCAAAAACAGTTTGTAATGTGTACACCTCAGACCGCAGCACACTTTTCCACTATGTCAGTCCATTTCAGATGAGTTCAGGCCCACGGAAGCCGACATTTTTGTGTTGTTGATATATGGCTTTCATTGTACACTGGTAGAGTTTTATGATGATGATGCTTGTTTTAACGCAGTGCCACTTAAGGGATCAAATGAAATTCAATGTTATTCTTCGGACTTGCCGCTTATTTATGGTCCATACATGATGAAATCCTTACGGTAAATTCCATAGAAATGTACATTGAGAAACGTTCTTAAACACTATTTGCTCGCCCAGATGTTCATGAGCTGGTGAACCTCGCCTCATCCTTGCTTGCCAACAATTGACACTCGCTTGTTTTTAATGAACCTGTTCACCTGTGAAACATTTCAAACAGGCGTTGTTTGTTTTTTTTACTTTTCCCCAACCCTTTTTGTGGAACGTGTTGCAAACATGAAATTCAAAATGAGAGTAATGGGGGGGAAATATATATTTTTTGAGGATGCCTACTCTTACAAATAAAATGTATATATTTTATAATTATATTATAATATATATATTTTATATATATATATATATATATATATAAAATTATATTTTATAATTCCCAACCAGAGTAGGAACTAATCATTTATTTAATTAGTTTTATGGGTTATTGATTACCAATATATTATTGGTCTTCTACAAATTCTCCTACACAAGGTACAATAACCCTAACCTGTTGCGTTGACCCCCCCCCCCCCCCTCCCCACACACACAGGAATTGCGGTAACGTGTTCTGCGCCAGCTGCTGCGACCAGAAGATCCCGGTGCCGAGCCAGCAGTTGTTCGAGCCCAACCGCGTGTGCAAGAGCTGTTACGGCAGCCTCCGTCTCGGACCCGCCACCCTGGACAAACCCATCGCAGCCAGCTCCAACTGAGCCTTGGAAACCAGGCGGACGTCGGCAAAAGAGGAGGACACCACAACGACAGGAAACTCCACAGAATGTCCCATAGACTGTGTGTGTGCGTGTGTGTATGTGTGTGTATGTGCTGCACAAGCGGACTTGAACGTGTCATTTCGGTGGCGCGTTTGCTCAGCGCGCTTAGCTTTGCGCAGAGGGAGCGTGCGGGAGTAGTTCCCCCGTCGGCTACACGGTGGCGCTGGCGAGATGGCCGTGCGCTGAGGAGTGAGAATGGACGGACCTCCTGGTGTTTGGGAACAGGAGGACGAAGCAGGAGTCGTGCTGCATGTTCTCCAGTCAAGGGGCTTCAATCGTGACCCATACGAGTCAAGATGCAACCATTGGACATGTTGAGTGGATTTTAAAAAGTTTTTGATGACAGATTCTCATCCACCTGACCGATCTGGGCCCCCTCAAGTAAGCACGTGTGGATGAAGATGAAGGATCCGTGCAATCGCATCGCAGCTCCCATCGCTGGCCTCGCTTCTGAACGCACCTTTCGATGGACGCAAGCTGAAGATGCAGTTTTTTTTTAAAGATTTTTTTTCTCTCCTATTTTTGACTCTGAGCTCAGAGAACGGTCCTCGCTGCCCGTCATTCAATGACCTCCTCGTGCTCACGGTCATTATTTTGTAAAATAGACGAATACAATAATATATTCAGATACAGCTATAGCATTTAAGTACAAAATGTATAGAAACTGAGACTAGTTTCTCACTAAATTAGTCACCAAAAAGTTTTTTTTTTTTTTTTTTTTTTTTACTTTTATGTGGATTACAGAAATGAACCTATATTTTACATGTTAGATTTTTTTTTTCTTTTATTATTAGTTTTTTTTTAAAAAAAAAAAAAATTATAGAAGCGCAAGATGTCCTGTTAGGAAGCGGTAGTGTTTGAGTTGGGTTTGTGTTTGCCCCCCCCCCCCCTTTTTTTTTAATGATTTGATTGTATTTATTTCATTTAAGGAGTGTTTTGTTTTTGGATTCTGACAATTGCGCTGCCACGTGATAATCAGTGTTTATGACATGCTTGTGGTGGTGGAGTGACGAGTCTATGCACGCGCGCGCACACAGAACAGAGGTCCAAAACAGGCACCAACAATCCAAGCTCACAGCCCCGACACACATGCACACAATCTCCGTGTACCTACAAACACTACCTCTACTTAATAGACACTCGTTCCTCACACTTAAGTATAGTTGCTTTGAGATTTTGGCTTTCAGGGTTCCCTTTTGTTCCTCAATGAAGACCCTTGTTCATTATTATAACTCATAGTGACGCTTTCAGTTATTAGGCGAACAAAACAAAAAAAGACTATCACTGAAAATACAAATCTTGCTTCTTTTTTTTCTGTCAAGTTTGCCGTTTGTTTCTCGGCCGTGGCGTTCCTGTTCCCATTCACAAGTTTCCCATTGCATTAAAGTTACATCGGCGTGTTAAATCGGAGTTGACCGGCATCCGTCGTTTTAAGTTCTGCTGTTGGACACGGCTCATTGTTGTGAGTGAGCGGTGTCACGTGACGCGCACGACACACATCTCACGAAGGATCAGTGTAAATGATGTGAGACGGGAGCGGTTTGCCTGACATCCACAAGATGGTGCCACACACGAGACCAAAGCTGAAGCTGTTGTCAGTGTGACAGGATTGGCTGATCGGTTGGCATCTGGTGTGAAATCTTGTTCAGTTCACTGCAACAGCCCAGCAATCATGTGTGAGCGCATTTGTGTGTACATGAGAATGTAGCAAGCATTGGTGGCTGTGTGTGTGCGTGGGCAACACCCCCCTGCTGGTAGAGATGGGTGCCAAGTTGTTTGAAATCAGGTCTCTCAAGGGGGATCACTTGTGCTTTTGTTGTTTTTTGTTTCCCCCCTCATCTGTTTCGTACGGAAGAGGATTTAAGAGGGGCGGTTAAGGTGGGGTTTTTCAGGTATACGGACTTTGTTCTCAGCATTCTGACTTTCTGACCCCCCCCTTACAATTCAAAGAGCTACATCACAAAGTCAGAATCCTGGCAACGCTTTTTTTTTCTCTTCACTGGCCCTAATCCTCTTCGGTAGTTTTGCTCTTGTTGGAAACGCACTTTGAAGCTGTTTGTCAGGCGAGTTTGTAGCTGTACATAGAGCCATTTCCTGTCATGACAAATGCTCCTTGTTTAGGCTGATTTTTTTATTTTTTATTTCAAGAGCGTTTTGTTGTTGTAGAATCTAAGGAGAAATAAACTAGACAAACCAGCCGCGCGTGTGTGTGGTCTTGTTTTTGTTACATAGTGGGGCCAACATTTTGGCTGGGGGCCAACATTTTGGCTGGGCCCCACAAGTTTAGACGTCTTTTTGAGGGTCAAGACTTAGTTTAAGAGTTCAGGTTTGAATCGGGGTATGGTTTAGGTTAGAGTAAGGAATAGGGGTAGGCAATTCTTTTTGATGGTTGGGATTAGAGGGAGGGGCTAGGAAATGCATTATGTCAATGAGAAGGCCTCACAAAGATAGTAAAACAAACTTGCGCATTGCGCGTGTGTGTCTGAGACCTGCTCTGAAAAGACCCAAGGAAGAAAGCAGACTTCAATCATGTTTTAATGATGTCTTGTGCAGAGATCTAAAAATCAGGAAACTCTTTTGTCAGCGTTAACATCAACATCTAGTTACCGAACCCAAGTTTGACAGAAAATAAGCAGGAGAAGGAATCAAGCTGCTGTAAATAGTGAATGTCATGCTCACTGATGAGGCGGTCGAACAGGCACTAAAGAAACCACAGCGACCTTTGACATCCATCACATGTCACTGCACAGACGCGAGATGCTGCGGACCAACAAGAGCAGGATGAGGCGAGGTGCCACTCGGATCGGAGCTTTGGAAACGACACAAGGCAACATTGTTGTCAATGAAGCACTTCTCCATGTAATGCGTGAATATCAAAGTCAAGAGGACCTCACGTTTGGTGTGGAAAACAAAACAAAAAACAACTTTGTACATCCTGTTCAAATCCAATTGATGAATTTGTGTGCAAATTGCTTGGACCCGCCCCTCACTACCGTGAATACAATGATATTCCTGGCATTGTGAGTCTCCCTGCAACATGGATAGAAATTCTTGTCTTACAAAAAATAGACATGGCTTTACTGGCCGACTTTTCCCTTTATAAAAACTCACAACACTATTTACATGTACGCCGATGATCAAATCGATGCTCGACGCGTGTTCCCTGCCAACGATTCTACTACGAGATCCCCAAAAAGCACGTCTCGGGTTTGTGTTGTCGAATGAAGATGTGTGAATGTTACAGGCAAGATGGCCGTGTGGCCCGTCCGAGTGGAGCGCCAGCGACCTCTCACACCGACGACTGATCCCACACCTGCAAAGACAAATGACAGGCCCAGTAAGAGGGAATCGCGATTCTCATTTAGTACGATTCAGAATTGATTTTAAAAGTCCCGAAATCGATTTTATTTAAATTATTTTATACTGTCTTCCCTTTGTTTGTGTGTGCCTTCATTTGGAGCGCTGTTCATGTTATACCCGGTTTGGCCAATGAGGGGCAGTGTGGTTCCACGCGGTCTAATACACTGTTAAGTTGTAGCCACATTAGAGAGTAGAAGGAAAGAGTCACGATCAACTTATTCCGATAATAGTTTTTTTTTTTCAGCGCGGAGCTTTCTTTTGAGCGATAAAAGGGCCGCGAGTAGCGCGCTAATTAGCATTAGCGAGTCATACTGGAGCAGATTATTACAATTCCTTGCACATCTATAGATTGAAGCAAAAATCATTGTCAATCAAATGATTTTGAATCAAAAATCGATTCTGAATCGAATCACAGACCCAAAAATCGGAATTGAATCGAATCGTGGGACATTCAAAGATTCCCACCCCTACTACTTATGCATTACTGTCTTTCACTTTTAACCAGGTTATAATAGTTAGGGATTTTTGTTTTGTTTGGTGAATTCCGCTAGTTTTAATTTGTTTTTAGAGCTGAACACATTTCGTCACCCTCTTAGAATAACTGAGTCTTTTTTTTTTTTTGCCTAAATCATCTCCAAATGATGCAAACGGTTCATTTTTTTGTGGTTCCTGAAAAATGTGAAAAAATGAAAGGCGATTATTTTGAAACCCCTTCAGACCCATAGATCAGAGGTCCCCAACCCTGGTCCTCAGGGACCGGTATCCAGCCTGTTTTCCATGCCTCCCACAGCCAACACAGGTGGAGATCGTTATCAGCCTTCTCCAGAGATTGCTGATTAGCTGATGATATGAATCACCTGTGTTGGCTGTGGAATGGACATGACATAATTGCGCATAATTTAGATGATGTCAACACTTCTGGTTCATGATTGGATCCTAGTTAACCAATCACAATCGCAAGTTGATTTGCATGATGTTGATGTTAAAAATGCTGCATATTAGCTTGGCAAGCTTCCAACACATTGCAGCCATATTATCCTGGTGTCCACTATAACAAATAAATACACGAGATAACAAGCGGACCTTGTTAACGGGAGCCAGCTGCGTCCGCACAGACCCGGCCATGAGTCGATTGTTGTCCCCGAATCGTGCCGGAGATCTCTCCCTGCGGCTGTCCAGCACCCTGCCGGGTGACTTCTCCCTGTCCAAGGGGCGGGCGGGAGACTTGTCCCGCCGGAACTCAGTGCGGCCCTCTCGGTAGCGGTGCGGGGTGCTGGGCTCTCGATGCAGACCGTCGTGACTCCCGGGACCCGACGTCAAGCGCTTGGTGATGTGCTCCGAGTAGGTGGGAGGGCCTCGCTTGCTGGGACTCCTGCAAGGGGAAAGAAACGTCGCCAAGGGGCGTCAGACATCTGCTTTTACCCACAACATTCTACTGTTGCGGGACAGTCAGACTAGAACGCTAAAGATCCAGCGCCACTTTCAAGCAATAGCCCCATGTGGGTAAATTGCAATGGCGGCTCAATTAAAACTACTACTACTACTAATAACATTATTCATAATAATAATAATAAATAATGACCCCCTTAGCCCCTAATTGGAAAGCCTGTTCCAGTCGCAGCACAACAGACACGTCCAAGTAAAAATTTAGCAGTAATACATTTAATAATAATGCACATATTTGTGGAGGTTAGGGTCAAGCTGTATTTTACAATTGTAAAAATGTGCACAAGTTACTTCAAGTTAGCGATTAGATAGCTCTTATAAATATGAAAAGAAAAATGCACTGAGCTGTCATCAACGTCTTACAAATGCAATTATGCCATCTAGTGGCAGAAAAATGATTTTTAACCCAAGTCAATATCACACTCCTTTTTTACAGTACAGTACATCTTCTGAATTTTAACTCAATTTGATGAATTATTATGAAATTACTGGATCAATGACAAAGATACAGCCATATTTTATTTATTAGTTTAACATTGTTTTTCACATTTATGTTAACAAGAGTTGAAACTTAGGAACAAATATTTTACTGTACATTTAGAATAGACATAACATTTTTGATTAATCATGAGTTAACTATTGAAGTCATGCGAGTAATCACAGTTAAAAATTATATTCCCCTGATACTCCTAAATAATAATAACAGGGCTGTCAAAATGAAAGCGTTTAACTAACGCCCATAGATGGCCGTGCAAGTCACAGGGCGGCCATCTTGCTCCTCTCATCTCGTGAGCAGACTAATGTATAAACTATACGGTGTACGTACGGATGAGACGTATACAACTCGTTAGGCTCTTTGTATAACGGCGGGGTGGCGGGTTTGTGCCGGGGTGCTCACTATTTTTTACAGTAAAAAAAAATATAATTAATTAACAAGTGGACGGTATGTGCTGCTTTAAAGACCCCCTTTTTTTATTGTTCAGTTCCTTAAACCCCAATATTAGATTTGGCATATTTTGTTGAATACAGTTATAATTCTTTAATACAAATATACACGTTTCCTCCTGTAAACATTATTAAGCATATAATTTATACATGTATTTAAGGCAAGTTGTAAAATATCTGAAGTCCTCTTGTTTATGTTTAACAAATTTAAAACATCATAAATCATGCTGTTTTTACTAAGTACTGTCTCAAATGTTCTCCAATTTCGATACTGTAAATGTATGGGATCGTATGCCGAGAAGGTTTCTTGGGAGGAGCAATATGGCGGCCTCGTTGCTTCAAAAGTCTTGGCCTATCGGCTATCCAGTTATATATTCAGATCAGCTGTGCAACCAAACTTGGAGGAGCCACTGGTTAGAAGATGAATAAACATGGACTATAGATAGTTTGACTTTCTGACTTACTTGTTGGAGAAGTCATTTTTTGCACTTTTCAGAGCCAAATTCAAATCGTAAAATTTGTACACTTTCAGCGTATCGTCTCAGAACAAAATTCTCTGCTCAAGTTACCTCCATGGGGCCTTGCAGTTCTATTCAAGGATCAAAGAAAGCTATTAGAACAATCTTTGATTGTAAATATACTTTCGATTTGATTATTTGACATTAACTCATTCACTGCCATTGACGGTTATAGATGTCAAATATTCATTTTTACTATTTCTATTAGTTTTAAAAAAATCCACTTTTGTTAAGAGTATGAAAACCTAGAATTTTTTTTATTGTACATTTAGAACAGATATAACATTTGTGATTAATCGTGAGTTAACTAGTGAAGTCATGCAATTAATTACGATTAAAAAATGTAATTTAATCGCCTGACGCTCCTAATTTTTAATAATCTTTTCTTTTTCAGGCGATTTAAACATTTTAATATTAATTAATCGCATGACTTCAATAGTTACCTCACGATTAATCATAAATTTTGTATATGTTCTAAATGTACAATAAAAAAAATTCTAGGTTTTCATACGCTGTTTAACAAAAGTGGAAAAAAAATTAAACTATTAGAAATAGTTCAAATTAATTTTTGACGTCAATAGCCGTCAATGGCAGTGAATGAGTTCATTCACAAATTTTACTAGAGTAAAATATCTGTTTCAAGCTTTGAAAAAACAAGTAGGAAAATGCGATTAATCGTGATTCATTGCGATTAATTATGGAAAATTGTGTGATTAATTACACTGACAGAACTAAATTCATATAAATAATAATAATTAAAGTGGTGTCTATGCACAAGATATGCCTTGAGTTTTGTGAGCAGATGAAAGTTGTGCTTCTGATAAGCGACATATTCGCTTGCTCTGCGTTGTGGGTAGCGTGGGAGTGTTTTTGTGTTTGTCCATATCTTCTGTACTTGCTACATATACTGAACACGTCTGCACAGTAATTGGCAAGTACAATTTGGTGGCGTGGTGCCGACCCCCTGAGGGAAATTCTAATCTATGCTGCCTTTATCACGTGTGCTTCGCGATTCACAGTCTTTTTTTGTTTTAAATTTTTTATCCAGGGCTCCAAGTGCAGCCGCTCCAAGATCTGCTCCTAGTTGTCATGGTAACCAAATCCATACCGCCATTGCCTCAGCAGTACATAATAGGAGGGCTGACTTACTTGCATAAGACGGGCCTTCCTGCTTAAACGGTCAGCAAGACAAAAAAAATGTGTGTTTACTCATTACAAGCGCGCCAGAGCAAAATGTCACCAGACGAGTGAGGATGCGCTGACCCTCTGCTGGAGCCGGTCCTCTGCAGCTCCCCGGACTCTCGGATCAGGCTGCCCTTGCAGCAGATGACCCGCAGTTTGTTCTGGTAGGACGACGCCAGATAAATGGCTCCGGAGGAGATGGCTGGGCCCAGGTAACGAGGGCTGGGGATGTCCAGGTGGGCCAGCACTGAAGGACTGCAAACAACATCAACTTGTAGCTCATGCTCATCAATGGCATCCTGTCGCCAGTGAGGCTCACCCCAAAGCGGCGTGACCCTGAACCTCGATGACGTCCAGCGAGTTGAAGTAGGTGACAAACAGGTAAGGTTCTCTGTAGGCTGCACAACACAACACGCACAATTGCCGTTATCACTAGGGGTGGCAATCTTTGAATGTCGATTCAGATTTTTGTGACTGCGATTCGATTCGGAATCGATTTTCGATTAAGAACGATTTTTGCTTCAAAATGATTTGATTGACAATGATTTTTGCTCCAATCTATGGATGTGCAAGGAATTGTAATGATCTACTCCAGTCTGACTCGCTAATGCTAATTAGTGCGCTACTCACTGCACTTTTATCATTCAAAAGAACGGCTCCACACTACTGCAAAAAAACAACTTTTATTGGAATAACTTGATTGTGACTTTTTCCTTCTACTCTCTAAAGTGGCTACAACTTAACAGTGTATTAGACCGTGTGGAACCACACTGCCCCTAAGTGGCCAAACTGGGTACAACATGAACAGCGCTCCAAATGAAGGCGCACACACAGGCAAGTCAAGACAGTATAAAATAATTGAAATAAAATCGATTTTGGGACATTTAAAATCGATTCCGAATTGTACTAAATGAGAATCGATTTTTTGGCACACCCCTAGTTATTACCATAGATAATAACAATCACGTGGCTTATTTGTGCAGCGTAATATTCACCAAAGGACAAAGGCAGGCGACTCCACTTGATGTCGTCAGTGCGGCTCCTTCGTCCGTACGTGTCCACAAACACGCCAAACTCTGCAAGACCAACACATGTGCACTCAGGAGTTTCCGATGCAGAAGTTTAGGTTCACGTCCAACCCCATGAAAAGTCATTAGGGCTGGGTTTAAAAAATGTAATAATCCAGATTTCCTTTTCAAGCCTGATATTGAGTCATAATTTTAAAGGCCTTTTTTTTTATTGCACTTTATGACAATTCAGAATTTTTTCAATTTATATTTACAATTATTCAATAAGAATTATGAAAATATTTTTCATCTCATCCTTGCTGATGTCAATGTTTGTGCATTTAATAATAAAGTAAATAATTTAACCAGTTACTGGCGGCGTCAAATTTGATTGGGAATTTAATGTTTGTGACGTTTTAAATCATGTCTTTGATATTTAAGAAGAATTGAAGTTCTATATTCAATCAATATCGGATTGAATTGAAGTGAATCGAATCGGGGGGGCAAATCTAAATAAAATTGATTGAGGAAATTAGAATCAATAACCAGCCCTAAAAATTACAGTTTTAAACTACGCAATGGATTCCTAAAGTTTATGATTTGCTCCAATTTTGCTGACTTTTTGGATTATTTCTTGTTGTTCTATTCCTTTTATTTGTGCAAGGTATCAGTAATGATTAATTAAGAGGGCCGCGTTCCCACACTTGAAAAATGTTTGATGTAGGTTTCTGTTGCCACGTGTGGGCGGGGCCTCACCATGAAAACACAGCAGGTACTCCTCCTTCTGCATGCTGCTGGCCACCTGCATGATGGCGATGGGGAAGCTGTGAGATGAGGCGGCAAACACGGCTGAGGCCAGCGACATGTCGTTCTTGTCCAGGAACTCTGCCGTAGAACATACACGGCACGATGGCTTCAATACCATCTCCATATTTGCCTTTCTACATGCCATTTTTAAAAGGTTTCAAGAATAATCGGAAACAGAATTGAGCTCTGACTTGTGATGAATTAACAATACACAAAAAGAAAGCCATTTATTTTTGGGGCTAAGAGATTTCTTGTGTGCTCGTAGCTTTGGATTGTCTGGTTTCCATGGTGATGACTGTGGCCTGTTTGAACTCATATTTTGACAGTAAAGGCCGTTAACCAATAAAGTCTGTTTTCTCCACCATCTACTCTGGCAGCCTGCTCAGCAAGAGCAGGAAGCCCACGTTTCAGGGAGAGGCAAAGACAATCATTTATTTCCCCCTTTCATTCTTAATTTTGTTCACCTCATTCACTGCCATTGACGGCTATAAACGTCAAATATTCATTTGAACTATTTCTATTAGTTTAACATTTTCCCCCCACTTTTGTTAACAAGAGTATGAAAACCTAGATTTTTTTATTGTACATTTAGAACAGATGTAAAATGTGTGATTAATCGTGAGTTAACTAGTGAAGTCATGCGATTAACTCATTCATTGCCATTAACGGCTATAGACGTCAAAAATTAATTTGAGCTATTTCTATTAGTTTAACTTTTTTTCCACTTTTGTTAACAAGAGTATGAAAACCTAGAAAAAAATTAAATTTAAAACATAAAATACATGAATAATCTTGAGTTAACTAGTGAAGTCATGTGATTAATTACAATTAAAAATTTTAATCGCCTGACGATTAAAAAAATAAAAAGTTATTAAAAATTAGGGGCGTCAGGCGATTACAATTTTTAATTGTAATTAATCGCATGACTTCACTAGTTAACTCACGATTAATCACAAATTTTTATATCTGTTCTAAATGTACAATAATTTTTCCCCCTAGGTTTTCAAAATCTTCTTAACAAAAGTGAAAAAAAAGTTAAACTAATAGAAATAGTTCAAATGAATTTTTGACGTCTATAGCCGTCAATGGCAGTGAATGAGTTAAATGCGGACGTGTGAAGAAGAGGATGACGAGTGATGATGAGCACACCTTCCAGTACAAACTGCTTCATCTCAATCTCATAGAACTTGTTGGTGCCAAGGATGATGCTGTAGCTCGTCAGGTGGATGCAGCTGCAAGGCTCCAGAGTTTCAATTTCCTGAGACATGAAGACATTTTTTTTGTGGGGGGGGGGGGGAGTAAATGTCATCATTTTACAGTGTCACCACAAAATATGAGCAAGGCATTTGTGCCACAACACATTCTCCATTTTTTCAATAATGAGGAAAATAGTTTTCTTGATCACCTTCCGAATGCAGTATTTGCTGAGATTGTCATTGTAGCGTAGAATGGTGATCTTGTTGGGCATGGCAGCACAAATGCAGGAGCCGTTGTCTATCTGCGAAGACAACACAAACGCACGCCCGGTCACGCGCCGCCAACGTACGCTGCCGTTATCGGAGCGAAGACGTACTCTGCCGGCGGCAAACAGATGGCATCCTTTCACCGTCTCAAAGATGTACGGCGCCAGCTCGGACTGGCTGGGCAGGTGGCACTGGCTCAAAGACTGCTTCACTCGCTTGATCTCCACCAGGCACAAGGCTCTCTCGTCCCCTGCAGCACACATCTCCGTGTTACGTGCCGACTGATGCAGTTTAATGAGCGAGTGCCGCTTGCTAATGGATGCAGCTGTTAGCAGAGGGCCGACTCGCACCAACAATCATCAGCAGTCTCTCCATCTCCTTGATGATGTGGATCTGAAAGACTGATCCCAGGCCAGGAATGTGAGTCAGGGAGTTCTTGATCACATTGAGCGCGTACAGACCTTCCTCCGAGCCCACCAGGACGATCTGCAAGCGCATGCCGTCACCACGCCAGGTTTGATTCCGCAACGTGTAACCGTGTATGTGACAATTAAGGTACCTGATCCGTGAGCGGAAGGGTGCAGTTGATATCAAGCCTGTCGTCTCCTTCCAGCTTCAGAAGAGAGTTTCCTAGGAGCTTCTAAAATCAAGAAGACGTTGGCGGTCAACGACACGCGCTCAGACACAATGGAAATAACGTGACGCCTGCAGGAGGGTGTGGAAGTGAGGACAGGTCAGGAGTCACATGCAGTTCACAGTAGACTTTTTACTGTACAAATACTGGCTCGATGCAATCGCCCTACACAAAGATTCAAACTGAGAGTTACAACTAGGGTGACCAAAAAACTCAAGGGGGGACAAGGGGTATGTTTCTGAGGGACAATATGGGACACTCCTCAGCGATGCGGCGGCCCCTCCCCGAGAACAGACTCGTTGATAGTGGTTTACCCATTTCTACTACATATATCAGGGCTGCAGACTAACATTTATTTTTTGGGCGAGAAGCACGGTAAACCCTAACATAAAATTTTAAGAGCACAGGAAGAAAATCTAGGGGTGCACACGTAAATTGACTTGTATGACTTATATTTTTTGTACAAGTGTCTACACATCATACACCATAAATATACATTTACATCTTAATTACTAAAAATGTCAAGTTATGTTTAGACCAGGAGTGCAAGTATTATCAGAAAATGTCACACTCTGCACATGTTTGTGTGTAATAACAAAATAATTTGCAGTGGTGGCCCATAAGTTTTGTGATGATTTCATATTATGCATTTTTATACTGTACAACTGCATTCGTGGCCATGATTCATTCTAAAATCCTTAAAACAAACGCATTAAATTTGAACACATTAATATTAATGCTTTACAGGATAACACAATTATTACAATATATACACTGTAGTGACATTTATGCAATGCACTAGCTCAATTTAGAATGTTTTGTTTACTTATTGCCGTCCCTAAACAGTGCCACTGATCGTGTGAAGACATAGTTTGCCAGATTAAAAATATATCACTCGCCACTTGAATGTGACTTGGGATGCCGTATCACAAGTGAAGTTTTTACATAACAGTGTCTTGAGATGTTGCTGTGCGTTGTCCTCAGACCAGCTACGACTCATCTTTAGCGTGCAGTTGTTGCTCGTGTATTATTAGACAGGCTAGCTGAAGATAGCAACTTGAGGCTAACAAACAATCCCGTGTGATGGTCTCGTTTTGTTGTTGTTTTTTGGCGTCATCACAACATCCTAGTTATGCCGGAGTAGCTTCAATGGAAAAAGTCTTTTGATTGTAAGTTTTGAGCAGAACTGGGTCAACAACGAAAAAGCAACTATGTTGGTTCAGCGGTTCTGTGGTTTACAACAGTACGGCGGCCATGAAGGGGACTTTTTGTGAGCGACTCACAGACTGACTACCAAGGAAAGGCTTTCAAGTTGTTGTTGTTATTATTATTATTATTATTATTATTATTATTATTATTATTATTAATTGGAGACGTGAATTGAGCTTCAAACGCCGTGTGTGCCACACTAAGCAGGAAGGTTGGTCACCCTAGGGACGCTATAAAATATACATGACATTTCATCACTAGTCAGTCTACGGCAACGTGCGGAACTTGGCTGACATGTCCATTAATGGCTAATGCTAAAATGCTATCTTGTTTGACTGTTCAACAATGATTAACAAAGCAATGCACTCACCATTATCGAACCTTTTTTGCTTGGTCCTGGAAACTAATGGTGGCTGGCTGTGCCATTTACTCCACGTCGGTCACATATTGTAACATTGGAAATATTGGATATGGTATATGGTATATTGGAAACAATATAAAAAAAAAAAGCTCAGCTTGCGTTGTCTGCCCGGCGATTCTTAAACGCTACCAATTAGAGGAGGATGCGAATGAGAACGCAAACGTAAATTCGTAAGTACATAGGAAGGAATTTAATAGTATGAATTGGTATGACAACTGTGTGATTGACATACACATAGCAAAAAACAGGACACAGGGATAGGACCTGCGTAATATCTGGACAAAAAATGAGGTTGTCTGAGCCAATACGGGACTTCTGGTCACCCTAGTTACAACAAAACTGCTATTTACATTTTCTCCGAGTAGGCTACGTAATCTTTATTATACCTGGAGGTTTGATTGTAAAGCAAAAATTGTACCTCTATTTTATCAATCACAAAGAGGAACAGTATGAGGATGTCATTTAAAAAGCAGGCTGTATAAATTACACCTATACATACACTTGACTTGATTGCATTTCTTTCACATTGTGGCAACTTGTAGTTAATGGAAACGTGTTTGACAAGAGCTCAGACCGCACTAGTTAGTTAACAATGAAAAACCAACACAAGGATCTGAATCTACATTTACTGAGCAATCGGCAACAGCCCGAAGGAGGGGGGGCTGAAACCCTGGTGGCAACCTGGGCTAGCCGTCAACCTGGAGGCCACTCGGGCTAGCTAGCTAGCTAGTGGCTAGCTGGTGGATACAGTTTAAGCAGGATCTTGAGTTTGCTCGAGTTTCAAACCAGCTAAACTTTCATTCTCTCACTTTTCTTCGTCGTGCTAGAATTTTTTCCAGCTTAATTACTGGATAGAATGTAAAGGATTGCCAAGATATTTGATAGATTATCTGATTCGCCAACACTTGACGAGTGTGCCCGAAAAAATAATTAGTCAACCCCAAAAAACTTCTTGCTAATATTGCAGAATATGAGTTAAGCCACCAGCTTTTTTTTCCCGCTCAGGGGGCGGCCATTTTGTCACTTGATGTCGACCGAAAATGACATCATAGTTGCTCATAGCTCAGGTAACGGCCAATCATGGCTTAACTTCGGAAAACAGGTGAGCTATTATTGGTCATTACCTGAGCCCTGAACAACTGTGATGTCATTTTTAGTTGGCAGCAAGTGGCAAAATGGCTTCCCACTCAGATGGATAAAAACAGGTGGACTTTGCTGCTTAACACTTATTCCACAAACATAGTATTAACCAGGATACCGTGTTTAGACTAGTTAGGCCACATAGAACATATTATTCTTAAGAAAGTTTTGGGGTTGACTTCCCCTAAAAAGTCACTGTAACAAAATGTGATCATCAACATGCAACATGAGAGTGTAGGGAGTGAAATTCGGGTAAATTCTCAACTCAGGAGCACCTTAGTAAAAATAATAATGATAAATAAAAATATGTTTCCATTGGATCATAACGATGTGGTTTTCAAAGGAAATGTTAGTGCTGCAGTCAGACAACAGTGAGCGTGTGGGGGTCTCAGTGGGGCAGGTGGGAGTGGGGGTGGGTTAGCTAACATGAACCAACAGAATGATAGGCTGGTGCATCACTGTGAATCAGAAAGGAAAGGAAGTGTGAATGTCAGGAAGTCTTGTGTCTGTACTTTTTTTTTTACCTGGACCAGAGGAGACAGAACCATTTGTCTTTTGGACACAGCAGCCTATGTGTGCAAAGATACTCAATGAAATGGGTAGAATCCAGCAAAATCAACAAAACACGCCCATATAGCGGACATATAATGAAGCAGGATGGAAACGCAACAAACAGGGTTGTAAAAGACAAAGAACGAAAAAGAGTGAAGGAGAGATAGAGAGACGGAAAAGATGACAATTAACGACATGTGAAACAGGAGGTTATAGAAAACGACAAAATGTTCAAAACTAGAGCGCAAATTCACTCGTGAATAATCCCTGTTGAACTGATTACATCCAGAAAAGAGTCCGCTATCAGCTTCTTCTTCTTTTTTTGAACAAGTCAGCAAAGTGCCGGGATACTCACTGCGTCCGCCTCAGCCTTCTCCCGTGAGACTCGCCCCGCAGCGACAACAGATTCCATCACCGCCACCCAGCGCTGCTTGTCTGGGAAACTGGGAGCCATGAAGTAAATGGACTGTCCAGGCCAGCAAGGGGCGTGACATCGAGACTCCAGCTTCAGCACATAAGGAACATCTGATCTCCAAAAAACACAAGTTCAACCAATAATCAATAGTTCTTGTTATTTATGTGAAGAATTACATCATACCTGATTTGGCTGTGTTGGGTAGCTCGGTGGCCCCGACCGCTCCGTGAACTTCGACCTCTCCATCAGACATGCACAAGTCGTACTCCTCCAGTGGCTTAATTGAATCTGAGTTCAAACAAAAAGGTGCCAGGCCAGACTCAAACACAATGAAAGAAAGTCATCAGCTCTCAAAAGCTAAGTCGTGATCAAGTGAGCGCTCAAGTAACCTTCTCTGGGTTCGATCTCGTAGATGGACACTTTAGTCCCGTCAAGCACCACATATTTCCTTTCCCAGCCTTGACCTCGCTTTCCATTTCTGCAAAAGCAGTAGCACAAAGCTTTCATGTGAAAACAGGACACTCATTCACTGCTATTAACGTCAAAAATTCATTTGAACTATTTCTAATAGTTTAACTTTTTTTTCCACTTTTGTTAATACGTGTATAAAAACTTAGATTTTATTTATTGTACATTTAGAATAGATATACAAATTTTCATTAATTGTGAGTTAACTAGTAAAGTCATGCGATTAATAAACGATTAAAAAATGTAATCGCTTGACGCCCGAATTTTTAAAAATCTTTTTTTTAATTCATTCACTGCCATTGACGGTTATAAAATTAAAAAAATAATTTTAACTATTTCTATTAGTTCAACATTTTTTTCCACTGTTAACAAGAGTATGAAAACTTTTTTGTATGTATGTGAGTATGAAGAATTTTTTTATTGTACATTTAGAACCGACATAAAATTTGTGATTAATCGTGACGACTAGTGAAGTCATGCGATATTTTACGATTAAAACATTTTAATCGCCTGTCACCCCTAATTTTTTCTTTTTTTTAAATGAATTTATGGCAGTGAATGAGTTAACACCTTTCTCACACATACCGGATGGCTGGCATTTGTCAAACAGCTTATTTTAAGACAAAAAAAAAATAATCTTCATTAAGTTATTTGCTAGCATTAGGGCTAGTAGCTTCAAATGGAAGCATTTCTATTAGTTAAGAGGATCCATTCATTTGTTCCATTTTTCTTTTTATTCAGCACCTCCATCCACGTAAACCATACACGGCATTCACTACAAACCCTTACCCTATCCTCTAAGTGAGTGAGAGACCATAATTAACCTGGGCTGCTTCATCCATCCCTCCAGGTGCATGTGTCCGCTGGCGTCTTTGAGCGGCTGGCCCGAAGAGTTGCCCTTTTCCCGACACGAGCCCTCGGACAGATGCAGAGAGCAGTCGCTCGACATGCCACACGTCGCTGGAAGGCACGGGGAGCATTTTGGATGGCACAGAGCGTGACATTCTGAGGGAGGGAAAATATCACAAACATTGCATTGGCATACAAAGTTGGGGCTCCTCAACATAAAGTGCAGAGCATTGTGTAATAGTGATAAGAGACACTCAGGAATAATTATACAGAACATTATGAGGTCAATACAGTAATTTATAAAAACAGGCAGAATACACATACTGATAGTTACTAAATACTCTAAAACATTTTTTTTGTGGTGAAGGCTTTATTTGATTGCTTTATTAAGTGTAATCTTTTGCGTGTTCAAATAAATCAGAATTGAGACCTCATGAAGAAGTTTCCTTTGCAAGGATTTATTAAGAGCTCTTAAGACACAGGAAAAAAGCTTACATTCGAAAAGTGATGTTAAGCTCCCAGTGTGTAGAATATAGAAACACCCAGTATCTTTATACTAGTAGAAAAGGTTCTCGCCGCCTCTTACGTTTGCAGAGAGATAGTGTTGAAAATAAGCAGGCACAAGATACTGACATGTCCATCTCAGCTTCCCACCAGCTTCTGAGAAATGATGTAGAAAGGCTTTGACCTTGGACCTTCAGTTTTTACGACCAAATGACTAATGACATGAGACTTTGACAACTTTTAAAACATACACATTCTTATCTCAAGAGATGGTGGGGAGTAAGAAGTTCAAATGTAGTTCACAAAATCATTATCACATTGTTATTCATTTAACTACACGTATTTATATCACATCTATATACCTATAACTAAATTCAAAAACAGTAAAAATATAAATTGAAAATGTTAAATGTCAACAGTGGACAGAGAAGATACTCAAATGAACTATTCTACATCTTACTGCCTGTGGTTTCAATTTCTCATTTATAAATAGGATAGTAGTTTACACTATATGGACAAATGTTCTTGGACAGTCACATTGCAATAGGGAAAGACAAGCTACACGCTCAAAAATGCTAACATGTTTTCTTGACCTACTTGGCTGTGTAGGTGTGGAGTTGGACTTTTTAAGCAGATTGAGTTATCATTCCCCAAGATTGGGTTCATTAGATTGACACAACAGCTCGGATTGAAGTTTGGATTTGGGCAGGCTGAAGCGCTAATGATGGTCACCTTTACTGACAGTAGTGTACTAAGTTCAAAACAAAACAGGTAGGGGTGTGCCAAAAAAATCGATTCTCATAAGAATTATGATTCTCATTTAGTACGATTCAGAATGCATTTTAAATGTCCCAAAATCAATTCATTTAAATTATTTTATACTGTCTTCCCTGTTTGTGTGTGCCTTTATTGGGAGCGCTGTTCATGTTGTATCCGATTTGGCCACTTAGGGGCAGTATGGTTCCACGCGGTCTGATACACTGTTAAGTTGTAGTCACATTAGAGAGTAGAAGGAAAAAGTCACGATCAAGTTATTCCAATAAAAGTTTTTTTTTCCCAGCGTGGATCCGTTCTCTTGAGTGATAAAGTGCCGTGAGTAACGCGCTAATTAGCATTAGTGAGTCAGACTGGAGTAGATCATTACGATTCCTTGAACATCTATAAATTGAAGCAAAAATCATTGTCAATCAAATCCTTTTGAATCAAAAATCGCTCTTAATCGAAAATCTATTCTGAATCGAATCGCACACCCAAAAATTGGAATCAAATCGAATCGTGAGACATTGAAAGATTCCCACCCCTAGTTTGCAGACTACAGCTGTACTGATAGACTGGTAACTAATTTCTTGGTAGCTTTAATTCATCAGTATGGGTAGTTTATACTTCTTGTTGGATAAAAACCTTAACCCATTGTGCTTGGCAGGGATATGATCATTTAGATTTTTTTTTGTTATAGTTAGATTTTAATTTGTTTTGACTTTTTTTTATTCAGTTATTTTAATTATTTTTTTATAGCTGTTTTTTGTATAAAAAAAAATATCTCGAAAATGCCTAGTTTTAGTTTAGTTTTAGAATTGATTTTTGTTTTTACCCTGCTCATATACGCTCTAATAAGAGAATTGTTGACCAACTGAATTAAATTGCTTCAAGTGGTAACACATGATTGAATTAAGACTATCCAAGTTAATATATTAAGCTTAATTAAATATGAGGTCATTAAATGTAATCACTAAAGTTAATTTAACTAAATATATTAATCTTAATCTTAACTTAAGCAATTCAATTAAGTTGGTTCAACGAGTCTCTTTTTAGAGTGTATGGAGTTTTTGTGGCGTGCAATATAAAAAAAAGGTTACAGAATATTGTGTAACAGAATAATCTACAATTCTCAAATGACTGTTTGACATTTCTTCTTCTGGACGGACATACAGAAATACCTAAATAAACACACCAAAGCCCATCTATGATATTAATTGAAAAAGACATAAACAAAGAACATTAAAATTATTGTTAGTTGTAGTAAACATATGATGTAGTTTGTTACTTTTCTTTCTTCTTCTTTTTAAAAGCATTTTCACTTTATTTCGTTGATGACAAAGTTTTTTCCCCCCAGGTTTAGTTTTCATTAGTTTTTGTGAAATAACCTTGTTGCTCAACCCAATACACTGGGTATGAATAACCCAGCATTGGCACAGTCCCTTTTAGACCCAGCGCTGGGTCAGCCATTTTGCCCAATTTGCATTACTTTTGGCGCAGCAGCAGTTTTAAGGGTGTAGTTTTCCTATGACATTACACGCCGCCATGTTGGAGGTCGACACATTCTTTTGTTATGTGCTTATTGAATGTTTATCTCGAGTAGAATAGACTAGAGAATCCTCCCGTTCTGAAGCGCCAACATGGCGGCCAAACAAATGCTATAAAACTATAAGTGGCACTCACCGAGACAGGTGGCAGCTTGTCGACCAAAGTGAACCGTATCCAGGCAAACGGTACACTTGGCGGCGCGCATGTTGAGTCCCACTGTGAAGCGATGAGCGGTGTGGTGGTGCACCCTCTCCCGCTCTCTTTCCCTCTGACTGTCTTTCATTCGCCGGCTATATTCTGTATACAATAAGGGCAGGGTCACAGTGAGAGCGGGTTGCTTCATTATATCGGGTTCTGCCGAAGCTTCAATACATCATGCCGTATGGTCAGGTATGAAGTCAGTTCAAGGAAAAAGTGCTTTCAAAAGATGTCGAGGACATGAGCAGCTAAAAGCTGATACTAAAGTATTAAAAGGCTTTATTTATCCTTGTGCTTGAGTTCTTGGCCGATGCATTTAAAGGCATTATGCAGTCAATATGATCATTTTAAAGGTGCCTCAAAGTTTGCATACCTTGGTCAGGACATGACTCCAATTTGCTTTACCTGGAAGTCTTTTCTTGGATTCTCGTACTTGCAACAATATAAAGCCAACCACATTTGCAGTTTTGATGCAACTTTGACTTCATTATTAGTGATAGACCGATAATCGGATATTTGGCATTTTGACAAATATTTGCATCGTCATTTTTACAAATCTGAAGGCCGAGCTGGTATCTCACTGAGCGGTGAATGCTTGCGAACGAAGCGAATTTAGGGTTTTCATCAGGATTTGTAGGATGTTCACAGAAAGTTTTTACTTGTCGCAAAGACATTTGGAACATATAGAGACAATTTTTTACTGTCTGCAAAGATCTTTTGAAACTTTTTACAAACCTTGACGAAAACCTCAAATTAGCTACGTTCGCAATTTTGCATGCATTTGTTGCTCAGTGAGATGCAGGGAACTTTTTATTTATAGATTTATTTAATTTTCCACTTAATAAAAGATGATGCTGACGGTGGGAACCTCCTACACATTTTTTTTTATTAAAATAAAATAAATAAAATTAAGAAATTATGTTGACATTTTGGAAAGCTTTATTTACTGTAGTAAATTTTAGAGAATTATTTACTTGCTTAGGTTATAATTTAGCTTAACACATATTGATGACCTTGGAAGCTCCCTGCAAGTTTTGTTAATTAAAAAAAAGCAGTTTATTCTTTTATATGTTTTAAATTAAAAGAAAAAGTAATTTATTAAAAAAAATGTTGACGCTAATATTTTCTCTTTTACTGCAAATGAATATCGACTCCAAATCAGCCCTGGAAAAAACACATCGGTCTATCACTATTAATTATACAGCGATTTGACTGAATAATACCTTTAGATTGAAATTCATTATGTGACAACTATTGTGCATTACAGTGTTTATCAACCGGTTTATCCTGCTAAGTGTTGGAGGTGATTGTAATGGGTTGATAAACACAGTAAGTGGAGTTCCGCAATTCACGCAGGCTCAGCTTCAGCAACCAAGAAAACGATGCTTCAGATTTCCAAAGCTGTGCACTGCAAAACTGAAAACGTACATTTGACCTGCTGTAGAAATGCACAACTTTGAAAAATCTGGCATTTTGAGGAATGGGTGAGGAAAAAGGAGACGAGGGATAAGGGACCAAACTGCAGGAACCGTCCAAGAGTTTGGGGAACTTACTTTCAAAAGTGACCCTCCTTCTTTCTGAAAGGTGTGTGAAAGAGAAAGGATTGTAAGAGAGCATTCTTTTGTGTGCGATTTTTATTTGCGGGCCGCTATATTTAGAATATGGCGTTTGTAGTCTGTTATTGGCTTCTTGAATGAAGATGTCATCATCTCCTCACTCACCCTCAGGTGTTGCGACCTCCTTCCTGCGGCCCGAGTTGGATGGAACCAGGCTGGGTGAAACTTGCTGGTGATCGGGAGACTTGACGGACATCATCATCTGTTGCCGTGCTGTCGCTGGGTTTGTGGAGCTGCTGTGATCCTTGTATTGGAGTGCTGGCATGGAAATCATTTCTTGATCATAACATTGTTATCAACTTAGAGCAGAAAACTAAACCGGCGGCTTTATTTTTATTTTTTTCATGTTGATTCACCTCTTTGGCCTTGCTAATATGAAAATCATCATTTCAGTCCTAGTTGCTATGACAACAGTGTGCCACAGAATGAAATGACCTAAAGATTGAATGGACTTTTTGTGTTTGTACCTTCCTCTCTCAGGGATCGCAATTCTGCTCTCATTTTCTGAAGCGCGTCCTCCAGCTCAGAAGAGCGAGTTCGCTCTTTGTCCAGCGCAATCTTCATGTCGCTGTACTGCAGCGGAACTGGCTGGATGGAGGACACAGGCGAGACCTGGCCCTGACTTTGTCCCTGGGCCTGGGCTTGTGCCTGAGCAGCCATGGCAGCCAACAGGTCCTCGCGCCGACGCCCAAAAATACCCTGAAGGATAAATGCAGCAAAAGAGCATGTCCAATGAGAGCAGAGTAGAAGCAAAGGTTCTATCCAAGCCTTTGATTAATAGTGAAGTTATTGTGAATGTGCAGAGAATTTTAGTGGGAGTTTTAATGACATTTTATGCGTGAAGTGACTCATCCATCCTTGCCCCCAGATTTCACCTGCAAGCAATTACCAGTTTTTGGCGTTCATCATTTAAATTATTTTTTTGCATACACAATCAGACCTAAAGATAAGTTGGGAGCTCAGGAGCACAGTTGATTCTAATTCAAAGATTAATATAAGCAATGATATATATATATGTATATATATGCATTGTTTATATTCGTTTGTTTGTTTGTTTTAAAGGTTAATTTTAAACATTTTCATAAACAGCATTTTCATTCCCAAAGTACCAAATGCGATACCAAATATGATCTTAACAAGGAGGTTGGTATCAAGTTTTCATTTTTGTCATACTGTGTTTTATATGCCATGTGATGACAGCGATGCGGCCCACGAAAAACAAGATTGACACCCCCTCAACATAAAATAAGCACACTATGGTTCGAAGCGGTCATACAGTGCACATTTATTTACGCGAGTTAAGTGAATAAGTGATGCCATCTGACCTTTTTCTTCTTCGAACCGCCATGGGCCTGGGCTTGGAGGAAGTCAATGAGCTTGGTCTGCTGGGTGATAGTCCCCTCCATTTTTACCTTCTCATGGGAGTATACAGCCTGCAGGTGGAGCTAAGTGAACATCACTATTGTCGTGAATTTCTCCTCAAATACTTGGCGTCATACAGAGAAATAATGCAGTGTGGGCGAAGACCACAAATGGAGTGTATGTATGAGTGTACGCTTTTGATGTTCGGATGAAAAGGACACAATAGAAAGCAGGTAATAATGCGTCAATGACCTGTGCTGTAAACAATAATTATAATAAAACCATAACCATGCGAAAAAATGCTAAGTACATAGAAGGAAAGAAATACAACTCAAAATGCTGGATCTGGTGCCCAGTCTAATTGACGGAATAGCTGCACATTAGCATAGCATATTGTAGATATGATGATATGCATCTACTGTATAGTAAAAGTGTGTGCAGTCCAGTATATGTAGCAGCACCTGGATGTTTTCCAGCTGATATTCCAGGTCAGTTCTCTCAGTTTTGAGCAGGTCAGTCTGGTCCAGGGCGTCTTGCAGGCCCTGGGTCAGACGAAAGATATGGGCCTTCTGAGCATCCATCTGCTGCTGAAGCTTCTCTTGCTGCAAAACAACAACAGATGACACATTATCACATTCTGATACTTTTAACTCATTCACTGCCATTGACGGCTATAGATGTCAAAAATTCATTTGGACTATTTCTATTGGTTTAGCATTTTTTCCCACTTTTGTTAACAAGAGTGTGAAAACCTAGAAAAAAATATTGTACATTTAGAACACATATCAAATTTGTGATTAATTGCGAGTTAACTAGTAAAGTCATGCGATTAATTACGGAGGAAAAAATACGCCCCTAATGTTTAATAATCTTTTCTTTAAAAAAAGAAAAGAAAAAAAGAAAAGATTATTAATAATTTGGGGCGTCAGGCGATTAATTTTTTAAATCATAACGAATCGCATGACTTCACTAGTTAACTCATGATTAATCACAAATGTTGTATCTGTTCTAAATGTACAATAAAAAAAAAATCTAGGTTTTCATACTTGTTAACAAAAGTAGGAAAAAATGTTAAACTAATAGAAATAGTTATAAAAATGTGACATCTATAGCCGTCAATGGCAGTGAATGAGTTAATAAGCTTGGACATGTACCACTTTACAGACTTCAAGATGTGTGTTTTTTTGTTTATTTGTATGCAGCAAAATGAAAGAAAACCACCAGCATGCCGTTAGAATATGTTATGGTAATCAAATTATTATGTCATCAAAGAGCTGTGATAATAATGTGTGAAAATAGTGACTGGACCTCCTCCAACAGCCGCTGTTTCAGATCTCTCTCACTCTCCAGCTTTTGCTGCAAACTACGCGTATTCATCTCCAACATGGCGTGATTCTTCTCCAAATCATTCAGCTGGAGGACAGAAAAGAGGACGCGCTCATTGCAACATATGCGAATCACAGAAGGGTGTTAAACACTTGCGCTTTGGTGCAGAAACACTCACAGTGTCTGCAAGGCTCTCAGTTTTGAGTTTCTGGTCTTTGAGAATCTGCTGTAGCGCCAACATCTCAGCTTTGTGCTCCTTCACGGCCTGTTCCACAGTCTGACGGGACTCGGAGCTGCGCTGCTCAGCGCGAAGTCTGATGGACACAGCAGACTTTTTGTCTTTATGTTTGAATTTGCATTCAACTACGATATATTTACAAACAAGTTAACAATTAACGTTCCAACTCCGCCACACAAATGACATAAACATTGTAAGGTTTCTTTCAGGGTTGTGTGAGGGTGTTTTAATTTGTGTAGCAAATTCGCCTTGCCTTGCCCACATTTTTATATACGGTACATACTGTTGAGATCCAGAACACCGAGGGATGATCCCTTGAGAGAATAAGCCTTTTGCATCCAGTGAGTGTAGGTGGAGGCAAGCAACAACATTAATAGCAAACACTACCTACCAATGTGGAGAAGGTCACTTATTATTCTCTCTGAATATGTAACAGCGACTATATTAGATCATGGCCTATTGAAGATCTGTGTCAAATTAAACTCTAAATTCTAAATAATGGATGCACTGAACAAGTCTTAATATGCTTTCGGCTTCTCAGTGTTTTAAAGGCAAACTGGTAAAAATAGGCATAAAACATCAATTATATATATATATATATATATATATATATATATATATATATATATATATATATATATATATATATATATATATACATACTGTATATATATATATATATATATTGTCAGTCGATTACAATTTTTAATTGTAGTTAATCGCATGACTTCAATAATTAACTCATGATTAATCGCAAATCAATCACACATTTTATATCTCAATTTATATCTAAATTTATAATAAAGTGTAAAATATTTTTTCAAATTTTTCACACTCTTGTTAACATAAAAGTGGGAATAAATGTTAACCTAATAGAAATGTGGTTGCATTTTTTTTAGTCGTTGATTCAGTAATTTCATAACAATTCATTAAAAAAAATTAAATTAAAAATAGGTACTGCACTGTAAAAGAAAACGTGCGACATTGATTTGTATTGGTCATTTTTCTGTCACTACATTGATTAATTGTGTTTGTAAGACAATGGTTATTTTTCTTTTCATGTTAAGAGCTTTTTAACATGGAGTAACCTGTGAAATTCTGCACATTTAAAAAACTGTAAAGCATAACTTGACCCCAGTCCCCACAAATATATGCATTATTATGTAATTTATTACTGCTAATGCTGAATTGTGTTATAGTGACTCCTTTTCACAATGTTGAAAGCTTTTCTTTTTGTTAAGTTCTTGGATGCGCATTGATATTAAAGCTGCAATATGGAACTTTTTCCCCCAAAATAACTTTACAATAAGCTTTTTATTTGACCATTTATGACTGGAATGCATTATAATTAGTAAATTAAGACCTTAGCTGTTCACAATGGGTACTCCTGCAAGCCTCTGGCCAATCATTTTCAGACTGGATTCGGGTTAGAGTTTCCCGCGCCCTGTCTGCGGATGTGACGTAATGTGTATGTGAAGAACGGTATGTGCCGTTTAATTTTTCGTCAGCAAGTGGCAGTAGCGATTCGAAATGGAATATTTACGTTCAGTAGCTTTAAGTGACGCCGCTTTACTGCAAGCCACAGACGCTGGCGCTCTGCTGCAAGCGAACCAAGAGCACAGTGAAGAGCTATTTTCTGGAGTTGCTGAATAAAATACGCCTCATATCTAAAGATCAAGTGGCTTGGAGTCACTCCAATTGACAAGACAGCGTCCATTCGGCTCTCACAGGAGTTTGAGTGCCCAAGGACACCTTATGGAGAGCTGGAGCAACCTAGCTTGTTGCTAATGGCTCATGTACGCTCTTTCAAAGCAGAGAACCGGCGTTCGTGCTTCACAGTCCAAATGGCTCCCCCACTCAAACATTCTGCCACTTAAACATTGTGTATTGTAGCTGCAGTGCAGTACAATACATTTCTATTTGGTCATTTTGACGTGGACATTTATGCTGCATAGCAACTGGAATTCCCTTCAGTAGAGGCTTTCCAAATAAAGGACGGTCGTTAATCGAGCGTTAAAAAAATTGGTGCCACTTCAACTTAACAAGATTATAACACGATAAATCTGACACCCTTAATATATATATATATATATATATATATATATATATATATATATATATATATATATATATATACATATGAAGAGGAGAATACATTGTGTGAATTACTGCCGGCATGTTTTCTATTAACCTGTTCTGTTTCTCATTATCCAGCATTCTTTGGACCTCCCTAGTCCTCCTTTCGGCCTGGTTCTTCTCATCTTCTAGAGTTGCCCTCCAGGCATCCCACTGTCTCTCCTTCTCCAGAAGTTCGTCATTTAAAGTCTCAAGTTCCAAGACTTGCTCCTCCAACATGGTGCATGTGGTCTTCAGCGTTTCAAGATTCTGAACAAAAGGATAAAAGGTAAGGCTGAGTTTGGATTGACACTGTCAGAGAGATATTATCGTAAATTCAGTAAGCTGTAGGCCCATAGCCACAAAATATGGGGGGATTCTCAGTCCTGCTACTTGTGTCGCCTCTAACCACAAGTGAGTGATGGCGAACTAATGTTACATGCGGTATATCTGGTTGCGACACGTTTTTTTTCCATATATATATATTTTTTTTCTTTATAAAATTTTCTTGAAATCTTCTTGGGTGGCCCGCGCAAGTATTAACATGGTGTTAAAAAAATAAAAATAAATAAATAAAAACATGGTGTGAAAAACACTGGACCTCGTCACAATGAAGGTGTATTAACAGCTGAAATGTATAGTGACTTTTATTTTGGAGGCGCCGCGGGAAGCGTGTCACGACGTGTCTTCCTTCTGGACCTTCACAATGAACATATTTTAGCAAGAGTGCCATACTACGTACGGATCGTTACACACCCGCCTCACCTGGAACTCATTCGGGTTTGACAACTTTGACAAGAGTGACGTAAATAACAAAATAACAGTAGAGATTTGCCAAAAAACGACCGCCATGAGGAGTGATTTGTTGACAATTCTGCTCCACCAAGAACCATTAACATCGCGACTCCACAAGCACCATATGACAGCTATAAAGAAAAGATACTGGTAAGTCATAGCGACATACTCGCCTAGTGTCATTAGTAGCGCCAACAATTGTATTTTTCTTATTTTACAAGTGCTAAACACGTGAAAAGTGTTGAAAGAAATATGCAGTCTCCGCAAATCGAAACCAGGTCTGTTGGGAGCACCGAACAAATTAAATTGAGAAACGGTGAGCAGTTATATAACATTTTTATGTGAATGATGCAAGCCTAAAGATGGGCAGTTTTCTGACGTAAATCAATCATTTAACATGTCTTTAAATGTGTAGAATTAAAAACTTAAGTCATATCACCATACTCTCTTAATTGAAAGTGTACAAAAGTATGTTGAATTGGAGAAGATGTTTTGAAATGCTCACGCCATCGGAAAAAAAAGAGTAGGCCTTTCACAGACCGTATGGATGTGGAAGTAAGTAAATTAATTTTACTATATGTTTCAAAATCAGTGTATTTAATACGACAACATGTTGCCATGGACAGAGAGAGAGCGAGAGACAGAGAGAGAGAGAGTTGAAGCCAGAAGACACTGTGCAAAAACACACATTTCATTTTTTGTCTCACTGTCTGAAGTGAAATCAGACTAAAAACCTCGCCTTTTTCAAATCAGTTAGGATCACCAAAATTATTTATTTTTGTTAAATGCCAGAAAAATTTGAAAGAATTTCTTAGTGAATTGTATATGATTTTCTTCAAGGTCAAAAGTTTGCATACACAAATAGTACTATGTCTTTAAAGAACAAGGGGAAGCCCGATGACACAATTGAAGATGAATTTAAAGCCACAACTTCAACACTCTGCTAACCTTGTTTAACATCATGGGAAAATCAAAAGAAATTGGCCAGGAAATCAGAGAAAGAATCGTGGAGCTCCACAAGTCTGGCTCATCCTCGGGTGCCATTTCCAGACGCTTGTAAGTGCCACGTTCATCTGTTCAAACAATTATATGCAAATATAGACCTCATGAGAATGTCCAGCCATCACACCCTTTAGGAAGGAGACGCGCTCTGTGTCCCAGAGATAAATGTGTTTTGGTCCAAATATCAGCCAGGAAGCTAAGACTTGGGCACAAATGGGTCTTCCAAATGGACAATGAACCTAAGCATACTGCCCAAAAATGTAAAAAGTGGCTTGAGGATAAAAAAAGCCAATGTCTGGGCGTGGCCATCACAAAGCCTTGATCTGAATCTCAGCGAAAATCCGTGGGCAGATCTGAAAAGGCAACCAACAAACTTGGCCCAGTTACACTAGTTCTGTCAGGATGAATGGGCCAGGCTTCCCACAGAGTACTGTCAGAAACTTGTGGAAGGTTACCCAAAACCTTTGAAAACTCAAGCTGCTCAAAGGAAATGGTCATCAATACTAAGGAAATGTATGTAAACCTTTGACCTCGAAGAAAATCATATACAATTCTCTAAGAAATTATCTCTCTCTTTATTGTGGCATTTAACAGAGTTAAATAATTTTGGTGATCCTGACTGACCTGAAAAGGCGAGGTTTAGTCTGATTTGACTTCAGACAGTGAGACAAAAAATGCTCAGTGTAAGTAAACTTCTGGCTTCAACTGTATATAAACGTGTTGCGACCAGATATACATTAGTTTGCCATCACTCACTTGTGGATCATGAGGTTAGAGGAGACGCAAGTAACAGACTGAGAACCCCCGCCTCCCAAGTCCACCTACCCAAGTAGATTTCAAATCTGTGGGAAACACTGGTTACCTATGCACGTTTGGTTACTAATTGGTGAATGGTTGAACCAACTACATAAGAAAAACACGTCATGACATCAGCATCCTTCAAAGTTCTTGCCTCAATCAATGGATGCCCCCGAGAGTTGTGGTCAGCAAACTATTTTGCGCAGGTTTCAGTAAATTAAAAAGGTGCCAAAGGAGATCAGTGATGACATTTTTAGTGGGCCTTTAGGGAGAAACAGCTGCCATCACTGGTGCTGAAGCCACTCCACTGAGGCAGTAAAAAATAAATAAAAAAACTGCTGACACGGATGAGTGGAGGATTTGCCCAGCACGTCTCAGAAAAATACATTATTTAAAAGCATAAGAAGCATCAAACTGAATTGTAAACCTTTGCAAATAGAGCAAAGTTGGCTTCAGAGCAAAATTATGAAAACAAACTAGACTGAGATGAAAGTTTTCGAATGGCTTAAGGTTAAAGGGGAAGTCAACCCAAATGTTGTTGGTTTTTTGACAATATGTTCTATGCAGCCCCACTGGTCTAAATAGGGCATTCTGTGTTAGTGAAATATGAGTTGAGCAGAAAAATCCAGCTGTTATTATCCATCTCAGGGGGTGGCCATTTTGACACTTGCTGTCAACTAAAGATGACATCAATGCTGCTCAGGTCTCAGGTAACAACCAATCAGAGCCCAGCTTCAGAAAACAGGTAAGCTGTGATTGATTGTTGCCTGGGCCCTGTGCAACTGTGATGTCATCTTCAGTCTACAGCAAGAGGCAAAATGGCCGCTCCCTGAGATGGATAAAAATGGCTGGACTTTGCTTTATAACTCATATTCCACAGATGTAATATTAATCAGAATATCATGTTTAGAATAGTGAGGTCACATACAACATATTATTGTCAAGAAATGTTTAAGGTTGACATCCCTTTTAAAGTTAAAGCACCACTGATTGTCACACCCACTAAGTCCAGCAAAAAGTCCAGTTGTGCTGTGCTGATGCCGACTGCCGTGATAACAGCAAAACTGTGTACGCAAGAGGCATCCACCTCAGCATTTTTTAAGATTATTCAAAAGAATGACGGAGGTATTTTTCCATGTTAAAAAAAACGCTGGCCCTAAATAAACTAAATGATTCAAGTCCATTAACACGTAGGACCCAAACTGCTGTCATGAATGGTGTTCTATAATATCATCAATACCTGTGTGGGGTCTTAAATGACACTTTTTGTCACAGGCCATTTTTACTTTTTGCATCACAAGGCCTACACAAAGAGCTGATCTTAAACGTTGCAAGATAAATATAGCCTGTGCTGGTCTTGCAGCATCACAGCTCTCTGAAGTCCAACGCTTCCACAGCTGACACAACCTGGGAGTGATGGGGATGACACATTCCTCCCTCCCACACAGCACCACATCCCTTGTCTATTCCTTCCATTGCTGGTTACACAACCGGCAGGACTGAGAGCGCTACAGGACGCCCACGCACACCCTCCCACAAGAGCAGTGCTCACATCGCACAGCCTCCTCGCTCTCTTGCCGCGCAGCGCAAAACGGAATATTACACATTTGAATGCCGAAATATTATGAGAGTTTCTGTTGCCTGGTTTACACTTTGCGCTGTCAGAGCTGGGAGAGATGTCTCGGTCTCCTGTCACAGGTTGTGGAGATATCACATAATGTATGTCTGTCATAGCGTCTGGCTGGGTATGAGTGGGAGGTGGAAAGGGAAAGCAGACTGTACTGAAAAATTATTGGTGGCTGATATAAATACATACGGACATTTTTTTGGGGGGGGGGGGGGGGGTTGGGTGCAGAATATTCAAAGCCAGCGGACTAAAATGAGACTTGACAACATAACGGTCCTCAGTTTACAGCAAGCTATGAGATTGTCGATGCAATTATTGCATTTTGATACATTAGAGAATGTGGGTGGAATGCTTGGAGAAATGGTGAGACAGCTCACTAAAACTGCTTTCCGTTATAAACCGAGGAAAGCAAAAATAACAGCAGCACTTCAGGAGAAGTATAGAAACAAAACTTCAGTAGATTATTTCATCGTTGCCAATAAATGTTGCACACTTTGTTTTACTTGAAATAACCATCCCATTTATAAGGAACGTGCTTTTGGGGGGATAATCAGCACAGCTGAGTACATATTTGCATTTCACCATGTGAAATTTGCCAACTCTTCCCCATTGATACCAAATGGCTTATTTCTTGTACTATTGACACGGTCTTTGGGGGGCTGTCTCTAGCTTAACCAGGAAAAAACTGAAGTTGTAGTCGTCAGTGCACTCAAAGAAATGGAAAATGGATGTATTTCTTGTGTAATGTATTTATGTTCAAAATATTAAGTTAAGTCACTTTTAGTAATATTATGAGCTTTGCATTACATCTAAATAACAATTATTGGGAATATTCAAAATTATTTAATACAACTTAGGCTATGTTCACACTGCGTGATACCCAATTCGGATTTTTTTTTGTTAAATCCGATCTTTTTATGTACATTACATTACATTACAAAAAAAATGCGACTTCAATGTGAACGCAACGCGCCTGTGATGTGACTCGCATCCGCAAAGAGCACACGTCGAGTGATGTGCACCCAAATCAAATGACGTCACGTTGCAGAGTTTACGGAAATAAATATGGCCCCGACCGACTCAATGCAACGTTTTCCTTCCAGCCAAGCCGCCGAACCAAGCGACATTTATCAGTGCCATAGGCAAATTTAGCTATGCCAACGTGCACTACTGATTGGTGGGCTGGTGGACTCCTTTCGCGGACGTGTTATAAGTGGAGTAGATGCCAAGGACTTCCGGGTTTTACACATCTGCGGCGTTTCCGACCACTGCTGGCTGCGTTCCAACACTCGCACCACCACCCCTGCGCCCCCCAACCGCGCGCTCCCGCTCATCCGCGGGAGGCCGCTTCGACTATCTGAAATGAGACAGACACTACACACTCGCAGCCCCGCACCTGTTGACGTGAAACGCGTACCCGAGGGGCACAAAGGCGGAAGCGCAAGTACTGGGACGCGGCCCATATGTCGCAAACCGGAAACAGAAACAAAGTTGATTCAACGCCCGCTCCCGATTGGTGGGCTGTTTTCACGCTCGCTCATGTTTGGCTGCTGTCCTCGGCTTCCTTTACAATCAGAGCAGAAACCCGTCTAACTCATTTTTTCCATCTCATAACGAGTAGAGTAGTAAGGTTTGAAGAGGTAGAAATATTTTGGGGAAATAAGGGAAGACTCCTCGATATCTTCATTTCATTTAATTGAAAATGACGTTGCGTCATTGACGTGTGTGATGAACCGTCTGCAGGGCTGAATTTCTACTATAGCCACACACGTCAAATTTATGCTTCATGTTTCAAGTGTGATTAAATTAAAGACAAATAAAAAGTTAACACTGTTACTCATAACAGCTTTGCATATTCACAGACGTGTCCGTAGTCTCCCTTCCAAGCACTCTCTGCCGCCTGCGCAGATCAGCGCATATCAGGTTTTTGATGACGTATAAATCGAATGCGTGTGGATGAGCCTTCACAGCGCAGACGCATCGCAAACATATCCAATTTATATCCATCCACATACGAAAGAGGCCCAGGTCTGGAGTGCAAAAAATCGGAATTGAGCTGCAGTGTGACACAAATGGCAAATAGTTTGACAGCTAATGAGTGGTTTCAGCTACCTTTTAAAGCAGATGAATACAAATCAGCAGCAGGTGCATAGCTGGAGTATCCACCCACCGTCAATCAGGCTGAACTGAAGAAAACAACATGCCTGAGCGCAGAGAAATCTGATGTTCTATTTTTTTTTTTTTCGAGTGCAGTGAGGACCAGAGAAAGAAATTTGTAACCAAAGTATACCAAACCATATTGAAGAGGGTCTTCTATCCAGATTTAGTCATAACTGTTTTCATTTCCTTATTTCCTCAGTAGAGCTTTGTTCTGTGGATGTATCTTTGTGAGTGTTATCGCAATTTCTGCCAGGTGCAGTCATGACTGAAAAACCTCCTCTATTCCTCAAATGGGCCATTGTCTGTGTTTGAATGATGCCCTTGAATTCATCTCATGTCCGGTCAAACTCCGGTTGAACTGTTTACTGGAAACTGTGTGGTACCGCCCTTCAAGATAGTATAAGAATATTGTAAGTCCTCTGTAATCTTCACACTTGTGAGAGGCTGCAGCCATTGTCTGTAACTCACTTGTACCCGGAATATTCTGTAGAAATAAAAGCTTCGAAGGAACTGTTCATCGATCTCCAGCCTGTATCCAGATAATCAACATTCGCACTACCCGAAAGAAAACGAACACGCGCAGGAAAAGATCTCCTCCACAACAATATCTTTGAAAGAACCCCTTATCTAATGTTAAAAACCTGGGTTTTATTTTAGACTGTCCGCTCACTTTGATACCACACATTAAAATATTTTTTAATCACTTGAAGAATAAAGCCAGAGTCCGCCCTTTTCTCTCTCGGGCCAGTATGGGGAAAAAAATGCATTCTTTTATCACCAATCAGATTGACTACTGTAATGCCCTGCTTTCTGGTCTCCCCCATCCCCCAAAATCTTCCGAAATGTCCAAAATGCTCGCTTACAAATAATTATAACAGAACTCGGCAGCAGGTGTCCTGATGAAGACAAGAAGGTGATTCCACCAATTAAAAAAAAAACATTGTATTGGTTTCCCGTGTGTTCCAGGATACATTTAAATGACTGATTTTTAAATGTTTATCCATTTTCTTAACCGCTTGTCCTTACAAGGGTCGCGGGGGACACTGGAGCCTATCCCAGCTGGCTTCGGGCAGTAAGCGGGGTACACCCTGAACTGGTTGCCGGTCAATTTTAAATTTCCTAATGGTCTTAATGGTGTTGGTCCCGCGTATTTCCCTAAACTCCTTTTACCTGATGACCCTTTCGTGAGATCTGATGTGCTTAATCCTGACATGCTCTGTACTCATTCCTTAGGCCACCCAATCCTCTCTGTCTTTCATCTTGTAAATGTTTACAATATGTTTGTGTCCTTGTAAGCGGTGGGTTGGAAAGGGTGTTTTTATGATGACCTGAAAAACTACATCTGCTTCTCAAGATTTATCTCATTGAAATTAAAAGCAATCTTCCATGAAGGCTGAACACAAAAAGGCCTCCGTTGCTCTCCTTTATCGAATTTGTTGCTAGATTACGCTGTGTCACATAGCTTCTTCACAAGTGAAAATAAAAACCAGATCAGGGTTTAACAAACTCATTTGTAATGTGGCCAACTAAAATGAATTGTGACTGTACTGGACTGTAAACTGGAAATGTGGTGTATTTGCTACAACTAAAATTCAAATGAAAACTACCTCACACATTAAGCTGAAATATGTCATGTCTGCACAACATCAACATGTATTTAGTGAATTATTTGCAAAGGAGAATCAGTGAGATTTACCAATAATTATTACACTCCAATGGGGTTACAAAACACACACGCAACCAAATACCACGACCTGCAGCACTTTACCTGTTTTTGGTTGTTAAGGTGCATCTCGCGGTCAGCTACCTCTCGACGCAGCTGGTCCACATCCTGGCTGAGCTGCAGTCGGTCCTCTCTCTCGTCAGATGCTTCATCCAGCTGCTTCGACAGGTAGAAGTTCTGGCGGTTCAGTTCAGCATTCTCTTGGGTCAGTGAGGTCAGTTGTTCTTCCAGGTCAGTGATCACCTGAAATAAGTTATGTTGAAGACTGAGAGTACAAGTAAAACAAGAACATGCAGAGAAACCACTTGAGACAAATCTCCAGGTTTTAAGTTGGAAATATAATAGCCTAATAATATCCATAATCATTTCATCATTTGGTAGGGTAATCATTTCTTCCTACTCTAATCATCCATGCTTGCTCTTGACACAGTTGGAGTCTGATGAAGGACTATTTTACAATTCCCTTATTGTTAGCTCTAAGGAGAACATGTACAATGCGTATGTTCAAGAGGGTGGGGGAAGGGCATAAGAAGTAAATGTTTTATTAAATAAATCTGTTGTGCGTTGAATCAGAACGTCTTTTCCCCTGAGGCAGGAAATTGACAGCAGCATGAGAATATTTTAGTCGTGGTACAGACGTCAACAGTGAATTGGATGCTGTGGTGATCATCAGTAGAGTTTTCACATGTCTGTCATTCAAATCCCCTCCCCTGCCATATACATCCTCACCAGTGCTGATTCCATACTATTGTAAGATGTGGGAGTAAAAGGAAAAATAACGTTTTTATTTGATTGCTTCTGGGATCTTTTAGTGGCAATTGACTTGCTCAGAACCCAACCCACCCAACACACACCATCTTCTATCCGGTCCGCTCATGCAGGCTACGGAGCATCCGGAGCAGGACTACTAAGGCAGAGGACCAGCATCCATCCAGTCTTTGAACCACGCTTCCTCAAAGGGTCGCGGGCGTGAACCGCTGGGGCTGAACTGGTCAGCAGGCCAGTCAATTACAGTTTATTGTATTTGTTTTATCTTATATTGTTGTTCTATATTTATTTTTACAAGTCTTGGGACTGGGCTAACAAGGAACCTAATGTATCGTATTTCGCGCCATATCATATAGAATATAATATTCCTTGAATCCTAAACAATGCTTGTGAATACAAATTTGTTTCTAATCTTGATTGACAGCTATTCTTTTATTGGTCTTTGCAGGCAGTGGGAGAGGGATGACAAATACCGTGGTGGCATGCAAGACTCATTGCAGATCTCTGTCTGGTGCCTTAGCAGCTCAATCTGTGTATCACTTGTTCTTTCCATTTTCAGTGCAGTATAGTAGTAGTAATTACAGACTCTTCATTTTATTTTCATTGTGTTGAATGACATTGTGATGATTGATGAATGACACCATATAAATAGTCTACACACCCCTACTCAGATGTGGGTTTTTGTGATATGACATAATACACTGTAAAAACAAAACAAGAACTGTAATATAACTGAATTTTACTTGCAAAATAAACACAGACTTTACATGTCAAATGTAAAATAACATGAAATCACTGTTACTATAAAAACACACAATATTTATGTTCTTTTACAAACTCCATTAGAAATACATATATTGATTGTTAAAATGTATTCACAAATGTATCGTAATTTCACAAATATTTGTTATTTAATTGAATAAAATGTAAAACCCTAAAAAAAGCACATTAATATTTACTGAGAAATTAACAGAAAGATTCAAAACTTGCTATGTACTGTAAATGAATTACCCTTACAGTAAACTATTGCAATTTTAAACCCAATATCTAGTTTTTCAACAGTTATTACTCGTGTTGAAAGATTAATCACATTATTTTTTTGTAATATACTGTTATATTACATACAATCTTGGTAAAAATACAGTTTAAAACTGTACTTTAATAATGTAAAAAAAAAAAGTTTTTACGAGAAAGTAATTTTTTGTTATTTCACTGCATTTTTGGGGGGTGCCTCAGCTGGCGGAAGATTACTGGGGTTTTTTTGTTTGTTTTTTACAAGAAAGTAATTTTCTGTTATTTCACAGCATTTTTTTGCCGCCTCAGCTGGCGGAAGATTACCGTTCTTTTGGGGGTTTTTTTTACAAGAAAGTAATTTTCTGTTATTTCCCAGCTGCCGGAAAATTACCGTAGCCTTGTCTGAAGCCCCGCTGAGGAAAAACAGCCCCAAAGCATGACCGCTGCCATGACCATGTTTCACCCTAGGTACTGTATCGGAGATTGAGAGATTACAAGTGTATTTTGTTAGATAAGACTTCTGTCTGGCCACCCTACTCCATAGCCCAGACATATGAGGACGATGGCAGACTGTTGTTACTTATTATGTCATGCATTAAACAGCTAGAACTGGCCACAAATATTTGAAGCTCCTTCAATGCTGCTGTTGGCCTCTGTCAGCCTCCCTGACTGACCTATTCTCTTCTGGTCTTTCCATCAATGTTGAAGGGTTGTCCAGTTTTTTGTAATATCACTGTGCCATCTTCTCTCCACTTGATGGTGATTGTTTTCACCGTACTCAATGTCTTGGAGGGGGGGGGGGTCGTATCCCCCTGAAGCACTGTGTGGACCATGGCTTTGTGTTAAAAGAAGTAACTGCAAAAAGGGAACGCTTACTAAAACAGCTGAATTCTATTTGAGGTTAATTAGAGTCACTTTAAATGGCAGGTGTATGCTGACTCCCATTTAACAGTTTGAATGTGATTGGTTAATTCTTAACACAGCCACATATTCCGTTAGAAGAGGTTGTAGACACTTGTGCAACCACATTGGATCCGTTATTTTTACTTGCCCGCTAAAGTATTTATCTCTCTTTAAAAAAAAAAAAAATGTTTTATAGATCACAATAATGGTGGAAAAAGGTTGGAAAAGATTTATATTGGTCCCTGCTAATATCACATAAACCTAGCATTTGAATAGGGCTTTATAGGCTTTTTATATCCACTGTATAGAACTTTATACACATAAACGTGCAAAACAACAACCTCGATCACTAGATGGCAGCCAGTATATTCATGCAAAGACTAAAATATATTGTGCTACTTACCGCACAGCTGTCCCTCAAAGCATCATACTTTCGTTGTATCTCATCTCTGTGTGCCTGACAGATTTGACAAGATAGACAGTCACATTTCAGCACCTGAGTAACACGGCATTAAAGAATACTTCCTCCTTTTCCATCCATGTCTCACTCTCAGCACAGTGATCTCCTCCTCAGCCTCAGCAGTGGTCTCTTCTAGCTCAGTCTTGGCATGCTGCAGTTGGCTCTCACAAGCGCGTCGAGCTGCCTGGAGGTTGGTGATCTGGGCTTCGCGCTCCTGCAGAGACAGTGTCACTTCTGTCACCTGACGCTTGATCTCCAGCTTCTGTTCCTCATGCTCCAGTCCAATCTAGGAAGAGAGATGGAGGGGGAAATCCACATTTAGGGAGGAGCATCCATCCATCATCCCAATATTTATTTTATTTGTGGTAAATCTTTAAAATGTCCTAAAATTGAAGTTCTATCCTCCGCGAAAGTCAGTAGCAAGATGACAATACAAAATTCAATACGAACCTCTCTGAGCCTGGTTTCCAGTTCTAAAGCCCGACTCTTGTGGGTGTGCTCTTGGTGACTTGTTTTCTCTAGATGCTCCTCAAGTTTGGCATTCTGGGCTTCCAACTTTCCAGCCTGAGACTCCAAGTAGAACTTCTGCTGGCGAAGCTCTGAGATCATCTCTTCCTGGGCTTTCCTGCCATTAGAACACATCCAAAGGTGTAAAAAGCTCAGTAAGAGGTGAGGCTTCTTAAAGATTTGATCTAACGCACATACAATGCCAAAAAAGGGCAGAATGAACAGAGCGGAGTTAAAGGATACAGACAGCAATCACTACTTACATATTTTTCTGGGTGTAGAGACTGCTGTTGGCCGCTAGCTTGTTGGCCTCCGACAACTCAGCAATTCTTTGCTCCAGACTGTTCATCTTAGATTCCATTGCATTTATGGTCTAAATGAAAAATATTAACAGTAGAACTTGAAATAATAACAATGTCACAAAAATGTATATCATGGACCTAAGGACAGGGCTGTTTTGTGCCTCTACATGAAACAAACCCAGATAATGTAAACAAAAATCTATGTCAGTGTGATAAATGTGAAAAGATGCCCGGAATAGTGTCACTTCCTAGCTAGTCAGCTCTTACCGCCTTCTGTTCACTGATGATGCTGCACTTCTCCTGCACCTCCTCCTCATATTTGCTCTGACTGGACTCTAACATTTCTTTATCAGCCATGTCCGCCTTCATCTGGGACTCTAATATCTGCCAGGCAACCCACAAAACCAGTATTTCTCTTAACAGGACAAAGAATGGTGAAAAGATGTACACCTACAGCTCATCTGACGAAAGCAAGACTCGCTAAAATTAGGCCTGCATTCTATTGTTGTTTTATTTTTCATTGCACAGCGAGCATACATTAACTTATTTAACCTTAATTTTATCTTCATAGAGCTTCTCCTTCTGTTTGAGATGGGTTTCCAACCGCTGTGCTGTGGCTTGGGAATCTCGCAGACTTTCCTCAAGCGCCTGCAAAAAAAATTAAAAATGTATTAGACAGTGCAGATTGTCGCAAAACACAGATAAAGGCTGACTCATTTTGGTTTGGCAAAAGTCACTCCGACAAAATTAACATCATGGACGTCCAACCATCCATTTAGGACCGTGGGTGAAGCTTTTCCCAGCTGAATTCAGATGAAAGGAGGGGTACAGCCTATCACAGGTCTCATATAGACAACCATGCACAGATAGAATAGGATAGGATAGCTAGATAGAGTGGGGTTTTCCCACACCATACCATATATTTACAAAGAGTAAGTATGAAAGGTGGGTTACCAGAATTTTATCTGCCATCTGTTGAATTTGCTGGCCCTTGCTCTGAATGTCATCCTTCATTTTGGTCTCACGGCGCTCAACAATCTCGAGCCTTTTCACCTGGTTCTCGAGTGTCTTTCTACCATCCTGTACACGCCCACACAAATGCAAACATCATTTCACATATTGACAATTTGGCTTGAAGGTTCGGGCAGTCTTCTCAATTTGGCTGCGTACGTAACGGCACACAGTTAATATAAGAGCCTGCTTTAATCCTTTCAGGGACAGTGGTCACTACAGTGGACAGATATTTAAAAGTTGCTTTGTCCTATATGAATGAATCTTAAAAGAAGAAATCTTTAAAAATCCTGTTTGTTTGTGTACCTCAGTCTCACGGAGACGTCTTCGCAGACTGTCACTGGAGTCCTCCTTGTTCTGTAGCCTCTCTAAATCTCGCTCCATGCGCTCTTTGGCCATCTTCATGCTATGAAGATGGTCTGTAGCTTCAGAACTGGATTTGAATGCCTAAAATTTGTTCAATGTCAATTAATTAAATTATTATCTAGAGTTTCTTCACCACTAACAATTTTATCACACAGTACACCTAATAACCTAATCCCCATGGAAATTTTAAACTAACTTTTACAACTTCGAAACCAGCATTTGTGAAGAATGAACAGCATTGCGGGTTGGACTTGTCTAGTGGACCCTTTTTGACTTTAGTGTCAACAAAAAGTAAAGTCTTACAACGGTCCAATTTTTAATGACTGTTGCTGAAATGCTAAGATTGGCATGCTAACAAAAGAACAACAAAAACAACAGTACAGAACAGAGCACAATGTCATACAGATAAGGAATTGTGCCCTACAGTAAGGTACTATTGTGAAAGAGAATAGATCAAATGCTAAATGCTAACAGCTATGTTAACATTTAACAAGTTAGCAATCTCATCTGAGAAACCGTTGAGGCATAAAGATAAGGATTTTACTTTTTATTGTGGTTGTGTGCTATTTCCATTGACAATTGATACAATGCTAACATGCTAACGGTCTGTATGCTATTATATATAGGAAGACAGCAATCTGAGCACAGAAAGCACTGAAGCAGAACGATAAGGACTTGACGCTGGGTCCTGTGGTCAGGTAGAAATTAGAATTAATAATAATAACAATAATAATAATATAATAGCAATCCCAGTGGCAAAAATCCTGATGCACATTGTGGGTAAGCATTTTCATTCTGCCCTGTGGTCAAGTGCTATTTTAAAAGCCAATAGCTCAAATGCTAATATGCTAGCAGTGTGTAAAGATAGATAAGATAAGAAAAGATACACCTTTATTCATCCCACAGTGGAGAAATTCACAGCGTTAACAGCAGCAATACACATCATCACACATCATATATAAATAATATGTATCACAAAAAGTACTTATGTAGCCTATAGTTGAATAAAATCAGAGAACACAGTAGTGCAAATAGATGGCATCATCATCACATTTGGTACATTTGAAATTAAAACATCACACCACACCACATCAGTGGTCTTCCGAGTCATGTAGTATCATGTGGCACAGAGGTACACACAAGTCCTTTTTCATTTTTGTTTGTTTGTTTTTTTTTCAAATACCTGTACTTGTGTGCTTTTCATTTTACAAAATTCCCCCATACAGACTTCTGACACACACGGCCATTTAATGCATAGCTTTCATCACGATGCGTAAATAAAATGACAGACTAAAGTTGATGGCAGAATCAGCGGATTCTGTGCATCCAGAAAAGCACCAAGCTGAAACACCTTTTCCCTCTTACGCTGTGGAACAATATCTCCCAGAATGACTGGGCATTTTCTGTGTATTTAGCAGAGAACGTTCCCCTCAAACAAGCTGCTCTCACAAACCATATTGATTTCATGTGACACTTGTGAGCACACAGAGGCTTGGAGAACGCCCAGATATGCTCATTTTCAATATCGGTTAACTGATTGAATAAGAGCATGTATAAACAGCAAGATATTGATTCTGGTGGAGAAATGAGCAAAACTTTGAAATTGCGGTCAGGGGCCAAGTTAATCGATTTTCCCTCGCTTTAAGCAATATAATAGATACAAAGTAACTTGCATGCACCAAAGTGTTTTTTGTTTGTTTGTTTTTGAAGAAGATACTTACTGTATGTGTACAAAGTAAATTCATACTCATCGAAACCATCTTTTTTTTTTTTGGGGGGGGGGCTTAATTTGCTCTCCCTCTTTTAATCAGCAGATTCACACCAAGATAAGTTTTGACCCTTCACAAGTTACTCAAGTTACCCAAGGCCATACAGAACATTTTTGATTTTTCTGAACATTTTGAGCAGCTCTCATGAAAAGACACATTGAGCAGTAAGAGTTGAACTTCAACTTTTTAATGAACACCTTTACAAATACATTAAAGAAAATATTGCTTGTGACTTGAGAGGCCATTCTGATTACTTATTTTGCAGATTGATCAAAGAATTGATCAAATGCCCTTACTATCAGGAAAAATTGACAAATTCCATTGGCGCCTCATTCATTTTTAATGGAAGCTTATTTGTTGTGTTTGGAGAATTGCGACGCCATCATAACATGGAAAAAAAACATTTAAAAAAACAAGTTCAGATCAGAGTGCAGGCCAAAACGTTCAGCAGTATGGGCCCTATTTTGCCTTAAAAAAGCAGATTATAATCAAGAATAATATGATATATAATGCATATGAGCAGTGTTAATATGAGCTGCTAGGCCACTGTCTGCTTAGAACAGGGATGGACAAAAACAAAAATCAAACGCTTTTGAATGGGCGTGAATTCTACGCAGTTTCATTATTTGAAGGCCTACCCGCTCCCTATCCTCGGCAAAACTTATGGTTTTAAGTGGTAATATGACCATTCACCTGTTGCTCTTACTCTATTATTATTACTATTATATGACTCAACGTATCAGAACCACACCAGAATCCAGATTTGATTACCTCAAACCTCTGCAGCTCAACCCCATTCTCTAAACCATGGGAACTGCATGTCTTGGATTGTATAGTATGCCTTCCTATAATCCTTGCAACTGGTCAGCAGGACCACCGGAAACTGCAGGGGTAGAATTGGAATCGGAAAAGAATAATTTCCAGAAATTGTGGCTACCAAGGGAAATAATTTGCCAACGCCCTGCCTTGAGGTGTTTATTGATGTTAGGTGTTTATTGATGTTAGCTGTTTATGCTCAATGATCCAGAAGAGAGCAGAAGCCTGAAACGCTTCAGCTGAACAGGGGTGCTTTAATTTTGGACATGGACACATACAATCCAGGTGAAAGGTGCTCTCTCCAACTTTACATTAGCACCCATGTCGGTCTACTTCCAGTTCCTTATAAATGTACTTTGTGTGCCTTGACCTGCTACAAACAAGCAAATCAGTGTCTTCTTCCACTACCTGCACACTCCTCAGTCGTGGCATCTTAATAAGAGGAGCTACTTCAACTGGATGCGAACCAACTCAGCTGTGATTACGCCCACAACGGCGCAAAGCAATTTAAGTTGTGCCACACTGTGCCAATTTGCAGGGGTCTGCGAAAATACTTAAACTTAGTCTTTAATCTGCCCCTGCGCAGTCTGTGCACCACGCTAGAATTGAACTGGGGACGAAAATAGAACACTGAGTCTCAAAAATCTACAAAGACATGGGGCGCTATGAGTTGCAGGTCAGTTCAACGATCAAACAGGAGGATTAAAAAAAAAATGGTAAAAAGCTGACCCTCAGACTCTTATAGTAAAAATAAATAAATGTATGAATAAATAAATAAATGTATGAATAAATAAATAAATACACAAATAAATAAATAAATAAAAAGCAAAAAAATAATAATTCCCCAACAGATCATTAAAAAAAATCAGTTTAACCATACCTTAAATTAAATATTACGATATGTGCAGAAAATACTGTAGTTATGACTAGAGCAAGTGGGTGGTAAAGTTGATGTTTTATATTAGTTTATTTTATTTATTGCATATAATTATTCTTCTGCTACAGTTACTCATACCAAAATAATCCAGTGGCAAATAATTCAAATTAGAATGTAACCAAAACCTGATCTCAGGCGATCTTGTGTATCTGAAACATACTGTAGAGTCAAGCCATTCGAAAGGACGTTAAGTTGGAACATTTATCTGGAGAAAAAGGCCATTCAGAACAAATTATATTTTCCAATGGGGAGAGCTTTTGGATCGCAAAATAGGCCAAATGTGACATAAAGGCCACATTATAAGGGAATGACTGAGAAAGAATGAGGTCAGAGATGCTAAACAAAGCTTGTGTGAAAAACTATCAGGGTGTTTTCTTGCTTTTGTTTTTAGCAATTACAGTATATAAATTATTAATTTCCAAACAAGGATCTTTTACCTTGGAAAGTTTTTCTTGAAGATCATGGAGCTTTGCCTGCTGCTCCGAATTGGTCTAAAAAAAAAAAAAATCACAGCTTTCAATATGCAGATTATCGGACTTGCTTCTGAAAGTAGCTCACAATAGTCTAGTAAACAGGTTCGATAAAATACCTTTTCCAGCTTGGTGATGACCTCATCTGCCTCTGCTTTTCCTTGCTCTTTGGCCTGTGAAAATATATACAGTATGCATATATAAATGTGTCAGTGAGCCTCCCTTCAAATAATGGCTACCGTTGAGAAAAAAAAAAAAATTCTCAACCCAACTCTACAGCACGAAATAAAAGGTCCAAATTGAAAATGAAACACCTTCTGCAACCGATGCTGATAGTCTCCAGACTTCCTCTTCAATTCTTCACTGTTCTGACGAGACTCTTTCAATTCGGCCTCATACAGGTCGCTACGACGACGAGCGGCTGACAGGTCCTCTTCCAGTTGTCGGATGGAAACTCGCATCTCCTCACACTGGGCATGATATTCCTGCATAGAAACCAAGTAATTAGTGGTCAAAACGTAGCAAATGTTTACAGAAAAGCAGCAAAAGCGGGAATGCCCAAATAGAAGCTGATTATACTCAGCAGAGTGCCCACAATTTGATAGTTGCCCAGTCAGGTTACTTATATAACATTGTCAAATTAACATAGTTATACAAATTGTGTAACTACCCCGTGAAACAGAAATGGAAAAGAGGTTACTGTTAGTCCCAGTGTTTTTTGACCTGAATCCATCTGGAGAAAAAAGTTCTTGTTAGATGCTTCTACATCATTCATGTGAGCATTTACATACATAAGTGATGATGCTAACTACGCTCAAACTGAATAGGATGGGAAAAAGCATGCTGCAATTTTGCAGACAGTACAATTCAAGACTGTTCTCAGACAACTTGGTAGCAAGTGAAGTAATGTTGGGAGTAAATATGAAACGCCATAGTCACTTAATTCACATGTCTGTCAAAAAGTGATTGGTCACAGCCTTGATGTAATTACCAGTACAGAGCATCCGTCTTATCGGGTTAAATGGCACATCCGTACAGTTATCCCACTAATAAAAAGTAGCATCTTCTGACTCTGAGGCTCAACACGGAATAGGGCAAATGATGCTGGCAACAGCCGATGATAAAATTTGCTAATATATTTGAGGAAGGGATTCAATTTGGGGGAAGAAACAAATGTTATTACTAGATTCAATGATATGGTTTCGGTAGCCATTTTTATCTGATTCTGTATCTTATGTCATTGTCAACATTATGTCATCTGATTATTTTTGGGCTACTTGGGCTCACATTTAATTGCTATTTTCTCTTACTGTCACTCCTATTAGTTTCTTGTGAGTATTAATCATACAAGTAATGGTATTTAGAAAAACACACATGCTCATACACACTTTTGCAATAAAAACAAATGCTATTCACACTATTCACACATGATGGATCTGCTAAATATGTGCCCCGAATTAAACCATTTTTTTGTCTTGCATAAGTTACAAATCAATCCCCCCTCACTATTTACTATTTGTTTAAATTGTGCATGGCTTCTGCATGAAAATGCCAAACACTGAAGTCAAATGATGTGCGTGGGAGACAGATGCTTTTCAAGATGAAATGCTGAATTTAGCTAGTGTAAATAAATACCGGTCTCAAAGCCTGCAATGGGTACACGGCGCAAAGGAGCACTCGTATGAACAGAAAACTTGACTCATAAATTTGAAAACACACATTATTGTTTGTTCTAAGATCATATTTTGTTCAGCCAGTTTTACTGATGATGTGACACTTATCATCCCCCGCCTTGTGGAGAAGACTAGATAACAAAAGCATATAGAATGTGTTTTACGATTGATGCCAGCTTCAGGACTTTGAGATTATTTTTTTATTTAAAAAATTGCAATCCTCAAGTGTGAAACTTTTGATTAGATACACAAAGCCCCTCTCAGTATTTTCAGTTACATTACATGTTGGACAATTTCATAGGAGATGTATTTTTTCTTTTTTTCTTTTTTTTTTAAAGCAGAAGTCAACTGGCCATAATAAATCTATTTGTTATTCAAAATCTGACACTAAGAAAGGATCAAAATTGGCATTTTGTACCCAAATGGCCAGACTGGTCTAAATAATAAACACAACAATGAAGGAAAGACATGGAAGGAAAGGAAGGCAAGGAAAATCAACACCCAAGATTTTAGCTTTAAAACTCCAAACCTAAAGTGGGGCCTCAGTATCACTATCAACTGAGTTAAGGTTAGAGCCATAACATTTTGATTATCACCAGTTTAGCGATTTAGAATCGCAGAACAAAATCATATATATTTGTGGATTTAGTGAGTTGTGGCCTGAACGCCTCTTTGCGGTGGCAAGAAAACATTTTCTCGCAATTTGTTACATCTTTATCAAAAGCAGAGAATCTCACCTGCATAAACAGCGGAATAGTGCGGATTACCAACACCCACAGATAAGGAAGTATTTAGCCGCCTGATCCATGAACCATTTTAGTCACTCCTACATGTCCCAATTTAAACCTCTTTCGCCGTTTGCAAACATTTTTACGCTTTATAATTCATCTTTAAACATCTATCCAAACAGTATGAGAAGTGACACTTGACTTTTTGGTCATTTATTTTCACCAATGCTGGTCAGAAACAATATGCAGTATGTCAGCACCAATTTTAAAGGTGTCAAAAAATTCTAAAAATCAGTCATTTGAATGCATGACAAGACTACAGGTAAATGTGTCAACAGTAGAACAAAAAGACATGCAAATGTTGCTAATAAAGCTTCAGTTGGTACAGTGGTATATGTGCACAACACACGAGATGAAATGCAGACATAGCTTGTCAATCAAATCAGAGAATATCTCGTTTGATTTTAGGATGAAGAAGTGGCTGAAAATGATGTTTGTGAAAGAGTATGAACTACGACCCAGCATCTCATCACGACCAGCCTGCCCACTGCATCAGAGCTCTCTTCACTCGAAGGTATCGTGCTCTAATCACCATAGCAACCACTGCACAATGTATTCCGTGCCAGCACCAGCGCTAGATTTGGATGGAAAACGGCTGCTTTTTCGAAAACCATCGATTCTATTAAAAATAATCAAATAGTTTAGGGATTTATTTATATTCCTATATTGTCAGTTTGACAACAACATTTAAAGAGATATGACACTGATTGAAGACAATTGATTTTGTCAATTAAAATGCTGCATGCATATTATACGTACAGTGTATCATACAGTGATGTTTTCATGATTTGCACACTGAGTGAATCAAGCATAAATACTTGATGCCGTGTGTGCCACAACTTGTATAAGCAGTTGGAAAAGTGCTGCAGTCAGTCGACTTTCCTGGGTTGCTTGATATTCAAGTTCAACCTTCAAAAAGTCTTTGAATTCAGTAACCTTGTACATTTAACAATTCACCTCATCACGTCTTTCAGTGTACAAGTACAGTATCAATAAACTTTGGTGAACCTGCCAGCCCAGAAAACAAAACAGAAGGCAGCAAGCCCCAGAGACCAGCAGCAATTGAAGGCGTCTGCAGACAAAATTCAGAATTTGAATTCCAAGACCCAGTATTTCAAACACAATGCACCAGGATTAAACCCAGATCTGATCCAAAATTGGGTATTTCAAATCACATTTAATCTGGAACATTCAAATAAATTTGGGGAAATCCAGTCCTGCCTGAAATCCAGATTTGAGCCCGTGGAGTATTTCAAAACTTCAGTCCCAAATCTGGATCAGTTTGATCCTGATAAATAGCATTAAATTAATCCCACCCCATAGTAGGATTAGACTGTACTCCCATGTATTAGTTTCATATATCACTGAAACCTCAAAAATATTTTTTTTCTTCAAAAATCTATACTTTTGGTGATTCCACATTGGTGGGTGTCATTTTTACAAATTATTGTCCAATTTAAAGTGTTGAAAATGGCTTGCTCTGTTTGATGATGCAATGTTAGTCGTCTAACAAACACGCAGTTTTGGGGTCTCCTGAAGTGACAATTTAGCAAGTACAAGGTTTTGACCCAACGCCAGCGATATACTCATCAATATATAAGTATCTCTTGCACTTCATGGAATTAATATTGTAAAGAGATATACTTGAGAAATGAAATATCATTATGTTTTATTTAATTGGAAAATTTCAACTTCCCCAAATGTCAAAAAGAAAAAAGAAAAAAAGAAGTTGTCTCAACCCCAAAATAAACAGCAACAAAACTAAAGGGGAAATCAACCCAAAATTTTCTTAAATATGTTGTATGTGTCTCCACTAAACACGGTATTCAGATTAATATTGCATTTTCCCTGAGCAATTGGCCATTAAGTGGGAAAATGGCCGCCTCTTTGGCATTTGGTGTATTGATTTAGCTGTCCCCTGTCTGTGATCCTAGGGGCGGGATGGATTTGGAAATCTCAATCCAAGAGGATTGGTATTATTCAGATCCAAATCCAGCAACGTTTTGAAATATCAGGGTACGAAATCCTGATTCATGGATCAGGAAAATGGTATCTGGAAAAGTGGATCAGTATATTTTTGAAAATACTGGGCCCATGAGATCCAGATTTCCAGCAGTACACTTTTTCTAAATACTATTGAGACCTTGAACATGGCAGTAATCTGCATAAAATAGCTGTAACTCCAAAATGGTAAATGCAATAATATTGCAATATCTGAATTGGAAAAGTCTACAATTTAGTCACATCTTGAAAGTTTCATTTATTTCACATATATTTTGGAGGTATATAAAGGTCAATTCACAAAATCTCATCTGCTGCTTCTGGACCTTACTGGATATAAAAGCCACAATCGTATAAACACTGACAAAATGACCAGATACTACATTGTCTTACCTGTTCTTTGATTTCCTGAAGCTTGTTACTCTGCTCGCGGATGTCGTGGAGGAGCTGTAATGCTTTGTCATCTTCCTGTGTACCTTCTGTACGAGCCTGTTCCAAACTACGCTTCAGGCTCTGAGAGCGGGACACATGAAAATAGACATATAGATATAAACATAGGAAAAAAATACTCTTATCTGAACATTTATCAAAGGCGTACTACACATTGTACTAAACAAAAAAGCTGTACATATTCACATATAGTTTATGCAATGCCATTGAATCTACTTACACTGCATTCTGTAATGTAGGTGGCCAGGTCCTGTTCGAGAATAGTCCTTTGAGTCTCTGAGGCCTTCAACTCTATGTCCTTCTGCTGCAGTACTGACTCAAGGTCAGACATCTTCCTTTGTACAAGTAAACTCTCCTGCTCAACCTAGAAATAAGGAAACGGCACTCAAATAATCTATCATGAGAGTTTTACTGCATTTAATGATTTTGGCTCCCACAGATTCCTGCCACTATATTATTATCATTACAGAGATCCAAAATTCATTATAGGCAGCATGTATATTTCACAATATTCCACCATATTGTCCATTATCAAATACTTAAAGGAGAAGGTAGTTGAATCTATGTGTATGTGGTATGTGCTTGATGTAATTGACTATTTCAACCATACCAGTGTTAAAAGAGTTGCATTTATAATCTAAACACGTTGAATTCCTCAGGTTTGTTATTATCATAGGTGGGTAGTAATGTGCTACATTTACTTTCCATTAACTTTCATTTGAGTCCTATTATTCTAAACTAACAGTACTCTTACTTGAGTACAATTTTGGGCTACTCTGCCCACTTCTGGTTTGTCTCACTCAAGGATTGTGCAAGAAAAGAAACTCTACCTGTGACATGTGTCCAGCAATTCCGACAGTTTTGTTTAGAGATGGTCCCAAAAGGGGGTGTTGTTATGGAGAACTGGTGGTTGTTGTCACTGTTCTGATGGAGAGAAAGATGACACATTAAGCAAAAAGGAGGAACATTTGGAATAAGTGACCCAGACTACAAAGACTTATTAAAATTCCAGGTGTTGATATTGGGTGGAGATTTCAACTGGACACTATAAAATCTGCACTAGACAAATCACGCTTTAATGCGGAATTAAGTCTAAATCTAGTTCACTGATTTCTTAATTTATGCAAACATACATTTTACTTGACCCTCGTAGATAATCTAATCCCATGACCCAACAGTTCTCCTTTCTTTTTCTTTTTTAACCATACTCAAGAACTGATTTTTATTTGATTGATTACAGGGCCAGGCGGCACGGTGGTTGACTGGCTAGCACGTCCGCCTCCCACTGCACAGGACATGAGCTCGAGTCCGGGCTTCGGCCTTCTTGGGTGGAGTTTGCATGTTCTCCCTGTGCTTGCGTGGGTTTGCTCCGGGTATTCCGGTTTCCTCCCACATTCCAAAGACATGCATGGCAGGTTAATTGAACACTCCAAGTTGTCCATAGGTGTGATTGTGAGTGCGGATGGTTGTTCGTCTCTGGCAACCAGTTCAGGGTGTACGCCGCCTACTGCCCGAAGCCAGCTGGGATAGGCTCCAGCGCCCCCCGCGACCCTTGTGAGGAAAAGCAGTTAAGAAAATGGATGGATGTATGATTACAGGGCCATCTCCCTCGTAACGGTCAGTATCACCCTAAGGTGATCTCTGACCTTATCCCTGTACAGATGTAATTTTTTAATAACACCTTGCCTCATCACTTGTGGCAGTTCCATCCTCATCGATTGACAAACAGCTCATTAAAACAAAACATGTCTGCCTGAAATAGATTTTTGTCTACATCTAGTCAACAGCACCCCAGCTATGTTGTACTCCATTATGTGGGAATCACTCAAAACCTGTTTTAGAGAGCTGATTATTTCATACACAGCTTAAAAAACAAAAACAAAAAAAAACAAGCCTTTTGATTTAAGGATTAACTCAAATAATACTTGATAATGTCAACAAACTACCACAGGATTTTTCTTCTGGTCTTTGTAACAAACTACTTTCAGCTACTGCTGCAAACAACCACAACCTCCCCATAAAACCAAATTAAACTAAATGATTACTTGTTAAAATAATGATGGCGGTAACGCATTACTATCTAACACGTTACTTAATAATGACTGCAATTTCTAACGTGTTACTATACCTAACATAGTAGTTTGATTAAAAATTACTATACGAAGACTTAATGCATTACTTTGTGTCCCCCCTCCCCAAAAATAGGCATAACTGTCATTTGTAGAAATTAGTAACATGAAGTGCAAATCATTTTTCAGCACACCAGATTCAGCCACTGGCCTGCTACACACAAATGCATAGTTTGCACATGCAACAAATGTTATGCTTTGGTTTTCTGCTGTTTTCTGTTTCTGATTTCTCTCTTGCAGTTGCTGGGGAAACAGCTGGAGGGTGAATCCTGCCGACACACCTTCTGCCCATTATGTTATCAGGCCACAATTACAGCCTGGCAGCAACAGAGAAGAGTGTCGAGTTATTGCTCCGTGACGCTACTCACCATACCTTTTTTTGTTTCATCATCATTGCTCTCTCTCTTTTATTTTTATTTATTTATTTATTTTTATTTTGCATGTGCGTGTGTGTGCATGTGTGCATGTGTGCGTGTGTGTGAGTGTGTACTCATTAGTTCACCTAAAACCTATTAAAAATCCCATACCGTTCACCTAAACCGAATACTTCAGAATCCAGCTAGAGTCGTGAGGTTGTCAGGAGACCCGAGGAAGGATCAAAGAAAAGAGGAGCGGAGAGGGCACCCGCGCCCACCCCACCTCCTGCCGCGTGGAGGGACGGAACACCGGGGGCAGAAGGGGAGATGGGAGCACCGGGGGATGGGCGGCACCCCCGAACCCCAGGCCCAGCGGGGAAAGGCCCCGATCGTCACCCCAGCGTTCTTAGTGAAAGCTAACCCTGTTACTGAGTTCTCCAGCTCGCCGACTGGCGAACTCTACCCCTACACCGTGAATGTGACCCCACCCAGTGTATATACAAGTGTGTGTGTGTGTGTGGTGCATTAAAATTGAGAGCAGGTGAGATGGAGCAGAGGGAAATGATATTCCCCCGCTCTGATCCACCTGCCTCCCAGTCATGTCAGTGAGTCTGTGTGGTGCATTAAAAAAAATAGAGGGGGGGCACGGTGGCGCAGCGGGGACACGAATGGCGGATCGCAGCACTGCTCAATACTGCGGTCTGCCCCAACCGATGGCACCCCACCCCGACACACCGGAGCGGGGCGGGCACAAAACACAACCCCACCCACCCACCCACCCGGCCTCCGGAGCCTCGAGACCCGGGCCATGGATGGAGCCCCCGGCCCAGGGGAGGAAGGCGGAGAGGGGAGGGGGAAGGGACGGGGGGAGAAGACGACAAGAAGGGCAAAGGGCAGCGGCAGGGCCGCAGAGAGAGGGGGGAGGAGGAGGAAGGGTGACGAAAAAGATAAACAGGAGAACTGACAATGGCAGGTGATTCAAGTACAACACCGCTTGTTGAACGTGGGAATAAAGAAGCAAAATATTTTGCTGCAAAAGCATGAGCAAGCTAGGTAGGCTGTGCAAAACAACTACGACACGGCTATCCGCCATTGTTGCGCATATGTCATCAAGTTGCGACAATGCGTCATCATCGAGCTGCGACCATTACGTCATCACTGGAGGAGTATCCTGCATATGGCGTACAGGGCGCATTTTGAAATCTTTCCACTCGGTTTCAAGCTCTGAAATCATATGGACGAACGGCTTAAACGGTAAGAAACTTGTGAGGATAGGATACATTGAAACTGGCTTTCATGTGGACGGGGGCCTAAGGCACTCCTGTGCACTAATCATGGTGTCTAATCAGCATCTTGATATGGCATACATGTGAGGTGGGATGGATTATCTTGGCAAAGGAGAAGTGGTCACTACACAGATTTAGGCCCTGTCCACACGAAAGCCAGTTTCAATGTATCCTATCCTCACAAGTTTCTTACCGTTTAGGCCGTTCGTCCACACGATAGCGCGGTTTCGGAGCTTGAAACCGATCACTTTTGAAACCGGGCTCCAGAGTGGAAAGATTTCAAAATGCGCCCTGTACGCCATATGCAGGATACTCCTCCAGTGATGATGTAATGGTCGCCAATTCTCGTGACTGTGCGGAAACTGTCAGTCTGTCAACAACAATGGCGGATAGCTGTGTTGTATTCGTTTTGCGCAGCCTCAATAGCTTGCTTTTGCAGCAAAATATTTTTGCTTCTTTATCCCCACGTTCAGCAAGCGGTGAATCACCAGCCATTGTCACTTCTCCTGTGTTTTGTCCATGTTCTGTAGATTGCAATAAAGTTAGGAGGGAAAAAAGTGTTTGTTTTCTTCGCTTTTCGTTAACTCTCTGTGGCTGCTCTCCAGCGCCACTCCAGACTTGGCATATACATTACAGCTGTTAAACATCCTCAGCGTCTTCTTTTGGACATACGACAAGTCTTGAAATGCTTCTGTGTGTATGAGATTTGTTTGAGGAACGAAGCTGGCTTTGCTTCCATCTGGACGGGGCCTTAGACTGGTTTGTGAACAATATTTGAGAGAAATTGTGATATTGTGTATGTGGAAAAAGTTTTAGATCTTTGAGTTCATCTCATAAAAAATGGCAGCAAAACACATTTTTATTTTTGTTGAGTATATTTATTCCCTAAAATATTCCACTATTCAGTGCTGACATCAGGAACAGCATATATACAATAAAGCCATTATCTTACAAAACTTATTTTCTAATGATTAATTAAGAAATACATAAAATAATGACATCAATTAAGTTAGTGAGTGCTTAAGCCTCGCTTCCACCAACGGTATCTAGCCTACTCTGCTCTGCTCTACACCAAAAAGCAGTGCGTCCCCACTGTCACGGCCACCACTCGGGAGATGCTCCTCACTTTACCCGTGATGTCATGCTAAAGCGACCGCAGCTAGCGTGCCCTGCACACACCAGCAAAAACAATGGAGAGCGCAAACAATGGTTTGTGCCTGTTTCAGCCTGAAGACATCGAATGAATATTGCAGAAACCAGAAGACTGCATTCAATAATGTTAAAAAGTTTTGCACCTCCTCAAAAGTCCAAGCATGAATCTGTTTGGAAGCCATTGTTGTCCTCTCTTCATCGTTAATGGCAGCTGTTTTCCCGGGGTGTCTCGAACCAATCATTGGCCTCCAAAATAATTACGTCACGTTTTGGAACTGGGCTACTTTTTTTTTTAGAACCGCAAAGGAAAAGGTACCAGAAAAAGCAAGCAGAGTGGAGTAGAGCTGGGTAGATTTGTTGGTGGAAACGAGGATTTAGTGTGCTGTAAGAGATCCTTATTGCGTTGGCAAAACAAACAAGCTCCTATTTTTAGCTGAGAATTGCTCGAAATAGGTTGCTCATGTTGACATAACAGTGTTTTACACCACCACTGGCTATATTTAGCAGGATGCGTGATGAAGAGCAAGGCAGAGGAACGATGAACAGAATATTAAAAGCACACGCTCTCCACCCACTTCTCCCAACGGTAACATGCTCATCTCAGTCTTAAGTAGAAGGACATTGCAGAAACGGACTGACACGCTCGTTCTTTGTGTTGCTGGCTGTTCCAAAGCAATCTATCTGTTTTTGACTGTGTTCTTTCAGTGCATGTGCTCAGTCTTCTGCGCGCCGTCTGTGACCAGCAGGGGATAAACAACATGCGGTCCAGAAGATCACAGGCAGTGGCCTCCGTGTCAAAACAAAAGACTAGATGCACTTTGTAGATACAAAATAGATAAATAAATCACTTTGACTTCTTCTGTGAATAATTTTCCACATATCTGGCTCGGTACAGGGTGATACAACATGTGCTTAAAGATGTAGGAGGTGTGTCCTCTGCAAACATTTTGACAGACACTTTTCTTTCTATCTGGCCTGATAACTTTCTGCCCATAATGATATTCACTATGTGCATGCCCCCTTTTCAGTTGATAGGCAACATCAAATGGCCACAATCCTGCCTGTTCGCCATAACATAATGTCTTGATGGTGTGGACAATTGGAAAACTACATACTGTATAAGACAGATGTTGGACAAGAGAACTTGGCTCAGAATTTCACCTCCGTATCATCTCAAAGGTGTTTGATGGTGTTGAAGTTAGTGCTGTGTGCATAAGCAAATCGTATCTTTATGGACCTTGCACAAGGGGCACAGCATGCATGCTGGAACAGAAAATGGCCTTCCCCAAACTGTTCAAGTAAGAAGCATAGACTTGTCAAAACCTCTTGTCTTGATAAATTGAGGAATTGAATGAATAATTGATAAAGATGTTTTTCTCATTACATAACACTTTAAAGAGGAGTCAAATTAATTGATGATGGTTCGAACATGATGACATTTTAGGTTTGCCAGAAATGCAGTTCACATTTTGACTGTTGATGGAGGCCCAATGATCATTTTAAGGTTTGCTTGGCAGTGATGTAACTGCAATGCTTAAAATGCTCCTCAAACATAGTTTGTTTATGAAATGCCATCAACAACGGAACAAAAACATTCACCATAGTCACCGCTGAGGAGGTCTTTTTGATGGGTTGAATCATGTGTTGGCGTGTGAGTCAGAGATGGCGAGGAGGAGGAAAGTAGAAAAGGGTTGCATCCCAATCAAAAATTCACTGTAGTTGCACAGATACCTCTCAAAGGCTGTCCAAACAGTCCCACTACTGGATACTCAAGTTTGATCTTTAACTTCACCGTCATCTAGTTGGAAATTGACTTTACTTTACTTTATTCATTACTGTATTCCAGACCAGGAAGGGGGGGGGGGGGTCCATATCACAGAGTACAAATAAATAAACAACAACAAAAAATGAAATAATTCATAATTATAATAACAAATAATAATAAAATAGCAACAAAACATAATATCAAGCCATCCAATTTTTCCACTGTCTAGAATAAAGTCCTACAGTAACTCAAACATCGATTAAGTCATTTCCTGACCTGGATGCCCTACACATAAATCTAAACATCAAATTACAAAGAGCAGCACAGCTATACTCACTCATAACGTAACTAATATATGCAAACCAATAACCTTAGAAATAGGACTCACATAATGCCCACACACATATACAGTGAATATACTGTAAAAACACTCTAGATTAGGGTTTTGTGATTAAAAAAAAAGAGAGAAAAAGACCAAGATAAATCTTTTCAACGCTTTTTCCAACAGTAACATGACCTATAAACTCTACAAAACATTTGTAATATATATATATATATATATATATATATATATATATATATATATATATATATATATATATATATATATATATATGTGTGTGTGTGTGTGTGTGTGTGTGTGTGTGTGTGATGAGACTGTGTTCAGAATTATCCAATCACATTCAAACTCCTGTTAAATAGTGTTCAGTACACACTTGCAACCGCTTAAAGGAACTGTGTCCAAACTTTAATGTGAAATGGATCTTGACACAGAGCATGAAGTGGAATAAGCTATTTTTCTTTCTAAAATATCTTTATTCATCAGTGTTTTGAAGAGAAATCGTAAATAATTTACAACTATTTGTATCTCGGATTATTTAAAAAAAAAACATATCGTCACCCTATTAAAATAATTGCCTAACTCATTTTTTGCAAAAAACATTTTTTAGGGCCTAAATCATCATGATGCGATTTTTTTTGTGTTTCCTGACAAATCTGAAAAAAAAATGACTCAGGTGAATATTTTATGAAGGTATCGATATAAAAAAACATATACAGGTGCTCGTTAATAAATTTGAATATCCTTCAAAAATTGAATAATTTCCATAATTCCATTCAAAAAGTCAAACTTTCATAGATTATAGATTCAGGGCCCACAACATAAGTGATTTCAAGTATTTATTTTTACATTATTTGGGCTTCGAGCTCATAAAACCTATAAAAACAGGATGTCAAAATTTTTTAATAATGTGAAAAAAATCGCCATGCATACTTCCCAGTGTTTTGCATGGAAAAATAAAAGATGGATGGATGCTATTTTCAAAGCAATATGTCAATCTTCAATAGTTGGTTAGATTCCCTTTGCCTTCACCACTGCCTTGATACGCCGTGGCATTTCCTGGGGGTCCTGGAAGCCCAGGCTTTCTTGATGCTTGCTGTCAGCTCTTTGTTTTTGGGTCTAGTGGCCTTCATTTTCCTCTTGTTGGTACTGTCTTACAAGAGGAAAACGAGGGCCACAATACACTATCAGGCAATGCCATGGCGCATCGAGGCAATTATGAAGGCAAAAGTAATCCAACCAACTATTGAAGATTGACATATTAAAAAATTGTGACATCCTGTTTTAGTGGGTTTTATGAGCTGGAAGCCCAAATAATGTAAAAATAAACAAATAAATACTTGAAATTATTTAAATTGTGGGCCCTGAATCTATAACCTATGAAAGTTTGACTTGTAATAAATTGATGTATTTTTTTTCCCCATATATTGGTTATGATTTAGTTACTGGTTTGGTTCTTATTCTTAACATGACAGAAAATGGGCAAAAATGTTGATCATTGTTTTCCAAAGTAACCGCAGATCTTTAGAAATGTCTAAGTTTGATTAAACACAAAATATTAGGAAATCAGAGAATATTTACTTTTGAGAGCCTGAAATCAGAGATTTTTTTTAAACTATTTTTACTTTAGCAGTGACGATTAATTGATTATGACAAATTAGTAGTCGATAAATTTGATGATTTTGACACAACACAGCCACAGATGGCCTTCAGGTGGGTCTAAAAAATAATAATTAACAACTGAATGGAATATTGACAAGGTGGAGTCCATCCAAAACAACTTGGCAGGCAGAGGCCTAATAATACATCTCAACAACAGTTGTTTTACTTTTGGATCGTGCCACTGACCTGGAGAATTAATAGTTGTGTTTTTCCATACCACTAAATCATTTATCTTGGTGTCATTTGTCTATGTGACAAAAACTTGGCAATATAAAAACGTATTATTATTATTATTAAGTTCACACTTTTCTGTCAATTACAATAGGGACACTTGTGTGATCTAATTTGTTTGTGCAAGTGGCCCATGATTTTTGTACTTACACAACCATCATCAATTCCAATGGAAAACAGGACAGTTGTAGGTTTCTATTCGAGGCTCTGTCGAGAACAACACTTGAGAACATAGAATGTTTCATTTTTCTTCTCTCTCATCTAGTCACATGATATAATCTGATCTATGATGCATACATTACAATTATGTGTGTGCAGTTGGAAGTTTCTCGCACCACTAGCATGGAATGAAACATCAAAACAATACACAATCAACTAAATGTGTTTTACATGAAATACAGAAACTCCAACTCCACGTGTGAATACAGTATCACCTCATTATTACATCAACAAGTGTCTCTTTCCCACACTCACCATCACATTTTAGGTTCTGATTGAAAAGGTACAGTAATTTGTGATCAAGCTGAATAAGCATCAGAGAAGACGCAAGCTATCTCTCCACTACCCTTTGCAATCCCGCTGTTACCATAGCGATGCTTTCCTCCAACCACAGTCTTCAGCTTGTCACTTTTTCCCTCTGACTTTTCAAGCCTAACTGAATTACTGAGCATAATTACTTATTTTGAATCTTCCAGCGTGAGAGTCAGAGCCCGTGTTCACTTCATATCAAAACTTCTTCAATCTTGTCATTGATGGGTGTAATTTGAGATCAAACTGACAGAGTGGAAGCAGTCTAAATGCCACCTCCGGGAGTGATGGCAATCTGTGTAAGTGTACGCAACAGTAAGCTGAGCAGTGAGCTAAGAAGCAAACCAAGACAAAGCGTCTCTGTCGTGACCAAAAGGAGAGCTCACTCTTCAAACAACAGGGCTGCTGCAGAAGATTGCGGCAACAACACTCTGTGATCATTATACAGTGGTGTCAGTCAATCAATCCGTCAGGCAATAGATACAGAAAGCTGGGATGGTACACAAAACCATACTATGCAGCTAAATTCAAGGATCAGATTCTGTTTTCAGCTATTTTAAGTAAACCAGCAAAGCACTTACTCTGGCTGCTGCAGCTTGAAACCTTTTCCCCGGTGCTCCTTAAACACGGTACCTCCTTGTCCGGTACACCCGTTCATGTGGGGTCTCTGACAGAAGCCACCAGCTAGACGGAGCGCTTCGCTGGTTCATCAAATTTGTGGATGACATCCTCACTGAGGAGAGAGAAGAGAGCAGATGAGAGGAGCGGAGAAGAGAGTGAGCTCGACTGCTGAGCGCTGTTTACAGAGAGATAGAGAGGAGGAGAGGGGGGTGGCATTGTGGAGAAATGCAGCAGATCCGTGATCACACAGAGGTGGCTCTTACTCTCTCTCCTGTCACTGGCAAACCCTTTACCACACCTCCCACCTCCCCCTGTCAAACTATTTGGTTGCTCTCCATGCTGCAGCAGCTGTCACTAATCACATTCATGTATGCAGCTTGAAACTCTGAGCAAGCAAGAAGCTACCAGTACGCATAAACTACTGTCGGTTTCTCCTCATTACTGACTTGTATAAAATGCCCCCTATAAAACCTTCTCTTAATCAACAGTGGCAGCACAATCCAATACCGCAGATTTGCACTTTGAAGAAAACTGTAAGTAGTAAAAGTATTAACAATAGGGGTGGGAATCTTTGACTGTCTCACGATTCGATTCAGAATCGATTTTTGATTCAAAATGATTTGATTCACAATGATTTCTGCTTCAATTTATAGATGTGCAAAGAATCGTCATGATCTACTCCAGTCTGACTCGCTAATGCTAACTAGCGCACTACTTTAGGCACTTTCATCACTCAAAAGAACCGCTATTCGTACACAACGCTTCAGGAATGTTTACAGATAAAAAAAAAAAAAACTTTTTGGGGCATAACTTGATCGTGACTTTTTCCTTCTATCTGATAAAGATATTTGTGCTTTTTTTTTCTTAAAGGTGTACTCATTACTAAATCAACTTTTTTGTTGCTGATAAACTGTATAAACTGTTGTCCACTGATGTCCTAGTCATTATTTTTGACATTTTAGTGCATGTTTGTTGAATGTTTGAAATTGGGACAAAACCCGTGTGTTTGTTTAAACACTGGGATGAACACAATTTGGCTGTTTGTACTCTCATTACACGAGGAGTGGCCGACTACGTCACTTGTAGACTATGACGTAGTTGCCTCTGCCACCCATCGACTCAGTCTCGTACTCGCCTCCTTAACGGCCATCTTTGCGACTTGCTGCTGTCAATCACAGTCAGACCACGCCCAACCCTCTTCTCATTCACAATTCATTAGCCCTCCAGGCAACACCCCCTTTGAGCACCGATTTCAAATCTTAATGAGGGGTGGAGTAAGTCTCTGATTTCCTATTGATTCCTTTAAGACGAGACCGAAGACGACATTTTCATCCGTTGCCATTATTGGTCAGAACAAATGTCCACAAGATGCCCCGTCATCCAATCAGCTCAAAGTATTATACAGAATGGCCCGCCTTTCCCATCACCGTGGCACAGTCCCAGATTGATAATGTCAAGAACTCCCGTAAGTGAATCACAATTATCAATCATTATACACACCTTAAGCGTGTGTAAACTTTCAAGCAAAGCTGTAGATAAATGGGATGTTAACATGATTCCAGAATTTTTCTATCGTGTCCTAATTTGATGCTTCACAAAATTGCATAACTGCAAAAATTGCTGCGCTACTCAGAAAACCCCTCAATGGCATCTTTATACTTGGAAAAATGACAGAAATAGTAACAAGCAGTGACTTGGAGGAGTAACTTTAATCTGATTAATGCTCTGGAAATAGTAACGTGTTAGTAGTGTTAACCCCCCCACCCCCACACACACACACACACAAACAAAAATCTTATTTGAGTAACACGTTACGAACTGCAACTATGGCAAGATGACACTCAGCCTTCCTGGGATTTGGGAAAGCTTTACGACATACTGGAGTTTAGAGTCTAGCTGTGAATTGAACCTTGGATTCAGGAGGTAGGATGTGTTTCTTGTCTGGAACACAGGGCCAGCTATACACCCTTGCTAGGGTACCGGAGGGTGCATGTGAGTTTGCCCAACCAGTCCACATGTGCTTTGTGAACATAGAAAGATGTTCTATGGGTGTGATGCAGGAGTACAAGGTTCGGGGCCCATTATTCAATACATTTGTAATCAGATTAGGAGTTTAAGGTTCGTATTGTCAGAAAATTCAAGTCAGTCAAAATCGGACTCTGTCAGGGTTGCTCTGTCAACCTTTTCTTTTCATTACTTTTGTGAACAGAATTCCTATCGGCAAGGTGTTGAGAGTGTTCAATTTGGTAGCTTTATGATAGCATGTTTGACATTTGCAGTGTACGTGATTCTTGTAGCCTCATAAAGCGTTGACCTTCCGCGTTTGCTGGGACGGATCACAGCTGAGCTTGAGGCAGCCGGAATGAGAATCGAGGCCACTTTATTATTTGCAATATTTATCGAGCCACTTGCAATAGCCATACGCCAGGAAAGAAGGATTCAAGGAATTCACTCTGGGGTAACAGAACATAAAATTAATCTATATGCCGATGATATTTTACTTTATCTAGAAAACCCGGCGATTTCGTTAGGGGAAGTATTTAACTTAATAACTAAATTCTCACAGTTGTCAGATTATTCTATTAACTGGACAAAATCAACACTTCTACCTATTACAGAAAATTCATGGAACCCTGCAAGCCAGGACCCACATTACTCATTTCCTATAGGTAATTTAAAATACTTAGGCATAAAAATCTCACCTAAATTAACTGATTTAATTCATTTAAACTTTTCTCCACTTCTGGATAACATTCATAGTGACTTGGAACGCTGGAATAATCTTCCTATGTCTTTAATAGGACGAATAGCCACCGTTAAAATGAAAGTTTTACCTAAAATAAACTATTTTTTCTCAATGATTCCATTTAAACCTACGGCTAAATGGTTCCAGTTGTTGGACTCAGCCGTTACAAAATTTTACTGGAAAAAAAAAAGAAGCAAAGATTAGTCTATCTACTCTTCAGAAAAGTAAATCCAAAGGTGGTCTAGAGGCACCAAATTTTATGTACTACTATATAGCTAACCAGCTACAATATATCGTTCTATGGGCACAACCCAACAGAGATACTAACTGTTGGCTGGAACTAGAACAGAAGGATTGTAATAACCTCAGACTTCTAGATTTACTCTTTATTACAACATCGATTAAGCGACATAATTGTTTTAAAAACCCAATGATTTCCGCCACCCTGACTGCTTGGTGGAAGGCATTAGAAATTACAAAAGCCCAAGTGCAGCCCTGTGGGCTTTCTCCCCTATGGCATAACCCTGACTTTCGAATTAACAACCAAACGTTTTATTTAGGTGTGTGGGAGCAGAAAGGAATCACACATCTTCACCATCTCTTCTCAGATAATATGTTTATATCATATACATCTTTGCTCCAAAAATACAAAATAACAAACGGAAATTATCTACATTATCTGCAAGTAAAAAATATGATAAAGAAACAAATTCCAACACTTCAGGGTACGCTCCAACCGCCTGGCTTAGCTAAAGATATTACCAAGCTTTCTCCGACAACAACAAAAAAACTTTCAAAAATATATAAGTTACTTTCATATACGGATAAAATGTCTTTACCCATCTTAAAATGGGAGACAGACTTGTCTATAGCTCCGGAATCTGACTTTTGGATTCAAGTTTGTGAAAATGCATTTAAAATGACAAAACACACAAATTTACAACTTATCCAATACAAAATTATCCATAGAACATACATTACTCAATATATGATGAAGAAAATGGGGCTCTCCGACTCCGACATTTGTCTCCAGTGTTTACAAAACACTACAGACACTTATTTTCATGCTTTATGGTTATGCACTCCGGTTATGTATTTCTGGACTAAAGTCTTAGAAAAACTTTCCGCTATCTTGGACTATAGGATACCTTTATCTCCAAACTTGTGTTTGCTAGGTGACCTAACAACAACTGACCTACCACATAAACAATTTCAATCTACACTTGTAGCCCTTACTATCGCTAAAAAAACAATTCTTGTTAACTGGAAAAATAAACAAACTCTGAATATCGACCAATGGTCTAACCTCCTCATAAATCACATTTTAATGGAAAAAATATCGGCCTCAAATAAAAAACGAATATCAAAATTCATAGAAATATGGTCTACGTATATAGAATATTTTAACCTAATTCTGGTTATTTAATTCTGCCTGTTAGCGAGAGCCACCACATCGTGATAACTTACATTGATGTCTCTGCATTTGGCAGTTTGTAACTAATGGTTGTGTTTTTATAGTCAGGAACCCAGTTGCTGCCAACAGGATCGAGCAGATTCACCTCCAATGGGCACTAAGGGCTAATATTCGGATTCACTGCATGCCAGGGGACTAACTCTACAGGTGCTGTCCCCCCTGGCTGGGCGTGGGCGGGTCTGCCCCTCTGTTGGATGCTGGGTGGCGGCTGCGTCTTGGTCGTTCCCTGGGTCTCGTGGGGGGTGCTGTGTTGCGTGGCTCTCCCTGGTGTCCGGGGCGGCGCCGCCCCGGCGCGGTCCGTCGCTCTGGGTCCGGCGTCGCGGGTCGGGGCCTGTGGGCCGCCGGGGTGCCCCGTGGTTCCCTCTCCCCTCCCCCTTCCTCCCCCTTGCTTCCTCTCCCTCTTCACCTCTCCCCGCCCGTCCTCCGCCTCCCTGTCCTTTCTCCCTCGTCGCCCTTCCTCCTCCTCTCCCCCTCGGCCCAGCTGGTCGCTCCTCTTAACTCACTGCACTAGTTTTGCACAATACATTTTAGGGCACATAACACACTTTGGGGGGGAGTGGGGTGGGGGGGTGCCTGGTGGGCCTGCAGTGCCCCGTCCTGCTGCGTTGGGTTGGGGGCGCGGGCCGCCTTGGGGTGGGGGGCGCTCCTGCTCCGGGGTTTGCTCTCCGGCCGGTGGCCCCTGCGGGGCCCGGGGGTCGTCCTTTGGCGCGGCCGCGGCCTGGGGGGCCCTGAGGTGTTGCGCTTGCTCTGTCCTGGCGGGGGTCGACGGCTCCCCTCTTTGGTGGAGATTTTCATGCATGCTAGATCCACCACACCAGCATCTATCGAGACTCAGACACAATTTGTTTCTCCCTCAGGTCATTGATTCGGTGGAGGCTGGTGTCTGTGGATCTCACTCTGCTTCGTCTGTCCTTTCTACCTTTCCTCAGTTTCTCCTTTGGGCCCTTGAGGTTTCCCTGATTTGTTGGAGTTTAGATGTCTCTGGGGTTGGTGAAGGTTAGTGGCCCGGTGGGTGGTGTCTGGTCGGTGCTGGGCTTCGCTCTTCTTTCTTTTCTTTGGTCCCCCTTCGGGTCTCCTGGCGGCCCCACGACTCTGGCTGGATTTTGAAGTGTTCGGTTTAGGTGAACGGTATGGAAATTCTTATTTTTTATTTTTTTCTTTCTCACGCACGCACGCACGCACGCACGCACAAACACACATACAAAAAAAAAGGGAGAACAATGATGATGACATTTCAAATGATCAATACTGAGATCTCCCAGAAAAAAGAAGAAGAAAAAAAAAAAGAAGAGAATCGAGGCCACTAAATCGGAGGCCATTAGTGTTGTGTCGTTCACGTACGTTTCGTTCAAAAAGAACAAATCTTTTCAGTGAACTTGAGTGAACGGATCACTTCCTGAAGTTCCTAGACCCATGGGCAAACCCCGGCCTGCGGGCCAAATACGGCCCGTTATGCGTTTCAATCCGGTCCGCCGAACTTATCCAATAAAGCTAAAAAAATATATATTTTTTTTTTTTTCAGCTCAGTGGCCGAGTGGTTAGAGTGTCCGCCCTGAGACTGAGAGGTCCTGGGTTCAATTCCTGGCCGGGTCATACCAAAGACTATACTAGACTATATAACTTCTACACACCCGGAAAATATGATCACTGGGTCGGGGTCTCACTGATAAGCTGGTTTACGCACAGAAAGGGGACAGAAAGATACGCAGGGTACATTCATAACAATGTTTGCAATTTATTAAAATAAACGGGAGAATGGCAGTAAGCTTAACTCAAGATAACTGATTCAAAAAATATAATTCTTCCTGGATTTGGACATTTACAGCAGGAGACGGCACGGTTTTGTGTTGAACACAGCAATAATGTCCTGATAGTCCAGAGAATCGGTCAATTCTTTTTTGAAAGAAAGCAGGGACAAAGAGTTCAGTCTATCAGCCAACATTGTGGCACTGTTGCGTGTTTTGATCCTTTTGACAGCTGAAAGTCTTTCTACATGTTGTCATGGGTGAGGTGAGGAGCGCGCATGCAGGAGACTGTTGATATTGGTGAAGACATCCCCGGGGATATATGAGCGTTTCCTCGTTGGCTTTTGGCTTCTTTTTGAGCTGCTGCACAAACACTGTGTGCTATGCGTCCCCCACGGAGATGGAAAAGTGGTCAGAGACGGATTGGATGTACGCACTTTGTCCTCAGCGCGTGACAGGCAGCAGCGGCTATCATGCAGCCGCATGTGTCACACGTACTGTGGGCCCGGGTTAAAAATGGGTGGGCCAATGGAAAAAAATTCTTTAACTTTACGCCTTGAATTGAAATCTATTAATGCAGTCACCAGGTTTGACAGATCACAGTGTATGTGCTATTATAATATATTTACATTTCTCCTCCCACTTTGCCAAATAGTGTGTAAATGCCGCATCTTGCATATTCATTGAGGCAAACGTACTACCTGGATTAGGGCTATTTTATAATAATCATAATAATAATAATAATACATTTCATTTAAAAACGGCACCTTTCAGAACACCCAAGGTCACTTTACAAAGCATAAAAACACAGCAAAAGTTGAGCTAAAACAATAAAAATGAAGCTTTTGGAAAAGCTGTTTTAAATATGTGGATTTTGCACATTTGAAAAACGCAGTCCTAAGTGCACACTATAAGTAAATTGGGTTGTACATTTAACTGTGTGTTTTTACTGTGCTATGAGGTCCAAATGATCCTGGTCCGGCCCATCTGTCAAAATTTCAAACCCATTGTGGCCCGCAAGTCAAAAAGTTTGCCCACCCCTGTCCTAGACGAACGATTCGATAAACAAATCTTTTGAATGGTTCTTTTTAATGAACTGATTCTAAAGATTCAGTTCACTTAAAAGAACTGTCATGCCCATCACTAGAGGCCATGGTTCTCAGTTGCAAAATAGTATTTTTGCACCCTCTGGGTTAGGAGTACATAGTATGCTCAGGTTTTAGGTAAAAGGCATTGTCAAGGTTAGCATGTGGTATTACTATTGACAATTTCGAGATCACGTCACAAGCCAAAATGGCGGTCAATTCAGTAAAATAAATCTCTCCACTCATTGAAAAGCATTAGACTTTGGATTGTTGTAATTTAATTTGTTCATTTTTTTGATTATTTTTAATTCAAAAAGTGATGTGATGTAATTTGGCTACAATAACAATCTGAGGGATTTGTATGCTAATCACAGGCAAAAGCAATACAATCCGCCATTTATTTTCACAATATAAACAAAGCTGTTGCATTGGGGAAGTATCAGAAATGCCCGAATGTTCGGCATTGTCAATTGCAAACAAAAGCCTGGAGGTAAGAAAAGCAGGCAGGAGTGCAGTAAGCAAAATTATTTCCCATACATAAACCAAAAAGGAAAACAAGGCATGTGGAATCAAATTAATAATAGAAAATCAATAACTAAGACAAAAAAAAAAGCAAACCAAAACTGGACATACACTCACAGGGAATGAAATACAAGCAAACGGACGAGACACCTGGGCAAGACACAAGTGGCTGAGGGAGCTAATTGGCACACAAGCGACCGGGCTGACAAGAACAGGTGTGGTCGGGGGAACTAATGACACAAAGACATAAGAAGGGACCCAGGGAAAACGTGATGAAAACAATCAAAACCGCATGGGGCGGGGAAGGTCTCAGGGGCGCTGCCAAGGATTTCAGGCCCATGAAAAGAAATACAGTATTGTTCCCCATCCCACCACAGCCAGCCACTAGGCTGGAGGAAAATTGTGTTACTGGTTTACACAAAGCTACGCATTTTAATGAATTGCTTCACTATTTGTGAGAACACTAGCTGCACACACTGTCATGATAAGAGAGAGGGTGGACCCGAATGCGGGAAGACATGGACCGGGCCGGGCGAATGGAGACTGGCTGCCGTGACTGGACCGGGCCAGGCAAGTGGAGACTGGCTGCCGTGACTGGACAGAGAAAGAGGGGGCTGGCAGAACGTGGAGAACCTTTCAGGAACGTGGAGAACCACAAGGTGACGTGAGCTACAGGACAGTGACAAGGATGACGAGACGAGGGGAGGCCAGACTGAGACAAAGGGAAACTTAATGGTGGTAGAGTTCGCCAGTCGGCAAACTCAGTAACAGGTAGTGATGGGAAAATGAAGCATCATTAAGCAATGAGGCCTTCCATCCAACTGCTTCGCTCCTGGGCCGAAGCATCATGAGGCTTCATTTGCTCTATTGAGCCATCATGTGGACAATAAATGTCATGACAGACAGAGTGATTAAAATGATACCATAGATTTGATGGAGTCAAAAGGGCAGGGAGTTGTGATGTGAATGAATGTGTGTGTGGTACTTGAAAGAATGATTGCTCTATTTGTTTTTGTTTTTTTAGACATTGACATATAAACAAGGAACACATTTTGTTCATTTTTATTTAGGAAAACTAGCATTTCCAAAGTTTTGGGCTTCAAACGGTTTCTTCTTTTACATAGGATTTCTCCTGCTTTTGAAAATATTCTTTCACAAGGGACGGATGAGGCCGGGGTACAGAGAAAGGTTATTGCTAGTTTGTATCGGTTTAGGTAAACATGTTTGTGCAGCTCCCAGTAGTCCAGGGGGTTTGACATCCTGCTTATGTTGGGTTCCCCCAGGTAAGTGTGGACCTCCACAGTCGCATCTGCAGTCTCACTCTGGGTCCTCCTCTGCTGCTCTACTGTGTGGTCCAATCGCCGCCACAGTTTGTCACCTAAGACACAACAAACAGACTAACAGCCAACAGGCAGTTCTGGCTGCCCATCGTAGAGATGGGAGCAAAAGAATGCCTTATCCCACAATAATGCACTGCCGCTCATTACCCATTGCTCAATTAACACCATTAGAATGTGTCGAATATTACCTTGCGCCACAGGCTGGGAAGCTTCTGATGTGCCCGGTTGTGTTAATGAAGAGGAGGAGGGGGAAGATGCCCTTTGCCGGATCACTGTCACACATTCAGCTGTGAGCCTCCTCTCAGCCTCTTGTGCTTTACTGGGGCTAAAGAAGCCTATCTTCTTGTACCTGCAAATGACAATGAGACTCATTGCAGTTGTGAACTGTTCAACAAGAGGCAGTTGCTCATTTGTTGGTACTAGTAGACAGATGAGAAAAACAGACAACTGATACAAACCTGGGATCCAGCAGTGTTGCCAGTGACATGATGCTCATGGCTTGGAGGTTGTAGAGCTTGTCCCTCAGTTGCTTTTTAAGACACTCAGCCATTGCTTTGCTCTGCTCCATTTGTATGGCTCCCATGTCATCCTCCAAGGTGTGGTGCAGCATGGCCAAAAGTGGTATGACCTTGGACCCAGACACTCTCCTCTGAGAGCTCTACGGTGGCATCATTGAATGGGGACAGGACCTGCAGACTCTCAGAAATGAGCCTCAACTGGTGGGATGTGAGTGGGGTAATGTCAGTGTCAAGGCCTGCCAGGGCTGCTCCTACGGCTTCCCTGAGGTTGTACATGCGCTGCAGCATGTGGAAGGTGCTGTTCCAGCGTGTCTCCACCTGAAAATAAAAGGTCATTATTGTTTGAAAGGAGAGTGGAAGCAGTTATGGATGTCAAGTTACCTCTTGAATGAGCTTCAGCACAGGCTCTGTAGGCTTCATTTGCTCCTGCACCTGTGTCAGCCTTGTCTATAAAAAAAATAAAATGGGAAACAAAACATTATTAAAGTCATTCAGCATTAATTTGAATACTGCTGTGTAATAAAGGAATTCACCTTTGCAGTCGTACTGCTTTTGAAGTAGCCTATACTATATATACACTATACTCCTACACTGAAGACGGATGTCAAACAGCTCAGTGTTCTCTGCCAGAGCCTTCTTCACTATGAGATTTAATGTGTGAAGGTGTCGGGCACATGCAGCCATGTTGGCTGCACCATCTGTCACAAGGCACGTAACTTTGGTGGCAATGCCCCATTGTGCCATGAGTGCCGATTTAACGGCAGCCATGTTCTCAGCTGTATGGCGGTCAGGGAAATGGAGCACACCTAACACAGCTGAGTGCAGAGAGGTTTGCTCATCAATGAAATGAAATGAAATGACTGCCAGGTATGCATCTGTGTTGATGCTGGTCCACATGTCTGCTGTAATGCTCACTGCAGAGGACCTTGCTACAAGCTCTTTGGCCTTCTCCTTTGCCTGCTGGTACCTTTCCTCCACCATGGCTTTCAAAGTCTAAAGGAAAGGAGTAATAACACTATTGGAAGAGCAGTTATGGGGGGAATGGGGAATAATGATTCATGTGCTCTCATACACACCTGCCTGGTGGGGAGAACATATGTAGGGTCGAAAGCTTGGTGGCTATGCTGTTTTTTCATTGCATGTTGAAAAATGGCTTACCTGGGCGTGGTACTATTGGAGTTGTCTCATTTTCATGCAGGGCCCTATAATGCCTCAACATGGATGAAGTGTTGTCTTGGTACCCAAGTTCTTTGGAACAAAGTTTACACTTCACCTTTTGAAATACCAGCAAGTAAAAGAAAGACATTAAAACGAGGGATACACTGTGTCACAACAATTCACAATATATATTCACACTGGTTATTATAATTTGTACCTTGTTGTCACAACAATTCACAATATATATTCACACTGGTTATTATAATTTGTACCTTGTTGTCACAACAATTCACAATATATATTCACACTGGTTATTATAATTTGTACCTTGTTGTCACAACAATTCACAATATATATTCACACTGGTTATTATAATTTGTACCTTTTTAGGAGAGATCTGCTCGAAATGATCCCAGACAGGGATGTTCTCTTCTTTGTCGTTGCGGGTGCGTCCATTGCAAAGCGAACCCGATTAAGGTATGAAGATGCGAGTTGGGTGTGTCAGTGTCACCTGGAGCTCATTGTCGTCTCGGTGCGCCATTTTATGTCGAATCACCCGCGAAACTATGTGTTGGCGATGACGTAGGAAGCCCGTCTCGCGACGCTTCGGACGTAGCAACGCGCGTTCCGAGGCTTCGGGCGTGGCCACAAGCGTTCCGAGGCTTCGGGCGTGGCCACAAGCGTTCCGAGGCTTCTGAACCAACGCGTAACCAACACATGCCTCGATGCGCGCTTTGCAGATTTTTTTCCCGGTTTACTCGGCACATGCATAGGCGCCTCGGCACAGTTGGGCACATCACTAGTAACAGGGATAACTCTCACTAAGAACGCTGGAGTGACGACCGGGGCCTTTCCCCGCTGGGCCTGGGGTTCGGGGGTGCCGCCCGTCCTCCGGTGCCCCCTTCTCCCCCCGGTGTTCCGTCCCTCCACGCGGTGGGGGATGGGGTGGGCGCAGATGCCCTCTCCGCTCCGCTGCCCGGCCCCTCTTCGGCGCCGGTGCCTGGGTGCGGGGATCCCCGGGATCTGGGGGTCGGGGGCTGCCGGTTGGTGGGGGTGGGGTCGGGGGTCAGGGCGGCTTGTTTGGAGGGGGGGGTGTCTGGGGGTTTGGGGGCGTCTGGGGCTGGGTTGTGGTGGATGGCGGGGGTGGATGGGGGGCGGAGAGTTCGTGGGGGAAGTGGGGGCCGTGGGCCGGTGGGATGCCTCGCGGGCCTGCTGCGTTGGGTTTGGGGCGCGGGCCGCGTTGGGGTGGGGGGGCGCTCCTGCTCCTGGGTTTGCTCTCCGGCCGGTGGCCCCTGCGGGGCCCAGGGGTCGTCCTTTGGCGCTGCCGCGGCCTGGGAGGCCCTGTGGTGTTGCGCTTGCTCTGTCCTGGCGGGGGTCGACGGCTCCCCTCTTTGGTGGAGATTTTCATGCACGCCAGATCCACCACACCAGCATCTATCGAAACTCAGACACAATCTTCCTCAGGTCATTGAATCGGTGGAGGCTGGTGTCTGTGGATCTCACTCCGCTTCGTCTGTCCTTCCTTCCTTTCCTCAGTTTCTCCTCTGGTCTCTTGAGGTCTCCCTGATTTGTTGAAATTTAGATGTCTCTGGGGTTGGTGAAGGACTCTGGTTGGTGGCCTGGTGGGTGGTGTCTGGTCGGTGCTGGATTTCACTTTCATTTCTTTTCTTTGGTCCTTTCTCGGGTTTCCTGACGGCCTCACGACTCTGGCTGGAAGTGTTCGGTTTAGGGAAACGGTATGGGATTTTTATAGGTTTTAGGTGAACTAATGAATGCACGCACGCACATACACATATTCACCCACATACAAAAAAAAATAAAAATACAAAAAATATATATATATATATATATAAAAAATAAAAAAAGGAGAGCAATGATGATGACATGTCAAATCGGTAAAATTACCGAATGAACAATACTGAGCTCTCCAGAAAAAAAGAAAGAAAAAAAGGGAAACTTAATGGTGACGTGGAGGACTGCACGGGAACTAAGACAACTAAACGAAGACGAGGATGACTAAACTGAAACAAAGATGACTTGTATACACTTGGAAACTAAACTAAAACCACACACGGATTGCAACAATGACACTTGACATAGACAATGATCCCATATCAACTGGTCAAACACAACAGACTAAATACACTAACACTAATGAGGCACACCTGGGGAACACAATAGGAAGAGGGCACTGATTGGTCAAACACACTGGGAAAGGAACAGGCACACAGGTGGACTACTAATCAGACATAACGAGACAGGGGAACCACACAGGAACACAAGACAAACACAACAAACACACCAAAATAAAACAAAACCCTAACCCATACAAAACCGAAACGTGACACGCTAGGAGGTGAGAATCCTAAACAACTGACCAAACATATTTCAGAGGATAGATGTTTTATTTTTAACTTGCTGAGAAATAAGAACGGACTGCTTTCTATTAAAGAACAGAGTTTTGTATTTTTTTGTATTTTTTTCTCCATAATCAATGAATTTACTACACAGCTGCTCACCTCTTTCCTCAGTGATTAACTGGGTTTGTTTGGGCAGGGAGGAAAGGGTAGGCATAAGACAGACAACTGCTACTCCTCGTGACAAATATGCATCATTTTGACTAATTGAACATGAGCAGAGCAACTTGGTGAAAATTGGCCTGCATTGATTTCCTAACTAAAGCAACGTAAAAGTAAATCGTATACAGTGCATCCAGAGTTTTCTTCAGAAATATGATCTTTGATCGTCAAAGGTGGGGCAGAGGGGTTGGATGTGGGTTTTGTTTGTTTGTTTTAATCCGGAGACTCAGGAATTGATTTCACTATCGGTTCAAATGTACATCAACTCTCCTTTGGATGCCTCACTAAGTTGGATCATACCCGGGCTCACATTCGTAGGAGTTTCTTTTACGGGCTTTTCCACGCCAGAACTTTTGGAGAACTTTTCAATTTACCTTGGTAAAATTCAGTTTGCACGTTTTTCCACAAACAACAATTTCCGGGGTAATTTAATTCCCCAGGGGGTATCTGAGCACTATCTCAGCAGCAGGGTCTTGCTGAGCTCAGCTAGAACTTTGAGGGGATGGGCTGCATTTATGGAGGACCAAAACTGCCAAATTTAAAAATAAATGACTAAATAAATGACTAAAAGTGAAAATAAAAAACGAGATTCAAAAAATAAAATTAAAATTTAAAAATTGTCTAAATAAATACAAAAATAAATGTATACATATAATTACATATCAATAAATAAATAAAAACGCTCTGCTCTCACATTTATTTATTTCATGCTGCAGACGCTCTGCCAGGACGAAATGTTATACAAATGAGGGGGTGGTCCTAAGCGTGTTTTAGGACGACTCCGCCGTTGCAAACTGCCTTTCATTGGTCTAGTGAGCGGCTCGGTGAACAAGGAAGTCTCGCTGGCTTACTTGGAGCGCTCCAGCAATGCACGATTACCACCCAAGACACACTTAAGACCGCCCCCTCATTTGAATAACATTTTTGAATTATATTTTTATATATCTGTTTTTATTTTGACTTGTAGTCATTTGTGTATTTATTTAGTCATTTATTCATTTTGAACTTTGGCCATTTTGATCCTCCATATGCACTGACCAAGGCTGATTGGTTGGTCTTTTTTTTGGGGGGGGGGGGGGGGTGGAAACACAAATGGTAAATTCCCAGAACGCAAAGATCCTGGGCTTGTTGGTGGAAAAGCAATTTATAATGTGAACATCAACTTTCTGCAGTAGTTCCTAATTCCAGGGTAAAATTCCTGCAGTGTGACAGAGCTCTGGTTTACAGCGCTCTGGATTTTTGCCGCTGTTGTTGCCCATTAGAGGAGTCAGTTGAGGTGCCTCACGATCAGGAATCTCTTTCAAATGTCCCCACAGACACCCACCTGGTGAATTAGAGGAGGCCGCAGTATAAAAAAAGAAAGAAAAAAAGAAAAAGACTGGAAAGTGGAAATCCTCCTGCTGCAACTGAGACCCTAATGAGCAGATGAAAATTAGCACATTAAAATTGATGATGTAAATTAAAACTCTCAAAAAAAATGGCGTGGTATTTTGAACTGGAATGGTTTGAAATTGTATTTCAGTAATAAATGTCAGAAAAAATAATAAAACTCACTTATTATCATTATCAATGCTAAACGTAGCAATAAAGGCAAAATAATCAGAACAAGACAGTATTTCAAGATGGCTTCCAAATACACTTGCACCATCACACCTAAAATGTATTTTCCTTTTGTTACGAAGTGATTGAATTTGTCAAAGTGCTTTTTCCCTTTCCAACAGCTATCGGTACTATTCTTCTCTTAAAACCACAACAGCACCTCTTCAGTTAACGCACTGGACGCATCAGGACAGCTGTCAATCATGTTTATGGTTTTCTTAATTTCAGACATCTATTTTCTACCGTTTATATACAGATCTGGTGATCAGGCGATCATCTCAGATGAGAGCGAGGCACAACCTGGATTTATGTGCCCTGTGATTGGCTGCCGACCAGTTCAATTTGGGGTAAATCCCAAATCACCTGTGATTCTAGTGAGGACAAGCAACACAGAGGACGGACGGACAGATGAATGGACGGATGGATAGACAGATGGCTTGATGGATGGTTGTTAACATAAATTGTTACCTGACCTGCAAAACTAAACAAGCACATTATCAGCAGTTGGATAAACAGCTATTGTATGAAAAAAAGATACAACACGGCCATGATCATGCTTGAGTCACTCACTCAGCCGCCCACTGCCACTGTTGATCATGTGGTCTGTCGTATACAGACACTTGTATACTGTAGCTATTTAGTTAAGAAATGATAGGTTCTAACTTCTGGTGAGTTTCTTAATAGTGGCGCAGGATACTCAATAGAGACCACTGTGTAAGGGCTAAGAGGTAGATGCACGTTCTTACAGATATGATTTTGTTTTAATTTTAAATACAACATTTAATTTACATAAATAAATATAAATAAATAAATGTTGGCTATGAATGTTCTTCATTTTGACAAATATGTTACATATTGTTTTTCTATGAAAAGGCTCGTTTGTAAGCGTCCCATCCAGCAAGATAGTGCATCCACCTAAAATACTAATATGGAAACACTGCCACCTAACGGCAATATACTGACATATATCAACAAATCAAAATAACCAATATGATACATGTATATTGCTTATTTTGATTTGTTATCCAATTACATAAATTCGTAGATGCTTTGTCATACAACAGCCAAAAAACTAAAACAAAAAGGGAATTGTGTTTAATAATGTGTTCAAGGTGCTGGCTATTACATAAGCACAGAACACTCCAGGGCACTTATATCAGTCACACGCAGAGATTGTGAAAAACAAGTATTTTTGGTATTGTAGAAAAGCTACCACAGACACAGCCACTTGGCCTCTTTATGGTTAAAAAAACAAAAACATTTAAAACATTTTTTTAAGTGCATGAGGTGAGTTTTTTTTCCTTCTTGTTTTTCTTTTTTTCCTCAAATTAGGCAAAACTGATGTAAATAGTAGTACATTTTGCACAACTTCTCAAATTGCGTTCAGTTGACGGACCTTTTGAACTTTTTGAAGGCAGTGAGTGTAATAGCTTTTTGTCCCACAGAGGGTGCTGCAGTCCCTGTGATCTGTCAGTGTATGGGTATACGGAAGCGAGAAATATCAACTGTAGACCCTTCTCAGAAAAAATATCTGAAATGAATTGCAATTGTATTTCTACTAAAAGCGGCACAAAATAGGACCAGATTCCTCTAATTCACATTCACAGTACAACGACAGATAGTTTTCTTTGACAATGCCTCACAAACAATTACTATATATGTTTCCGTGTTCCTCATGCAGTGCAGGGTGGATAATGTAGCCTATGTAAACCTTTTGTGTTCTTTTAATAACTGGTTGACCCACCTTGGCATCAATAACCTCAACCAAACACTTCCCTAAGTTGCAGATCAGACCTGCACAGCGTGAGGACATTTTGGACCATTTCTGTTTAAAAAATGTTTCAGCATATTCATATTCTTGTTATGTCTGGTGTGAAATGCTTTTATGCGGTCACACCACTGTATCGATTACAATTAATTTTTCAGATGGCACACTGTACAGGACGTGAAGTAGAAAAGCTGTTCCGAAACAGCATTTAATGTTTGTAGTTAAGCAGGCTGTTGTTGTCTATTGTTGTGACTATGATGATCAGCTCAAATTTTATTACTACTTTATGCTGAAACCCAGTTAATTCCAAAGACTTCACATACTTTTTTCTTTTTTGCTGTTGATATAAATCTTCTAGGGGTTAAATGCAACAATTGATATTTTTGTGGACATTTTCCTGCTTTATTTTAATCTACATAACACATAAGGCATTAAACTAATGAGGATAATGTGTGCCTCAGATGAGCTCAGAGGAAATCACCCATTATGTGTCTATCCCCCACAGGAGACCAGCAGGCAGTGACCCACTTCTTTTGTGTGATCTTCATCAGCTCAAGAGGCTTTGTTTGTAATCATTCATCAGTGCCCACCACCACATTCTGACCTCATCCCTACCCCTTCATCTTTCATACACACGTTGCCATATCTAAGTGAACCATTAGTGCTTTTATCATTTTTCTGACAATGAATTTAGCAGCCTATGCAACCTACCGGTATAATTCATTCATTTTTATCAACCTGTCATTATTCTATATTCCTCGAATCCTAGTCAAACCACACCAGAGACTTCCTTCCAAAAGTTGGAACAATGAGGCCATGTCTTTGACTGAAGACATATGTTTGACATCAAAGTTTCTTTCTATTTTTCTTTAAAAAATAAAAATAAAAATACAATTATACATCCATCCATCCATCCATTTTCTTAACCGCTTTTCCTCATATATATGAAATAACAGGTATATGATTATCAATTCAATGCATTGTTCTTTTTTTAAAATCAATTGTATAGTCAAAACTTAATTAAAAATAGTTTTTGGTCAATTCATGTAGTTGCAAAAGTAAATGAACCCTGGGCTGCATTGCTTAAAACAAGCAGTCAAGTAGGATCAGGTAGGACAAATCGGTAGCCAAACTAACCACTGAAATGGACCAATGAAATGACAGGTTTAGCAAAGAAATTGTGCATCACTGACTGAAACAGAGACAAAACCACATCACTTTAGTCATACCCAGGTGAACCTATACAGGTCAGTCATGCTGAGAGGAAGAGAAATCTCAGGGGACCTTGGGAAGTGGGTAGTGACAGCACATCTGTCTGGTGGAAGCTATAGAGTAATCCAAAAAAAAATGAGCCTTATCATTCCACTGCGAAGCAGATCGTCTGCAACTAGAAAACACTAAAAATGACTACAAGAAAAATCTAACCAATTAGAAAACACTGAAAATTACTACAATCCTGCCTAGAAGTTGACGACCTTCTAAAATATCAGCAAGAATCACAAGAAAAATGATAATTTAGGTGAAAGCCAACCTGTGCATCACATCGAGGGATTTGCAGACCTCTTTTGCTGCATCTGGGACACATGTTCATGCTCCAACAATCAGAAGAAAAGTCAATTGACAAGGCTTTCATGGAATTCTTGCTAGGTAGAGGCCTCTGCTCACAAAAAAAAGATCAAGGCTGCCCATCTCAACTTTGCCAGCAAGTACCCTGGACAACACTGAAGCTTTTTGGAAGTCTCTTCTGTGGACAGATGAGTCCAAATATGAACTGTTTGGTCACAGTCATGTTTGGTGAAAAGTCAACATTGCATAACAGCAAAATAACCTTCGCCCTAGAGTGAAGCAGGGTGGTGAGAATGTTAATTCTGGGCTGGTTTTTCATCCACAGGACCTGGACAACTCCTCATAATCCAGGCAATCATGAATTCAGAGGAATATTGTGAAATCCTGGAACATAACCTGAAGCCGTCCTTTGTTAAATTACAGCCTGGTAGAAGATGGATCATGCAACACCACAATAATCCAAAGCATTCCAGCAATACAACCAAGGAATGTCTGAAGAACAACAAGATTCATCTTCAGGATGTGCCCAGTTAAAATCCTGACTTAAATTATTTCAAAATACTGTGGCGGGACCTGAAGCGGGCAGTTTATGCTAGACGCCTGTCCAACCTCTCTCAAGTGGCTTCATTTTGCAAGGAAGAGTGGCAAAAATCCCCCAAAGTAGATGTGAAAGACTGATAAATCACTAAAGAAAGTGTTTGGATGAAGTTCTCATTGCAAAAGGAGGTGCAATGTCCAATTAAGTGAGAGGTTCACGTACTTTTGGAACCATGAGTTTTTCTTAAATTAACAACTTTTGCTCAATAATGAATGACAATATCATTATTCTTTTTGTTCAAGTCCATCATTTTTAATGTCAGCATTGTAGATTGGGGTATGACTAAACATTTAATAAGGTTATTTTAATATTTCATACAAAAAAATCTGACCATGCCTGCAGCTGTTCTTGTCTGTACTTACATCCTTGTGATCTTGTGAAACGTCATCAGTGGCGGCCCAAGTACTGTTTCGATTTAAGTTACAAATAACCCGGATGTTGTTCTCATCTGCTATAGTTTAACACAAGGGTGCATTGGTTGGATACTTGTGAAGGACGGCTTGTCTAGGAAAATATCTCAAGATGCATTTTGTGCTGCTATCACAGAAACATGTCAGAGTTGAGGGGAAAGTTACAAGTACACCGCCGTTCCAATTTACAAAGAAACTCACATTCTATAGGAAGTATGTTTACGAGTAGGCTACTTTCTTATAGGAAGACCTACTTGGCGAATAAGACCATACACACTTTGAGAAATGTGTTTTATAACTAATCCTAAAAGATTGCATCATGTACTGCTAACCTCACAGGAGTTGAGGAATAAATGGCCTCAAGTTATTTTTGGGGAGAAATTCCTAAGCCATTCAGATCCAATAGTGCTTTCGGGTACATTTCATGGAGGACGACTTTGTAAACATCACACATTGCCCAGTACCCACATCCTGACCAGCCCTAATTGTATTCTTGTATTAATATAACTGCATCAATTCATCAGCACAAATAAAATTTTGCTTGGGTGCCTAATTTGGACAATAACCCCCCACCCCAAAAAAAACTGCAGCGGCCCTGGGTGTGTGACCACTGAGTGACTTTACGGTGAAATGTCCCTTTTTTTTTTTTAGTTATAATCTAAATGTAATTAGGCTGAATTGAAAATTATTTATTAAATATGTACAAATTTATACAGTTATGCATTTAGTATGTTTTTCTAAGAAAAAAAATTTTTTCCTGCTTCCTACGCTGTTGTGGCAGACTGAACTCCTCGTGCTCATTAGTGGAGGTCACACACACACACACACACACACACACACACGCAAACACACTCGCACGCACACGCACATCTGTGAGAAGCACCAAAATATGGCGCTATCATTGTCAACCAATGAGAAGGCCGCTTGTAACAGGTTGCAGCTGACGTCATTGGTGCGGCGGGAGCGCGCATTCAAGAAGGGCACGAGACGAGATTGAGCAGGCGGCGAGATCTTCTTTTCACCAGCCTAATGTCTCCTATGTAACCGGCTGACGGTATAATGGGGGACCCGGAGCCCTACGACGGGGTGGGCGCTCACCGACAGACTGCAGCGGAGAACCCGTCGATGCGGATTATACCATGATACAACATTTGTTGTTTATGACGTTTAACAAGAGCCAGTGAGTGAGCCGCAGAGGAGGGAGGCGTTGTTCGCTGTGATTCAGTCCGAAGGAGAGCTGGCTGTAAGTTAACGACGAGTAAGAGGAGTCGTGGAAGGACCTACAAGGATGGATGAATTTTCCATTACAGGCCAGCCCGGGCAGCCCAACCCGGTCCGAGCAGGGTGGGTTCATTCGGTGTAAAAAAAATCACACACAAAAATCAGTCGGCTCGTCCTCAGTCCGACTCCTGTCGGACCGGACAGGGAGTTGGCCATGTCTGCGTTCTTCCTCGACCTGACAGCGTCTGGCGTGGCTTCAGCACCACTGGAGCTGGATAGCGACTCCATGGAGCCGTACCTCAAGCCCGCTGCTCACGAGCCCGGAGGCTGCCCGGCTCACCCGCTGCGCCAAGCCGGCTCCGGAGGCCTCGGCGTGGCGTTGGAGGAGGAACTGGCCATGCTCAGCGACGAGCAGGATAAAGCAGGAGAGCTCTCCGTGGACCATAATGTCGACTTGCTGTCTCTCTTCCGCCAGAAGGAAAAGGATTTGGTGTTAGCTGCCAAACTGGGCAAAGCTTTACTAGAAAGAAACCAAGATTTGACGAAGCAATATGAGAAAATGCACAAAGACCTCAACGACAAATTAGAGGTAATGAAGTGATTAACCAATAGATAAAGATCTTGGATTTGGGGTAGCCTACAACGCCCAATCAATAATGTAAACCAATTGGGATAATTGTCCAATAAGTTATTTTGTGCTTTTTTCAGTTTACTTCAGTTTTAGTTCATATGTTGCCATACCATGACAAAAGTTAGCCCAAGGGCCAATTAGACTATTTCTATTCAAGCTATTTCTTCTGAGTGCTGTCTGAAGGACATTCGATCAAATTAAATTATACAGTATACGTACTGTATAACTAAAGTCCTTTCAAGGCACTTTTTCATGGCGTGCTGCAGGTGGCCATCTGTCTTGATTTATTGGTAGTCCTACTAGCAGCAAATAAATCATAATGACTGTGCTCAAACTTTCTGGTCTAGCTTATGCTAAATTGTATCGGGGATCTCCAAGTTGACAATGAACACCATGTATCTTTTGTTCTTTTTTTGGGGGGGGGGGATCCTTCACATGAGCCAACATGTGGCCTGAGAAAAAACACGAGACTAATCTCCTCACCGTACTCAGCTCACTGAATCTACTGTACATCTGTTCAGCCCTTTGATCCATATTCATCCTCACGATGCAGCTCAGAAATAAGCTGCTTCCCAATATCAGACTCATTGATGTTGTTTTGGGTTTTAGCTTGTTTTGTTGGGGTTGTTTTTGAATCATTTGTTTACCATCCAACATACAATGCATCGGAAGTCATTGTCAGTTGCAAATTGACCAGTTGGTCACAGCTATCAGTAGAGGGGGATGAAATTACGTTTTGAGTTTATCTTTATTTATCTCAAACAATCAAATAATACACAAATAAAAGAAAAGTAAACAAAGAGACTATACCAAGTGTTGAGTCAAAGACAAGTTTAAAACTTTACTTTGCATCTAGTGCAGTTTTTATATTCCATTGGTGATGGACCTCCTTTTCTTAAAGCACTACCAACTGTGATGTCTCGTGTAATATATACAATATATATGTTTTTATGAATGTTAACACTGCTGATATAATATCTAATCTTGTAGCACTTCTCTTCCGGCAGCACTTGGAGCAGGAGAAGCATGAATTGCGTTGGCGTCTGGAAAATCGAGAGGGGGAGTGGGAGGGCCGCGTGGCCGAGCTGGAGACTGACGTCCAGCAGCTGCAGGGAGAACTGGAGCAACACCAGGTCCAGCTGAGAGAGGCTGACAGGGACAAAACGAAGGCCATCAGTGAGCTATCAGAACAAAACCACCGATTGCTGGAGCAACTTCGAAGGGTGAGAAGTAGTGCGAGTGCGAATGTGTGTCTGCATGTACTTGCGTGTTTGTGCTTTAGATGTAAAGCTTCAAGCAGCATGGAAGATTTAATTAGTTTGGGCTTTGTGTCACATGGCCTTAAGTGTTCTTCCACGCTAAAGAAAACCTCATGCAAAGAGAGCACACGTGCTAATTTCTTCCTGGGTTGGTTGTTGGGGTCTCTCAGTCGAATTCCAGTCTGCCTACGTGGCGTAAGATGCTCAACCAGAGGCACAAGGGGACAATTTGCCTTCAGCCCATCCATCGGTCATACTTCACTCAAAGTCACCAGTGTGAAAGGTGTACTTTTGAAGCTTATCATGCTGAATAATTTAAAGCGATTGCCCTGCACAGTGCAAAACGACTCTGCATATTGACAGCTATTTCAAGGTAGTTATTATGAATTGCGTTAGTAGGAAATGGTCCCGGGTAAGGGCACATGCCCACCACACACTTACAGTATTTAGTGCAGTTTAGTGACTGGCTAGAAATAATACGGAAGGTGTGTAAAAATCTGCCTCTAAAAACATAAGAGTTTTAATTGTGGCCAAGGAGGGAAATATTTTGTCCATGTTCTTTAGATGTTAAATCAGGAGAAATAATTGAGCTAGGAATTAGAAAGCCTCACACTCTCAGGTGATTAAACGTTGCTAAGAATACAGTCTGGAATACAAACTGTGACTATCATAACCTCTTTATTGACAATAATGACAACAACACTGAACTGTACCAACAGGGAGAGATACTCACACCTCACCTCATTTAATTTTGAACATTCTATACGAGGGGCATTCGGGTCAGGTATCTTGCGATAGCACTTTAATATTCAAATTTCCTTTGTATCCAAAACAACAACAAAAAAAACTAAAATGCCACTCCCATTTTGTCAAATTGTTGCTGGACAAATCCCACAAAAGCACAAGCAAAACATGAAAACTCATGAAACATGAAAAAGACCAGGGGCCTCATTTATAAAGCCTGCATATGAACAAAATGAGGCAGAAACTGTTCTGCACCAAAGGTGGTATTTATAGAGAACAGACTGAATGTGAAACTTTACGCACCGCCACATCAAGTTTGTACCTATCGTACGCAGTCCACAAATGCTAGAGATATGGCAAAACCGTGACACACAGCTTTGTGGTGCATTTCGATTCCTCAAACGCCATGTATGCTGGATGTTGGGTCACATTACTGTTTGTTTTGCTCCAGACTTGCTCCGATGTCACAAGCAACCACCCGCCCACCGGCACTAATGCCATTACAGTATCAAGGCTAAATAAAACTCTTATATTGACAAGACAATAAGGATAAAAATTAGCTAAAAAAATAGTCTGGTACAAGCAACTTACTATGGAGCGTGATGTAATTGTAGGCTACTTTGTCCTGCAAATATATAAAACAAAGAAACGCGTCAATAAAGTCTGTCATAAACATTCACATAATGCAATCCTCACAGTCGTGGTGATGTTGGATAAAGATCCATAAGGAACACATTGGGAATAATAATGGATACAAATAATAACAACAATAATAATCGGGCCTATTGACAACACAATTTCCCAAGTGCATTTTTATTATTTATTTATTTAGTTAGTTTAAATCTGCCCCTGTGCGCCCTGCGGCGGCATTTTGGCAGCTCGGCCTACTTGCTTTTATTGACAATCTCGATGCTGTGTAGGTCCCAAAAATCACGGCCTTCTGCAACTCAACCTCTCCAATGAGGGTTTCAATGTACATAATGGTGAAGTTGAATTCCCAATTGTTGGACCTTAGATGTATTCAAAGGGATACTTGACTCATTGAGCCATTTTTTGAGCCATTTCAAGTTATTTTTTTGTCCAGAATGAATTCTTGTACAATTAATAATTTAAAAAACAAATTTTCCACTTGCTGTCGACTGAAGATGACGTAAACTGTGCTGAGGAAGTAGGTAACGACCAATCATGGCTCACCTGTTTTCTGGGTTTGGTCACCAAACTGAGCCATGATTGGTCGTTATCTACTTCCTCAGCACAGGTGATGTCATCTTTAGTCGACAGCAAGTGGAAAAAATAATATTTGAAGGTATTGTACATGAAAAATAATTAAGTTACCAAATTCATTCTATTCAAAATATTAACATTTTGCTGCTGAAAATGTCTCAATGAGTCAAGTATCCCTTTAACTTCATCATACTCCTAATCTAAATCTGACTGTTGTCAAGTTGGTACCATTTTAGAGCAAAGGTGTGATGTCATAGTTAGGTGCGTAATTTGCCCATGCTTTGACCCAGCATGCTGCTTGCTTGCTCCCGCCTGCCCTCCATAGCTGGGAGGCCAATAAAGGGTACAAATGTCACATGGCAAAAATGCCTCAGAGCTCTGTACCTAAAAGCTAACATGCACATCTTAATTTTCCTTTGCAATCGTGTCTGTGGCTTTGTGTGTACATTGATCCTTCTCCTGGGGAAAGAAGTTCTGCTGCTTCACACATGCTGATAAGAGATGACCCACTTCCATGAAAAACATGTTTAAAATTGCATCTTGCTCCTGGGCTTCCTCTCATCTTGGTCAGATTATTATAATCAGCGTCTGCCCCAACGGCATCATCACATTTTATTAAAGCAGAGTGCAGGACCAATCCGTTGCTGTAGCTGTAAAGCAACGTGTGAGTTGATCCATGGAAACCGTTCCCTGATTGTATGGGAGGAAACCTACAGTCTGTTATTGTGTGACATTCCCACGAGTTTAGATGACTCACATCTCACGATTCATTTCCTTTGCGCAAGAAGATGGCAACCCTGGATAATAGAACAAATGAGGTCAATCACAGTGCTTGCTTGCTCCGCCCCTTTTCTACTTTTCTAATTGGCTTATGTCCCCCCCTTCTTCTCTGTTCCTCATTACTAAGCAATGGGCTGTCACTAAGTGATGTCAACTGTTTACAAGAGAACATAAACTTCCCCAGGGGAACTGCTTGTCAGAGGCAAGCTATTTTCATTTATCCCAGCTCACCACCAGTTCTAATTGTTGACTCTTTGAATAAAAACATCTGATCAGTACCTAATTAGCTTCCATCTCTGAAACAATTGAATAAAACATTCTCTTTCTCGCTGACCCACAAGTGAATAGTAACTCATTTTGGTTATTCTTTTGCATCAGCAACAAGAAGGTATGCCATTTATAACTGAAAGCACAGTAACACTCTGACATCAGACATAGTTAAAAGTTTGCTAACCCATGACCGCAGTAGCAACGTTATTTTGGGTTAATATTCATGTAGGTAAACTAACCATCGGCTCAGTTCATTCTATGCTTTACCCATTTGCTTGCTTGCTTGTTTGTAATTGTGCAAAAGCGATCCAACAAATAAACAATTGGGCATGAACCATGGAATAACTCTTTCTGTTGACATGATCCACATTAGAATTGTCCAGGCTCCAAGTTTTAGCTGTTAGCCTAAAACTGAACATTTTAGCATTAATTGATCGGAGAACTCGGGAATAATGTTGTAACAGAGCTCTCAATTGGTTACTAACAGGACGGTCTTGCAAGCAGGGCACTCTGCAGGAAGCGATATAAACCACGGAGTAAGATGCAGCACAGCGGGGATTAGGCTATAATCCATGGTAATAGCCTCGCCATATGCATTTAGTCAGGAACCAAAACAACTTTGCCACTCACTCAAGCTAATTACTAACAACAGGTAACATATGGATTGAGAAAAAGATCTAAATTTTATATGATATATTTCTGGCCTGTTTTGGCATAAACCATACTGTACTCTGGTCTTGGTGTTCATACTTGCAGATTAGTTGTAGTTGTAGTAGATGTTTTCCCTCAATAGTGTTTGTGTGTGCGTTTGCAGTCCACAAGAACTGCTCAACCAGAATCAGCAGAATGGATAGCTTCATCAAAGACCTCATCACACATGCTAGATAGAGTACATGAACACTGACAAAAGTGTGTCTTTGCAGGCTTTACGGCCACAAGAGTTTTATGTGAATACGAACATTATTTGAGCCAAAAGTACATTTTAGTTATTGCTTTTGTTCATTTTGAGTGCTTAAGTTTCCAAATAAAGTTACTTTCCCCCGATACAGGATTATACTATATGCAGATACACCTGTGTCTCCATCGGTAGTGTACTGTACTTGCATGGTGCACTGCACTATGGCAAGCCTTTTGAGCATTTATTCCATATCCTTGATATCAGACAGTAGTGTTTCTCACTAGTTCAGTCTTTGTCAGCACTAGGTGGACAATTAGCCACACTGGCTATGCACTTTGTCATACTAGTTGCACAGAAACTTTGACTAGTCTCTCATCTTCAGCAACGTGTTAATTAGTCAAATGTGAATTCTTCTCACTAGTGACATGTATTCTATGATTTCCTTGCACTAGTTAGGTTTGAAGAGCTGAAACACCCAGTAGTTAACTAGTGAAAGGCAAAACATTGACAAGTCAACGAGCGAACGGCTCATGAAGTCTACATGTTGAATTGGTGACATGCAAATGTTTTACTAGTTAACTAGTGATGCCCCAAATATCCACTAGTTACACTACTGAGACATTTTGACTGAACTAGTTCAAGTAGTGAGGTCCAAAATGTTCACTAGTAGAGCTAATGGATGCCAACATGCTCACTAGTCAACTAGTTACACCCAAAAAATTAATGCGGAGGTGGGGCAGACGTGCATCCAGGATTCCTATTGGCTCTGCAGTTAAAATACACCAATCAAGATTCAGATTTGGTCATTATCCCACACTCTTTAATAGCATGATTTGCACTAGTTTACAAGTTGTCCTGAGGAATTGGAGCTCGTTAACAAGTGGATGCCTATTACGGTTACATGTTAACTAGTGAATGCAGAAACCCAGACTACACAACTACTTGCATCTATTTGGACCTTACAAGCTAACTAGTGAGGCTCAAAATATTCACTAGTTACACAAGTTGGGCTCATTATGATGCCACTTGATAACTAGTGAAACGCGTGTTTTCTTACAAATAAACCATCTGGGTACAGAGTGAGTAACTAGTAAACCAGTGACACAGATTTTCTTATCACTAGCTTACTATTAGAAGGTATTTTGTCTCACGTGTCGGCCTCAAGACTGAACTTGCACAGACTTTGACTGTGCAAGTTTCACACAATTGCTAACTAGGTGGCATATGCACACAACCAGTTAACCAGTGAAAATATTTACATTTCACTTGTTGACATGTTTGCCAGTTACCACACTTTGGAAGTTCACTAGTTGTGCGCACATGTCAACTAGTAAGCATTTTTGTTAAACTAGTATGATGTAAATGACAACTGTTATACTAGAAACATCAACTAGTGCAACAAAATTCACTACATGTTAGATATTTGTTATACTAGTTGTGCACAGTTGCTTACCAGTGCTACATAAGGGTCCACTAGTTAAAAGACACGCCCAACATGTAGGAAAAAACGTGTTCTGTCAAATCTAGCTTGCAAGAGAGAAACAAGTGAGGTCAAAACGAGCCAAAATAGTGCCACAAGTAATTGTGAACTTGAAATTCTCTTTTTAGGAAGACCAGAGAACATTACAATAATCTAAACGTTAGGAAATAAAAGCATACATCAGCACCACCGTATTAGCCTGAGAGAGAAACGGGTACGGTTATATTCTTAAACCGATCTTAGTTATATTTTTTATATGACAGCTAAAACTTGGCTCAGATTAAAAAATGATGTTCTTCACACATTGTGAGGGTTTACATTCTTGTAGTTTGGGTTAAAAGTTCCTCTCTCTGACCTTCAGGGCCAATAACCACAATCTCTGTTTGTCCTGGTTGAGCTGTTGTTCTCTGCCATCCATGACTTAATATCTAAAATACAGTTTAAAGGGTATAAATAGGCCCCGTGTCATCAGGAGACACGACAAGGGAAAATAATATAAAGATTAAAAAATGCTGGGCCTAAAATTGAAACTTTCGGAACCCCACATTTAATTCCATGGCTTCTGTCAAACTTTCTCAGATTTTAAAGGGTTACATTCTCGGAATGGAATTGACTTTCCAGTGGTCGTTCAACAGTTCCTGAAAGTTTAGAGTCAATATCTTTCAGGTACTGGTTGCTATGGGCATTTGAAAGATATATATATATATATATATATATATATGCCAAAACTTCAAATGCAATTTTCTCAAAACAAGGGATTTCAACCTGGCAACACTGAAATTCAATTTTTTTATGTACTTCCATGTATTCTATGTCATTTTAGATCATAGATATATTTTTAGATACAAAAGCCTGGTTTTGTCAAAACACATCACATATAAAACAAAAAAATAATGGAACTGAATAGATATTATGATACTGTACACTTCAACATGTTTTGTTGCACCACCTTTTCAGACCTTCATTGCAACCAATGGTTACTGTAGCCCATAATAATGAGGTTTTGGCCCATTGCAAACGTAAAGGTGGCTTGGTCGTGTGGGGTACAAAATCATTTAAGACATTCTAGAGGGAATTGTTACCCATTGTATGTACAATTCTCACCATTGTTTTTGGCCCACCAATTTGATGTATAAAATATACTTCTTGAACTAGAAAGTCTGGTACCAGATTAGTTCATTATAAGTAATCTCTAATATTAATATTAGCGAGACCAAGGCTGTCAAACGAAGGCCATCAATTGTACTTCGTTTTACTCCTTCCACTTGACTGCCGTTTTTCTTATGCCATGTTTTCGCTACCATGATGAAAAGGGGCAACGTGACGAATTGGCAGATTAAGTGAGTAGACGATGTGTCGGTCAGACATGATCTCAGTCTGTCACCCTGACTTAAAAGCTTATTACTGGGACCTGACCCTGAAGTGGCCATGACAGATTGCACATCTGGTTGCTCCACAAAGAGGAGAGTGTCATGCAGCTGTCACAGATACCGCCGCCACCGCCTATGTCCTAGTTCTGTGTCTGACTAAATGTAGCTGTTTAGGCCCTGGTGGTGCAGTGGCTGGCTCCAATGATAAAAAAAAGGAGTAAAATGCAGCAAAAAATGAGAAGGAATCCTGAATTGTTTTTCACTGTGACACACGCACGATAGTAATGCTAAGGACCTGTCTACCTGTCAGTGCAAAACATTATTTCATCATATTCAGATATGTTTAAAATATTTTGGTTCCCTATTAATCTACATTAGTGGTGCAAAAACTATGATAGAGCGCTCTGTGTGTACGCCACTGCAAACTACTCATTTCATACAGTAAACACTGGAGATGTTGTCTGCGGTCGGTCGTCATGTGACTCTGGCTCTGTGAATGGTGGAATGGAGTAAAATATAACATTGCTTACAACTCATTCACTGCCATTGACGGCTATAGACGTCAAAAATTCATCTTAACTATTTCTATTAGTTTAACATTTTCCCCCCACTTTTGTTAAGCGTATGGAAAATCTAGGAAAAAAGTTATTGTACATTTAGACCAGATATAAAATTTGTGATTAACCATGAGTTAACTAATGAAGTCATGTGATTAATTACAATAAAAAATTGTAATCGCCTGATGCCCTAATTTTTAATAATCTTTTTTTTGTTGAAAAAAAGATTCTTTAAAAAAAGAAAAGACTCTTTAAAAAATAGGTTGTCAGGCGATTACATTTTTTGATTGTAATTAATCACATGACTTCAAAAATTTACTTACGATTAACCACAAATTTTATATGAAGTACAATAAAAAAAAATCTAGGTTTTTATACTCTTGTTAACAAAAGTGGGAAAAAATGTTAAACTAATAGAAATAGTTCAAATGAATTTGGCAGTGAATGAGTTATGCATGGATGGAACACAGCCAACTCGAAGTGGCTCCCGCTCATTCCTTTTAAAATCAGCAGTCGAGTCCTTGACATTACAGAAGCAGAAATTGACTCGCTGGGGTCCGTGCAGGTGCGCGCAAAGTACGTTTATAGAGTGCAAGATCTCCCCTTGCATATGATGTACGTAGTCTGCCTGCATGTAAAGTGGCAATTGGAGACCACCTTTCAGCTCGGATGATGCAACTGTGTGTTGGGAAATGTTGTGAAACATTTGTCAACATCTGCTTTTACTTTGGAAAATAATGATTGAACCAGTAAGTACAACATCAATCCATCTTGTGCGATATTGTTTACACTAATTGTTATATATATATTTTTAATCAATAAACAATATAAAATAGACAACAATAATTGATTAAAAAAAAACAGTCATTAAAAGCTGCTGCCCCCCGCGACCTGATAAACGGTAGTGGATTGATGGATGGATAAACAGTAATTGTGTGTGTGTGTGTGTGTGTGGGGGGGGGGGGGTTATTTAGTAATTTTAACTTAAATGCAAAATAAAATTGTATTCAAATAATCGATAGTTTAATAAAATTGTCAATAGTGACAGCCCTAAACGTAGATATTAAGTTTGAGTACATGTTTATAATTTATACTGTATATATATTTTTTATGCTGTATTAAATGAATCATTTTATAGCAGTTGTTGTCAGTATGCCAGTGATCATCTGGTAATTGGCAGCTCCCTGACTACAACTTTATGCTAATAAAGCACAGTCAGTGATCCCATAAAGTTTGCTGATGCATGCAAGGATGCTACTGCACTTGATTGCACAACTACTTGAGCAGGAAATTTCTGTTTTCAGTGATTGTGGAAGAAGGCCTTGACATTTCGGGAAACTTTGCTTTCGTATGAACGGTTCTTTTAACATTTACGGGAACAGAATTAGGTGGGAGGATTGACACATTGTATAAACAGAACCGCTGCGATTCCCGTCAGGGGGAATAATTCCAGTTGTTGTCGGTCCTCCTCTACGTCACTATCTGCACTGAGTACGTGCTTTCCATGTGTGTGCGTGCAAGCGTACGTGTGTGTATCTGTTTTAATTCTTGCCTGTTTTCTCACCCCAATGTAACTCTGTCTCTGTCTGTCTGTCTGTCCAGGCTGCAGAGGTAGAGAGGCAGCTATCCACTCAGGTGCATTCATTACGGGACGACTTCAGGGAGAAGAGTACGTCTACAAGCCAGCACATGACACGACTAGAAACGCTTCAAGCTGAAGTAAGCCGTTATCAGTGCAGCCCCTCAAGTATGGTTCCACTAGCTCACTAGCTTTACTGACAAAAGAGCCATTTTAGACCAAATAAATAACAACAAATCAGTCTGCAGCCGCTAAACATTTGTACGTTGTGATGAACGAAAGTGTGTTAGTCTAATGTACTGAGGGCCCAAGAGCTAATTGGAGCTTAAGTGCCACTGATTGTCACGCCCATCTAAGTGGGGTGAAATTGCTTCTCTGCATTTGACCCATCCACTGAGGGAGCGGTGAGCAGCAGCAGGGGCTTGCGTTCAGGTTTGGTGATCTAACCTCCCAATTCCAACCCGTAACGCTGAGTGTCAAGCAGGGAGGTAAATGGGTCCCATTTTTATAGTCTTTGGTATGACCCGGCCGGGGATTGAACCCACAACCTCCCAGTCTCTATCACTAGGCCACTGAGCTGCACCATAACCAAAACAAAAAAAATGCAGCATCCAATGCTTTAAGAGCTAATAAGCTATTTTTCATACTTATTTTTTCATACATTTTTAGACTTCTTTGCCTTACTGTCAAATATCTGACATTTTTGGCAATTTTATGGGCATATTGTGGTAATTTTTTGCCTCTTAATTTTTTGGGCATTTTATAGCTCTTTTTTTGACATTCTAACTTTTTTCTATCAATTTTCTGACATTTCTAGACATTTTATGGTATTTTTTTGGGATTTCTTCTTTTGTTTTTGGACATTTTATAGTTTGTAAACATTTTATTTTCTGCCTTTTTTAAAATCAGTTTTCTGCCTTTTTTTGGGGGGGGGGGTACATTTTATGGTATTTTTTGGGATGTTTTCTTTTGTTTTTGGACACTTTTTGAATGTTTTCTTTTCTGGCTTTTTTATTCAATTCTCTGACATTTTTGCCAATTTCATGGACATTCTGTGGTACATTTCTGTTTTTCCTATTCCCTTTTGGACATTTTTAGCTCATTTTTGAAACTTTTCCATCTCTTTTTCTGACAACTTAAAAATTTGGTCTCTGACATTTTTTAAACATTTAATTATTCAATATTTATCTAAATCATTAATTATTTGTAGAATATTTCTTATAATATAAATATTAGTGATGCACTGAATATTCGGCCACTGAACATTTTTGGCCGAAAATGGCAAAAATGTGCATTTTCGACATTCGGCCAAAATAAAATTCAAGCCAAAAGAACATGGCCGAAAAAGGATGTTGTGGTGATGCAAGCAACAACAAAAAAGCTGCAAGTGTTTGTCTGTTTTGAATGAAACATCAAACACGGGAGTGAGTGTCCGCCTTGCTGCTCGCTGGCGTTTGTGAGTACCGGCAGGGTCGAGAGCCATAGGTTGCAGACCCTAGTGGCTCTATCTAAAGGTGACAATAGTTGACTAGGACCGCCTGGACTGCTCCAAAATAGAAATTTAGAAGATGAACCTCGTCCATTCCAACACACCCATAAAACTATTTCCATATCTTTATACTTGCTCTCGTAGCTCTGACCAGCGATAGTGAACCAGTTTTCAAAACACAACATTGGATTGATGTTGTTTTGACTATTTATTCAATATTTAACTTGCTGTGGGAGTCATTTGACACGCCACAAAGTGAAGTTCATGATTCTCTTTTTTTGGGGGTGGGGGATCACAATTTGTTTCTGGTGATTTTAATGAAGAAAATCCCACCAAAGAGAAATAGATCTTCTTACTGTGTCCAAGATTGGCTGTCACTTATGAGAATGTTTTTGCATTTAAAAATCACTGACAACTAATGTTAGGGTATTCTCATCATTTCCTCTTTCTCTTTGTATCTTGCTTACTAATTTCCCCTCCTTCCCGATTGGAGCAGCAAGGACTCGAAGTGAGTGGTTAGCGGGTGTTGTCTGGCCTCACTGCATGCTGCATGTCGCTTCCTTCAAAGTATGCAAACAAGGATTGTATGAATTGCTGTTGAATTGATGTGTGACCAACAAATGGAAACAGAAACAATAATCAAAAGATGAATTTAATTTCTACACTATTTGCATGAAATATCAGTTTGTTATCCTGAAGTCTATCCCTGTTTCCTGAGGTCAGGCATAAAAAAAGAGTCATGTGCTTTAACTAAACGGAGTAAAAGTACTTCCTGTCTTCTGTTTCTTTTTTCTTTTTCTTTCTTTCTGTCTGTTATATAACAGCAGGGAAAACACCCCGACTGCAAAGCCTGCACTATAATTGGTAAAAGAAGAAAAAAACGAGCTATGTTCTATTTTTAGCTGAGGTGCTGCAATGTCTGGGTGCTTCCATTTTTCATATGCTTTTGATTGTACATGATGAGGACTCCCGGCGTTTGATCTGTGTGAGAAGAGACTAATGTAGTCCTATATGTGGAGAATGTCGTTAAGCAAGTAACTGCTGTGTAAGTTACTGCAGCGTAAAGTAGCTTATCGGATGTAGGTCAAATCCAGAAGGGATCAAATGATCGTATGCTTGTTGTTAATTTTATGTGTATCTCTGCTCGGGCAAAAACAAACCAAGTCCCAGCGTGAAGAATATGTTGAGGGCAAGTCGAAGGTCGCCACTTGCTGAGTAAGCTGATATTAAGCCTTGTGTAGGCGCTACCGTATCACCAAGACATTCCTAAAACGGGGGCGGCTACTACCGCCCACGCCTGCGCTAGGCAACGGGCATTCTTAAGACCAGTGGGAGTACTTTTTCATCTCGTGTAAGAGCTGCAGATGGGACAGCGCAATATTTGGCCTTTCATCAAGTCTGTGGCTATCATTTTGTCTGCTATCGACCAGAAAATCAAGAGTAGCCATCATCCGTTTTAATGGGGTGTCATCTCTAATCACTCACGCCGAACATGTTAGATTAAGATGCTGTCGGAGAGGAAGATGGAGCTGGAGCGGCGGGTGCACGCCATGCTGGAGGAGAACGAAGTGCTGAAGAATACCGTGGAAGACCTCCGAGATAGGACGCTGGTGCTGGAGAAGCGGTGTCACGAGAAGGACCTACAGGTACAAAACGCAAAAACAACCGAGTAGCGTTGCAATGACATTCTATGTTTAAACATTAAAAAATCGATTCGCCAATATATCGCGATATTACAGCGCACAATTCTCGAATCGATTGGATATGCGGCCGAATCGATGTTTAAACATGTATTTTTTATGGAAACATTCAAAAAAACGTCTTACTTAGGGTTAACACGTTAAGCATGGAAGAATGTTCTATTAATGGAACATTAAGCCTTAATATTTTATTTCAATGCTGTTCAAACATGAAACGGATTGTTGGTTAAATACACTGGCTCACAGTTATAAGTCAAATGATTTGAAAATGGCAATGTCATGCAAAGTTATCAGGCGGTCAAATATTAGGAGGATAAATTCAACAACAAAAATAGGTTGCTCTTCATTTAAAGGGATCATCCGGATGGGATGGCCCATTTTTCACTCATTAACCCTCTTCATGTATTTATTTTTTATTCAAGAAAATGATAATAACTTGCATTTTCACTTGTGTCAGTTTGTTTTGTAGAAACCAGTAAATAACCAACCAATTTCTTCCCATGTCTTGATGAGTCAGAGGACACAAATTGTCCATTCAAATCATTGTACATACATCGCTAATAATGTCCAAAAACAACAATCAATTGGCACCAAATTTTATATGGACATCTCTCCTTCTGCCCGCTACGTCAAACTTCAAAATATCAAAAGGATTAGCCCCTTTATTACTCCCTTATAAGAGAATGAGCAAATGAGCAGCTGACAAGCAGTTTCTCTCATGGCCGATTTGCTATCTTAAATAAGTTAAATCAATTAGTAAGAAACATTGCATTTGTGTGGTGAAAGTATGAAAAAAATATGGACTCTTCTTCTATCTCTTTTTTGCAACATAAACAGAGGTTGTCAGTAGGTGTTTCCCCAAAAATGTATATATGGTAATAGAGTAGTACAGGGTGTGCAATGATTCCTGGTTGAGAAAATGTTTTGCTTTTGCCAAAATAGAGATTGTTTGGATCTGATATGTTTAATGTGAGGTTTCCAGCGGAATTTATTGTCAACAATTAGCCCAAGAATTGACATCTATGGTTTCTTGTTTCAACATTTCCAATTACAATTATGTCTTACTCAGGATTGGGAGGGTTACTTTTAAAATGTAATCCGTTACAGTTACAAGTTACCTGCTAAAAAATCGGGATGCACGATAATATCGGTGGCCGATAGTTATCGGTAATTATCAACCGCTTTGACATCTGACAAATAAACCACATAATATATATTTTTTTAAATTTTAAAACATGACTGTTTTGTTTTTGGCAAACTCAAAATTAGTTTTTCTTTGAAGCAGAGATATCAATAAAATTCCGCTTCATGGTGCTTTACAAAATGTTTACATGTATTTGTCCATGTTAGCGTTATAGTAGGACTCAAAAATATATTTGTATTCAAGTTAATTTTGCAAACAATTATCGACTTATTTATCGGTTATCGACATCGGCACTTTCTAAATTATTGGTTTATCGGTATCGGTTGAAAATAGCATTATCGTGCATCCCTACTAAAAAATTTAGTGAGTAATGTAATCCAAGTACCATAATATTAAAGTAACGTAACTGGATTACTTTTGGATTGAATAGACTTTTGGTAGAAATTGAAATACCAAGTAATGGTTTGAAACCTACTTAAAAGTACAGTACAAGTAATTACTTAGATTTCCTGATAACTTTGAGCCATGTTTTACTTTCTTAAATTCTGAGGCACTGTAATTCTTTTAAGGCGAGTTGCGGTTCTCTTCTGTTCAGTTGCGGCAGAATCAGGTGGAGCTTCAGGAAGTTCAGTTGTCCCACAGGCAGCTAACGTCTCGGCTAGAGGAGCTAACGGAGGAGAGCAGCCTTCATGGCCTCACCCCCCACCACTCCAGCCTGATGTGTGAAATCGAGCAAAGCATGGAGCAAGAGGAGCAGGAGCAGGAGAGGGAGCAGGTAAGCCCGCCCTGACCCGACTGACAGCCACAAGCCACACAAACGGTTACTCTCAATTCTTATTTTGGCTCTTTATCCGCCCGCCCGTCCGTCCACAGCTGCGTCTTCAGCTGTGGGAAGCCTACTGTGAGGTGCGCTCGCTGTGCTCCCATCTGCGAGGGAATGACGTCACAGACTCTGCGCTATCCACAGACTCTTCCATGGACGAGTCCTCGGAGACGTCCTCTGCCAAGGACGTGCCAACTGGGAGCCTTCATGCCAGCCTGCTAGAACTACGCAGGCTAACGCAGAACCTGCTGGATGGCAACGAGTCAACGGTACCGCACGAAAGTTTACCAGTTTGATATATGGCTGGTAGATTTTGCAATTGCAGCGATAGGATCCAGTTTGCCTGCGACTGTGATGAGGACAAGCATGATAGAAAATGGATGGATGAATGGATCGTATAGGTTGGAAAAAAAGGGTACATTATTGTACTTTTGGGAGTCGGTATCCTTCACAGTACTGCATTTGTACCTTTTTCTTGGCAAAGGGCTTTGTTGTTGTAAATTAGGCCTGCCATCTTTTGTTTGTTTACTCAGTATAAAGCCACTTCTAACTGTTTTTCTTTTTTTTTGCTGTTCTAACATTTTGGATTTTGTCACGACCACACCCAAACCCCCTTTTCTTCTTACTGCTTTAGGACAGTGGCATTAAAATGGAAGTTTTGTGCGTTTACTGTTGAAAGGGTTCTCGACGCAGTGACGAGGAGGCTCTGGAGGAGCAAGTGAAGAAGATGGTAGAAGAGCTGAGAGAAGTGCGAGAGCTGTATGAAGCCGAGCAGGACAAGACGCTCAACAGTAAAGAGGAGTTGCTACAGCTGCACAATCAGGTACGTGGACAAAGTCAGGTCGTTTCGACAGTACTGTGAAAAAATGTTTGTTGGCCTCTAATATCGTTGATTTAATTATTTTTTTTTCAGAGCAGTCATTTGGAAGTAGTTAAGCAAAAAAAAAAAAAAAAAAGCTTTGTAGATTTCCACTAAACTTTTGTAAACGAAGCAGGCTAATTTTGGTGAGGATCAGGTTCCAGATATGGGAAGTATTTATTTTCACTTAACTCATTCAGTGCCATTGATGGCTATAGACGTCAAAAATTCATTTGAACTATTTCTATTAGTTTAACCTTTTTTTTTTTAAATTTAATTTTCATTTTTTTGTGAATTTTTTTGTACATTTATAACAAATATAAAATTTGTGATTAATCGTGAGTCAACTATTGAAGTCATGCGATGCGATTAATTTAAAACGCCCATAATTTGTTATTTTATTTTATTTTTTAATTAGGGCATCAGGCGATTTAAAATTTGTAATTGTAACAATCACATGACTTCACTAGTTAACTAACGATTAATCATACATTTTATATCTGTTCTAAATGTACAATATTTTTTATTTTTCTAGGTTTTCATACTCTTGTTAACAAAAGTGGGGAAAAAAAGTTAAACCAATAGAAATAGTTAAAATGATTTTTTTTTACGTCTTATAGCCGTCAATGACAGTGAATGAGTTAATATGGTATCAAATGAACACTAGTTGAATTATAATGCAGATTTTAATACAAAAGCAAACAAATGCAAAAATGTGTGAAATTATTGCAAAATGAAAAGTTGATAACAGAATTTAAATAGTTTTTTTGTGTGTAATGTAATACACTTTTATATGGGCTTATCTGCTCCTCTCTTTACTGTTGTCTCTACCTGCAAAAATATTATTTTAATTGCAAAAAGACTTTCTGAGCACCCTGTACATATTTGCCTAATGATGTAACCGCACATTGACTTGACAGACTGTGACACTACCGTTCCAAAAACATGAGAGTTGCACTAATGTCCATGTCATTTCCCCATCAAACCTACAGATGGCGCTGCTCTCAGTAGAAATGTGTTCCCTCCAAGAGGAATCTGAGCGGATGAGGACCATGGCGGAGGTCCGAGAACCCGGCGAGCAGCTCCAGAGTGCCATTAAAGACAGAGATGACGCCATAGCCAAGTAAACTCACTAAAAATGAATAAATAAAAAGCCGCTTCAGTATATTTCTCCTCTTGTTCCATTGTGTGAGGACGCCATCACCGTCTTGTGACTGTGTGTGTCTTCCAGGAAGAAGGCAGTGGAGATGGAGCTGGCCAAGTGCAAAATCGACATCATGTCTCTAAATAGTCAGCTTTTGGATGCCATCCAGCAGAAGCTCAATCTGTCCCAGCAGCTGGAGGCCTGGCAGGTGAGTTGTCGGGATGGAGACGTGGCAATTTGCACCTTGTACTGAGGTTTCCTCACCTCCCCACTTTCCTTTTAAGTGCATGTTTCTCTCTCTGGTAAAAATGTGGTAGGCAACACACAGGAAGTCAGTGACTTTTGCGTGTTACACTCGTTGGAACGCGCATATAAGCAATTGTAATGAGAGTTTGCGGTGGTCCGACTGGTTGCGTCCCTTCCTTCCTCCTTCCTCCTCTGTAACTAGCGGCTCTTTCCTCTCTCCCTGCCCACAGTTTGCATCCTCAGGGCTCTTTACAGTTTGGCTCTTGTGGTTTCTGATCTAGTGGCCTTTCTCAGCCTCCGTACCAACCACCCTCTCCCCCCTGTGGTGCACTCCCCCTCCTGCCTTAGAGGTGAGCCCACCTGCACCGTCCCGCCATTCCACCCTGCACTAACCCTTTCACGCCACGCTGAGCCATTCCATGCCACGGGGAAAAAAACGCCCATCCCAGCTGAAATGATTGAGCCTCAGTGAGGAGGATTATGTCATCCACCTTTTTGTGTTCATCTGTCGCCATTGTCTGCATCCTTGACAACACGGGTTCATAACGACCCTGTTTCAAGATGTTTGAAGGTCAAATTGACTTTGCTTTATAGACAACAACTCAAACATGAGGATCATCAAGATGTTGTTAAAGGCAAACACAAAAAAACTGCATAATAATTAGTCTGAAAAGTATTTTAGTTCTCACTTCTCAACAATAATTTGCTAAAAATGAGAGAAGCTATTGCCTACAGCGCCTCCTGGTGGCCATATAGTGGGGTTGCACCAATAATTAATTGAGTACTGAATGTCTCATCAACGTTTTGATTCGATTAGTTAACTCATTCACTGCCATAGACGTCAAAAATTCATTTGAACTATTTCTATTAGTTTTACATTTTTCCCACTTTTGAGAGTATGAAAACATAGATTTTTTTTTTATTGTATTAGAACAGATATAAAATTTGTGATTGATCGTGAGTTAACTAGTGAAGTCATGCAATTAATTAGGATTAAAAATGGTAATCGCCAGACACCCTGATTTTTAATAATCTTTTCTTTATAAAAAAAGATAAAAAATTGGAAACAAATAATTACAATTATTATTTTTTTTTTTAAAGAAAAGATTATTAAAAATTAGGGGTGTCAGGTGATTTAAAAAATGTTATCGTAATAAATTGCATGATTTCACTAGTTAACTCACGATCAATCACAAATTTTATATCTGTTCGAAATGTACAAAAAAAATCTAGGTTTTCATACTCTTGTTAACAAAAGTGGAAAAAAATGTTAAACTAATATAAATAGTTCAAATGAATTTATGACGTCTATAGCCGTCAATGGCAGTGAATGAGTTAATTAAGTAAGCAGAAAACTGTCACTAAAGTCCATGAACGTCCTGTGCAGTGGTCACGGTAGCAACATTACAAGTGGCCGCCATCTTCGTGGAATTTTCTAAACCTATATGGAATGAAGACTTGAAATGTCTCTAAATTCCCCTCTAAATAATTGGTAAAATTAAAATAAAATAAAAAGTTATCTATGCCTGTATTGATTGATATTATAATATGTTAACGGTGATATCACAATACAACGATAATCGAGATATTGGACAATCCAAACGTAACTGAAACTTGTGAAGCAATTTGTGGAAAGGCATCTTCTTGAACATTAAACATTCAAAGCAAATGAAATCAATTCACCAATTAAAGTAATATAAATCATAATATCATAATATGCGAATATAAATAAATGTTCAGGTGCAATAAAAAATGTATATTATCTTTTCATTGTCTTATAACAACACGAGAGCCGTATAATTAGTGAACTAAGGCCTTGACATTTAGGAATTATTATGTCAAGCTCTTCTGCTGTTCTCTAACAAGCAACAGAAATGCAAAAGTGACGACAGGAAATTTCCAAGGACACGTGTACATCTTTCTGTGTCTCTTCCAGTCTCTCTGTCGCTGTTAAAACTTGCTGATGACACTCTAAGCTCCGTGGCCACTTATTTCATTTGATTTAATTTACTAAATACTTTGAGTTGCCATCTTGCGCGTTTACTACGGCAACCTCACGAAATTGTACCAAACGAGGGTGGCATAATCGTAACTCAGTCACGTCAGGTTACAACAAAATTGCAAACAAATCTGCGGATTAACACTTGACATTTTCATGTTTCTTGAGAAAAAAACAATGTGGACTGAACTTCTTAAAAAATATTTTCCTCCAAAGGCTGCATTCTTTAATGTATTAAAACAAGCAAGCAATTATTCATCGTTTATATGACGTTATTTTTGAAAAACTGCTACTTCTCGGTTTTCTGGTAAAGTTGATCGGTGTACATTAGGATTTTTTTTTTCAGGTTTTAGGGTGAGCTACAGTCTTGCATGCCACTAGAATAGATCCACCCGTCCACAAAGCAGCAGCTGAATCCCATCTCCACATTCAGGAACAAAACGAGAGCAATTTTCAATAAGATGACCATCTTGACAACATTAACTCATTCACTGCCATTGACGGCTATAGATGTAAAAAAAAATTCATTTGAACTATTTCTATTAGTTTAACATTTTTTCCACTTTTGTTAACAAGAGTATGAAAACCTAGAATTTTTTATTGTACATTTAGAACAGATATAAAATTTGTGATTTAATCGTGAGTTAACTAGTGAAGTCACGGCCCTAATTTTTAATAATCTTTTCTTTTTTTAAATCGTGTCAGGCAATTTACATTTTTCATGGTAATTAACTGCATGACTTCAATAGATAACTCACGATTAATCACAAATTTTATATCTGTTCTAAATGTACAATAAATAAAAAAATATAGGTTTTCATACAAAAGTGGAAACAATTTTAAACTAAGAGAAATAGTTCAAATGAATTTTTGACGTCTATAGCCGTCAATGGCAGTGAAAGAGTTTATGTAATATGTTCACTAATTAGACCTTGACACTAAGCAGAAAATGGAGGAAAGCATTTTTGTTTCTGAAACGGAATTATCTTTGTTCTCTATTGAAGACAAATCCTTCTGCTATTTTAGCTGTAAATGTATTTATGTCTCTGCATATCTAGAAAATTTTATTAGTAGTGGTATTCCCCATTACTCGCGTCCCCTCACCTTTTCGACAGCTACACTTCTAATGATGCTTGGTATTTTTTTAAATGGCATGGCAGGCCACGTCAAAAGTTATTTTTAGTATTTGCCACCGACTGCTTAAACACGGACGGTGGGTTTCCACTCCACTTTATTAACCACTAAACATATACAGATGTCATATAAATAAATAAATGCAATGTACATATTTAAAAAAACAATAACAAAAAACAAAAGCCTGAAACTAAAACGTTGAACAGCTGCGCGCGTGTGCATTCAAAGTTTGAGAAAAAGTCAAATTGAGTTGACCTGTTTGTGAATAACATGTGTAAGGAATTGCTGAATTAAGGCCAGTGATGCAAGCGTCCCGTGTGTTGTTTTAGGACGACATGCACCGAGTGATTGACCAGCAGTTAATGGACAAGCACCAGGACGAGTGGCGCTCGTCCGCCCCGTCCTCGGCGTCCAGGTCGTCCAGAGGTCACGCTGCTCCGTCCTCCAGACGAGCACTGCGCCTCTCCGACCGGGAGCGAAAACTTTTCTCTTTTTTCAAAAAGAACTGAGTGCAGGAGACGGACGCACATGGACAAGAAGGAAGTGACATCATAGCACAGCGCAGGTGGAACAACGTAGCCAAAGACGGCCAGCGGGCACACACGCACTCTTGTGGAAAGACCTTTGAGTATTTTTTTTTCTCCCATGTCCTTGATGTCCACTAGTACACTCTTGGCCCTCACTCGGAAGACAATTCAGTGCACTAGTACGGCGACTGTGGTGTACTAGTAGCATTTCCACTACTACCTTCCATGACTGCATAACATTTATGCACACTTATGGGATGACCGCATATTACTAGTGAGACAAAAATGTGCACTCGTTGTAGATGGATACTACTAGTGAAGCATTAGGCATTACCTAGTACAATTTTGTAATGTCACAAGTAGTACAAGTGGCTCGCAGTTGTTAACTAGTGCACAATTTTTGCCTTAACAGTAAAAAATTGTTGTCCTACCTGCACCGGGGTCTGCAATCTGAGGCTCTGGAGCCACATGTGGATCTTAAGTTCCCTCTCCTGTGGCTCCTTGTAGAGCTCTAAAAAAAATTGTAGAGATTAATATATATATATAATTATTGAATATTCAAAAAATGTCAGAGCCCACATTTAAAAATAAAAAAAATACTTTGAAGAACAAACAGACTAACAAAATAACACACAATATGACAAATTATTTAACCCAAGCCCCCACCCCCTTGGCCAAAAGCAGAAGAAAAAAACTGGGTGGGGAAACACGGGTAACCTACTTATCTTCAAAAGATTTGCCAAAATGTTTAAGTTGTCAGAAAAAGAGAGACCAAAGGTAGGTAAAAATGGTTTTCAAAAATGTCCTAAAAGTGACCATAAATTGTCCAAAGGAAAGAAGAAAAGCAGAAAATTTGCATAAAATGCCCATGAAATTGCCAAAAATGTCAGAGAATTAAATAAAAAAGGCAAAAAAGGAAATGCTCAGAAAACAAAACAAGAAATCATGAAAATTACCATAAAATGTCCACAAAATTGCCAAAAATGTTAGAAATGTGTTTGTAAAAAAGGCAGAATATGTCCAAAAAAGGAAGAGAGGCAGAAAATTATCATGTGTCCATAAAATTGCCAAAAATATCAGAAATTTGAATAAAAAAGGCAATAAAGGAAATGCTCAAAAAGTAACCATAAAATGAAATAAGAAATCCCGAAAATTACCATAAAATGTCCACAAAATTGCCAAAAATGTTAGAAATTTGATGGATTTTTTTGATTATAGATTTGACCTCGAATGTCTCTTTTGACAGGGAAGGTTGCTGACCCCTGTAGCATGTGAAAGTTGTGATGACAAAGAGCATACGAGTAGCTGCACATCAAGGACATGGATTACATGCTGAAATGTTTTTCCATCCATTTCGGTTTTGGGGGCTTGGCTTTTGTACTTTTGCACTTTATCTTCCCCAACAGTCCTCGTCTAAATCTGATGAGTGGGCCACAATGCCACATAGAGGCCGAGGCCGCTTGTAGGACACAATTGGGATCCAAACGTTTACGCCTACTGAGGAAGGTCTCCTTGTAGTGCCTCTGACTGACCCGTCGCTTCTTCCCACTGCCAAGCCTTCATGCGGCACCAATGTTTGCATCACTCGTGTCATGCTAAGGACACCTACTGTATGTTAGCCGTAGATGGAGCATGGCGATGCTCGCGTGACAACACCCAACTCTTATTTTATGATTGCTTGAGGAATTTATTCATTTGATTGAGAGATTTTACAACATTGAAAAACAGCAAACAAAAACGATCAACAGTCAAGCCCAGCATATTTCACAAGTTCACTCGTTAATGCAGAGCACTTATATACCGCGTTTATCTACACCATATGGTGCTCATTGTGCTTTCCATAGACTCACGTTCAAACATTTGGAGGACACACATTTCTCATCCACTTCAACAAACGGTCAACAGTTCTTCTTTCTTGACCAAATTTCTGGCCTGGACTTGCTCGCTCTTCTTCTTTGATGAAGAAGTACAGTCTTGGTATTGAAGGTGCTCTTGAGTGCTGTCTGCCATCTAGTGGTGAACACTGTCATTACAAAAACAGAAAGTTGCCCATCCCTGACTTAAGTGTACCTTCTGCCATCTAGTGGAAGAGAAAATATTTTTTTTGCATGTCACTAGACATCTCTGGCATAGATGAAAGAAGAACGAATATTTGTAGTAAATATATTTTTGGTGAAAATGAAAAAAAAAGAAACAAATGCAATTGGGTAATTTATCTCCTTGGTGGATCAATCGAAACAAATTCTCTTTAGCACTTAAGCTTTCATTTTACTTTGAATCCTTTTGGCAGGGAGGCCTTTTCATGTTGCTCTCCGACATTTGCTGAACATCCCTAACGCATGCATCATCAACTTGCCCATGAGAAGACGCACTGTCTATGATTTGAATTATTTTCCTAGGTAACCAAATTCTTCCAATGTTTACACGACCAAGAGAAGGAGGACAAACAATGTTCCATTTCATATCCTGATGAAAAGATGAGTTGACTTGAAACTGATCCTCGACGTTACTATTTTTTTAGGGGGGGGGGGGAGAAAAGTCTACCTCCATCCTCACTGCTTCAAGACTTCATGTGCACTTTGAGTTCTTACTAAGCTGTCGGGCTTCCGTTGAGGTGACGTGTGGTGATGTGAATGACGTAATGCGAGCGATCGTGCTCGCTCCTTTTTGTCCGTGTGTGTTTGTGTGCGTGCGTGCGGGCTCATACAGCTGTGCGAAATCTATGCAGATGTCATCTCAGACGGTTGTTTGAAGGGAGAAACCCAAAGAAGGATTTTTTTTTTTTTTACATATAGTATATAAAAGAAGTGTGATTATTAGGTGGGATAAAGTGATTATATTTATAAAGAGAAAATCCACATCTTTTCAATAGATCCTTTTTTTTAAGTCACAAAGCTGTTTTTCTTTCGTTTTTAAACATGTTTTCTTTGTTATTGTGGGGACTGATGAGATGTGGCAAGAGAACATTGGCTATTTGAATGCCAATCATTTTAGTCAACCTGGACTGGCCACCAGTTACAAGAAAAAGACGGTGAATCTAATCATGCAATCATTTGCAAACAGTCTTTGCATTAAAGGTTGGTTATTGTGTTTAGATGAAAACGATGACGAGCCATGTTGTGATTAGCAATTAGGCTTCAATGAATTGTGTTGGAAGATCAGGCTTACTGCTGGGCCATGACTTGCAGCCTGAGTGTTGACGACAGCAAAGCACACTTTGAAAAGGAGAAGAAATTCACTCTTAAATCGAATGTCTTATCATTTCTGCTACAATCATCATTTGTGTTTGTCCTCGTTCTTTAAGTTGTAGTTTCAGTGTTATGCTAATGGTGTGATGTCATGTTAGTGATTCAGAATGACCATTGTAGCATCCTCCTTATGGTTTCTGTCTGCTCTGTTTATATTGATAAAGCCATTCATGATGACTCTTTATGAAGAGTGCCTTATTAAAAAAAAGTGTACACTGTTGTTGGGCATGTATGTTACAATACATCGAACATGTGACATCGGGTGAAACATTCAAAGAATAAATGCCAGTCATTCTTGCCTTGTTTTTATTGTTTACAACACTGGAGAATTTCTGATCCGTTTTCCAATTTTATCAAGGGTGGCTGTGACACAGACACGCCATTCAGTTTGTTTCTGCTTGCTGTTTTTGGTGGGCCTATTGTGCTCTGGTGAGTTTCCATTCACTGCTGACTAACAACATTGGTTTCACTTAAGAGAACACTTCCAACTATTCCAAATATCTCTCATGCAGTTATCAAGAGAAATTTGTTTCTCTAAGCAATACATAATAACAATCTTATAACAAACACATTGTGTGTTCTGTTGGCCATTTTTGTCAATGTCCTGAAAAACATTTTTAAAACACATACCGGTAGGTATGTCACATCGCAAGCACTAGTTTAAAGACATGGCACAGTGTTCAAATACATAAAACAATATACTGAAATTTGACAGACAACACAAAACTGCTTCAGTCAAGAGCTCGCAAGTTCAAATCTCAGCTTATCTTGCTTTTACCCACAAAAGTGTATGTAATTAAATACATATGGTAGTTTTTGGATGGTTTCACTTTTTGAGTTACTAATTAGCAAAGTGAATTGAAATAAAACGCAAATATATCTTTTTAAATATCAAAAATAAAATTGTTTTAATATTGCATTTTGTGAAATGGTGAACTTTGGAATTATCTTTTTTAAATTATTGATAATTTATTGACAATTTGTTGTATGTGGCCCCTGGGCCTTTGTCCATCCCTGCTGTGCAACGTCCATGCTGTTTGGCTGGCAACCAGTCTTTGCTGGATGTACAGTACAGCTATGTACCACACCACACCGCTCAACCAGTCAGCTGGTACAGGCTCAAATCACAACAAGCACTAGTATAAATGGATGTAATAAGACAGAAGTATCTTTAAGACAGAAGTATCTTAGGTCAATGTGTGTGCATGCATGTTAAGATTACAGCTGATTGCACTCTAAAATGGATGTACAGTATAAGTGATGGAAAGAGTATAACATCTTTGGAGAAAAAAAATCCCGTAAGAGACAAGCGTACACTTCCTCCCATACTTTATTCACAGAATCCAAAAATAGACACAGGTTGAAAATGGCCTCCGGCCACAAGTCACTGACAAATGAGCTCAGTCGTTAGGCTATGTGTCAAATATTTATTCCTTTTCAAATTGTTATTACCGATTCAATTCATTGAGGGCAAACTGAATAGTACGTATTTTTCTCCAGTGTACAGCAAACCACAGCTGGGTAGTGTTTAAAAACAACACACACACGGTGCTTATTTAAGCACATGGCCGTGACGTGTTGAATATAAACACTAATATTTATTATATACATAAACTTAATGAAGTCATAACATAAGAATGTGGGGATTTGTTTTTATCAGGCCCTGCGGGTAAACCAAGGCAGCCGCCCCCAGTGAGTAAGCACGGGGGGGCCGAGAGCTCAGTCATACGTCACCATTTGCTCGTGAAGGACCAACAGGAGGCGCTGATGAGCAGATGCCTGGAAAAAATGCACTAAATTGCCTTACAAGTGAAGTCGGACAAAGTGTACTAGGAAACGCTCAAACTTGCTTGCCATAGGACCCTCTGCGCAGAAGTTACCATGGCAACAAAGAGGCTCACGGCTGCCACTTAACTGTATCTTGGTTAAAAAAAAAATAAAAAAACAATTTAAAGGGACAACTCGAAGTGTAATAAAACTGCAGTAGTTGACACCTCTGCCATACTTATTTAAGAATGTCAATTTTTTTAAGTCAAATCAAACAAAATGTTGGTTCAGCACTACAGAAGGTTAGAAGGAAGCTTGGCAAAAGGAAAAGGGGGAAAAAAAAGCAGCTCCATCCAATGGATTTGACTAGCAATCACTCATCACGTGATTTTACGGCCATCACGTCAATGCAAACGTGCTTGAATTTCATTTTGATGTCTTGATGCCCCCCTCCCCAGCCCAAAAGAGTGCAACTAGAAAAAAGGGGGGAAAAAACATCTAGAAAGCAAGGCCCCACTCCTCGAGCGCTCAAAGTCCTGTGCAGAATGAGGAAGAGGAAGATGAGACACGGGTACATTTATGAAGACGGCGGGATGAAGAAGATGATGATGATGATGATGATGGCAGTCAGTTGTCACCTTGCAGATTCTTTCAGGAAAAAACAAAAGAAAAAAACCTGCCGCTCGTTTCCAAATAAGACTTTTGATCCGACCTTTTCAATAATAAAATCTGTACATATATTTCTTCATGATTATTTAGTCCAAAGGGGACGCGTATTTTTGTCTTGAATCTTTAGCATGTATTTCTTAAATCTTTAATTTTGACTTTGAGAGTCCCATCCGGTACGAGCGCCTGCCGCCGGCCTTCCTACGACGTTCGCTAGCAGCACTTTTTCTTGCGTTTACTGTTCCGAGTGAGTTTGACCACGTCGTTCTGTTGCTGCTGCTGCTGCTTGGCAAGGACCTCCTTCTTGGCGCGCAGCACCAGCTCCGTGATGCAGTTGAACATCTGACAGAAAAGAAAACATCAGTCGGACCGCTGCCGCCGGCGGGACGCGTCCACCGTCCGCGACCGTTACCTCTTCCACGTTGATGTTCTCTTTTGCGCTGGTCTCAAACAGGTTGATGCCCATTTGTTCGGCAAACTTCTGCGCGTCGTCGGTCTCCACCACCTTGGAGTTGGGGTCGTCGTTTTTGTTTCCCACTCAAAGCACAACATGAACAAGTCTTGTTACAAAAATCCGATACATTTCAAATAGCTGCCGATCTTATCTTATCAATGCGAGCCTAACATTATTGTGTGGACAAAATTGTTGCTATCCTTCATTAATGAAAGAAAAAGACAATGGTGGTAAAAATAACTTGAATCTGCCAAAAAAGTAATAAATTATAATTTGTTCCGACTAGATATAGTCGGACTCGCCTTCACACACAGCTTGGGTTCTGGTACCAATCCTCTTGAGAGGGGCTGGACCCTCTTCCACTCTGGAGTTGCCCACAGTGAGAGGCGCAGAGCAGGTGTGGGCATACTCATTGCCCCTCGGCTAGGCGCCTGTTGGGGTTTACCCCGGTGAACGAGAGGGTAGCCTCCCTCCGCCTTCGGGTGGGGGGACGGGTCCTGATTGTTGTTTGTGCTTATGCACCGAACAGCAGCTCAGAGTACCCACCCTTTCTGGAGTCGTTGGAGGGTGTGCTGGTGAGCGCTCCCCCTGGGGACTCCCTCGGTCTGCTGGGGGACTTTAACGCTTACGTGGGTAATGACAGTGAGACCTGGAGGGGCGTGATTGGGAGGAACGGCTTCACCGATCAGAACCTGAGCAGTGTTTTGTTATTGGACTTCTGTGCTCGCCACGGACTGTCCATAACGAACACTAGGGGTGTTAGAAAAAAATAGATTCTGCACTATATCGCGATATTACAGCGCGCAATTCTTGAATCGATTTTTAAACATCAATTTTTTATGGGAATATTCAACAAATCGTCTTTCTTAGGTTAGGATTAAGACTAAGATTATGCATGGAAGAATGTTATATTAATGGAACATTAAGCATTAATATTTTATTTCAGTGCCATTCAAAAATGAAACAGACTTCAACCAGTTTGTTAAATGCATTGGCTCAGTTATAATAAGCTTGAATTTTCAGATAAATACATTTTCATACAAATCTTACAGTGTATATGTACAAGTTTACTGATTAGTATTTTCTAAATTTGAGTAAAAATAAATAAAAAAATCGCAATAATCAATTTATGGATTCGTATCGGGATTAATCGAATCAAATCGTGACCTATGAATCGAATCGCCAGGTACTAGGCAATTCACACCCCTAACGAACACCATGTTCAAGCACAAGGGTGTCCATATGTGCACTTGGCACAAGAACACCCTAGGCCGCAGTTTGATGATCGACTTTTTAGCCGTGTCATCGGATTTGCGGCCGCATGTGTTGAACACTCGGGTGAAGAGAGGGGCGGAGCTGTCAACTGATCACCACCTGGTGGTGTGTTGGCTCTGATGGCGAGTAAGATGATGGTCCGACCTTGCAGACCCAAACGTAGATGGTCCGACCTTGCAGACCCAAACGTGCTGTGAGGGTCTGCTGGGAACGTCTGGCAGAATCCCCTGTCAGAAAGAGTTTCAACGCCCACCTCCGGCAGAACTTCTCCCTTATCACGAGACAGGCGGGGGACATTGAGTCCAAGTGGACCATGTTTCGCGCCTCCATTGTTGAGGCAGCCGATCGCAGCTGATCGGAGCTGTGGCCGTAAGGTGGTTGGTGCCTGTCGTGCAAGCAATCCTTGAACCCGCTGGTAAGGGATGCCGTCAAGCTGAAGAAGAAGTCCTAGTGGGGCTTTTTGGCCTGTGGTACTCCGGAGGCTGCAGACAGGTACCGGCTGGCCAAGCGGAATGCAGCTTCGGCAGTCGCTGAGGCAAAAACTGAACTGGATTGGCAGAACGGGGTGGTGGTCCCCCTTTTTAAGAAGGGGGACCGGAGGGTGTGTTCCAACTATAGAGGGATCACACTTCTCAGCCTCCCTGGTAAAGTCTATTCAGGGGTGCTGGAGAGGAGGGTCCAAAGGGAAGTCGAATCTCGAATTCAGGAGGAGCAGTGTGGTTTTCGTCCTGGCCGTGGAACAGTGGACCAGCTCTACACCCTTGGTAGGGTCCTCGAGGGTGCAAGGGAGTTTGCCCAACCAGTCCACATGTGCTTTGTGGACTTGGAGAAGGCGCTTGACCGTGTCCCTTGGGGAGTCCTCTGGGGGGTGCTTCGGGAGTACGAGGTACCGAGACCCCTGATACGGTCTGTTCGGACCCTGTACGACCGATGTCAGAGTTTGGTTCGCAGTAAGAAGTCAAATTTGTTTCCAGTGAGGGTTGGACTCTGCCATGGTTGCCCTTTGTCACTGATTCTGTTCATAAATTTTATGGACAGAATTTCTAGGCGCAGCCGAGGCATTGAGGGGGTCCGGTTTGGTGGCCTCAACATTGCATCTCTGCTTTTTGCAGATAATGTGGTGCTGTTGGCTTCTTCAAGCCGTGATCTCCAACTCTCGCTGGAGTGGTTTGCAGCCGAGTGTGAAGCGGCTGGGATGAAAATCAGCACCTCCAAATTCGAGACCATGGTCCTCAGTCGGAAAAGGGTGGAGTGCCCTCTCCGGAGATTCTGCCCCAAGTAGAGGAGTTCAAGTATCTTGGGGTCTTGTTCACGAGTGAGGATAGGTCGGAGCGAGAGATCAACAGGCGGATCGGTGCAGCATCTGCAGTGATGCAGACTCTGTATCGGTCCGTTGTGGTAAAGTAGGAGCTGAGCCGAAAAAGCAAAGCTCTCGATTTACCGGTCGATCTACGTTCCTACCCTCATCTATGGTCACGAGCTGTGAGTCGTGACCGAAAGAACAAGATCCCGGGTATAAGCGGCCGAAATGAGTTTCCTCCGCAGGGTATTCGGGCTCTCCCTTAGAGATAGGGTGAGAAGCTCGGTCATCCGGGAGGGACTCTGTGTTGAGCCGCTACTCCTTCGCGTTGAGGTGGCTCGGGCATTGGAGAGGTGTTCCGGGCATGTCCCACCGGCGGGAGGCCCCGGGGACGACCCAGGACACGCTACGTCTCTCGGCTGGTCTGGGAACGCCTTGGGATCCCGTCGGGGGATCTGGCTGAAGTGGCTGGGGAGAGGGAAGTCTGGGCTTCCCTGCGAAAGCTGCTGCCCCCGCGACCCGACCCCGGATAAGCGGTAAATGATAGATGGATGGATGAAAATTTGATGAAAATGAGCCAAAGAAAATCAGACATTGATATTTTGCGTTGAACCACAATTCAAAAGCAGAAAATTTTCTCCTTTGCTTCCTGTGATCCATGGTTCAAGTGGTGCGCGACGCAAGCGACATCCAGCCATCACGGTTTGTTACCGTATTTTCACAACTGTAATTTTCACGGTGCGCCTAATAGTGAGGTGTGGCTTGTGTGTGGACCAAGGTCCAAAATCTGACTGACTGTGTGAGAGGACTTCCCGCACACATTGCTTATATACAAGAAAGGCGGACCTGACTGAGGACATAAGAGCACGGAACAAGTTTTGTTGATGTTAAGTCAGCCGTTACGCTACGCCACAAATTCAAAATAAAGGCATTGATCTCCATATATTATTTGGTGAGCTAAGGTTAATTTTGAAGTTGTCCTTCTCACTGCGTTAGTTGCATGTTGCCAGATATTGTATCAAATTTATAAGGCGTTTTGTTTTTTCACTTGGGAGATGCTCTTTTAAGTCTGATTAGTGGATGTTCTTGGGTGTGTTTTCTTTTCTTCCACAATCTGCTCAAACCAGTCAGGGCAGGCAATCTTTACAGTTCAATATTTCAGACCACAAAATCATTATGTCAACACGACTTGGGCCGAGTCAAAGACTCCATGATTGTGACGTGAAACCAGGAAGCAAGCTGAGAAAAATGGAGAAGCAAAGGGTTCGTGTAATGTGTCTCCCAAGACATTCACCACAATGTTTGCAACCACACTCGATCAGCTTGCATTTCGGGAGGAGAGAGCATGACACATTTTTTCTTTCCCTCTCTAGTGACACTCACCTAATATTCGGCACACATCATCACAGTTCTGGTTGATTTCATGTAACCATCGCTTGACGTTGACGAAGGACTCTGCGCTCGTCACGTCGTACACCACGATGACCCCGTGCGTTCCTCTGTAATACCTGACAACACACACAAAAAAGTAAAAAAAGTAAGCTAGGAAAAACAGCAGGCCTTTCGGGACCGCATCTGTCAAGAACAACTGATGAGAGTGGAGGCCAGTCGAAAGTCAACCTACAGCTGGGGCTTCAAACGGTGAACCGTCCGGCCCCGGTGTCGCTCCACGGCGCCAAACAAACACAAAGAACCTTTTGTCCGCCTCACTATGTGTATGTTTCGTGTGTGTGTGTGTGTGTGTGTGTGTGTGTGTCAGTAGTGGAGGGCAGACAAGAGTTGTCTGAAAATGCCCACAATGTACAGCTGGAGTAATGCAGACAACCGCACGGAAGGAGAAATGCGTGTTTGTCAACCTGTTCAGAACAACGTCAATAAGGAACCATTAAATGGCGCGAGAGCACCCACCCACGCACGCACGCACCTACAGTGATTCGATATGCGGCCGAATCCATCTTTAAACATTTTTGATGGAAATATTCAACAAAACATCTTACCTAGGGTTCACACATTAAGCATGGAAGAATGCTATATTAATGGAACATCAGGCCTTAATATTTTATTTCAGTTCTGTTCAAACTTGAAACAGACTGCAACCTGTTTGTTAAATACAGTGGCTCACAGTTATAAGCCTGATAACAATCTTACAGTGTACATGTACAAGTTTACTGATTAGTATTTTCTAAATTTGAGTAAAAAAAAATTGCAATAATCACCTTATAGTTGTAGGCGGGGTACACCCTGAACTGGTTGCCAGCCAATCCAGTATTTGAACAAGTAAATATAGTAAATAAAGTAATATCGTGCTCAATTAATTTCTGTTTTTGCAACGTTTTGGGTAGGGATGCTCTGATCGATCGGCCACCAATCATGATCGGCCAATATTCGTGAAAAAGTACGTGAATACTGCCAGGTCATATAATATGAAATTTGACCCATGCCACACTTGTGTTCTTTCCTCTTGTTTAATTTATATATTGTAGAATGTTGCTGCCCAAGCCAGGAAAGAGTCAGTGAAGATTTCAGCATGACATTTAAATTCAATAAAGTTGTGTCACAAATGAGTATTTTATACCAACTTCCTGCCATATTATGAGAGGAATGTGTTTGCCTGCAGCTAGGGCTGCGCACAATTCGGTCGGGACTCAAATTAAGTAGCAGAGTGGCCATTGTAAATGAACACAGATTCATAATTTTCCCATTCGAGTCATAATGAGTCATTGCATATTGTAAGAGCAGAACATCTGAATGGGATCTCCTGTCTCCCTTTATGTGGGGATTGTGCAACTGACTTACGACACAAAACCTGGAAGTCATCTGTGTCTGTGAGACACCGTCACAGCAACGGGAAAAATTAGTTGCTTTAACGTGTAGCTGTTGGCTTCTCACGCAACAAACAAAATGGACTTTGCTAATGTGGACGCTGGCAGACCTTAGAGGCGAATTAGCTTAGCATTAGCGAAGGTAAGCTATGGCTACAACAAGCTAGTTGTAACGCGGGTATCAAACCAAGCAGTTGTAGAAGTGTATGCTCTTGCCTCTGTATTATCTTTGACACCCTGCATGCTCAGTTTACTTGGTCATGTGACCTCATGCTCCAAAAAGAGTCGCATATATTCAGAGATGTGGACGCAGCGAAAGAATATGTGTTTGCTGCTTGAGCTATACACGACGCAGATGGATTTAAAATGCAACAAAACAACATCCATGTTGCCTCTTGTCAAGCCTGCTACATGGCGCGACATCCTGGTGCTTCAAGTAAGCAGTTGAAAGCAGAAAATTGAATTTCCAATGGCTACTGCGACCTGTGGAGGAAAAATTTAACTACAGTACACACCCCCTTCGTCACATACACAAATTCGAAATTTGGGAAATTCGAACCCGCATCCAGTCTGGCGCTATTAAAGTTGCCACTTGATATTTTTATCAAATTGGATTTTTCATATGCTGGACAAGCGTTTTTCAGGAAAAGTACAACAAGTAAACAATGTGAGTTCATTTGAGACTCGGTCGTTAACGTGAACGAGAATCTTGAGTGCTGTTAATGGCCCCAAGTCCACGCATTACTTGCAGCCAGCCAATCATTATTATTAAATTCAATGTTACATAAAAAAAATTACGGGACAGAAAATGTGTATAATAGTTAAACAAATCAATCAGGTCAAATAGTTTTTGTCCGAAGGGCTGAATACTCAATGGCAATGCCAACATTGTTGCAGAATTAACAAATATTTGCAACATTTTTTTTTTTTACATTTCTGGCTTAATGAGTGTTGTATGTTTACACATGTATGAATTCTGTAAGAGGAACCAAATGGTCCAGACCACATGTGATGGATACATATTGTACTAGATAGGACAGCAACATTTTAAAAGGGAATTCCACCCAGCAGGCACAAAGACCATTTCTTGCTTTCTTATTGAAAACAAGATTTGTGTTTGTGTATACATCAACTCACGTGGATGTGATGGTGCGAAAGCGCTCCTGTCCTGCTGTATCCCAGATCTGTAACTTCACCTTCTCCCCATTGATCTCCACCGTCCGGATCTTGAAGTCCACTCCAATTGTGGTGATGTAGCTACCTGCAAAAATCAATGACACCTGGCATCAGAGTTGAATGCACTCACACAGTGGAACTTATAACGTCCAATGCTGCAAAAGTCATACGATTTGGAGTTCAACCAAAATTTTGTGTAAAGGGGAAAATGATCTATGCACAAGACATCAGCAAATCTGATGAGACTTAGTTTAGTGAGCAGCTAAAATAAATGATCAACTCCAGAGGTGTGTTGTAGTTTTTGTGATATATACCAGTGATGGCAAAAATGTGTCTCCATCCTGACTACTCATTAGTCCAGCAGCATATACAGGTAGCTAAAGTGTAATACAGACCACCACAAAGTCAACTGTGTTTAGGAGGTTAATATGAAGAGCCACAAGCAGGAATCCTCTCTCTGCATTTGTATCATCGCATCCAACACTCGCCATTAAATTTTAGAAGTGTATATAATCTGCTGTTTGTAAATTTTAGGTTGACTTATTTATACACTTATGACAGTTAAGAATTCTAAAAAACAAGATGCATTAAGCTGAGTCACCATCAGCCCCTTTCCCACACTTGTATTTTCACTCAGCCTACAGTATAATGCATCATCATAGGATGAATTTTTTTTTAGGTTGAATTTAGTTTTACCGTAGCGTACAATGGTGAACTTATTTTCATACAAGCATGACAGTTAATGTAAAAATGCACAATACCTAAAGGTTTTATTGAGGGGCGATCCATTAGGGCTAGAATTAATCAATTATAATCAATTTCAACAACAAAAAACAAAGTTGATATTTTGCCTTGACGGCAACTCTGCACTTGGTGCTATTTTGCCGTGAATCGTGCGAGAACTACTAGTACAAATTCTGCGCTTGTAAATGTGTACTAACTCGTGGCATAATGGTGAAGATGATGACCCCCAAGGTGTGGGCTCACGGGTTCAAATCCCGCTTTGTACAGTTTGTTTTGACTATAAATTCTTGACAACAGACTATATGCTCTGAAGGCTATGGTTAGGATTAGGGTAATGCTGATAACAGCCTATGCTCTGACGGTTATGGTTTGGGTTTGGCTGGTAATGCAGATAGCGGCCTATCTTCAGTGACAAATAAAAATTAAAACATTGTGAAAAGACACATAAGGGGTGAAGCAAGGCAGGAACCACGTGGCGACTCAGTCCAGCGATTAACCAATCAGAGCCCTTCACGGCAAAATAGCGTGAGCAGGAGAATTCAGGGGACAGAAATCCACCGCAAAAAAAAAGAAGCAAAAAAAAAAAAGATTTAAGAAATACATCAACATTTGATTAGTGTCAGAAACAAAGAGTGGCCATCTTTGGAGGTTCCACTGTATTTAACTCTAGAGTCAGAACCACCCACCTGAAAAAGTGTTGTCTGCGAAACGAAGCAGGAGACTGCTCTTGCCCACTCCTACCAAAAAAACAGAGGGACAGAATGAGGTTTAAGACAGTCAAGGACACAAATTTTGTAAGGTACTAAAGATACATTTATCTAATTTGTTGGGAATCCAAGCACAACAGTCTGGCACAAAACCAAACCCAAAAACTCAATGTCAGCTGAAATCCTCCGGCACTTAAAAGGCATACATACAAAAGGTAAACAATGTGCGCTGGATGTTCTCATGAAGATTAAATCACTGTTTGAAAACAAATAAAACAACTAGTAAGATTTAATGGATTTATGGAATGCAAAATGATTGTGTGGAGAGGTCATGAGTTGTTGCAACCATATAGGTAAGAAGACAAGTTAGCGTACAAGTGAAAGAATATGAGATGTCACCTATGAAATTCCTTTGTTGAATCTGGGGTGGGACAGAAGCTATCACCTACCTATTGTGCATTGTCAGCTGATGTTTTATTGCTCCATTCTTAAAAGTTATCAGCTTCCTTCTGGCCTCCCATTATTTAGTACAAACAACAAGAGAGGGCTTAAAGTAAAGGAGAATGTGTATTCTAAAGCTCCTAAATGTCCTGGCGTCAATGAGCCATACACCCATGACCTGTTAAGTTTGTACAACAGCAGGACCAGGATAGACGCTGAACAATTAACTAGTATCCTGTGGACACCAGTGTGCATGTGTTTGCATGTTGAAAAAGGGCATCAGTCATTGCATTTTGGTCTTTTGGTATCACAGCAAGGCGTGATAGTAGTCAGTTGTGGTTCCAGAGTGCAGCTGAAGGAACACTGGTATCAGTGTGCTGATGCTGGTGGGCTTGTGCCAGTGTCAGGATGGACAATAAACGTGGGGATCATAACCCACAAAGCAGTACAGTACTGAGATTTTACTCCAGTCGAATGTTCTAAATTTAAGTTTCATTTAGGGGTGCATAACATGATTTTGGGGATTTATGGATTAGATGACTAACCTTACAAAGAAAGTAGGCAGTGACCTTAGCTAGTTTAACAGGGAATTCACGAAGTTACGGTGAAGTTTCGTTAGTACTATGATAGTCGAACTTCTTTTAATGTAAACGTGACTGCCTGCTTAGAGATGCTAATCAGACTGCAGTGCAGCATTCCTTTAGCCCCATATAGCGAATATTTTCAGACTACCAATCACCATTATGAATTGTTATTCTAAATAACAAATAATTGTAGCAGCAGTTGTTAGCGTTGTGCTAACTTTGTTGTAATGTCATTTTAGCCTGCAGCTAGTGCTAGCAAACACGACAGATTCATGACCCATGTAATAACATGCTAACCTAATTTCATGCTAGCTGCCGCTGCTAATGACGCATAAAACAAGCTAAAACGTTCTAATTGGCTCTTGTATTACTTCGGTGATTGGTGTCTGCTTGACTTTAAGCGTTAAACATATTTTGGTCGTTACGCGCCCAAAACAGGAAAATATTCGAGGGACAAACTGGTCTGTTGTGGAGGCGACATCCGGCCTCATCGACAGACATGCCCAGCCCGGACACACAACCTCCGCCCTGTCACTAACACACTAACATGGCGGCCGGGTGCAATACACTCAACAAATTGATTCCAAAAGCAATACACAAGGAATCGAAAACAACACCTAGCGTTATTGCGGGTCCATGGTGTCCTCTAAGAATTTACACGTGTGAAAACAGGGCAGGCCTACTTCCCGTGCGACATCCCCGACGTCGACTTACCGCTGTCACCGATGATGAGCAGCTTGAAGAGGTAATCGTAGTCCCTGGCCATGCCGGTGGATCGTGGCTCGCCCCCGCCTTGTGACGCTTATTTGCACTGTTTGTAGTTCAAGTCCCTTGCTTCTTAAAAAAAAGAAGAAAAAGACACGACCCCGGACCCCGGACCCCCCAATTTTGTAGGGAAAAAACAAAACCGGCGCTAGAAACCGTTTACCCCGAGCCGGCGTGTTTTTCTCGGGGGTTCGGCAATTTTGTCCCTCTGCTGCCAGCGGCCGGAAACTCCGCTTCCTCCTCTGCTGGTGGAACTGCACTCGACCCGTCCCTCGCTGATCCGGCCACACTGCACACTGCGCAGTCTCCAGCAGCATTCAACAACACTTCACTACAATTCCCTAATGTAAAGCCGCGGTTCAAAAAATAGATTATATACATTAGGATACTGTAATGCATACGCGAAGACGTACCGTACCGTCCCTTGGTTGAAGATAAGCAAAATGTTTACATTAGCATCAGTAGTGTCAGCTACTTACACTCTGTATTTAAGTACTGTTAAAAGTGCTTAAGCAAAAGTTGGAGAGGAAAAAATGTAGACTCTGAAATATGCAAAAGTAAAAATTATTTTTCCTGTTCAATGTCATATATACAACACCCATTTTGATAACTTGGCGCACTGAAAAATATTTGCACACAAATTAGTACCTATTTTATTAATTTACATAGATTTCACATAGATTTATGTCCTGCGTTGTCTGCGCTAGCAAGTCTTGGCTCGACTTTTATGCAAATCAAAAACGGCTATCATACCCCCCCCCCCCCAAAAAAAAAGAGAAAAAGAAAGAAACTGACTGGGTAAAAAGTACAGCTACCTTGTTTTCAGAAATAAAAGGTAAAAGTAACATGTCAGAAATATCAATCCTCAAATAAATTCAAATAACTGACTGAAAAATCTACTTATTTCTTCCCATACTGCTGTGTAGATACCAGCTCCCACTCTTCTAAGAAGACTTTGTACAAGATATGGTCAAGTTTCTGAATATTTTTTGTCCACTCATTCACAACAGCAGCCTGGCTCACAATTTGTTCTACATCAGTGGTGCCCATACATCATCCCAGGGTGTTTGATGGGGTTGAGGTCAGGACTCGCAATTCCTCACACAACCATGAATTACGGCCCTTGCATTGTGCTCTAGTCTGGGGCGCACACAGGCATGTTGGAACATTACATTACACAAGAGTCAGAAACATGGAATTGTCCTAGAATGTCTGTCGAACACATTAAAATCTTGGGGTAATTTGCAAAACTGACTTATTGATTACATAAATTGCTTTTGGATTTATTAGATTAGATTTTGCTGCTTTAATTTAATGTTAATTTTCATACCAAAGCTGAATGCCTGATGAAAGTTAATGGCCATTAACATGGCATTAAATAAAAATGCATCAAAATAAATTCATTGTACAGTATGAAATCAAAGTTTTTTATTATTTTGTATTGCCTTTTTACAACCACATCAATGGGATAAGAATCGTTGCCGTTGTAGACACTGCCCTCCCCCCCATGTCTCTTACACAAATCAATCAACAACCAAAAAGTTATAGATGTGTGCAATAATTTTAGTAAAAATAATTGAAGAGAAAAAATGTGAAAATTCTGAACAGAATTGGACACTGCTATCACAAAACTGGAAATTAACCTGTAAAAAAATTATCAATTTAAAAAAAAAAAGTTTTATTTTAGGTTTAAAGGCCATTAAAACAACAAACTAAGATTTGTTGGAGGGGGAATTAGGGATAGAAATACTAACCGATATCTGTTTCTCAGCATAGGAACCTGTGGCACATTGAAAAACAACTTTTGTATCAGTGCCTGTAAAACACTTGACTGACAGACCTTTTGGGGGCTGAAAAATACTCGTAGTCCAGCACAACTATAACCAGAATAATAAATTGTAACACATTTTGAAAGCTAAATAAAAGTAAATTTGGAGTCTGCCAAATCAGAAAACACGATGTTCTAAGTGGAAAAAGTAGATTTAACGTTGAGATTGATACCATTGCATAAATAATGCTCTCAAATTGTGAATCTGCAGACAAACGGGGCGGCGCTAAAAAGTTGAGAGTGTGAACTACAGGTCTGGTCTTGCTTTTTTTTTTTTTTGTCAGTTGGCAAGTATCCTGAGTTCCTGTGCTGGAAAACAGAACAACATGAGTGGGTGATTGTGTCTGGAGCTCTGCTAGAGTGGAGATCTCATCAGTTGATCAATTTTTTTTGGCTGACATTTTCAAATCAGCTCAGTCTGGTTCCATCACGTTAATATGGTATCATCTATTTCTTCATTGGAGTCTTGCTGACTGGCAATCTTCTTCAAAGAGCGGCGATGACACTCTGACAGGAGGTCGTTACTTGCGGTGTCCAGAATGGCCGTCATCATCTGAAAGGCACAACGTAATAAAGTACAACATGAGTGTCAATTATTTCCATCAAGAACACAGCATACTGTCAGTCAGTCAGTGGTCGGACCTGCAAGCATTCCTCTCCCTGCCGGAGTCGCAATAGGTTAACAATGGTGTGCTCGCTCTGGGCTCTGACGCTGGTGTTCTTATCTTTGGTGTTGTCCAACAGAGTCTTCAACAAAGGCTTCATGTGAATTGCCTCCATGGCAGGTGCCCCCGGCTCTTTGAAGACCCACCACAGCACCCGTTCTGACGCCAGCCTGATGTCACTGGACTGGTTCTGAAGACACTGCGAGGACACACAGACAGTGGGTGTCACAAGGAACATGCTGCATGCTATGCTATTACTTTTGTTAAAATTGTTTTGAAAACAAACACAAAAATTGAGATTTCATATGCATTAAATTGAGTGATTGGACCTGCAGTGAAATTACTGGGATCATGAACAAATTAATGGTTGATTATTATTATGTACTGTATAACAAACCTTGACAAACTGTGTGATGAAGCGCTGGGAAACGTTACTGCCTCCCTCTGCGTTGAGCTGATATCGCATCAGGAATCCCATCCCTCTAATCCCACTGCTCGCAATGGGGATCTGCAAGAGGAGCCAGGTCAAATCATCCATTCATTCACTGGAGTCGGATGAAGTGCTATCAACATACAATATATTTTCTAAATAAATACAGTATAAATTTTCAAGGCTTTGCGCGCTACAAAAAATATGGAAATATAGTTCAAAAAAGAAATAATCAGTGACAGCAGCTGATACAAAATATGCAAATTGGAATGCGAAAACACCTCATATAGAAGCCTTGTTGCAAGATTAAAGTAAGATTTTCTTTGTTGCCATGGATACAACATGCACCTGAAAGTATATATTTTTTTTGAATAAAAAAAATTACGCACTTTAACAGCATTTAACTGTTCTGTGTGGTGGCATTCTCTTACAATGTTTTACTTGGCGTTATTTTTTTCTAAACATGTTTCTAAGTACTATAAACAGAAGCATCCAGGTGAGAAGAATGAGGGAAGACGAGCAGACCAAAAAAAACCACAAAACTGGTTGTGAGTTATAGTTTACAAAAGTTGGGGGGGGGGGGGGACCTCTTTAATGAAATAAAAACAAACAAGAGAGTGCTTAAAAAAAAAAAAAATACATTTATAAAACAAAACTAAAAAAAGCTACAATAATAGCAAAAATGGCTTTCATTTTAGTAAATTAAGTTGTTTGTAATGTTTGCCTTTTCTTTCTGTACCATGTATGGAACCAAAATAAACCATTCATTAATTCAATATCGTACAAGAGCTTTTGAGGTTCAGTTGAAGTGTATTTATTTCCGTATTATTGTAGATCCATACAGAAGAATGAAGGTCAAACAGCTTTTTGAGAATTGTAGTTTACTTCACATTACACAATATGTGGTGACCTTTTTTAATCCCCTTTTCTAAATTTTACACTGGGTACATACTCAATGTGTATACTGTATTAAAAAACAAAAAACATACTAAAAATAAAAACTAAGCTAAAATTAAACATTTTCACAAAAAATACAAAACTCAAGGCTTGAAATAACTTGTTTCTTTGAGGAGGCGTTTAAATAATCAATGACTTCATTTGAGTTTCATTTGCGTATCATTTTCCGAATCTTGAGGAGCAAATTTCTTCCTCTTCTTCTCAGGAACTTGGAGGAAGGGTTTTATCAATTAAACAATAAAAATAATGTCAATATAATTGGGGAGTTGAATGTTGGGGCTGCAGTTAAGAAATATTTCAGTATTCAAATACTCTATTGAATAATCGAGAATTCGGAAAAAGTATATTTTTGCTTGGTTAAAGAGCAATTATAAATACAAAAGAAAATTAAGACAGTTCGCTTAATAATGAATGACTAATTGCAGAGAATTCTACTTACTGTTCAATTGCAAAACATAACCTTTACTCTATAATGTGACTTGTTATTTATTTTATAATATTAAAGCATGATCAAGTGGAGAGTGTCATTGAATGAGGCCTTTCACCACCAACATACAAGTACAAAAGTAGTTGAAAAGCAGAAATATATTATTCATACATCCATTCTCTGTACTGCTTACTAGGGTCGCAGGTGTGCTGGAGCAGATCCCAGCTGTCTTTGGGCGAGAGGCGGGGTACACCCTGAACTGGTCGCCAGCCAATAACAGGGTACACGTAGACAAACAACCACTCATGCTCTTCTGACGATGTTTGCCTTTGGCATCCAGCTGCCAGTAGTCATGCGAATTGCACCTCATATTGACCATTGTATGTCGCAGTTATGCTTCAATCTCACTCAGCAAACACTGGACACTAGCGGTATGCCCTTGGCGTGTTGTTAAACACATCACAATCATCTGCCAACTGAATTTTGAAGCAAATAAAAACTAACAAACCCACTCTAAAAATTAATAATAAAAAAAAACCAGACGTCCAACAAAAATCCACATCTATTATATTAATCCTGGTTGTTTTGTTCAAATAAACAAACAGGGAAAAAATACATTTTAGACTAGCAGTGGCAGAGTAGAGGTTCACTTAACGCACACACACAGCAAACTTTCTGCTCACCCTATCAGCAGTGGCGTTGGTCAAAACGGTCTCCGTCACGGTGTCGCAGTATTCCTTCCCACACAGCTTTTCAGGCGCACACTTGACAGCTATGGCTAGAGCCAAGCTTCGGCCATGACGCACCATCCAGTCCACCCCTGACATATCCGCTAAATCCAGAGACAACTTAGTATTAGCTTTCTAGTGATTTTGTTAATAGCGATCCACAAATCAGCGTGAGTTCACTGTATATGAGGCGTGTCACAAAACTTCCAGGACAGGTATCACAAACCCAAACTACAACATATGTCTTGTTTTTTCCCCTCTTTTCAAAGCCTAAGGGGCCGGTCAATATTAAACTGGAGAATCCCGAAAGAATCATTGCTGGAGTGCAAGGCGTAGAGACACCTGGGAAAATGTGTGAGATTCCAAGTGGATTACTTCAACAGGAACACGTAGTTTGGATTTGAAATAACTTTTCTGACACATCTTTGTATGCATATTTGTACTATGGAGAGTATATGGTTCTATACACTAGGACTGCATATTGTGTACAATATTGGAAAAATATGATATGGGTGTTGAATATTGCAATACCAATATTATTTCAATATTTAACACGTACACAAAGAAATTAAATTTTTATTACGTAATAGAAGTAATGCTTTATCTTAAGGTTTATTGTTAGTAATGCCCCTAGATAATGTTCGCCTATTGGATGGTGATGTGCATTGAAGGTTGTATCTGATTGGCAAAAATTACAGTAGATAAAAGCATAAACTTAGGTGATTATCGCAATGCTGATTTTCTTTCAATAAATTGTGCAATCCTAATGTGCGCGCACACATACAGTGAGAGGCACCTGATGAGATAGTCATTGTGTTTTGTTCTATTAAAAAAAAGAAAAAAGACGGTAAAGTAGAACATCCATTAAAGCAACCAAACATACACCTTAATAGACAAGCTGAGAGAAAGTTATGACAATAACTTTGCTTTTAGAGCAGATACTAACCCAAGATGTGCTGCAGCAAGACACTCTTCAGCTCCTCCTCTGACAGGAAAGGACAGAGCTCACCAATACAGCCAGCCGAAGCCATCCGAGTTGCATCCTATTTGTGCAAGCACACGAACACGGACACACAGATGAGAGGGCTCACGAGCAGGGAGGCGGACACGAGAAGTATTATACTTAACGAAATCCCTTAAAATCATACAAGGAAGTTGCATTCAAGCATCTGTACATTTTATTTGCACAACACCCAGAGAGGTCCACCATACATGCTGACATGCAAATAGAGACGTGAGAGTGACTTGAGCTGACGTTCAGGGATTCCATGCCCTACAGACTTGCATCTTTCCATCAAATACTTGCAAACTCTTTTGCATTGAGACTTGAACAGTAAGACTTAAAGACTTAAAACCACCATGTTGTAAACCACATCCTCTCGCACAGACTTCCGCTTCATCAGTGCTCACAGAAAAGGCCAATACCACAAAACACTTCCGAAACGCTTCTATAGTTATATTTTATTTTACGGAATTGTTTAATTGGAAAGTAAAGGCTTTTCGGTACAGAAAACTTTCTGAACCCTGTTTAATGCTTGACGTTATCTGCTTCCAATGTCATACCTCGTCATGTCCCAGCATGCCTAGTAATGTGGTGGTGATGTTCTTGCGGATGTTTGGGTCTACCTTTGACCCAGCCCCTTGAATGACGAACCTTAAAGCTTGGAGCATTGTCTCCCTGTCAAAGACAAAGTATGATAGCAAACAAATAAGTACTAAAACATAATAATCACAAGTTGTTGGTGTTAGCTGCATTTGTTTATGAGGAATGCAGTGTTGCTAAAAACAAGATTTTTGAGGGAAAACATACATTCTCTTATTAAAGTATCTACTAGCCATGTTCCAGTTCAGAAAAAAAGTCAAATGGAAAAAATCCCCGTTCTGACTTGTTTGATATGTGATGCTTTCAGTAGAAGATAATTTCTTTGCTTTTGGCATTTATATTACTTAATTTAATTTACTTTCCCTTCAGCAAAGCAACTAGAAAATGTCAACTCATGGTTTGTTTTGGGTTAAAATCTTCTCGGTTCACTGTTCTATTTACGGCTGAGTGTGTTCAAAGTGTGAACCACAGGTAGCTGTTTTCATTACTGAATAATCCTGCACTACATTAGTAGCACTGCACCACAAAACACTGACTGAATAGTATTCCCAGTAGGACGGTAGCAGACAATCTAACTGCTGTGTGAGGTAGCCACAAAAAAATACTTGAAGCTAGTAAAATGGCATTTTCATGTTCCATTTCGTCCTTTCCTTTCTGAAATTATTTGAAAAAGTCACCAACAGTGTAGCTATGCTACCTGGTGGCAAGATTAGGGAATTACTTTCCATTTACCCTTTATCTCTGACAAAAATGACAGTTTTAGTAATCAGTTTTTTTGACCATGCTGGGATCCTAAGTACATGTGAACATAAAGTACACATGTAACTTGCAAGGAAAAATAATATTTCAGTAGGAACTCAATGATTACTTTAGTAACCACAAAACCCAAAACGTGCACATACCTGACTCCAGAGTCCTCTGCGTTGCGAATGGCAGAGAGTTGCTCTGTGAAAAGTGGGTCAACCTTGCTGTGGATAGAAACCAGCTGGCCCAAGGCTTCGGCAGCCCTCAATCTCACTGCACGGCTTGAATCTTGCAGGGCCTTTAGAAAGGTGGTCTGCAGCTGAGGCAGGAAGGGCTTCAGCGCGATACCCACCTAGAAGATGGAACACCAGACGTTAGAGTGAAGCTCTGCTATTCATCTAGATCAAGCAGTGATAAAAATGTTTAAAAAACTTTCAACAGACCTTTGCTAGAAGAAGGGTAAGAGTCTCCAACAGCGCTGTCTTCACTGTCCAGGCAAAGCGGTCACCAAGGATGCGAATGAGTGGCCCAGTGATGTTGACCACAGAGGGCCGCAGAGCCTCAGGGGATGTCAATTTAATAACCCCTCCTAAAGCTTTGGCTGCTTCTTCCTTCTGCTCAGGACTACCAGTGAGGACGCCTTCTCTCAGGACAGGCAGGATGCAAGTAACACCCTGTAAAGCGCAAAGATGTGCAAGTGTAAGCATGGATTCCATTTTTCACCATAACAACGCATTTCTCTAGTGTGTCAAAAATGAAAACCACATGTTCTTTAAAATGCATGGGGGCACAATGTTTGCTAAATATACAGTATTTCATTTTTTAAATCAATATACTATTGTATGTGCCTTGGCTCAACACAAGTTGGGAAGCACTGCAAATCTCAACAATAGCAACGGGAGAATTGCACTAGGGAGTGCAATGAAGTAATCTACTTGATCATTGATTGTGAAACTGAAACAATCTTACCTTTTTGGGTAGACAGAAACCAGGTAGGTGTTGACCTTTTACATCAGCAGCTGCTGATCTAATGTCTCGATGAAGGTCATCAATGAGAGTCAGCTGGCTGCTTGCATCCAGTTTCTTTGGGTAGGGAAAAACAAAAAGAAACAAACAGTCAGTCGATAAATGACTCCAGAAGCAGACTATATTGGAAACATTCATTCGCACCTTCGTGATGGAGTTGATTGTGTCCCAGCTCTGAGACAGAACTTCTGTGTTGGTGTCATTAAGGAGGTGGATGAGGCCTGACAGCAGGTCGCGTGTATGGGCACTGTAGTCTAGGCGTGTGCGGGAAAAGTAGGCATTGAGGATTGTAACAGCGGCCTGTCTGAGGCCAGAGTCTGCGTTTCGAGTTGCTTCTAGCAGATCATCAATGATGATGCGTTGGCCCACTTCATCGTCGACAGAGAGGATAACTGTTTGACAACTGCATAACTCCTGATGCAAAGTAAATAATATTCATCAGCAATATGGGGAAAAAAAACAGCAGATATGAGAGCTTGTAAAGTGCTACCTGGGGTTCATCCTCTGTTCCTAGTTTTCCTTTAAGTGAGGACAAAAGGGCGGGGAGAATGACGCCCAGGTGGCGGGTCAGGGCATCACCTGCCACAGCTGACAGGAAGGCCAATACACGAGTGTTCACAGGAGGGGCAGTCAGCTGGGAGCACAGGATTTGGTTTAGTTAGTCACATTATTACTCTTCTTATTATGGTTACTATCCTCAACTGTTACCTTTGGCACCAAATACGGTAGCACCGATCGACTCTTGACTGCCATGACCTGCTTCAAGCCATCCAAAGCAAACTCTGCTGTCATCTCATCATCCTGGAAAAAGATTTAGCACAGCTTGAGTTAAACCAAATCTCATATCCAGTCAACTATTAATGTTAGAATGTTAACATTTTAATAACTTACAAGCTGTTTCAGTAGAGTAGGCAGGATGTCGTCCAGCGCCTGGTGACCAATGGTTACATGGAGCTGCTCAAATGTTTTGGCTGCAGCCTCTCTGACTTCTTCAAGTGGGTCGCAGAGAGCCTTCCTTACAGTGGGGACCAGAGACTCGGAGAAGACCAGCACCTATGGAGCAATAACATATTTATTAGTATTGATCTACTTTACACATAATGAGCTTGCGTGCTATATGTGCAAAGTACAGTTATACAGTTGCTTTACAGTACAAATGTAGCATAGGGTATCAGCATTTAACGGACTAACCGCATCTTTGCTGGTGGACTTCATGATCTCACTGAGACCAATGCAAACACCCTGCCTTTCATCACTCTTGTCAGAACGTAGACCCTGTTCCAGGATGGGAATAATCTCTGGAAGAATCTTCTCACCCAGCTTCCTCACCAGATCACCCAGTGTCCGTGCAGCGATCTGAAATCACATAGATTAGTGTGAGTAAAATAAAAAAATAAAAAAGACTGTAGGTAAGGCAACATTTGCAAAAAAAGGTAAGAAAAACAACAACAACAAAAGAATAATCATCAGGTACGTACTGTTCTCTTGTCAGGGCAGGTGGATGCCAAGAAGCCGAGCAGGAGGCCAAAGAGTGTTGGGAGGATTTCTCGAAGGGTTCGTGGTGTGTTGGTCACCACTATCTTCCACACGTGAAGAGATGCCTGTCGAACTACCAGCTGGGTGTCCGAACGTCCCATGTAGAGGCCAGAAAGAACACGGTTACGCCGCTCACCCCCAAGAGCTGAAATGATAGCCTAAAAGTGAAAAATTTAAGTTAGCCACACTGCCAAACACATCAAATGTTTAAAGAAAGAGATGGTCCCCTTTTTATTCAAAACACACTATGATTCCATCTGAAAATTACTCAGAAATAATTATTTGATTAAAATGCATGTTCGTACTTTATTTGATGCAGCCGTTCCAAAGTTGTCATCGTCTGATGCAGTCTCGGTGGTCATCTTTCCTGTCACTCCAGAGATATGGAACAGCAGATCTCCAAGCAGCTGAACAGAACTGAACCTGGAATGCCAACACCAACACGGGCACACAGTTAAACAGAGGTTGACGCTACATCTATCCAATCTTTAGACTTTATTGGGACTATGTTTTGCTGACCTGATTCTCCAGAGGTCATCAAACAGCCCCTGCTCTAGTTCAGGAAGCAAGAGTGCAATTGCAGTCTCTGCATACATGCTGATGATGCGCTGGCCAGCTCGTAGTGCAGTGTCTCTCACATATTCATTTTCATCGGCCAGAGCCTGGTGGATCAGACAGCAAATGTTAAGATAATCAGTTCAAATAACAAGAACACTCAAAGCAAGTGCAAAAACTGCATCTGTATTAGTTATGTATTAGCATTTAAAAAAAATCTAGAAAAAAGCATACAAAGTGTACAATTAATTGGACAAGATGACTGTGTGTTTTTTATTCACGTGAGATTGTTAATCAAAACCGAAAAAAAGCATCCTTTTTTCTCTTCACTGACACTGTTTTAGCTAGCTAAATAGCTAAAGAAAGTGGCCACCAGCTGTAATGCATCAGAACTACTTGCCAACTGCCAAAAGAAGGAATGGTATAAAATGAATAGAGGAAATGAAGGAAGAAGGAATGAGGGAAGGGGATGGAGAAATGTTGGAAGAAGAAAAACAAAAAAATAATTTAGGAATAAGAAAAATGGAGGTAGATGAGAACAAAAAGAAAGAATATAGAGGAAGTAGAAGAAAAAAGAAAATGGAGGAAGTAGAAAAAAAAAGAAAAACTGGAAATAAAAGAAAAAGAGAAGAACAGGTGGTGGTGGTTTGAACCAGAGAAGCAATTACACTACCTTCAGGATACAGGGGATGATGGGCCCGACATAGGGAGTAAATTTGTCTCCAAAAGTGAGAGGCAGGTAGATGAACATCATGATGTAGCCATCTCTGACATGGGAGGCAATATCCACTTTACTAGCAGTTTGCACCACATCGGGCATCAGTTTGTCCAGCTTCTCAACTCCAAGCCCAGCCATCACCTCAGCCAGTCCTGAATACATCACAAATTCAATTCTCTCAGCAATTTGAGTCACTTTACTTAGAACAACTGAAATGATAATCAATGTTAGTGACCTTGGGCTGCCCCAGAACGATCTACTGAGCTCTGCTCAGAGGCCAGTGTCTCCATAAGCCATGGCAGAAGGTCATCAAAGCAGGATTCACCCATTCCCTTCACCATGGCGCCCAGGGCTTTGGCTGACACAGTACGCACCTAGAGAGAACAGTATTAGCCTCAGACATACACACACAGACACAACTGCAGCTCTATTTATCCATCACGGATCCCACCTCAGGCACTGGGTCCAACAAGGAAGTCTTTAGTCCAGGAATGACGCTAGGCAGGTATGGTGACAGATCCTACCACACAACATAAACGTATCATGGTTGATTGGTCCATAGAATATTATAATGCAACTTAACAAAATGTTATTCAGTATTGTTTTATTGCGAAGAACAGTACCTTCTGGTCGGTAAGGGAGTACATATTGCCAATAATCTGAGCGGCCATCTTGCGAGTGTCCGTGGAACGATCCTGGAAGGCTCTTTGGACGATGGGCATGATCAGGGCAAGGGAAGGGGCATCAATGAAGTGTACAAACTTGGTGTCCAGAAGGGTTTGAAGGCATGTCTGGGTCCGTCTGGATGGTTCGGTGAGAGCATCCAGCAGGATGGGTGTTATAGCTGGGAAAGGGATAATAACAGTCATTGTGAATGAGATATTACGACATGCCACAATTCAGAGTTGCAGATACTCCATTTCGACAATCTTGAGTGCCCTGCCAATTGCAGACAGTTCTATCAACCTGAAGAGATGTGAAAAATTGTCATACCACCATATTAGCCTTAGTCCTTTGTCTTGTGATATTTATTGAAAAGTCGTATCCATTGACTAAAAAAATACATCAACTTATGGAGTCATCTTAGAAGCAAACAAACTATCTTAATTTGATGCTGTAAAACAATAACAGTTGTGTTATTTGTTCAGGTCAAATCCCAAGGCTAGTTATTCTTGAGAAGTGCAGAACTAGCTGCTGTAAATTTGAATATTTCATCCATTTATTATCTGAACCTACAAAAAAGATTAGAAAAAAAGACAATTAAAAACACTTTATTACCAAGAATTTCAGGGTTGCGGATGACTGAGCCAATTTGTCTGAGAGCTTGCTGACCAGCTTTCTGCACTTTCACATGAGAGTCAGTCAACACTTCGGTCAGTTTGGGAACAATGCTTGGCAGACAGGAAGACAACTGCTTAGGTGCACAGAATGCCATGGCACCAAGTAACTCTACAGAACCTTGAAAAGCACAGTTGGAAGATTAGATAGTATGACAATGGCAGCACTTTCAATACACTCATGGTTTATGTTTGTGTGTTGTCTGTGGAGACCTGCTTTAGTTCTCCACGACTCCTCTTCCAGGGCCACTAGCAGAGACGGTAGAACTAGTTTCACACCGTGTGCACTCAAGTTCCTCATCACTGCCTTAGCACAGTCATCAGCAGCCTGGTGAAGGGATGAGGAAACGTTACAAACACATTCACACACACACAAAAAAAAGTACCAGTATGTGAAACTGATTTGAGAAGTAAAAAAGAGAAAACACTAGGAATGGATTTTCTTGCTCACCTCTCTTACATACTGATTTCCATCTCCAAAGCAAAGCAAGAGGTGCGGCAGCACATGGACAACATAAGGCTCAAACAGTTTGCCTAACATGTTGCACAGCATCTCGAAAGCAAAAAGTGCCCCTGGAAGAAATGAAACATCAATATTCTAAAAGTGCAACAATTCATAGATGAATTGACCAATTATTGATTACTAAATTAACCGGCAAACAAGTACTACTCTGATAATTGAATAATCGTTTAAAACAGTGTTTCTCAACTCTGGTCCTCGGGGAACACTATCCAGCCTGTTTTCCATGTCTCCCTATTCCCAACGCAGGTGATTCCAATGACAGCTTATCAGCAGACGCTAGAGAGAGTAACCGCATTACACCGCATGCGTGTGCGTTGCATCTCCGCTCCGCTGCATCTTGACTGCATGCTCCATTAAAAACAACGACAAACACACAGAAAGTGTACTCAACAGATAAGCCCTGGATGCAGAGTGCAGTTCGAGGTGTCGGGTGGACCTAAACGTTTGACTCTACCCACACATTTGACGTCAAAGCGCCTTCTTCATTCATTCTTTGTTAAACTATTGCCTTGTCGGCTTTGTACCTTATAACCATAACCCTACTACATCACAATTACAGGGATGCGCTATCTGCTGGGGACACGTACTTTGGCCTCTTCCTCAAACAGTTTAGTTAGCTCCGCCCCGGGAGTGAGGGTTGAGTGTTTGTAATTATCGATGTTCCATAATGTATTTAAAAAAATAACTTTACGTCATAAGACGGCGCAACATTAAATCTGCAAATTTTGTTGGGAAAAAAATTGTTTAAACCATTTAGAAAAATCCGTGCGTGTGGGCGGAGTCAAACGTTTCAGTCCACCAGACATGGCGGCACGCCTTGAACTGCACTCTGCATCCAGGGCTACTTGTCTGAAGAAGCCTGATAACAATCCTCACCTGCGTTGGGATTGGGAGACATGGAAAACAGAATGGATAGTGTGCCACGAGGACTTGGGTTGAGAAACACTGGTTTAGAGAAACGGCTGTTAAACTGGTTGGAGGTGACGAACCCCACAAATTTCATACATGCGTTCACTGAACCCTTCATGATTGGAAAAAAACATTAACTTCAAAACAGGTATGTATTATATTAGTGCCATGCATCAGTTGCACAACACAAAATCAGAGGCCAAAACCAACAAAACATGAATTTCATACAAAAATATAACTCAATCAAAATTTAATAGAAACAATTGTGACTTTTGCTGTTGGCTTTCAACTTGGCAAATGCCGCTTTTCTTCTTCTTTGATTTTATGTCTACCTCGTCAAAAATGTCTTGCTTGTTAAGATACATTTTGGTGCAAGTTTACCCATATCTGGTGCAGATTCTACTTGGCTTGCTTTTTGCACTTGTTAGCCTCATATATAAATGAACAGAAGACTAGATATGACTACGTATTGTTGTAACCTGGATAAGCAACGTGCTTGCCACATTGGTGGGGCAACATTCCAAAAGCAGACTGATTATCTTTTTGTATAATCAAAATAAGACCAATAACTGTTGTCCTTGTCCTGGATTATTGTAACTCTCTTCTGTTTGGTCTCCCCATCAGATCACTTCAAAAATGACAACTTATCCAGAACTCTGCTGCTCGCATTATTACAAGGACCCCTTCCATGCACCACATTACTCCAGTCCTGTAAAAATTTAATTGGCTCCCTGTCCGTTACCGCATCCAATACAAAATACTGAAGGCCATAAATAACCTTGCTCTTCTAAATCTCACAGACCTTCTCCACATTGCCACACCTCACTCTCTCAGTTCTTCATCTGGCCTCCACCTCTCCATCCCTTTTGCCCGCCTGGCCTTCCGTCAGGGAAAGAGCTTTCAGCCGCTTGTGTTTGGAATGCACTACCACCTGACATCCGTTACATTGATTCATTACTGATTGACTCAAAACATACCTTTCTCGGACTGCTTTTTCACTTCAACATTGGCATAGTACTCGATATTTTCAATTATGTTTTATTATTTTATTGTAGTGTTTTTTAAAATTTATTATGTTGTAAGGTGACCTTGAGTGTCTTAAAAGGCGCCTATAAATTAAATGAATTATTATCATAATTTATGTTTCTGCACTGCCATCTTAAAATAATCTCCTGTTAAATCAATTGTTTATTTATTACATTAAAAAAAGAAAAAAAATCGACAGATTAATCGATTATTAAAATAATTGTTACATACAATTTTGGACAATAAAAAACAGGTACTATATATTTGAAAAACTCACTCAAGTAAAATGTTAACGATGACCATTTTACAAAAAAATAATAATAATAATAATTTAAATCACAAAATCTCTCGTCAAACAATCAAGCTGCAATAATATAAGCTGTGCACCATTTTTACAACCGTTCAATTTTTTTTTGCTATTGGGAGTTTTAGTGGGGTTGAGGCTCAGCAGCTTGTCTTGTGGCGAGCTAAATTCTGTGGTAATTAATTACTCACCTTCCCTCCGTCTGAAGTTTTTCTTGTCCTGAATGGCATCTGTCAGCGTTGCCATGATTTCCTGCTGTTTGAGAGCCAAGATTCCGAGCCCTTTGACCAGGCCGGCAAGGCCGTAGGCAGCTCCCTTCCTCTCAGCATACTTGTCACTCTCCAGCAGCAGCTGCAGAAGATTCCGTACTATCCCTGCAGCATCTTCTTTGATGGCAGGCACTAAAGGAGGTAAACAGCTGGCCACTGACTCTTGAACCTACACGAGATAGGACAGTGTGTTGGAACACAATATGGCTTACACTAGTAATGGACAATTGAGGAAATGTCCATAACTATCTAAAAGACTCAGTAGCAAATGATCATTATTTTCTTCTTTTAATTTGTGTTAACGACACAAAATTAAAGCCAAAATAATTTATTCGTCAACTGAGTTTTTAGCCAAAGTTTCTTACCTGTTGTGCTGGTGTAGAAAGAGCTGAGATAAGCTTGGCCACAATGGGTTTGACCTTTGGGTCATTTTTGTCTAAATGTTTGGCCAAGGAGCCCATAAGAATGACCACGCTCTGACGGACAGCGTCATAGCTGGCGTCCTGGGGGGCGTTTTTCAGAAACTCCTCAAACACAGGCAGCAGTGAGTTAACATTGTCCTGTAACAGATATCACATGCCAAGACCCGTGAACATGGAAGTAATTAATTCAAGACTCAAATGACTGCATGACATTATATGAATTGAAAACTAATTAATTGAAAACTATGGTGATGGTATAAACAGGAATGAGCCGCACCTTTCCATGTGTGTTGAGGGCTGAGAGGGCTGCATCCAACATGCAGCGCCGCACATCAGCGTGACGGTCATTCAGAGCATCAGGAACAAAGAAGAGGAAAAGGGGAGTCACCTGAGATGTGTCCAAGTACTGGGAGAGCTTGTTTAGAGTGAGAGCAATGCCACACCTAGAGCCATAAATGACAAACAATTTCAATGCAAAATGACTGAGTAGGAGTTGAATTTTTTGATTTCTACAGCCTGGAACCACACAATGATGACTTTTCTTCTCTCTTACCTTGCTTCCCATTGATCAGGTGGAGATTCAGAGATGACTCTGCCCAGGGTATCCAGCACAGGAGGTGGTCTCTTTAATAAACACCAAGATGAATACACGTTTGTTTGATTTGGTTCCAAAGCGAGCAGCACCCATAAATAATTATTTAGATTCAAGGTATAGTGTAGGCTCTCACATAAAGTTTTTGGTGGTAGAGCTCAGTTAGCTGTCCAAGGACTGGGGCAGATTGGTCTCGATAGTGAGAAACAGCCGTTGACAGTGCTTCAGCTGCAGCAGAACGAACAGCCTCTTCATGGTGAGTGATGTCTCCAATAAGTAGGGAGCAGAGCTCCGGGACCAACTCCAGATCAAGAGACTCCCACATTCTGAGGAAAACAAATTACTTTATGCTTTGGTTTCACAAAATTGCCCATTTAAAACAACGCTGAACTTGTTTTTACTGCCACTTCAAGACATGATATTGCTTTCTTTGGTAAGTACATTGCTAGGGGGGGGGGGGGTATTTCATGTTAGAATACTAAAAACAAACAGAAAAACATGCACACATAAAATCTCATAGTGCTTACTTTTCAGCAAAGGCTCGTCCCTCTTCTTCAGTATCAAACCTAGCCACCCAGAGCCTCCGCAGCAAGCTCAGTCCACTCTCCTCTGTACTGTCTGTCGACAAAGCAAACTCCATCTCTGACAATCCCTGAAAAAAATCAAATAGACAAACGAGTTTGCAGTCAATCTAACTAACATGTGCCCAATTGTTAAGGGATTCTTTGTGAATAATTAAACTATTTTACTCAAAGTGAAGGTAAACAGTAAACAATGAGAAAAGGCATTGGAGTGTTTTGAAACTCACTCTGAGAGCAGCATCACGGACAGAGAAGCAAGGTGAAAGGAGGGCGTTGAGCAGGACATCTATCTCTGGCTGCTCTGCTACTGTGCAGCCCTCACCACCTCCAGCACTGCTACACAGCACTGTCAGACACTGAGATGCCAACACCTGATAAAAGATTTGGAAAGGCATGTCAAATTGTGCCACTCGTACTGCACAATCCAAAATGACACCAATGCAGAAAAACAATGTTGTCATATTTGGCTTAAAATATTTAATAAATGCCGACTCATGTACAGAATGTGACTAAAGGCTATGATACAACAAATTTCATATTCATTTGAAATGTGTTTTTTTTTCAGTTGTTATTTTGCGATTATTTTGTTCAAATACTTTTTGTCTTAAAGGGAAAGTCATGTCAAACATTTTCTACACAGCATTCTGATTAATGTTGTGTTTGTGTAATATTAATTAAGCAGCAAAATCCACCCATTTTTATCCATCTTAGGGGTGGCTATTTTGCCACTTGTTGCTGACTGAAAATGACATCACAATTGCTAAGCTCTCAGGAAACGACCAATCACAGCTCACCCATTTTCTGAGTTTGGGCAATTACCTGAGCCCTGAGATGCCATTTTCAGTAAACAACAAGTGGTAAATTGGCTGCCCACTGAGACATATAAAAACAGGTGGAATTTGTTGCTTAATTGCTTTTCCACAAACAAAATATTTATCAAAATGTTGATGACTAGTAATGACTAGTGGGGCTGCATAGAACCTTTTATAAAGAAAATTTGACTTGACGTCCCCTTTATGCCAAAGACAGATCTAGAATACGGCTAGATTTTGCTTCTTTTAACTTGTAAATTGACTCTCTTAATACACATTGGTCATCATCAGACATAAAGACAATGTTTGAATTGGAATTTTTTTTTACCTGAAGTCTTGGTGTGGCAGTGGAAATAATTCTGATCAGCAGTATCAGCATGTTGACACGTGGAAGCAGTTCAGGGCCATTCTGAGAAGATAAAAAAAAAAAAAAATTTTTGCTAAAGATGTATGCAAGAACAACCGAAATAGATCATGTGTTGAATTTCAGAATGAAAAGCAAATTATACTTCATCTATAACAGTGGCCTCATCTGTCTGAGCCCGAAGCTGACAATGCTCATGGATGACTTGCAAAGATCTGGTCATCAAGCTCTCTGTCTCTTCTGTACTGCCTGAGGAGTCCCTGAGTGTGGCGTTAAGGAAAGGAAAGCAAAAGCAAAAAGCAGGTGCAGGAAGTGGAGTCACGTCTGGAAGAGAAAAAAATCAAATGCACAAGATTAAAAACAATTAACATTTGGACAGAATTGGACAGATAATGATCATGCCGGTCCTTACCACTAGTCTTGCCAGCTCTCTGAGGGACAGTGTGTTGATGTAGCATTTGTACAGTGCGGGTAACTGCTTTGCTCAAGTCCTCCTGCTCCCAGGCCACATCCAGTTTACACTCAGGCTTCAGCAATCGTAAAGTCACATGTCCAACAAGAACACCTTGAAGAAAACATACATCGCAATACTGTGGGATCAAATTGAACGGCTGTGTCTGTGGATACAATTATGAAGCAGATTGGGTACCGAGATGATGGAGGTGATGGGGTAGGAGGCACACTCCAATGTCCAAGAAGACCTGCTGGACGCGTGGAGCAGCCAGAGGTGAGTGCAGCAGGGGCATCAAAACCTGGAGGACTGACGGTAGCTCTCTAGTGATCTGAGCTGGTCTCTCTTTTAGAGCAGCTACTAGGATGCCCACCACACTTTGGAACTCTACATCAAGCTGGGGGAAATGAGAACCATGTCCCCAGTCAACATGTTGAAAAGAATAAGTGTCATATATTGGGTTTCATAAAAAAAAAAAAAAAAGTTTGCTTCCTTACCCCTTGAATTCTTTTGCGAACAGAGTGCTCCTTCTCACGTTGCAATTCAATCATTTCCTTCTGTTTGCTGGTGAGCTGCACGTCATCCTTGATTCCTCGTTTCTTCTTAATCTCCTGTGAAATCAAATCATTTTTAGAACCAGATATGGCTTCTTTTTTTTAACAAAAACTTTAAATTACCTCCTGTAACTCAAGCCCAAATATCTGTTCCTTGTAGGAGTACACCTTGTTCTCTTTCTTGATATTGCCCTTCTTGGTGTTTTCTTTCTGTGCACTGGGAAAAGAGTAATGGAAAGCAGTAAATTATTAAAATATTACAGGCAAATTACATGACAGACAGACAGACCTATGAGAATGTATCTAATACCTCGCAAAGATGGAGTTGTCATAAAGTTCCCCCTCAGGAGTCTGCATGATAGCGTACTCCTCCCTGGTAACCTGAACTAGAGCAGGTTGGGAAAGCTGCTTTGTTACGTGACTGATAACGCGAGGTAAAAGCTTGTCAGGCGAAAGACCGCAGAGGGCACCAACAGCATTTCTCACTGCCTGAAGGAAAAGGAATCACAATTTCCTTCAAAATATATACTCTTTTTTTTTTTAACAGTTAATGCCATTTTTGTATTTATGGACACTATAAACAATATTTTATTCTTGACACTTTTGAGTACCAAAAATGAATAGGAATATTAGGGACTTACCTGGTTATCAGTGTTAACCTCCAACAGATGTGGCAGAATAGCCTCCAGATTTTTTTCTATGAATTCTTCTGCTTTTATGTTCATGGAGGATAGCAGGAATGGCCACAAACCACTGCGAGCTTCAACTTAGAAAGATGCATATAGATTAAACAGGATATAAAACACCAAAAAAACTATAAAAATGGGAAGAAAGTTGCCAACAGGACAGTTGTGCAAATAAAATGAAACTGCTCTTTCTTGTACCTATGGATGGATGATGAGCAACAATGAGGATCTCCATAGCCAAGTTTTCGGATTCACTAGGGTCACCCCATTGACCAGCCGAAGCGCAAATAACATGCAGCGCGTCCAACAGGACACGTGGGCGAGTGTAGTTGCGACCAAGCTCAGTCAGCTCTCCAGACTCTAACACCAACACATCCGGGGGCATAACCTGACAAAACACAATCAAAAGCATGTCACACCTTTTCTACACTTTCAACAAAGCTAAGCAAGATACGTTAAGTAATGCTGTTTTTCAAAACTGTGGTTCGCACTTTGTGTTTGTTGATGACAACTCGGAGTTCGCCTAAAAGGCCCTGGGCGAGGTTGGAGCCGCCCAAGGATGAAAGCAACTTTCGGACTGTCTGTTTTGCCCGCTTCCTCACACGCCAGCTCTGAGACAACAGGACCGCCACAGTGGCACTGTGGTACATCCTGCAAGAGTGGTCAAATGTAACAAGATGCCACGTTCATCCCTTTTTTTCCAGGAGAGACTCATCTATTATGCTTTAGAACACAAACTCACTGAGATTTGCTGGTGTTAAGCCTGTGGGCATGATCCAAGAAAAGTCTTTCGCAGAGTTGCAGCACAGTCAGCTGAGCTAAAGAAAGACCGATTGACAGAAACATTGCTTTACATGTTGAATTTAATCATAATGATGACTGATAATAACAATTGCCTCACTTTCATGATTGCACTGGGAGAGGAACTTCTCTGTCGTGAAAAGTGGCTTCTTGTCATCCAAGATCAAGTTCCAAAAGGTGGAGAATTTTGCTTCTGTAGAATGGGTGTCAACTGTCAATCTTACAGCCAATAGCTTTTAACCAGACCCCATCAAAAAGATGTGTGATTACTAGAAATGTGAACCTCACCTGTCACTGTTTCAAGTAGGGACAGTCGACTCAAAAGAACTGAAGCTGCCACGCCTTCAGAAAGCAGAGCATGTAGGGAGTTTTGTGCTGCAGCCTTTTCTACTGTTTGAAGCAGCAAGGGTATCAGGACTGACGCCTGGGCCAGAGTATCACCTGAAAAAGGGTTATAAGTAGGGACAATAAGAAAAAAGTATCAAGTGTGATATCATAATCTATACATTGTAAAGGTGTTCTGAGAACTGACCTTTGAAGGCCCCGAGCATGGCCTGGATGTAAGCGTGGCGAACCAGGGAAGTGGAGGTTTTGAGGGTGAATGCCTTTTGGAACCAATCCAACAGAGCACTGGGAATCTGCACAGTAAGGCGGTTGCTCCATTGGGAGAGCACTGACACCCCGTGCACCAAGGTGCCCTCGTGAACTAAAATCAGCAGGTGGCAAAAAGGAAATTTATATGGGGGGATGTCCTCAGCGATATTAATATGTATAACGATAGACATGTGATCAATATCAATATAAAATGCATTCGATAAACTGTTCAATAGAAAGGAAAAAAAAACAGGAAGGAAACCCCAACTCCGCCTGGCAAGTGCTCATCTGCAGAGTGTAGACAGGAAGAAGAAGCAATTGAACCAACGAAGAAGTGTGCGAACGCAAGCATGTCAAACAATAGTGTGGCCTAACTTTGTGCAAATAAGTGACCAGTCGACTCAGTACAACTCCTGTAATACAATTAGATTGTGCACCGATTAAATGCCTCCAAATGGATAGGTGGTGTACAATAGAAGTAAAGGAGTTCCCTGTATTTGACATGCAATCCTCAAGCATGAGTGTCACAATCGGGCAAATAAAACATTAATGGACAATGGCAATAATGAGAGTGCTAAAAAGAAAGTAGTCGCAAGACGGTTGGTTTTATTATGTTTGCTTTTATTAGGTTTTAAATTTGACCTTTAATCAATGTAATTGTTTTTATTATTTTACATTGGTAAAAAAATCTATCATTATCAATATTGACTGATGTTCTATTTATCTTGTGATACAGTTGTAATATATCAACATGAGCACTATATAACGTCATAAAAGAAGTCCTCGGGTTTCGATGGAGTTATGTTCCTATGGCTGTGACAGAACCTTTTTTTTTTACTTTTCACAATTTATCATGATATTTCATCACTTACTAATCTTCGCTAATACAGGAGTAAAGTCATTATCACAAAATATCATCAGGAAAAATCAGGCAAAAAAATAGATTTAAAAATATAATGAAAAACGGCAGAAAGTCAGAGTGCCTTCTTATGCCTCAAGACAATGTATTCTTACCCGCCGCGCAAACTAGTTTATTGCGTGTTGTTGTTCGGTACTGTTGTGAACCAGGGACCCATGGAAATGTTTAATGAAAAGAAAAACAAACTTTCAAATTCAAAATACACTGAACTTCAAAGTGCAAATTTTAAACCACTGACTGACTCAACTAAATTTTATTCTGGCATCTTAGATTAAAAGTCATTCATATCTATGTCCAGCATGTGCCTGTGTAAAGTCAGCACTAGTGTTAATTTCGTCAACAGAAACTAAACAAAAATAATTTCGTCAACACATTTTTCACCGAACTAAAACTAGACTAGACTAAAACCCTCATTAATAAACAATAACTGGGGCTAAATCTATATGCATTTTTGTCGACTAATGAAGACAAGAGGAAAATGTACTTCACTTAATAAAAACTGGACTAAAATCTTTTGACATTTTAGTTCATGAACAAAAACGAGACGGAAATTATCTGATTTTTGTAAAATATTGTCTCTTCTAGTCTGTCACTGTGATGTCATGTGACACACAGTGACACACTCCCTTTCAAATCTGCAGCTAGTGAGTGCAACATGCACAAACACAGAGAACAGACAAGAGGTGGATACACGGTGAACGGTTTAATTTTTTTAAAATTTGTTATAATGTAACATTAATCAACGTTCCAACAATAATGTTAATCTGACCGCTAACTAATGCTGGCTAACTTACTAGCTCATAGTATGGAGTACTGTTATTGTGTGTCAATTGTTTTTTCATCAAAGAGAGAACATTTTATGTAAAATAGTTTTTGCTCAGTAATGTTCAACATAATCGGCTGATAAAAAAAAATAAAAAAAATACAGTGGTAAAATGATTGTCCTGACTAAAACGTTGACAGATTCTGTTGACTAAAACTAGACAAATAAAATTATGTTTTCTTGGACTAAAATGCTAGATTTATAGTCGACTAAAAACGGACTAAATAAAAACGGGATGAGGTTGACTAACTATGATAAAAACTAACAAGCGTGATTAAAACTGGACTAAAACTGAGACTAAATTAAAAAATGACGGATGAAATTATCACTACTGAGCACAAATGGGGTTTCCAACCAACTCGTATTATTTATAATTAATAAAATTTAGCAAAATAAACTTGCGACTTATGCCTATTTCCAATTGTCATTATTTTGTGAATATTGAGAGGAGACTGCGCCATAAGATGACATCTTATGCGAGTGTCTCTAGTCTCTGCCACAAGACACTCGACTGATTGTCAACAAAATATATCGATATTGATATAATACAGAAATATTTACATTTCTTCGCCAAACATACCTGACTTTATTGTCCGCCACCATTTTTGTGACTATACTATGCATGTGTGATGTAATATCTGGTTCAAATGTGCAAGGTGGTATCCGGTCCTGTCATTGTTTATTTGCAAGAGCAGCTTCCATAGCCAAAATTAGCATTTTCCTTTTAGCGATATATTGAAAAGTCCACACCCTTGAAGCATAAAAACTGTCTTTTGAATTTTAGGCAATTTTTCAAATTTGTAGCGTTTCCATTCAGGTTTAGTGTCGCATTTGTTGAAAATTCAAATAGGTGGATAGAAATCTACCTACTGTCTTGACAATGTCCTAATAATAAGGCAAATATTTAGAGCAAGAATTCCAGGGACTTTAACCTTTCATAAGTAAATACAGAGCGACAAAGAGAAGTGGATCAAAATCAAAATCAAGGATACCTTCCTGCTGCAAAAAAGGGACAAACATCACTGTGACTTCAGTGCTCAGAGCTTGGCTTGAGCTTCCCGATACTGCATGGTGGCTGCAGCTGCCAATCCCTACAATCAGAATAGTGGTTAATCATTCCTTCGCTACTTTATCAGGTTTATCAACTACTTAAGATTTCTCATACCTGACAAAACACTAATCTTTTGGGTGACAACTGTAAGCTTTCCTTCAGATCCTGTTAAGTGCAAACATGTACATTGCAACATTAGGCTGCAATGTAAAATGGTAAAGAATATTGGCTTGATAACAAATATCTATTTCACCTCCAAGAATCTTGAAAAGGTGTGTGACAATGTCCTGTACAGCATTGGAGTCACTGCACTGTTGGGCCAAGTTCTGCAAGGCCTGGATTGCTTCCTCCATTAGCTGGGCGTTGTTGGCTTTGAGTTGACCTAAAAAAAATATATATATACTACTGGTACCTTCATATACATTTTTTTTTAATGTTTAAAATATACCTGGGGAAATCCTAAACAGACAAATGCTTTAAAAAAAAAATACACCCATGTACAAATTCTTATTAAAATCCCTTACTTGCTATAGCCTTTCCAATATCCATGGCATACTGACTGAGATCAATAGTCAGTGCAGACAACAAGCAGGAAATTGCTGGTGAGAGATTAATTAGGAGACACTCCATTAGGAATTGAGGGATAAGAGAGGGTTTATTAATAGCACTCATGAGACTCCAGAGAGCACCTCACCCTGCATGACATTCTCTGGACTTCGCAGCATTGTCTTCTGAATGCTGGGAAGAAGCAGCTCCTTGAACTCAGAGTGGGAGACATGGCGCAACAGGGAGCCACTTTTGTCCAGAATGTGCTGATGTGTTTTTGTCTTGCTCATCAGGACCGACTTCATGTACAGGTCCAACATGGCGCGCTAGAAAACAGCAAAGTTGTGAGTCAAGCTTTATTTAGCAGAAGTGTAACAAAGCAACAAATCTACAGGCCGTAATGAGATGTAAACGAATTACCTTATGCTTGTCAATTGTAGCTTTGTCCTTCTGAGCTGTGCAGAAATCCAAACACACACCAAGCATGGCTAATGTTGTAGGGCTTGTCTCGAGACTCAACAAGGTGCTGATGTACTGATCAACTAAGCCTGGATTCTGGAAAAGAAGCCAAAATGTCATATCTCTCCAGAAGGCCGGGTGTACACATCATTATGAATTATAATGTCTCTGTGAGCCTCATACTCACTTCCTCACAAAGATGAGTGAGATTCTTCAGGCTTGACCGCTGAGCAGTAGATTTGGCTCCACCCACTACCTCAGCCACAAGCAGGCTCTGAACGTGAACCTGAGTGACAACAGCCAAAACATCAACTCAAGTTACAAAGTTACGTTTGCGTATTAGTGTAATAATGTTAATCCATTCACAAACAGACAATACAGTGAACCCCCACTATATCGAGGTTTATCATTCACTCAAGACCACTTAAAAAAAAGTGCATTTTCATTTAGTTAAAATGTGTTTTAATAAGTATTTAAATGTGTTTCAAGTGTGTTGGAGGGGTAAGATCACAGATTTCACCTATTGCAAGTGGGTCTGAACTCTGAAATGTATCCAAGCAATAAACGAGAAATTAAACTGTATAAAAATGACAACTATAAAACGTAAGTTAGTAAGCTACCATTTTATTCCAGGTTGGTCCTTGTCTTTTCTCTGGAGAAGAAAAGACGGAGGGGACTAAAAGGCAGGTCCAAGACAGGCCAATGAAGGCAGCAGAACCTGTGCTTTTCCTGAGAATCAAAGTATGAGTTGGTTGGTGAGTATCATTCAGCCAATGAAACTTAACAATAAACATTGTTAACATCATGTATTTCTGTCATCAATAGAGTTATATATATGTTGCAACTCAACTGTAATAATCAAAACCAGTTACATGAAGTACATACCCTGGCTCTCCATTTTTATTGACAACTCCACTGTTGAGAAGGCAGTGGAGGAGGCTCATTACCAGAATGTCAGGCTGGCGTTCAGCCAGTTGAGCAATGGCAGAGAGGATCTCTCTGCGGGATGCAGCATCCCTGACAAATAAAAAAAAATGGCTTGTTAACAGAAAAGACAAAAAAAAAAAGAAGTGTCTTTTCATAAGACTATAAGTTAGCGCACACTTACCTGTATCTGTGAGGAGTGAGGCAGAAGAGCTTGCAAAGTCCTTTGATGGCAGGCTCGGGTAACTCTAAAATAAATAGCAGCCCAAAACACAACCATCAGGGGTGACTGGATTCACTTTTTAACACAACCGAAACAATATTACACAACAAAAAGCCCCCACACACTCACCTTTACCCTTTAAACATTGCTTCAGCTCTCCGAAAATCTCCTTACGCTCTTTCACACTGGCTGTAGTCACCTTTAAAGCAAATTTCTTCAGCGTCTCGGAAACCTGGAGGACAGATAACATTATGCGTTTATTGTACGAAGTGGATATTTTACCGTGACTGTGATTTTACTGTGAATCACGCGAGAACTACAAGTACACATTAAGCGCCAGTGAATCCGTACTAGCTCATGGCGCAATGGTTAAGGCGGCCACCCCGAAAGTGCAGGTTAACAGGTTCGAATCCAGTTTTGGAAAAAAACAATTTTTTTTACTACAATTTCTTGACAAGAGCCTATATCCTCTGAGTCTTATCATTAGGATTAGGCTGGTAATGTGAAAACGTATTTAAAATGACAAAACACACATGGTGGCTCGTGGTGGGATGCCATCGGTTGGGGGAGACCGCAGTATTAAGCAGTGCTGCGGTCCCCCATTCGTGTCCCCGCTGCGCCACCGTGGCCCCCCCACCCCATTTTTTTTTAATACACCACATACACTCACTGATATGTCTGGGAGGCAGTTGGATAGGAGCGGGGGGATATAATTTCCCTCTGCTCCATCTCACCTGCTCCCAATTTTAATGCACCACACACACGCACCGCACACACACACACGCACGCGTATTGTCACTGGATGGGGTCACGTTCACGGTGTAGGGGTAGTAACAGGGTTAGCTTTCACTAAGAATGCTGGTGTGACGACCGGGGCCTTTCCCCGCTGGGCCTGGGGTTCGGGGGTGCCGACCGTCCCCCGGTGCTCCCATCTCCCCTTCTGCCCCCGATGTTCCGTCCCTCCACGCGGCTGGAGGTGGGGTGGGCGCGGTGCCCTCGCTGCTCCGCTGTCCGGCACCGATGCCTGGGTGCGGGGGGTCCCCGGGGGTTTGGGGATCAGGGGGTTGGTGGGGGTGGGGCCTCTCTCCTTTGGTCTCTTGAGGTCTCGCTAATTTGTTGGAATTTAGATGTTTCTGGAGTTGGTGAAAGACTCTGGTTGGTAACCCGTGGGTAGTAGGTAATGTCTGGTCGGTGCTGGATTTCACTTTCCTTTCTTTTCTTTGATCCTTCCTCGGGTCTCCTGGCAACCTCACGACTCTAGCTGGATTATTTAGTTTAGGTGAACGGTATGGGATTTTTAATAGGTTTTAGGTGAACTAATGAGTACACACTCAAACGCACGCACACACTCAAACGCACGCACACACGCACACGCACACACACACACACACACACACACACACACACACACACACACACACACACACATACAAAATAAAAATAATTAAAAAGAGAGCAATGATGATGACATGTAAAATCGGTAAAATTACCGAATGAACAATACTGAGCTCTTAAGAAAAAAAGGATTAGGCTGGTAATGCCATTAACAGCCTAAAAAAGAAGAGCAAAACTTCTTGAAAAGACACAGAAGGGGTGAAGCCAGGCAGGAAACACAAACCAGTGAATGACTCGGTCCAGCGATTGACCAATCAGAGCCGTTCACGGCAAAATAGCAGAAGAGTTTGCAGGCAAAATAGCAGGACAGTTGCCAGTAACGGCAAAATATCCACTGCCGATTAAATAACATATTTGTAGGTGTACATTTGGAAAGTCTAACTCAAACGATGAGGGTCCACCTGAATATATAGTTTTAATCATAGTAAATGTTAGTTCATCGTAAAGGCCTCACTGTGAAATCAAATAGTGATCGCCATAGATGTAGCCTATTTTTTGTTTCTGTGTCGACTACGTTAATTCCTAGTTGTAGCAAATAACGGGGGCATGGTTTACAATTTAGTTAATCATCTGATCGACTGCATGGCATTGGTGTGAGTGATTCATACAAGTCACAGGTAGCCAACTAGTGTCTAGTCCTTTAGATACTGCTCCAAAAATAATTCATCAAGTCCCTATCAAGATGTGTTTGTTTTTTGTTCTTTTTCAAAATGTTCCCTTGCCGACATTAATGTTCATCGTTCCAAGCAAGGCATGTTGATAGAAGGCATTCTCAGGCTACGTAGCACTTCGCTATTAGCCATTAAGCTACATCAATTCTGGCCGTGTGTCTCTTTGAGAGATAAAACATGTCTCTAGGTTTGAATACATTATTGGGACTACAACAAAAGGGGCGGATGAACGACTTAGAACTCACATAAAATAGCTAATCGTGTTTAAAAAGAAAAAAGCCAGCCACACATACCTGCATGTCCGCTGCCATGTTGCCGGTCTTGCAAGCGGAAGCTGTGTGTGACGTCACTACCGGGTGAAGACTCGCTTTTGCTCCTTGGCTTGATTTCGTCTCATGTAAATAAATAGGTAACTACTATGAGCAATTTTTTGTTTAATATTGATTATGATGATCAAAATGACGATGATGATGGTAGTAATAATAATAATAGTCTGAAATACAGTTATAACCTTGTTCAAAAGTCAAGTTTTTGGGATATATTATATACTGTACAAGAAATTAGACCACCAAGGTATAAACATTTTAAAACTTTTATTTTTCTTTAATATGGCCTATAAGATCAACATCTCAATTGAAAAACAAATTGAACCTTTTAATGGGGGGAAAGTGCAATAATCTGGTTGCAGAAATAGGCACACCATCATGTTGCATACTACAGCACCTTTGGCTTTTATTACAGCACTCGGTCTTTTGGGGTAAGATGGAGTCTTGCAATGTGGTAGGCTATGGTTCATCTTCATGTGGCAATATTTCCCCAATCCTTTAAGTAAAATCGATCTAACACTGTGAGATTGCAAGGGCATCTAATGTAGAGATCTGTCTTCAGCTCACCCCTGGTTGATGGTTGATCGGATTAATTTGGAACTGTACATAAATCTCTCCACATTGACAAAGAACCAGATCCAAATGAAGAAAAACAGCTCCAAAGTTTGTTTGGATGTTTTTTATTTGTATGATAATGCTTCTATCTTCTCCAGAAGAAGTGCACTTAGTTTGTTCAATTGTCAATTCAATTGGAACCTTCTCCTGTCTGGTACCTATAAACAATGAGATGCTTCTGATGCTGTGGAATCTCTCTGTGTACCATGGCTTGTCAGGAAAAGTCTACTAGAACAGTTTAGCATTATTTGGTGTTGATCAGAGGCACTTTAAACGGTGTCAGGCGTGTTCTTGTTGACTCATATTTAACATGAGTTTGATAATGAGACAGAGCCAGATCAGACAGAGCCAGATCCCCCAGTTAGGCTGCATTCCAACATGATAATGACCCACCAAAACACCCACAAACCTTTTGGACCAGATGACCACTGCCTTGCTAGAGAGGCTGAGGGTAAAGGTGATGGACTGGTCAAATATATCTCCAGACCTAAAGCCTATTGTAAATCCAAGGGTAATTAGGGGGGAGATAACGTGGCCATTTTTTTTTTAGGAAGTTGGTGATATTCTGATTTTTCAAAAAAGTACAATATGAACATCAGCCAGCAGGGGTCCCTGTTATAGTGTTGCTACAACAGTCCTCAAAGCTCCCAATGTGCAGAAATTGAAATGAAATAAAAAACAAACAAAAACACTGTCAACATTTATGCAGCGAGCCACTTGATACGTTACAAAAACTCAGTAAAGCGTGTTAATTCAAAACACAAATCTGTTTTCTACATAGGTGTGGACAATTGATGCAGGTCCATTACAAACTACATTTACTGTAAATTATTCAAATGAGAGTTGACATCTTTCTTTTCAATGTGGACCGGATACATCATAATCAGAACAAATGATGGACAAAGAAAAGAAGCAGCTATTAGTGGTACCATAATCTTTTACCAAATAGTGAGACTGACATATAGTCCCATAAATATACCTAAACACAGAGTAAGCACAGACTTCACCATTTCGGCAAAATGCTCCTGGACTTTTATTTGAGTCCACATCCGTTTGTACAGTCCCAATGTCTTACTTTCCACCCATCCACGCAGGAGTGTGCTATGTTGCAACATATATGATGACTCCAATTACGATGAGGGCCACAACAACTGCAAGTACAATTAAGACTATTTTCATCTTCTTATTCTTCCATCTTGTTTTTTCCTTCACTTGGAAGGTTTTCTTTTCAAAGGCTCGACCCTGGAGAAAAGTAAAGACAGACATACAATTCCAATGTTACATTTATGTTGCATTTCACCATGTTGCCTTTTAATGCAAGCCTGGCTAATAAACAGCTGTTGCTGGAAGAGTTGTGTAAGCACACAAAGCTGGGCTTTTAACCAAAAATGGCTTCCTGGTGCAACATCTAACCAGAAACAGTCTGACACAGGGACATAAAATTTAACTTTTATGATGTTCAGACCTGGGATGTCTTCTTACTTGCATATGCAGTTGAAGAAGATGACAAGCTACAGGTCCAGTGAAATACAGTATGTATAAACATGCAGAGAAAGATTTTTCAATATACCAACTCCAATTCAGCAGCATCTTCTACCAACAACAGGCACACCCATCCTGGAAATGAAACGTTTGTCTTTAATCTAAATCAGGTTTGGGGAGTAACGGAATACATGTACCGCCGCTATGTAATCAGATTACCCAAAAAATGTAACTATTCCATTACAGTTACAGGAAAAAACATGTAATCAGATTAAAGGTACATTTATTAAAAATGGGGATTACTTCGAGGATTACAATTTCTATGATGAGAGAGAGTACGAAAGAGGGCGAGAGACAGAGAGAGAGAGAGAAGGATAGAGCGAGAGAGAGAGAGAGAGAGAGACAGCGTGCTCGCCCGCGCGAGTGGGACCGTTGCTACATGTCGGGGAGGTGGGAACGAACGAACTGACAAGTCGTGTCCTCCACACGCGGGCAGTTTGAAAAAGCTTCACGGACGGGAGGAGGAAATGGCGACCGGTATTCACTGGAACTTACTCGGAGCGAAAGTTTGAGCTAAGAATCCAGCGGCATGCTACGCGCTGTAGCTTCTCGCTAGCTAGCCCGCTAGCCTACAACCATAATGTGAGTTACACCTTCCAAACAAATCTTCCTCCCACTAATTCACTATTTAAACATCATGCACATATACACGGCTAAACTTGTTACTGGGGTAAAAGTTCATTTTGCAGTTGATGTCACTTATCATCATCTTTATTGGATCATCTTCATTTGATCTGAACAATCTGTTATTTATCAATTAAATTTTTTTTTTAAACATTTTAAAATCATTTTTATCATGTTTTTGTTGTTGTTACACAATACAAAAAGACGATCACCAGTGACCATTAATGCACTTTATATTTTATTATTATTATATTTTTTTTACCACAAACCATCATAAAACTTTCCTATTACATAGTAAAGGTTCATTATTGCTGTTATATAAATATGAAGTTATTATTTCTGAATTACTAATATTGAAATGGGGGGGCAGTCAACAATGTTGAACTTCTTTGTCAACAATTCCTTATTTAATTTTTTTAGGAAGTGAATTATAAAACTACTTCTCTCATATCACAACAAAATGTTGCTTGACTGCGAACGATTTTCAACATCAACTCTATTGAGCACATGTAGGACAGACAGTTTATGTGTGAATGTACGAATTTGCTTTGTAAATGCTTTTCATTTCTCACATGTGCAGCACAGAGCTTTTGTCCTGCGTTCCTTCTTTCATTGGTCGAACTGGCACCTTTTCCTTTTACTCACGCAGCTGCAGCTTCAGGTTGACAAGGGCAGGCGCCCCCTAAACAGCTTCCACAATGGCTGGAGAGGTTTCTGTGCAGGGCAGGCACTCCCTTCTCTCAAGACATGGCTTGACAAGAGCCGTTCCCAATTTGCTCAAGGGAACACTTTCTCTTGTTTTGTTTTGTTTTCTCCCCTGACGTCCAGGTCTGGTTGAGTTCCTTTCATATGACAAACACATTACGAGGACACATCAACGATGTTATGGAAGATGACAAGGAAAAAGGTGGATGAAATCCTGGACATGGGTAGCTGAACATCTTGGTGGCCCAAGAGTCATTGGTGCTTGATGCTGCTGTTCTTCCCTGGTTGCTGTCGGAAATTGATGAGGACCATGTCGTTTCGCTGTTCTTGTATCTCTATTCATCTTGAGGGATCTCCTCCTCTTCTTCTGGAGATGCATCATTCTCTGAGTTGCATTCCTGCCTATCTTCCTCTTCAGATACATCATTTTCTTGTTCCTCTTGAGCTCTGAAAATATCTTATCCTGGATCTGTTGGACAGTAACATGTCTATTCATGGCTTCAGCAAAAAGCCAACAAGGGGACCATTGAATTTGTTCTTATCATGTCTGAGAATGTTTTTGGGGAGCTTTAGAGGCGTTAGATTGGAGGAATTTAGGCGGAGGAAAAATGCAACTTCAATTTGTACAACGGTCCATATTCTTTGATATGTGCGTGTGTGTTTGTGTTAGAGTGAGTTTGTGGGGGCCTTTGAACTTTTGTTTGGTGTTTAAATGCTTTTATAATTCACGGGTCAGAAATGACCCATAAGACAATCTTTGTACCCTAGTGGTGTACTGCCCACATGGAAAGATAAACAAAAACAAAGTGTCACTTTTTCTGATGATGGGGTCCATTTAGGAAAAGTCATTAAGTTTCAAGTTGGAAAACGGTAGTTTAACTCATTGACTGCCATTGACGGCTATAGACATCAAAAATTCATTTGAACTATTTTTAGTAGTTAAACACCCCCCCCCCCCCCACACACACACACACTTTTGGTAACAAGAATGTGAAAACCTACTTTTTTTTTTATTGTACATTTAGAACAGATATAACATTTGTGATTAATTGTGAGTTAATTATTGAAGTCATGCGATTAATAACAATTAAAATTGTAATCACCTGACGCCCCAAATTTTTTATAATCTTTTCTTTCTTTCTTTTTTAAATCGCTTTCAGGTGAATACAATTTTTCATTGTAATTAATCACACAACTTCAATAATTAACTCACGATTAATCACAAATTTTATATGTTCTAAATGTACAATATATATATATATATATATATATATATATATATTTTTTTTTTTTCGGTTTTCATACTCTTATTAACAAAAGTGGAAAACTAATAGAAATAGTTCAAATTAATTTTTGACGTCTCGAGCCATCAATGGCAGTGAATGAGTTAAAGTGTTTTGTTCTACAGCTACACATGGTAGTGGGTCACTTTTGATCCGCAAGACAACACAAGGGTTATGAGTTATTTTGACAAACGCATGTCAAAGATATGTTTTCAAGACACCTGAGGACTGTTTTTTTTAATGTCTCCAGTATAGTTGCTGCAATGCTCAGTGGTACTGAGATTATTATAAGACAATAATACTCGTGAGCAAGAGTCATTGGAGCCACTGTTGAGTTGAGTTAGATCAACTTCTGTGTGAGCCCCTGGAGCTGTGGTCCTCACCCATGATCTGCCCTGTCCTATATTGTGACATAACACTATCCATGCCGGGGGATGTGGGAACGATGTGACCCCCACGTTGACCCCCGGACAAACACTGGTCTTATGGCATGTCCTGCACTCGCTTGGTTATACCCAGCGAGACCCGCTCACTTCATTCATCTCCACAAAAGGAAATACCTCTCCAAAAATAGCTCCATAAAGCACAATCAGGATGTAAATTGTACATTTGTTTTCCTCTCCAGCTCCACCTAAGGTGTATTTATAAACAATCAATTTGACATGTTTGTTTTTGGATCGCTGTGGAAGAGTTCCATGATGTCACTAACCAATAGGAGTCCACTAATGAAATGAAAAGTGACGACTTTTAGAAACATTTTCTGCCAACCTTTTTTAGCAGCTCATCAGCTCTGTCCTCCAGGTCGGTCAGTTTTCCTGATCGCTCATCCGCCTTGTTGAGGTTGTCCAGCATGATGTCTTTCACCTCCTCCGCATCCTCCTGGGCCTGCTGCAATCGGCTTTTCCCATTCTGCTTTACAAACACACACACACAGCGTGGAGAAAGACACACGGTAGGTTAGTCCGCTCACTATTAAGGTAGTTGGGATGGCTTGTGCCTTTTCTTTCTTCCATGTGTCTATTTCTTAACAAAATGGGTGCCTGTTATTTTGGGGTAAAGAAAGAATTTTAGAATGGGGAGTTTTAGCAACAACCGCTTATGGAGACAAACACACACCAAAAAATAAATAAATAAAGACATCCAAGAGATGATCACACAGTGCATTTATTTAAATACAATGTTAATACAGTAGTTTATAGGAAAAGGATTATTGGTGCAGTACAGTGGAAGAATGGATTGTTGCTGCACCAGACCAATATTCTATAAAAGTATGCTGGCCTTTCTGTCGCTTTCAAACAAAAGTCATGCAAAAGTCAAGTTGGTACATCAGAGGAATAGTAGTCGAACCAGGGTTTATTCATGCGCCTATTTCATTAAGTCTGAAATACAGTTCCCTCCAAAAGTATTGGAACGGTGAGGTCAATTTTTGTTGCATACTGAAGACATTTGAGTTTCTGGTCAAATGATGAATATGAGACAAAAGTTCAGAATTCCATATTTTATTTATTTCATCTACTTGTCATTGTGTTATACAATTCAGCACAGTGAATCTTTTGTCTCCAGTCCCACTTTTCAAGTGAGCAAAAGTATTGGAACAGACTTTATTAAATGAACTTGAACCTGATAAGTTTATGCTTCTTCCTACTCTTTTTCGAACATGTATGTGTAGCTCATGACTGGGTGAAACGCTATGGAACTTTCTTATGCTGCTTTCGTTGCTTGAATGTTGTGTTTGCTGTTTTGTTTTACATGTTTTTTTTATATTTTGTCTTTACACATGTACTTTTATAATCAGTTTGTTTTTTCTTTGTATACATGTTTAAAATAAAATTGAAAAAAAAAAAAACTTAATTTGAGTAGCATTTAATATTTGGTGGCCGAACCTTTACTTGCAGTAAGTGTATCAAGCCTGCAACCAACTGACTTTACCAAACTGTTGCATACTTTGAAATGCTTTTCCAGGCCTTTAGTGCAGCCTCTTTCAGTTCGTTTGTTTCTGGAGGTTTCATCCGTCAGTTTCCTCTTCAGCAGGCAGAATGCATGCTCTAATGGGTTAAAGTCTGGTGATTGCCTTGTTAGCAGTGTGTTTTGGGTCATTGTTTTTTTATTGTTGAAGCTTTTCCTGATTAGTTCTAATGCATTTTTTTCTGTAAATTGACAGACAAAATGGTTTTGTAGATGTCATAATTCAGTCTGCTGTTACTATCATGAGTTACATCTCGGTCTCATCAGTCCATAAAACTTTGTGTTTTATGGAAAACACTACTTCACTTTTATATTTTTATGCAGGATCGTGAGTGATCGGCGGTAACAAGGAATACACAGAGACTGATATACTGTGCTAGAACAAATGTGCCTTTTATTCCCCCCAAACAGCAATCAACACACTTCAACACTAAGCAGCATAATATGATCATCATCAGCGCTTACCTTGACACTAGACCGGAGAGCCGACGGTCCGGGTAGAACGAGCTGCAAAACGGCTGGGCAATCGTACGTATCCCACAGCTGACTCTACCCACACCGTGTGCCGCTCCGTCTTTTATTCATTAAAAAAAAGGGGTGAGCATGAGAAAACCGAGCTGGCCAAGCCCTCTCCCAGGCACCCCCGAAAACATGTTTCCGAAGCAGGGAGGACTGTAGTATAAACAAGGCATTCACTCCCAGGCACCCTCGAAAACATGTTTCCGAAGCAGGGAGGACTATAGTATAAACAAGGAAGAGTTCCCAGGTTGATTCCGCCCTTTATTCACAAATTGTTGGGCACCTGGATTCATACAACAGTTCAGGACAACAACATATCCTTATATAAGAGGTTACATGAGGACATATCAAAACATGGTTATTTTCCCTTCACCTTGTTCCAAAACTTGTGTGGCTCATCTCTATATTTCTTTGCAAAATCCAATCTGGTCCAAAACACACAAGGTCACTGTGACTCATTTTGCTATGGCGGGTCACAAATGTTTTTCACTTTACGTTAATTCAATAATGCCTGTTCCAATACTTTTGCGCACTTGAGAAGCTGGTGGGTTCAAATAAAAGGTGCTCTGTCCGGAGTTCTTCAACAAATCTATCTATAAATAGCATGAAATTGAAGTTGGAATTCTGAACTTTTGTCTGATATTCATCTTTTGATCTGAAACCCAAATGTATACAACAAAAACAAAGTAATTGACATTGCTGTACTTTTGGAGGGGACTGAATGCATCCAATGAGGCGATGTGGCTTGCCCAATGTAGATTGTTAGCGATACGTTGCATTGGTGACACAGTTTCACTGTGCTTACAGCTGGCGGCCTGAGCCAATTTGCGAATGTAAAGGGACCTGCACGTCAGCCCAAAGTTTGCTGGGACTGGCTCGGGCTAATCTGTCATCCAAAATGGGTACGAGATTGATGGATAAATGCAAAGTACAGTATAGTTTCAACATTTCCTGTAACTTTGGTTCATTTACTCAGTTGTGTCATCAACAGCTTGTGTTCATTAAAGTTAGTCAGACAGAAGTCAATCAAAGAGCACATACAGTACAGACAATCAACCATTTAGAGCCCACAATTGACATGCATGTTTTTAGAGCCCACACAAGCACGGGGTGAACAACATGCATACTCCACACGAGGGCTTGCACTGAGATTCAAACCCGGACCTGCACACACTTTTCTCTACTTCTAAGAATAACAGGTTTACAACAACTTTATGTTGAGATAGGAAACTAGTCAGAAATAACTTTCACATGTTGACACTGATTGAAAATAAAACCTAAAGGGATAGAGTAAGACATCAAAATGAAGCCAAACCAGTTTTCTCACTCCTCTGCACAGTGATAACAACGGGTGAGTGGCAGCGGTCTCTTCCAAAAACGTGCGATTGGAACACTGAAAGTGCAATTAGTACGTCGACCCTTTGACATTTGCATTGTGAGAAAGAGAGGAAGCCGACATCTCAGAAGTTGACAGTGACAGGAAACTGGAGCAGCAAAACAGTTCATAATTCAGTGTCATTTCCTGCCACAAACCAACAGCGTTGGCCAACATGAGTAAACCTGACGCTTATAAATTTCAGGATGAACGTGAACTGATGTCTGCACGGTGCCATTTTTTCCCCATTATGTTATCCCAAACAAATGGCAGCAATAAAAGAACAATAGTCGGGTTTAATTGAAGCTGGCAACTCCTTAACATAGGAACGGCTGCCCATTCTAGTTCCCCTCCTTGCTTCCTCCTTCCTTTCCTCCCTCCCTCGGTCACCAATATTACCTGACATATTGCTGTATCCAGGGAAACCACACCCACAACATGCCATTTCATGCCCATGATATTATGGGATATACTATCTTGTGGTCGTGGTAATGTTGAATAAAAAACAGAGGTTTCTTTAAGAGGAAGTACTTGTGCAAAAATACTAAGTCAACTCAACTTTTTTTTAGTACAGACTCTATATACAAAAGTACAAATTAATGATTTTTTACTGTCAATTATATACAATAACCTGGTTTAATTTCATGACACACAAAATTGTTTTCCTCTTTTAATTCTTACTCAGCTCGTAACGAGAAGAATAACTGAGCAACAAAAAAATGATAAATTAGCCAATGATGACGACTGAAAAAATACACTTGTATGTGCTTGATCAGATAAGAAACTTTTTGCTTGTGGTTTTTAGTCTTGCACAAGACACAACACATTTGCTATGAATTATTCTTGTGGCTAACAACATCAAACAATTCCCCTAAAAAGGCTATAAATTGGGAATATCTTGCTTCTCTCTATCTGTTGCCTTGTCCCCAAGATCTCAATCACTCAAACGCAAGCAATCAAGACCTCAACCACTGTTGACTTCTCTCTATTTACGTCTTTTTTTTATGTTGTCGTGTAGGGTGAAAAGCACAATAAGTCTGTTTTGAAAATAACGAGAACAAAGTACAGATATGAGATTTCAAATGTATCGAGTACAAGGGAAAAAAAGCCATCAGAAAAATAAACACTCAAGTCAAGTACACAGATACCTGGGAAAAAAATAATCGAAAGCAAATACACAATAAGACTATATAAATTAACCATTTACTATTAGTTTATTTAAGTGTGGTATGCAGGCTCTCTCTATACGTGAAATAATCCCTAAATTAAATACAAATAAAATTGACAACATTCAAAACATGAAATACAAATAAACAAATCCAGAACAGTACTTTATTTTCATGTACATTATTGTTATTTATTTATTTTACATTTTTAAAGTAGTTTGTCCACTTTATGGTACTTAAAGAGCAGAGTCATTTTTGAGGTGACACTTGGTGTAAAAAGTTTGAGAACTACAAGATCAGAATTACAAATTGGACTTTTGAAGTCACCCCTTTTCAATTAGCTTTATAACGTCTTAAGAGGATGCTACAGGGAAAACGATATATGGGACTTTTGTGACTCTGAAATCAAGAATAATGGACATCGAAAGGAGTTGTGAAGCCTTTGAGCTTACCGCAGCAAAGTGCCCTTGGCGTAAGAGGACAGGTAAATCTACCTGTAAACGATTGACAGCCACTCACCATTTCGGTCGCGTCTGTGCTGGTGCGGCAACTGTCACCGGATCCACTGCATTTACTGCTCACGAGCAGCTTTATAACAGCCCTGAGAACAGGAAGCAACGCATACGACTTGTACGAAGGTCGCCCGACGTTTGTGGACTTTCTCTTCCCTCTCTCCTGCCTTCTTTTAAAAGTATTCTGCTTCTTTCTTTCTTTCTTTCACTTTGTTCGGGCGGCAGTCCTCTTGACACTCGAGAAAGTTATGCTCTGCTTGGTAGATGCGTTCAAGAAACCCCGGAAATTATTAGATACTGACGTGATTGGCCAAACTCCTCAAATTTATTAATAATCATTCAAAATACATTCTTTGTTTGTTAGTTTATTTCGTTTTTGTAATCCGACCTGATTTGGGCAACACGTTAGATGTGGCTGAAGATATCGGAGATATTTAGCTTATAAATTAACTTCAAATGCGGTTCTGTTTAAAAAATGTACCCGGTGGTAAAAAACAAACAAACAAAACAGAGAGAGAGAGAGAGTTTTTTTTGTTGTGCTTTACTTTCGTTAATCGACCGGCCTGTCATCACTAAACACTAAAGCAAAGTTGACGTCGAAATTTCCAGGGGTGTTTAAATGCATCAGTGCTCAGTATGACATTCCTTCAGCAGAAATCTATCAAACTCACGCCCGGGGGCCAGATACGGCCCCCCTCATATCATTTTTTGTGGTCCACTAGATAAAGTGTGTCTAATTTATTTTTCTTTCTAAATTGATTTTTATTTTTTCATCCCTTCAAATACCTTCCGAACACTTTTCCGATACCTTAGATTTTAAATTCATTTTGTTGATGTATTGATACTGTACATTTAAATGCGGGTCTACGGTATATCATGTAATAAAATATGAAATAATATGACAGTTGAATATAAACCGTGCATTAGACACACCTTGCACATTGTTTCAAGATTATGTGTTACATTGTATACAGTTATAAAAGTAAAAGTACATTTCGAATGAATAAACAATTAATTTATACTGGCCTTCTGCCCATTCACACACCACAGAATTCACAGTATTAAGAAGGGGGGAAACAAATAAAAAATTCTTAACTTTTTACTGTGAGAGTACATACAACACGGTATGTTTGCATTAGGCAACATGTATTTTTTTAAATCACTAAAACATGCCATGAAAATTGAAATGCAGCAGACCTCTTTCTAACTTTCTACCGAATATTGCATGATGAGTGACCACTAATGGGTGTTCCCCACTTATGTGCAGTGCAAGACTGCCAAAGGGGGCTGCTTCTCCTCCCTTAAGAGTCATCTAAAATCCCTATATAAACACCCAACTGTGTCAATGGTAGAAAAATTATGGCTTCACTTTGACCTTACTGCTATACTTTACAGACACATGCAATGCGCGTTCGGTGTTATAATTTTGATGACTGTAATAATAACCGTACATTAACTATTAGAAAGCAGAACTTATTGTCTTGTCGCAACTTGTCACCAAGCAGGCTACCATACATTTTTTCTGTAATGACTGTGACTAGACGTTAGCATCTGATAAGTACAGGCACAACTCACAACCAGTTGTGCTGTATGGGGGAGAAAAATGATGCTGGTTGTATGAGTTCTAGAAAATACTCTACTGTAGTATTGTTTTAATCTGTGGCACTGAAGTTGCCCTGTAATGATATTTTTCAACCCCTGGCCGCACCCCTGCACATTTCTGTCACTCATATAAGCACTTGAAATGATTTCCTGCTGTCTTTGATTCATCCAACATGGGTCGTTGGTTAAGCAGAAACACATGCGATGAAGGACACATTTGGTACTGTTATGGAATATCATTGTGAGTCCAACACATTCTGATTTAGCAATCATAACAGTCATAACAATGATAAAAGTGGTGAGCAGGGATGAGGGTGTTCCTGCAACCCCTTTTGGGATAGCGAATCATTAAAGTGTAAGTAAATAATTCATCTGGGTTTGTCAGTATCAGCATGGTTGCCTCATAGTTAGCACGTTTGCTTCATAGTATTTCAAAACTATAAAACTATATTTTTAAAACAAACTATTAAAACAAACTGTTTTACCTAACTAGAACTTGAAAATTATTGATAATTGTAGAATAACAATACAATAGTTAGTACACTGTACTTGAGCTGTGTAGTCATCTGACATACTAGCATAACGCAGAAAAGTGCATTTCAAGCTAGCAGCCCATCAGTGAAGCGTGGTAGCAGTATGGTGTGGGCATGTATGGCTGCCAATTAAACTTGTTCCCTTCTATTTATTGATGATGTGACTGCTGACAAAAGCAGCAGGATGAATAGTGAAGTGTTTTGGGCAATATTGTCTGCTCATATTTTGACAAATGCTTCAGAACTGATTGGATGGCGCGTCACAGTGCAGATGGACAATGACTTGACGAATACTGCAAAAGCAACCAAAGAGTTTTTGAAAGCAAAGAAGTGGAATGTTATCCAAAGGCCAAGTCAATCATTAAACCTGAATCTGATTGATGAAGACAAAACTGAAGAGAAAATTCTCAAGCAAGAATTTCAGTCAGTTGCAGTAAAGGCTTGGCAGAGCATTGCCAAATCCAGAATCCAAAAATCCAGCATCTGGTGATGTCTATGCGTTCCACACTTCAAGCTGTAATTGCAAAGAAATATTAAAAAGTGAACACTTGATTTATGATGTTAATTTGCCACATTTATTTGCTCCCTTAACAAGTGGGGGTGTAATTCTGACATCGTTCACCTGTTTCATTTCAAATTCATTGTGGTGTTGATGGTGGTGGTCATGTCGCTATCCCAATATATTTGGACCAAACTGTAACATTATAACTACGCTACATCACTGTCAGTGGACTATTACATAAGTACGGCGATAAACCGTAGTCATCATAGTGCATGAGGGGCTGATTATCATTCAAACAGAAGAAGAACGTGAGTCTGCCCAGAAGCGAGCAGGTCAAAGACCCAGCAAACAAAAGGCTTTTTCTGGGAAAAGCAGCAGAAATACAAAGGCCATAGTCAGCATTCCGAGCACCATGTTTTCCCATAATTGCCTAATTGTCATCCATGGGTAGATGACTGGCATCCGCATGACAGTCTGTAAACAAAAGAGCTGTTTTCCCCTCTCTAAATGCATGCGTTATTCAAAAAACTCACGTTTATTCACACGCTAAAACCTTAAGCTTCGCCATTTGTTGACCAAACAACACGTTCACACTTTCGGGACCTATGGTTGCACTTCACTGTTGAGTCAACAGAACAGGTGGGCCTGTTGGGACCTGTTTCAAATTTCAAATTCTTCTTTTGCTTGCTTGATATTCTCTGTGTGGTCTTTAAATATAGTTTGTTTCCTGAAGATATTTGAAATATCCTAAAGCAGTTATTTTCTATGGTTCTATATGCTTTTCTCCCCGGTAAATTGTAAGTGAAAATAAATAAATGAATACATAAAATCCACAAAATTGGTGTTGATTAAATTTCATTATTTTCTTCCACCCCAAAAAATTACAACATCCAAACAGATTGATTGGCAATAATCAGTAACATTCACATAATCCTTCTCAGTTTGAGAATAGATGAGTTCACTGTTTAGGCATGTTGGCTCCAAGTTAAGGTGGGCTGGATTTCTTGTTCAACAATCCCACCTCTGCCACATCACTTACACCCCCTTTCCCCCTCCAAACCTTCCCACACAGAAGAATAAAACAGCCTTTCTAAAATATGTACAATATTTGAGATCTACAGACATGTCTGTGCTCTTGGCAAACATGTGGATTTGTTCGTGATTGCAGCTTTGGACAGAAAATAAAACGTGTAAAAATGTTCCCCTCATATTTCCTTCCTGGTTCCTGGTTCCTGGTTGGTCATCAATGACGAGTCTTCTCATTTGGTGTCTGTCTCCATCTTGTGTCTTGTAAAAGCTTAACAATACTAACACAATTTCAATCATATCTCACACAGGGAAAAAAATCGCATGCTCTTGATTGGATGGAATGAATATCTTTGGTTAGACATCCAAATAAAATTAGGGTAAGAAAGACGAGGACAAAAATCTTAATTTGTGAAAGCTTTAAATTAATCAAATGTTTTGATTTGTATTTACTTTTAGTTTTCTTTGTTTTACTCCACTGTCTACAGCCAGGTCGGCATTGCAAATGAGAATCAGTTATCAATGACCTTCCCTGCATAAATAAAAGTTCAATAAACATATGTAAACATAAGGACCGGTAAAAGCAATGTGTAAGGAAAAATAAACTTTGACAATGTATATAGCAGATATAAAAAGTCTACACACCCCTGTTCAAATGGCAGACTTTTGGAAATGTATTTGTGGTTCATCATCCTCAGTTAAAAAAGGGTGTGTACACTTGTGCAACCTCATCTCAGTTGTTGATTTTTACTTCCCCTCTCTAAAGTAGGTGACCCTACAGCATGAAAATCGATGGGAAATCGCACAGCTATGTCTTGAGAGCAAAAAGAAGTGTCAGTGTGAAAACGACCCATTTTCAGATTTGTGAGAGAAACACCAGAAAAATAAGCAAAGATCACTTCCCAGTTGAAACCAATGTGAATTAATAACCTGATTGCCTTGAAAAAATGTTTTATTTGATAGTCATCGCCATGACAAAGTCGGAGAATCAACAAGAAAAAACACATCATGTCTGCTTTCAACAGAAAGATTGGGATAGGAACAATAACAGAATTGCCGCTTCTGCATATAAAAAGAAAAATAGCATTGCTGGCTATCATAAACTTGTCATTCAGTGGACACTTTGGCATGAACAAAATGCACCACATGCCATGTTTTATTGTTTGGGTTCTACTAGGGAATGATGGTAGGGTGAAAATGATCTCTCTCGGCTTGAAGAGTGCACACGCTGAGTTTTCCACGAGTGAGCTGTTACAGGCCAGGTTGAAAAGCAGTAAAAAATATGTTTTAAAAACTGTGCCGCTGACAAAAAGGAGCACTTCCCAAACTGCAAACATTCAAACCCAGTGGGGAAACGAGTTTACACACTGTTGAGCAGCCTGCTGATGACAAATTGTACAATTATATACTGTAAGTGTGTAGCATTCGCTGACCTGGAAGATGTCTTTTGGATTAGCTGCTGAAAGACAAAGTCACATTCATGCTAGTTTGTGTGAATGCTAATAAACAGGCATTCAATTCAAGTATGTCCAGATGTTTCCATGACTGAATGATTTTTTTCTGATGATTTATGATTTAAATTCAAATTGCCATCCGGGCTTGATGCTGATCATTTGTGGCCGCATCACTTCCTCAACAATTTTTGGTGTGTTCTTCTTGTAAATGTAATGCATCTTCCCACTGGTGGGGATTTTTCTCTTGATTTTGCAATTTCCAACTTCAACTCATTGAATACCCTGGCCTGTATCAATAATATAGCATACTGTTTAAATCTAAGTGTACATTTTGGGTCCTATCAAGGCCAAAGGAAACTTGTGAAAAGCACATATCTAAATTCATTGCTATTCACTTAATCAAATCATAAAATTAGAGTAAAAAGAGTGGCATTCTAGATCCAAAGCTTGAAATTTTCAAACTTTTTTTTGGTCTTGTCTACCAGATTCCATTGTTTTAATTACATGTCATATTGTTTGTTTCCAAAAGAGACATTTAATAGCTTACTGCACAACTATGGAGCAATTGAATGATGCGGTTTTGTGTATGGACGGATGGATAAATGTGATCCTCTCTGCTGACTATGGAGAAGATTTTTTTTTATTATTTAAGAAATGGACACTCTCTCTACAAGCATCCAGTATACAGTATGGATATAATAAACTTCTTATCATGAAATGTAATCCAAATGTGGTATAACACCTTCATTTTTGGTTGGTCTTCAGAATGATATGCAGGGCAATCCTATTTCCACAAACATATTCCAAATTTGAGTGAAATCATTGTTGTGGAAAAAATGCACAAAATGAGTCCTTGCACTTAATGTTGGTTTCTTGTTCAACAGTTTTGTGCTGTCCTTTGAATGATCATTTTTATGCGAGAGAACCCTTTGCACTTGGGGGGTATTACACAAAGAGGTTATTTTGTTGTTTTCTTCAAACACTCTGTTGTCAGGTTAGGAGAGTGGATCTTTTATACATGCAAAAATGTAGGCTCAAAATGAAACGTTTTAATATTGCATAATTTGCCCATATTTAAAATAGCATTTTTGTTATACATCTGGTTAGGAAGAGTGGGGTCCTATGTGCCTCCCCCGTTCTCGGAACACTGATGAAAAATTGTGGCACCCTCCAGCATTTAAGATGACCATCCCAGATGTAAATCTAATGACAGTGTGTGTGAGCACAGACCATGGCGAGCATAATTGGTTTACATGGAGTTGGAAAATGAGCCACACCTGTACTTGTGGTGCGAAAATCAGCTCTGAGTTTGTTTGAATGGAAAAGCAGTTCCGCTGTATTGATTTTATGCAGGTCAGTGGTTGGTTGTAAATGACGACACAAAATAAAAGATCACGAGAAGAAAACATTTATTGAATGTAAGAATAGTAAAACCAATACATAATGCAAGTGATTTTGAGTTGGAAAAAGCTGGATCATAGGTTAAGCTGGTGATGGTTGATGTTAAAAGTCCCTAATGGTCTTTGATACAAACACAGCTCATAATTGATTTAAAAAAAACTACTAACAACATAATGCATTTAATAAATACCCCTAAATCTCAGACACTCATAAACAAAAAGCTGAAAGACAGTTGTATATACTGTACACACATAAACGGGAAAATTTCTACTATATACAAGGAATTAAATTGACCTTCGAGATAACAGTGCAGTGGAATGGCAGGTTTCAATATCCACACTTGCACATAAACATTCATTTTACATTTCTCATAAATAATCTTATTATAAGCTGTAAGACAAATGGATCTTGGTTTAGTATGAGCAGCTCAAGAGGAACCATCAAACCTAAATGATCGACCCTGCTGGTCAAGTTAGGGTCTCTTGCCTTGCCATGTTAAAGTTTGCATGGCTAAGTGAGAAACCCTCCTTTGCTCTTGTTACAAGGCAAAGAAACAAAGCAGGAGAGCCACTAGGAGTGGCGAGGGGGAATGCAAACGCAACAAGAACGAAGACATAAATGGGCACAAAATGGCTGGTGACACAAGAACAAGGTTCCGATTCTGTGAATGCTAAAATGAATCGATTTCTCCTTCAGAAAAGTAACAAAAATTACAGTTAAACAAATATGATGGGATTTTTCGATAGCCTAATTGTCACATCATACATTTGACCCATCAAAGCAGCTAGTTTTGACAAAAAAAAAGTGTTATATGTACATTGCATTTTAGAAACAATTTAAATGGACATTTAAATTGAATGACGAGCATTTGTAGATTGTATGGCTTCAAAACCACCAAATTCTCACGTTTTGGGTACACCTAAAATATCTCAGCCTCTCTTTACAGTAAAATAACATCCATACATTCAACAAGTTAACATCCATTCGTAAAGAAAATGACTCCCCATTGTCATTTCTTTACACATAACGGCTGAAGCTCTTTCAGGCCTGAACAGTTTGTGTGCTAAACCTATTCAAGCACATTATCCATACTTTGAAATAAATGAGCTGAACAGTCAATAAAGTTACTAACACCAAATCATGAGAAAAAAAACCCACGATCAAATAAAAACTGAAAGTTACTGTTAGACTCCGCCTAAAAAAAAAGAAACATTTTAACAGACAGTTAGCAATTTGCTTAACATATTCTATTATTTTGCAACCGCACAACAGGAATGTGCTCAATGATTAAATTCAATCTTTATGTACAATTACTTCATGCATGTTTTTATGGGCTGGGCGTGGGTTCGACAATCGGCGGCAGAGGTGCACTGACGGGTATGACACCGGTGGCCAGGAGGATAATGATGAGCACGATGATGAGGACGATGACCACGATGACCACAACCAGCTTGACGTTCTTCCACCAGTAGGAGCGAGCCACTTTATGAGACGTGTGCTTGAAGTGCTTCGCCTGGACACAAAGGGAGACGACAGCATTCAGCTCAACCAACGTCTGATGCTCTGACACTGTCAGACAATGGGAGGTCATCTTAAAACGGACAGCATTGTGGATGAATATATCCATAAGCATCCTTCAAAGGACTAGTGGCATAGTCAAGTAAAGCTTGACGGGCCACCGGGCTTATAAAAACACTGCGTGTTCTACCATAAAGTTTAAAATATCATATACATTTCATTCCACTTCACAAATGTGGCCAGCTTTGTCCCACAAAAAAAAAAAAAAATTTTTTTAATATCTTTGGTTTGACGCCTGAAATGTGGCAAAAGGTCAACAAGTTCAAGCGGGGATAAGACTTTCACTCCCCCCCCCCCCCCCCCCAAATAAAATCTTAATGGGATCAATCATATGGCAAATTTGAACGTTCAACACCATTTAGGTGCAATTCTGCAGGAAAGAAGCGCACTTGACTTAAGATGAAATATAAAAACATTATTCAAACGGTTATAAGAAAAAAGTGGAGCGCAACACACAATATGTGCTGTGATGTGAGCGCATGTTGCAAATGTAAGGACTGATTAAGTTGTGTAAGTAGATGATGGACTGTGATGTGAAACGGTACTGCTCAAAAAGATAACTGTCTGGAAATGCCAGCATATCTATGCGCGGTCTGATAACAATTTTGCGACGAATATTTAATTCCCTGCGCAATAATGCGGCACCTTCATCAATAGGGTCGTTGTCAAAAGGACATGCCATGTTCGTGACAAAAGACTTTACGCTATAGACTATAGGCATATTTACGCAAAAACTTGCAGCAGCGGACTTTATGAATGAGGAAATGAGATGTCATGTGTGGCTGAAAGGAGGCGGGGACAGAGAAAACCTCGAGGTTCATTGTGAAAAACCTGCCTAGGTTTGATTCATGGACAATGTTGCTACGGTAACTGACCAAGAGCTTAAATGACCTCTTTTTATGAAACAGGTTAGAGTTACCTCTTTTTCTTTGGTTTCAGTTACCTCCCTTTCTGAAACAGAAGACGCAGTTTCCCACATTTCAGGGTTTCTTGAACCAGGGTTCTCACTAAACCTGCTTTGTGAAATAAGCAGTATGTGACTGCTTGCCTTTCTTTTGTTTCTCCACAATAAATACTTTTTAGTATTTATTTCTAAAACCGATAAACACACGTGTGTTCTTCATGTGTTTATTGCCAAACATGCGTTGTACCTGCGGATATTTTTTTTTACTTTACTTTACGGATACTTTGGCACAACACCGCACGGCAATGAGAGTGACTGATAATGATGAGAGGAAACCTGGCGTGTTTGATAGGGAACTTGCCCAGCTGTTCATTTTGAGTACAGAAGATGAGGACTTCGAGGGATTTGTGGATGAGGATTGGTCAAAAGTAACGCGAGTACATTGTTAAATATTTTAATAACGTACAACCGAACTCAGTTTTGCTCCCGCTGCCTTTTTAAAAACATATGCTAGCATGCATGCTAGCATAACTGTTAGCGGGAAAGCATGCTAGCCAATGTTTTACAATGCCTGCACCCAATGATATGTGTGTTAAAGGGATAGTTCGGGTTTTTGGACATGAATCTGTATGGCATCCTCACCTGAAGTGGTGTGCAATCAGCACTGACTTACCGCTGACAGCATTCTGTGACCCAAGATCTGGTCCGGTTTTGGTCAAGTAGTCCGGCAAGTTGGCTGGGGTCACGGAAATAAAGCATTTTTCTTCTAAAAACAATTTGTGTTCAAAGGAGTGATACATTTGCATCACAAAACTGCACATCAGAAAAAAAAATAAAAAAAATAGACTCCATTACCGCTGGGCTCTGTTTTCTTTTTCGTATTACTGCGCGGCGCACTTCATCCAGCTGACAAACGCGCACAAACCAAGTGTTTACCTGATGCGAGAGAGCTAATGGAGAGCGAGAGCCATTAGTATATAATGTTGCGATTGTATAAACTGTACTGTATAAGCTTGTATAACTAAGATTGCGCTGTGTGTTCCTGTGTTGCACATTCTGTTTTGTATTCTTGTGTCTGAGTGTTTGTGAACGCATCACACGTCTCGCGGTGGAAAGGGACTCATCCGTACATTGTTGGCAATGTGTGCTAATTCGGCTTGCGAGTTAAGTTTCTTGTGTTCGGCGTTGGCTGCGGCCAACAGTAGCCGGTTGTGTGGAGACAAATACAAAAGTGAGATTACCAACCACGTCTGCTGGCAGCGTTCTTGTGACACGTCACACTATACACTATTATATTGTTCTAAATGTAGAAATGGTGTGAACGCGTGATTTCCCAGACTGTACCAATAAAAATTTCCCTGAATCTCTGCACACTTTTTACCGCTTTCTGAGCACTTCAAACAAGTTTGTCAGTGACAGTCACCTGCTCTTGCGGGGCTACAGCTGATCAAGTTGTACCACTTCTCTATCCCTCATCGCTCCCTCTTTCTGCCCGTTCTAATTCCATCTGACGAATATCGGCATCAGTATACAGTATTCGGTTTCATAAAGATACTCCCTTGGCTCCGTGCTAATAACATTGTCGTTGTAGTCAGACATGTTATCGTGAGTTTTAAAAGTTATAATTACGGTGGAATGCGCGTCTGTCAGCTGGATATGCAGCGCGCCGCGCAGTGATACGAACAGAAAAGGGTTTTTTTTTATGTGCAGTTTTGTGATGCAAATTTATCACTTTTAAACACAAATTGTTTTTAGAAGAAAAACGCTTTATTTCCATGACCTCAGCCAACTTGCCAGACTACTTTCGTCTCGACCAAAACCGGACTGGGTCTCGGGTCACAGGACGCTGTATGCGGTAAGTCAGGGCTGATTGCACACCACTTTAGGTGAGGATGCCATACAGATTAATGTCCAAAAATATCACACATATATGAGACTTCCCATTTGAATACGGTGCCCCTTATGGTTGTAAAAATACGGTAGTTTTAGTTTGTAAACTGTATATCAGCTGCTATAACAAAAGCAAAGAAGATTTATGCCAATGCTCTGGGGCTGCGGCTCTGTTGACTCGTTATTCAGGTTTGGCTGATAATCACTGATGTCACTAGCCTCTGTTTGTCTGAATACACAGTCCACAAAGCAAATCCCATTTATTTCTCAAAAAATAAATAAATTAAACGACTGACCCCGTCTTGCAGATCCTCCGACTTGCCCATGAGGTCATCCAATCTCTCCCCTCGGGCCAGGATTCGGTCCACATTCTGCGTCATCACGCCTTTCACATCATCTACTTGATTCCTTAAAGACTCCATTTTATCAATCTGTTCTGCCTGTGAAACCTCACCCCCTCGCTCCTAAGCACAGAAGAGGAAAAAAAAGACAAGTTACAAAAAAATTCTGGAACAATTTAACGTCAAATTAAAATTGGCTCATCATGTTTGGCGTGTATTCTATGATTATGTTACTATAAAGCTCTACTGCCTAAACTCTACTATCATCTTGACATTACGAGACAATTATGTCATAGTTACACAGATTTATGGTCCAATTTAACAGTGCTGCTGATGTGCATGACATTTCTTTCAAGAAGCATCTGTCACCACAATGAAACCTGTGAAGTCAAATCCCCCTTAAGTGAAGGTGTACAACCTGGAATCTGACTTCAACTTTCGGGAAAATACGCCTGTAAAGCTTCACAATACATGGGAGTTCAATCTGCCGTCAACATATTGCGTAGATCTCAGCTGAACTTAGACTGTAAAACAGCAGTAAAGTGAACCAGTGGTTGGCCTCTTCCACCTGACAACTTCTAGGTTGTGTGTTTGAATCCGAGCTGCGGCCTTTCTATGTCAAGTTTGCATGTTCTACCTGTGCTTGTGTGTGTTTTCGCCGTGTACTCCGGGCTTCCTCCCACATTCCAAACAAATGCATGTTAAGTTCAGTGAAGACTGATTCAACTGTACTTGGGCGTAAATGAGTTTGGATGGTTGATTATCGTTACATGCCCAGTGATTGAGCGAAAGTTGAGTTCCAGCCTTAGTCAGCTGATATAGGCTTCAGTTCACCCGTGGTCCTAATGAGGGTAAGTGGTATAGAAAAATGCATGGATGGATGTATAAGATAAGGATTCTGTCTGAAGTCTTGTTAACCATACAATTTGACTATCTATAGAGAAGATTATAGACTAGGGCTCAACCGATTAATATATGTAGCTCTTAACATCTGTAAAAAATCTTTGGCAAATTGGCCAATGTTTGCCAATTGCGGTTGCCGTCATGCACACTACACATGTATAATACTGTAGAGAACCTCTTAGTTAAATAAAACCATTCAATTTGTCTGTCAATCTTTAGCTCATATTTTCACTTCTACAAACAATGTTCTTGTGAGCATTACAACTCGTGGTGAGGAATTAACAGGGATGTCACCATTTTACACACAACCTAAAGTTGCGGTTTGCTTAAAAAAAAGAAGCAATGTGAATCAACCATAAATGTAATGTAATAACACAAAACTATAATATGCTGTATAATGTATGATAAAAAAGAAATATATTGAGTCATTTTATTGTTTTTATTTCTCATGTATACAGTCTTGGTCTTGTCTCAGTCTCGATACTCTGTAGTTTTCAATAATGCCTTGGTACTGGTTCGTATGGTCTTGACTACAACACGAGGTCCTACCACAGACCAGAAGTTTGGTAATTAATTAGTCCCAGTTAAAGCAGCAGTATCTTTACACTGTAATAAATCTTTCAGCAATTATGTTATTGTAACCCAAGTGCATAAGACGTTTTCATATATCAGTACTTGTTTTCAATTGTTAACGTTCATATGTTGAAAGGTGAATAACTCTTTGAAGTGAGTTGTTCAAACAAAAAGTAAAATTTGAAATTTTAACTTTATTAGAAGTAGAAACCGAATCTTGTAACCACAAAGCCATGTTAATGTTCCACACATATAGTGCCTGAAAGTTACATTTCTTATGTTGTATAGAATATTATGTGGCCTTAAGTGGAGTAAATCAATACTTTTATAAACTCTATCATCCTCCAAATTAAAAAAGGCTATCGAGGAACCTTAATCTGAACAAAGGTGGTGACTTGGCGGAAAAACACACCAGATCACTTTGCTATCTGCTGCTAATTGCCGGTAGAACAGTCACCTGCATGGGCCAAAACTCTTTCTGTTATGTTGGAACAAGTTATGGACATTTTATAACTTTGTTGCTTCATTTGTGTATGCAAAGAACTTAGCGCATCATGGTGAATGACTTTTCAACAAAGACTAATGTTAAGCAGATTTCTTTTTTAAATAGTATATGTTATACAGTGAGTGGTTAATTACACTTGTGACAAGAATTTTAATCCACAAAAGTGTTGTATGCCGCATGTCTAATGACTTTGTCAAAGTTAACACTAAGCATTTATTATTATTGTGTTAATGCTAACAGTAGTTAACTTTTTTTTTTTTAATGTTAAAATGGAACTTCAAAAATGCCCATACAGATAATGGCACAATCCCGAATGGATGATTTCTTTTTCCTGTATTTGCTAGGTCATCGCATTGCATTGGGCATGCTCTTTCTCTGTTATGACTGTTTGACAAATAATAAAAGCTTCTGAAATGAACCATCTGCCATGTAGACAACATGCACATCAGTTACTGCTGGCTCTGAGATGCCTTTCAGTTGCTTGCAAGTCTGCCTAGGACTTTCTGCTGGTGCTTGCCATCTCTGGATAGGCCAACAGCAAGTAAGGCAGTGACCTCACATAACTGTCGAGCGATCACAGAGCAGAAATATGATAGCAGTCTGGCGTTCCAGAGTATACATACAGGTACCAAGTCCCATGAGTCTCCATTAGACTGTAAACATTACGTCTCTAGGAAACAGGTTTTGCTGCATCATTTACTGTCCTCTACAGCGTTCTTCCCCTCCATTCTTGTCAATGATTCTATCAACTTGCAATGTTTTCTCATTCTTGCCCTTTCATTTATAAGTCATTGTGGTAAAAATCTCTCCCCCAACAAGTCTGCATGGTCCTAAGGTCCTCGCCTCAGTATAATTTGATGTGATCCTGTATATTTACTATAACTGCTTTCCACTGAAATGCTATTAAAACCGAAGAACAAACCTTTTATTTATCTATGTAAAGTTCAGCTACATTATTGGGAAAAAAAACTGACAAAGCAGAAATAAAATAGTCTACAACACTGTTCAAATACCAGGTGTTGGCAATATTTAAAAAATATATAAACTTTGGTCCGTATATCTTTCAAATGTCCAAAGTACGTTGGGAAAAATATATCGACCCCAAATATTCAGGAACTGTTGAAAGACCACTGGAAAGTCAATTTTATTTCATCCAATGATCATGTAAAGAAAAATAATATTTTCAGTTTGTTTTTTTATGTACACACAACACCACACTATACATACTGTACAGTACTGTATTTACAAGTCACTCCAAATATGCGCTGAGTCAGTGGCGGCTGCTGGTCATTCACGGAGGGGAAGCTCTTTTTTTGGGGGGGCAAATCCTCAAATGTTATTTACTCAAATTTTTGTATTTGTAAGGAAAACTAACAAATGGCTTCACCAAAATGTGGTAAACAAAATTCATATTACCTGCCATGATGTGCAGCTTTCTAGCAGGTGGAGCTTCTTACGAGGGTACACTACTGTGTGACCAAGGCAGGTAGCTCATTGGGGAAAGAAACCGCAGAGTGACACGAGAGTCGCCAAACAACGCTAATCGCTGGGGATCAGTAAAGTCACCTTAGGAACTTAGGAAAAGCCGTGGTGGAGTTTTATATTGAAAAATAAATAAATAAATGGCTGATTCTCTTATTTCACTGTCAATCAAAGAGGCCTTTCGCCTCAAGACAGATCATCCAATGATCATGCAGAAGCCGAGCGTCCAGGCCAGCCCACCGCCTCATTGACTCCCAGAGACGCCGAGGGTCCGAGGGCACGATAAAGCCCAGCATTAATCCAATGACCTTCCAGTTTCGCGTAGTGGAACAACCCACCCTACGCTTCCTCATAGATGCACTTGACGCCGCGTGTGTCAAAGCGCTGTGGCGCTGCGGGCATGAATAAGGAGGAAGTCAAGTCAGTTACCTGTGATAAATAGCTCATTCCGAACAAAAGATGAAGGTATTTTAGCGCATATTTAGTCAATGAAATGCACACACAGCAGTATATCATTCACCACTTTTTTGTGGGGCGGTATTTTTGGGGAAGGTGAACTTCCCTTGCGGTTTTAGTGCATTATACGGTGAAGAGATTTACTTTGGGAGGACCATTGCGATGATCTATTAGTCTTCAAGTTTCCTATTTCATAGCCCATATTTTATTTGAATTTCATCCCACTTAAAAGAGCATAAAATTAAAAATTGTGGTGGTATTCTGCGACTAAGGCAGACAGTTCATTTTTGAAACAATGATGTGGCCTGTCGTCTTTCATAGGCGTCACATGAAATTGATGACAGAGGAGTGGTCAAAAAAATACATTATTTATAATACATTATTAGCTTACATTATTGCATACAAGGCATTTCACAACTTTTACATTAATCACGGCTCGCCGTCACTCTGCTCTGGTGGGAACGAGGTTACTCGCATGAGTGTTTAGTCTCGAGTCAATGTGACACGCTTTAGTGCATGAATACATTAAATTAAATTGATAGTAAAAATAGACTCACTAAAGAAAGAGATCCCGGAATTGAAGATTATCTGTTTGGATTACAAACCTTGGCCACTGTGTCCGGGTTTATGACAATTGACAACATTCACTTCTGCTACAAGGTAGGATGGAGTTGTTGTGACGCGTGTCTTTTCAATTCGTGTTGAATTGTTTATTATTGTGAATTATTGGCTGCAAATGACCATTTACAGTATATAAATCATTTGTGAATTGATTTTAGAGGCAAGGAACTCCGGGTTATTTTGAAACAGGTTCCCGGGACACGCTGCTAGGGTTAGGTCAGTCAACTAAAAACACGTTGGTTAAAAATGAACTTGTTCTAATAATTACTTAACTTTTGTGCTGCTGGTAGTAGTACAACAGATCAAAAAAGTCACGATTCAGATCGGATCATGAATTTGACTTGCGGATTGGATCGTTTTTCAAATCAGCAAAAAAAACAACAACAAAAAAAACTAAAAAGTACTTTGTCTTCATTTATTTTGTAAAACGCTTTTGCCCATTAAAATAACAAAATAAATAATAAATCAACTCAAAATGTCCAATATGTCTGTTTAGGATTTAGGAACACAATTTTAAGTGCAATATGAGGCAAATACATTCCTATTCTATACATGGGCCATGTATAACATAACAAGGTATTAATGACTTAAAGTTATGCTCCTAAAATCTAAACGGCTATATTTGACATTTTGAGGTGAATGTTTTTTTTTAATTAATTATTATTATTTATTTATGGCCAAAAGTGTTTTATAAAATAAATGAAGACAACATTTTATTTATTGTCTTTTTTCCCCCTAAGGAAAAAGACCTCAAAGTGCAATTTAAGGCACATTCCTTTCCTTTAAACATGGAGCGTGATTTACAAAGTAGCCTAGGTCCAGAATATTACCTCATTCACTGCCATTGACGGCTACAAACGTCAAAAATTCATTTGAACAATTTCTATTAGTTTCCCACTTTTGTTAACAAGAGTATGAAAACCTAGGATTTTTTTTATTGTACATTTAGAACAGATATAAAATGTGATTAGTCACGAGTTAACTATTGAAGTCATGAGATTAATTATAATTAAAAAATTGAATCGTCTGACATCTCTAATTTTTTAATATTTTCTTTTTAGTTTAATCACTTAATTATTTAAACTAAAAATGAATCACACATTTTATATCTGTTTTAAATGTACAATACATTTTTTTCTAGGTTTTCATACTCATGTTAACAAAAGTGGAAAAAAATGTGAAACTAATAGAAATATTTCAAATGAATTTTTGACGTCTCTAGCCATCAATGGCAGTGAATGAGTTAAAAAGAAGTAAAGAAAGCAAGCCAGTTAATAGCTGTCAAACTCATTTACTTACATTTACCAGGCATTCGTTGCTAATGCTAACAGCTATCTGCTATCCATTAACATCGGAGATTTGTGCCGTAGCATACAATGACAACGTAATTAACTAGTGGCTCCTTAGCGTACTAAATTAGCGATTGAATATGAGTTCAGGATAGTGTTGTGTTGGTGTGGGTCGCAACTATTTAATGTCAATAAAAACTACGATAAGAAAATCCAAAACGTCGAAAAAGATAAGACAAGCTAAACGTCAAGCCACAACGTGGGCCAACTTCAAAGTAAAAGTCTACTAAGGATATTTGCATTTTCATCAATGTTCTATTTGGTAAACTTTGTTTTGAAGATATAGTAGCCTTAGCGTAGGCGATGTGTTAGGTTGAATATGTTTCCCGCAGTGTTTGCTATAATGACTTATTTTGCAAATTTGAACAATAAGTCATTGACAGATCGTCAAATTATGACATTACAACCGATCGCAAATATTTTGACTTGTCGTTAGTTATATATATGTCATATATTTTTAGGCCACTGACATACTGGACAGGCCCACTTGAGATGAAATTTGGGTGAAAGGGGCCCTTGAATTAAAATGTGCTTGACGCCCCAGATCTACAATCTGCAAAAGGCGACACAAAATGGATAGCACATATTTTATGTGGAACAGTGCCATTTAACATACTTTCTGACTCGGTTGCTTTTCTCCTAACAGTGATGTAATCTGAAGCATTATTTCAGATAGCACATGCTGTCTGGGTTGAATCTGGATGGCATGTGTTGGTGTAGCAATTATATACGAGTCTTTCAAGGTTATTTGAGTTTGAAAATATTTAGCTGTAACCCAGAGTTTTACTTCTTTGCCCTATTCAGTCACAGCTAAACAGAACATACTGCATCATCCAATAGCACAGTTGGAACTTGGGACCCAGACAGGTTGGGTGGAATGTAGCTGATCGCTTCAATCTTCCCCATTTGTCTCACTATGTGATGACGGTTTCTTTAAATTTTGGTCTCACAAAACGTGACCATCTGTAAATTACAACAATTTACTTTAGTTGTGTGTTAGTCAATAAAATAATGCCATAAACTTGATTGAATTAGGATTAATGTCCTCATTCGCCAAATTCAAGAAAACAAAACGATCGCAGAGAGACCGTTTGGAAGATACGCAATAATTGTATTTTCAAACAATTTAGTTAACATTAGTTCTGTCACCCAGTACTAAGTTTAACTGATCGAATTGCATGCACCAGTTGGCAGTGAAACATCCTGAGGCCCACTTGGTACATTACGACAAAAGTTAACGAAATATAACCATGTTATGTGTCAAAATCAAGTATGAACACGACAAATTAAGCTCAGGCAACGTTACTTAAGTTAGTAGTACTTAGACCAGTCCAGGACGTGAAATTAGTATCCGTTTTAGCACGATAATAGTTTGGTTCTCGACAAGGAAATGAAAACAAGACGTCCAACAGGATCTTAGTGGCGTCTTTTTGTTTGACCTATCTCTTGAATGTGAATGAAGTTATATGGCTTTGTAACTTTTTACAAACTAACCATTAAACACGTTATGACAGATGCAACTCATTATACAGTACACACACGGAATTCTAGACGACGTCAAGCACAAAAGCTCAACCAGAGAACTCAAGCGAACTTGAATATTCCTTACCGGGTCATAATCCATGTTGTTGCAAACAGCGCAGTTTTTCCCTAAAAAAACAACCGATAGACTTTCTTCGAAGTTGACACCGTTTGTATTAGCTTGAATTATTCAACAGAATTACTACACGAAAGAGTAGTGCGCTTCCCCTTGCTCAACTTCCTGGTTGTGTTTTTTTCCCTCTCACTTCAAACTTCATTCCTCCGACAGGGGTGTCAAGTTTGCTACATTAGTCACTGACTGACAACGGCTTGCTTGTGTGCTCGCTGCTCGTAGAGGAAAATAAGCACTTAAATCCAGTTTAGCGTATGTGTTCCGTAATCAAAGAAATAATATAATAGTTTGTTTCCCCATTTCTATGAGTCTGGTTGGAACGTACAGTATTATTATTTTTTAATTTTTTATTAACTTAACTAATTGCTGTCATCAATTAACCAATACTTTTCTTTTACCACCTTAACGTTCTTAAATCAATTTATCCAGGCCCCATTATTTTGAAGGCCACAGTTTTCCTTTGACGTCGGTGGTACCGGTCTATTGACGTAATACTCAGGCGTTTCCACCGTGTGTAATGCGACTACCACCAAGGCAAACAAATGACTCGACTTTATTTTTAGAGCACCATCACTGCATACAAAATGCCGTACAGTACATGGGTGTAAAAATCAGTCATACAATAACAACTTAGGTACCGACTTTGACTTTAAATGAAATACAGGTAGACGTTTTCCTTAAAAAAGAAATATAAATGTCAACATGATTAAAATGTAATTTCCAGCATTTGTTATGTAAAGGTTGATGCGCTATCTGAATTGTAATATATTGAGATCAACCTGCTTATTTTCTTAATGCTGATGTTATAACAAATAAAATCAGAGAATCAGCCAGACAGGTCAGCTGTTAAAGAGCAAAATACAAAGCCCCACAACATCGCACAAAAATAGCATTTTGCTTACAATGCAGGACCCAATAAAACGTTTTATGAAATTGTAAACATTTGACAATCTAGATTACACCAAAATAATAATCAGTGACATTCTCTGAGGGGTCATGTGTGTGAGGTCTTTGTTGGGTAAGTGAGTACTTAAGACTGTATCCTAATGAGGGCGAACATTTGTGAGTGTTGGTGAAGGTAATGAATGTGCGCTCCAATCAGGGTTCTCATGGTTTGCCTCGACTCTCGAGATTTTTGTTTGTTTAGTTTTTTTGGGGTAATAAGAAAAAACATTACAACTCTATAGGCACATGTCGCAAACTTAAATACTGACAAGAACTCAACTTTTGCCAGCATTACAAAAGTTCGCCCCTCCGTGGGATATGGGCTTTATTATTCAAAATTCCATGGTGGATACATTTTTAATGGGGGGAAAAAAAACAACAATTCAATGGTGGTGGCATGGTCTAGTAGTAGAGCGATCATCTCCCAACCTAGAGGTTGTGGGTTTGATACCTGGGACTTATGTTGAAGTGTCGTCCTTGAGCAAGATACTGAAACCCCAGTTGCTCCTGATGCTGAATGTGTAATCTGTGGGAAGTGCTTTGAGTGCCTTAATGGCTCATGAAAAGTGAAAGACCAAAATCAAGAAATATTACAGGACTGCTGATAATGTAAAGGCTTGGTGAGCAATTAAAAAACAAAAAACTAACAACAAAAACAACAGACAGTATCACCTCACCCCCCGGGTTGTACTTTGCCCACCACTGATGTAAACCATCCGTTTTCTGTACTGCTTATCCAATTCACACAGGTCTTTTAGTTTGGTAACACGTCACTTTGGAAGTGAAAACATCTCCTAGAGGTACATGTTTTGACCCGAAAGCAAATTTGATTCAAAATGCAAAATGATCCAAACCCAGGTTCTGTTGTCTGTCACAACGTTGTCTTGTTGAATGTCTGACATTCATTGCAACAGTTACTGTAACTGTACAAACTGACGTCATTCCGTTGTTCCGCCCAGCTGCCAGCATCTGCCCAGACAAACCAGTTCAACCTATTTAGGAAGGCGCTGGTGGATCTTCACTACTGTAAATAAATTCCTGTAATGACTGCTGTAGGCTGCTCAGGAATGCAAGAAGCTAAAAACAGCCATAATTATGCACAAAAAACAAATAATTGTTTTTTATATTTCCCAGTAAAACCCACCAATCAATTTTTTCCATTTAATTACTCAAGGATTGAGTATAACCTGGTAAGTTATGTTAAATCAGAGCATCAGCGTCAAGTAGGAAAAAAATATAAAATAGGAATGAGCATATTTAGATATTGCCCAACAATACAACTATGTAAAACAATAATAAATGAAATCGTGATTAAACAACGTGAATGAAGCAGCCACAATGGTCTTAAATGAAATAACCTTTGTTGATGCTCGTGAAATATCACAAGTCTAAAGTGGAGTACCTGTGGGCTGAAATATGTGCCTTTTTAGGCAGGCACACATGAAAATGCAAGCCAAAGCTGTTGAATGTTAAGGCCAGGGGTGTTTTGTGCCTCGTCAGACAATGTGGGGCACTCCATTGTTTCTGCCATTCATCTGAATTAAGAACTTCAAAAACTTTGCGTCTGTGCTGGGACGCCGAGACTGTGTGCAGTCATGTGACTCAGTTTGAAGGTGAAAAGGAGTCAAAAGTCACTTGTGGTTATGTTGGATTGGTGAAACCAGGTCATAAGACAGCGCCCCAGGAAGTGGTATCGTTGATGAATTTAAAAATAATAGATCAAACAAGACCGCAATAGACAGATAAAAGTAGCATGTGGAATGTAGCTCAATGTAACAGAGTAAAAGTAGTTTACTCTTACCAAAAGTACTCAAGTAAGAAGTATGTTGTATTAAATCTACTCTGCCAAGTATAATTTATCCCAATACATAATCACAGCCTACCTGCTTGCTGGGTTTGGTCATATGACATTCACAAGGCGAGCCGAGGTCTCTTTGGCATCAATTTCTGTTGCCAGCAGGTGGCAGTATGAGGTGAAAATGGCTGCACCATTTGATGGCTGAAAACAGGTGTAGGAATTGGATTAATTATTATTCCACCAATGCAATGTTAATCAGAATAACGCGTTTTGACCTGGTTGTGGGACATAAAGCATCATATTGAAAACATATTTTTAAATTTTTATTTAAATTGACTTCCTGTTTAAACCTAATGCAGTAAATGTAGTGCATTACCACCTACCTGTGGCCTTGACACAGTACAAGATTAAGATTTAAGGTATAAAAAATAGGTGGGCGAGCAACTTTGCTTTTACTGGTCCACAATGAAAATACCAGATTACGACGAAGAAACAACTTTAATTATTCAGCCTTGACAAAGTTGCAGGAAAATATTCAAAAGAAAATCAGTCGGTGAAATGTTAGCTGAGGATACAGGCTATATTACAATGAGAATATTTTAGCTTGCAACATGGTGAAGGTCAAATGGTCTTGAAGAGATCATTAAAATGTTATCCATAGCCAAATCCTCCCCTTAATAACCATTACCGCAGCAAACAAACCCCAAATACAATACTAATAATGAAACTTAATCCAATTAATAATGAAACACAGTTTTTTTTTCTAATGAAGATAACGCTTCTCCAAAGTGCAACATGCCATCCAATCTGAATACATTTCTCTGACTGCTATGGAAGCCAACTAAATAACATTGCTGCCAAGAGACATAAAATATACACATTAAACGGAGATGGGGTACAAAATAGCACAGCACCACTCCAGATAAAAACTTATACATGCAAATCCTTAGTGGCCTTGCTTGATGATGACGTCAGACATGTCATCGACCTTCACCAGCTCCAAATTCTGTCAAGACAGAACATACAGAAAAAACATTCATGTCTGTCACATGGGAGCAGGGGCGGAGTGGCAATATTGCTCCATTTCAGGTCAACATTACCCATCGATATGTTTAAATGGACCCTAATTTCTATATAATTTCTAATACACTAATACACATTCTGACTGTATGATAACGGTGAGCCAAAAATATTGAGGTATTACGGTATTAAATTTACAGCTCTTAAAATGTCTTCTTTTTTTTTAATTTAAATATTTGGTTAAATAAAAACAGCATTTAAAATTAAGTCAAACAAAAGTGGACAATTGCCATGAGACAATTCTTTTTGTGAGGGCTAGATGAAAATTACATGCAAGAAACAGGATCTGTAGTGTGTAATACATAAACATAAATAGTTCCCCTCAAAGTGTAGGAAAGCAATCTCAAGAATGATGCAAAATTTAGGGCATATGAGTAAAACAAGACATCACAAGGTCATAAAAACAAAACAAAAAAACCCCTCACCTTTTCATTTGCAAGATGCAGCAGAGCAACAAATGCCAAAGGTATTGACAGGTTCTGGGCCATTGTGTTGGGTAGTCTGGACAAACAGTTTCAGTCTTTAGTAATATGTTTCAATTTCGCTGATTTAAGTTCACTGATTTAAGTTACAGAAGGGCAGATTGTTTACTGTATGTGTTTATTCTTTACTACTATACAAACAACATGTTAACATTAATCCATGTTATACTCCGTGAGAATTTAAGACCAATACAGACTAACTTGTGAAACGCTAAGTATTTTTCCTTCCTAAGGCATCTAAACTGTATAATAGGTCTGTTACCTTTGAAGCAATTCCTTTGTGGTCTGGCTGAAGACTTTCTCCCCACAAACCTCAGATTCCTCTGTAACCTCCACCTCCTAGATTGAAAATTATTTAAACATAACCAGTTGAACAGACATGAAAAACATTTACAGTTAGAAATCAAAGGTTTTATGCTTTGACAAATTAATGGAAAAAAGAGCTACATAATGAGGTGAACCATGGGCAATATATCAGAATGATTAACCTTGGGCTTTTCTGGGCTGTCCGTTAAAAGAGTCCACATGCTGCTCTTGAGCCTCTTCATGTCCATTTTCTTGGCTGTTTTAGCATAGTTGATCTCTATCTTGTTGACCTGCATGGAGACGTAAAACAAATTATCAACATAGTGTGTGTGTGTGTGTCCACCTGACACTTGCCTATTATTGCCTACAGTGAAATTGTAAGCAGTTGTATGCATGATAATGACGAAGAAAAAAACAAGATTTGCCATAGATCGATTCATGCATCTTTATAAGTACATCTCAATAAATTTGAATATCCTGAAAATTTCAGTAATTCAAAGTGTGCAGAAAGAAAGAAAGTGAATCTGGCTTGGAGTGATAAAGTATCACTTTAGTTGTCCTTGCATAATTTTATTTTCAACTTGTGGTATTCTCATTTCTTGTAACTAACTTTATTTTGCATTTAACACATGCCGGTAACATGGCATTTGTATTGCAACTTCTATATAAACCTGACCGTGTTCTTCGTTTCTTATTGATGTACATAGTGCTCCTAGTGCAGGGGTCTGCAACCTGCGGCTCTGGAGCCACATGTGGCTCTTTGGTCTCTTTCCTGTGGACCCCCCCCCACAAAAAAAGCCTTATAGAATTGAATATACAGGTACATATTTATTTTTATTTTAAAGTTAAAATGTTCTTTAAATGAATGAATGATAGCACGGTGGATGACTGGTTTGCACGTCCGCCTCACAGTGCACAGGACGTGAGCTTGGGTCCGGGCTTTGTCCTTCCTGGGTGGAGTTTGCATGTACTCGCCATGCCTGCGTGGGTTTTCTCCGGGTACTCCGGTTTCCTCCCAATTTCCAAAGACATGCAAGGCAGGTTAATTGAACACTAAATAGTCCCTAGGTGTGATTGTGAGTGTGGTTGGTTGTTCGTCTGTGTGTGCCCTGCGATTGGCTGGCAACCAGTTCAGGGTGTACCCCGCCCTACTGCCAGAAGCCAGCTGGGATAGGCTCTGGCACCCCTGCGACCCTTGTGAGGAATAAACGGTTTGGAGTATGGATGGATGGATGGATGGATGGATGGATGAATGATTTAGATGATTAATTTAAAAAACAACTAATAATAATAATTAAATAGTCAAAAAAATGTCAGAGTCCATTTTTAAGTTGTCAGAAAGAGAGAGACGAAAGGTGTACTTTGGTGGAAAATGCTTGATAACATACTCTGTGTGGTTCAGGTACAAGATCTTGATCGCCATAGGTCGAGATGCCTTCTAGTGAGGGAGGTGGAAAACTTTCGCCCGAAGGTTGTGTATCCTCAGAATCGGGAAACCCTTCCATGTCATCGTTACTGTCACCAGCCTGAAGAGGATGATGGGTAAAGACAGTAAATGCTAGCATTCATTTATTAATTTGTTGTAGGAAGTCAAACATTGACATGACAGCCCTAACATGTCAAGTAAATGATATCAACGCATATACGGTCACATTTCTTGCATTATCGTAAAATTTTGCTTATTGAGTGAACACTGTATAAAAGCTGCACCCAAAAAATATATAAATAAATACAATTGTATTTTTCAAACAAACTGCCACTGGTTTATAACAAGCCAACCATAACAGTGTGCTGCCCATTTCTGGTGTGCAGGCCTTAGTCTGGCAGTGTCAGTAGTGTGACACAGGTAGAGGTGATTAAAAGCAAAACTTACGGCAGGACAAAAGTTGGCTGTATCGTTGGGATTGTTGTAGTCATAGTCGCCAATGCCTTCTCTTAGCTCTCCGGACAGCCTCTTCTGCGCTTCTTGACATAACTACAATGAAGTAAAAAGAAATCCACTCAGTACACATACAGTACACGTCCACTTGTACTTAGTGAATATAAAGATAATTGGTGTTGGCTGACACATGCAGTGTAGCCTCACCGACATGGAGGGTATAAGGCTGAGTTGGGAGAGAGTTCCTGGGGGAAACTGAAAGTCGGCTGGGAGAGTTGTTTTCTTGTTGCTGGAACTGAGGGCAGACTTACTGATAGTGGTTGCAGCCTACAAAGGGAAGATAATGTCGGATTCACTTTGCACTCATTGTAGTTGAAGGAAAAAACTATTTGCAATGTTGAACACTGTAATGTGCTGCAAAACCTACATACACACATACAGACACCAGGCCAAATGTGAACAGTTTCAATCAATTGCAATTCAGGTCAACAAAGGCCCGATTCGTGGACATGTCTGAAAGATTATCTTGACTGATTATCTGTGGTATGGGGTGTGTCAAAAGTGATTTCTCTTCCAAGATATATTCAGAAAATGGTCAGGTACACGACCATCTATTCTCATCTAAACTGTGAAGTATGGTTCGGGGCTCATTTGCTACCTCAGGGCCTGCAAGCATTGCTATAATCAAGAGAAGAATTAAATGCCAAATTCATCAAGGCATTTTGCAGGAGAGCTAAAAACTATCTACCTGCCAACGGACAAGTGACTGACTGTGGTGCACGCCTGATCTGCAATTATAAAAAATGTTTGGTTGAGGTGTTGTTGACCAGTTAATAAATGGAAAGGTTCAGATACTTTTTCATGTTGTGTTCAGTAAAAACATGGAAACATAATTATTTCCCGAGTATTCATTTAAGAAAACTGTGCCTATTGAGGAAGTGACACATTTATGCAGAAATTCAGTTCTAAAGGGATCACACATCCTTTCTCTTACAAATCTGTAACTGTTTATGTGATCAGCTCAGCTATGGGGGTTTGCATTTTATAAGTGATAATAGGGATAAACTTAATTTATAGCATTTAAGCATACTGCATTTTCTTGTTTAACTCACAGTCAGATGATGAGACAAATAGTAACTTTTGACAGTGAACATTTGCAATAAAGATACTACAATAAAATAAAGAAAACAGTTACTCTTGTGGTACGCAAGTAGGTATCAAAGTTGACATCGGCGCTGAAATCTATTTCAAAGGCCTTTTTCGGCTTCTTTTTCCGTGTCTCCTTGTCAGGCAAATGGTCCACTGATAGGGGAAAAATGAAATGATGTAGTTAGTCTGTGTTGCAAACAAATCTGTTATCCATAAAAGTAACACACTCTTGTAATAATGAGATCTATGATAATAGAAATTATGAACTTGTTGACAAACATGCAAAAATAAAAGATTGTCTTATATTGTTATGATATATATATATTTTTTATCCATGCAGTTGCAATCCACCAGTAAGAATAGATTGTGGCCAACCAAGCCATTTTATCTTAAAGGACAAATTTATAATAGATGGCTTTATCAGAGATTTATTGAGGGGGTGCATGTTATGGTAAGATTATGGGGACAATTCTATTTTCTGCTCATTTCAAATGACAGAACTTACACTTGTGTTTGGGCTTGAACTGCCAGTAGCCTGGTCCAGCCCATGTGGCCATTGTCCTTGGGCTAAAGTACGAATATTCCCTGGTCTGAGAGGACAGCTGCAGACACATCGTGGTGATATCTCCCTCTCCAATTGGGATCACATCACTAGAACACCACAGAAAGTGAGAAAAACTTTTTTTTCATAAAATAAATTTGAATAAATGACCTACAGTACTTACAACTTGTGGCATTTACAAAATTCTGCAAGCATCAACATTATATGGAGTCAGGGCTGGACTGGCACAAAATAAATAAATAAATCAACCCTGGCATTTTGACTTATGTCCACTGACCCGTCCCGACTCCTGCTGACCATACCTGTTTAACACATTGTTCTGCCACTGATATTGACTGATGTTGGCTCAGTTTGCGGTCTATACAGGTAGTCTTTAACTTACGAACACGATAGGTTCTGAGAGGTTGTTTGTAAGTCAAATTTGTTTGTAAATCAAATCACATTAAGTTTTTTATCAAATTATTTTTTTAAATAAAATAATAAAAATATGTAAAAATAATAATAAATTATATAACTTATATATACTTTCTATCGAGTGCATAAATTAAATTTAAAAAGACAATACATTAAATTGCATCATCCACCCATTATCTGAACCACTTTTCCTCACAGTACATTACATTTTTACACAGTACAATGCAATAAAAACAAAAAAATAAATAAATATGCTTAACTGTACATAGATGGTGGAGGAGTTATTGAGTTGAGTTCATGTGAGGCTGAAGTGGAATGCATTACGTATGGGGTAGATGCCTTGGACTTCTGACTTCTGGGTTTTACACATCAGTGCCGTTTCCGGCCACTATTCATCAGCGGGAGGGCGTCTCGGCTATCCGAAAGGCTTCGGACACTGAGACAGACACTAAACACTCGCAGCCTCGCACCCGTCGATGGGAACGCGCAACCGGGGGGCACAAAGGCCGAAGCGCAACGTCGCAAACCGGAAACGGAAACAAAGTTGATGGGTGAAAACCCGGAAGTCTCGCCTCCTCCGTGGCATATAGTTCATTGGGTGTAACTGTCTCAGGAATCTATTTTGCCAACTGTCCCTGAAGTGCACATGAATTGTGATTGGTGCGTATGACGAGTCAAGATGGCGACCGCCGAGCCAGATTAAATTGATTTCCAAGCTGAAGAGATATTGTACATTTTGTTACTATGCCGATAAAAAAAGACGACTGAGGGCTGCTTTTCATGAATGTCCTCCAGGAGAGCCTCTGAAATTTACTCACAGTGTGGCACCAATATCGAGTGTATGAAGAGTGCGTGCACCGTGGCCGGCCATTGGCCGTGGCTCCAGGCTGTGCCGTTTATTGACGGACAGAGAGGTAGTTGAAATGCGCAAATGGCGCGGTGCTGCTTGGCGAATATGTGGCAGAGAGGGGAGCTACAGTACAATAGTGTACCATAATGTATGATGTGGCGCACACTTAAATATTAACTTGCATGCAAATTACAGCTTTTATAGACATCAGTCAGCCTTTGTTCGTATCTGTGAATGTTCGTAACTTGGATGTTCGTAACTAGAGGACTACCTATTCAAAATGGATTATTGGGCTAGTCCCTCTAAATTGCGGGCCAGTCTCTTGGGGTAAAATGGAGGAAAATAACTTAAAAAGCACTGCATCTGCCCCACAAAATGCCCACCGGGCATCTGGCCTGTATGCTAGATGGCCAGTCCAGCCCTGCATGGAGTAGAAGACAGAAATGTTTGCTTGTTGTTCTCACCGTCCTCTCCCAGAGCCCGAGGCCTCACAACCCTCTTTTTGTTCCTTTAGCCGCTCCTCACAGTCATCCATCCCCTCCTCGTAGTCTGCATCAAATTCAGGGTAATCTTCTTCATCAGCTTCGGGCTCAGGCTCAGCATTGACGTCAAAAACATGTTCACCCTGCTTCATTTTTTCCAAAAGTTGGTTCATTGTCTGAAAGAGGACAAATGCCACAGCTGCTTGAATCAAGTCTGCAGGTTGATATGTTAACTTCCCCTCCAAAAGTATTGGGATAGATCTGTTTGTTTGTAGCTAAACTGATAATTTTAGGGGGGGGGGGGAGTATTAAATTGTGCACTTTCGAAGCATTACTGCCCACTACAGGTGTGTTATATGACACCGAAGTCTCAAAACTGCTGCAACATTTGGCTTACATATTGTATGCCGATTGCCCAATCAAGATGTATGTCAAACTCAAGACCCGGGACTCCGGATTCGGCCTTCCAAATCACTTTATGTAGCCCAGTGAAGCTTGCTACATTTTCCCTTGACTTCTCTTCAAAAACAGCCATAAAAATGACAAGCATCTAAGATGTAGGTGATTATTAGGGTTCCCACACGGAACATAGAGGCAAAAAGTCTTTAACGAATACTGAGAATCTCCTACATCGATCCAGTCACCAATGAGGAGGTCCTTCGGTGTCTAAACACTAGGGCTGGTTATTGCCAACAACCTCATGAAACGATACGATACATGTATATCCCAATATTCTAGGTGATACATACACATATCCCAATATTTTACATGAATTCACTTGTATTTTTAGAGTAACAGTCATATTTATACCTAAATGATATGTCCATTATGCTGGATGGCAAATATGTTTTTGTTAGCAGCTCTTCTGGTTTACCAGCAAGCGGCATGCCTGGTCTAAATGTGCACACTGCAGCGCAAGGAGCAGCTTTCACAGACACACTGGGAAAATCTATGAATAGGCACTAGCCGATATGAGTAAAAATATCAATGTATTAAAATTACAGCTCTAAAAATGTGCTCATTTGAAATATTTGGGGAAATAAAGCATTTTTTAATGTAACACATTCTATTTTGTTTTTAAACAAAATATAGAAGAATTGGTACATTTAGAAGCATGTACCATGTTGAGTTTCTAAATAAATAAATGTCTATTCTTCCTGTTTAAATTTTTCTTAGCAAGACACAGTATCCAATCAGTGATGGGCTACAGTGTTTCCCACACCATGTTAATACTTGGGTGGGCCACCCAAGTAAACTGGCTACCACCCAAGAAGTTTTCAAGAAAATTTATTATTATTATTTTTTAATGTGTCGCGACCGGATATACTGCATGTAATGTTAGTTTGCCATCACTTTGCAGATCGTGACGCTAGAAGAGACGTAGTAAAAGGACTGTGACTTAAAATCCTGTGACATTATATTTGAAAAGAAAAAATATTAGATCAGCAGAAGGATTGCAGGAAATAGAGCACAAAGCAGTCTGAGAAAAATCTTTTTGCATAATTTCCAGCAAGTCAGGTCAAAACAGGCATCATGGACACTGTCCGAGATCATGAAAACTGGCGTCAACACACAAAATGTTCATAGTTGAACTAAGCCTGAATTAGGTGACACACTAGAAGAAGATGTAAAGTGTGACAGGGTGATTAGTATCACAGATCACCACTGAAGTGGACACTTGGAGACTCCCTTAATTCTGTAACATTTGGTAAACTCTGCGTTTTGCCTTATAAAATGCCCATTCTCAGTTTAACATTTGTTTGAAATGCAAAATGAGAATTTTGACTTACAAACTGTGATACAAAAATGCTAACTTCAAACCTTGCTGACGTACTGTTACTGTTTGCAAGTACACATTTGTGTTTTTTGTTATAACCTCCACATGAGGGCAAACGTGACCCACGATAAAATCAAATACCCCTGGTAAATGTTCAGGGTGGCATATCCAGTATGTGCCCAATTTTCCCTGAGAAATTGTAAGAGAATCTCATGTGTAAAACTTTCTTAGGTCACCCAAAGTTTTTCAACAGAATTCAAAAACTCTTTTCTAGTGAAGCCATTTTTTCCCCGACGCTTATTTGGGGATACTGTACTCTATTGTCATGGAGAAAGGTACCGGTACATTTTCACTGGACATCTTTCTAGAATATGCTATTACCGTGATATTACTCGCTCTATTCAAATGTTCTATTTCTGTTAGCACAATCTAACCCAACCCAACTAACAACTTATCTGCCTTTATAACGGGTGGATCCTGGCAATATTCTTAAGATGGTAAAATCACACATTTTTAATATGAGGAATAAAACTAAGCTCAGAGTCACAATATGATGCCCAAGTTTTTCACACATTGTGAGGGTTTAAAATCTTGTAGTTTTGGTAAAAGTTTCTCTCTCTGACCTTGAGGACCGATGACTAAAACCTCTGTTTTGTCCTCCTGGTTGAGCAGCAGGAAATTGGGGTGTATTCAGACCAGAAAAGTCCCTAAAGTCCGCTTATTTGTGCAGATCTAAATATATCCTAAAATACAATGTAAACGATAGGGCTGGATTTATAAAAAATTATATATCGATATCGAATTGATATTCCTTAGCCAAATATCGATACATAAAACCATGAATCAATACTTTAAATACGCGGTTCGATGCTGCGTTCAAGACCACTCAGAAATGACGGTCACACTTGGCGGAGAAAAACGAAGTTTGGCAAGCCCCCCCCCCCCCGAATCAAAGTCAAAAGCTGGAAATCCAGCATGGCGTCGGAATACTTTGAGCCCTGTTGATGTCAACAATATCATTATGGTTGTAGTTAGCAGTGGGCTTGAGCTTCACTGCAAATTGCAAATACAATGGCCTTATAGCCAATGATTATGTATGCAAATCCAACTATTGTCTGACCTGTTCAGGGTTCCAACTTGTGAATGAGAAGTCCTGCAGAGAGGGGCAGATGTTACTTTTCTCCTGAGACCGCTGCAGTCCAGCTGTCAGAATCACATAGACATATGGTTTGAACCACAGGGTTCTCAACATTTTAAAGGTATCAAATACAGTACATACCATACATGAATAGCATAGATACACTTTGGGTACAAGGTAGTTCTTTTTTTTTCTCTCTTACCCATGAACGGGGATGCAGGGACCAACATAGCAGGTGGGGGTGAGTAGGAGGATGTAGACTTCAGAAGGGTCATGTGGGATGGAAAGAGCAGCTCACATCGACTGTTTTCACTGAAGAGAACAGGAAGGAAGACCCCAGCTGTGCTACTCTCATCAAAGGATGATGCCATGTGATGAAACATGGGGTCTACCTGGAGGAAAACAACAGCCGAGGCAAAAAACTTTAACGGTTATGATGCAAAGAACGTCAAGGCTAATTTAGAAAACTTGTTGGTAGTTCAGTGATTCTTGACCGAAACAAAAACTGATTTTTTCATTAATTTGAAACGATCAAGTAAGCAGACAATATTTCCTCGCTGATCTTAGACTGTGTTGCTCAAAAACATGCATAATGGTATTAGAGCTAAACAATGTCTTGCTCGAAAAACAGTACCAGATTATAAATTGTCGAGCTACAAAAAAGTGAATGTACTAGTGGTAAGAAAAAAATTAATTGTTATGTAGGAATCCCTAAAGGGTTAGTTTATTGGGAAATACAGGGTGATCCACAAAGAATGCGCCAAAATCGTCACACAATATTTCAAAAATGAAAAACTCTCGCTTGGACACATCTTGTACATGCCATCAAGGTGTTATTTCATGTTTTACAACTTACAAGTGCTCAATGTAGCTACCACCGGCAGCACAGACAACATTAAGCTGATAAGGGAGGAATAGGGGAATGGAAGGAATTCTCATATTGGCTTGATATTGTCCGTGCTGACGGTGGTGGCTACATTTAGCACTTGTAAAAGATGAAAAACTTGAAGGTATGTACAACACGTGTCCAACCTTGAGATTTCTTTTCATATTGTTTTCCATCTTTTAAATATTGCTTGATGATTTTGGCGTCACCCTGTATATTATAAGAGTGCAGACATCCAGCAATGTGAGTAATTTCCGAGCTGTCATGTTAATTTTTTTCTTTTCTTTTTTGAACCCAAATGTGTTACCACTACAATTCTTTTGTTGTGTTTACAAGTATTTTTTATTATGTGCCTAAATAAATGAAATTAGATAAATTAACATTGCACTACAACTCTGCTATAATGATAAGTAACAATTTATTGCCACAATCAAAGTGTTTGTCGTGTAGGTTGGCGTGTGTTAACGGCATCAATGTGTGTATTGTTCTGTACCGATAATAACTTAAAAACAGATTTAATTAATAAAGACCTGCAGATGTCAAGTGAAATCTCCTGTTGTGAATGTTATCTGAGCATGACAGCAGATACCGTAGAAATGAGACAGTACCTCACATTTCCTCTCAGACTCAGCACTATTCAAGTTGCTCGGGTTCTGCTCCACGGTGTTCTTTGGGGGTCTCCTCTTCTTTGGCTGCTTGGTAGTTACATCAGCATCTTCATTTTGCTGTTCCTCTTTTAGTCCATTGTCAACAGTTACACACATAAACCAATCAAAAGATTTACATTTTAAAATATGAGAAAAATCATACACGGGGAAAATCACAAGTCGACAGACAGTTATGGGAGTAGTAATTTAAAAACAACATTCAATCACAGCAATGAGGCTCTGACCTTCTCCGGGTTTGGTTTCAGCCCCAAGGCCACCAAGTACTCTGTAGGCATCAGCATGAACTGCATCTACCCGGACAGCATAGATCTTGGTACTTGCATCCAGTGTGCCAGCTGCTACCTGTACGCGTTAACACACAAAAAACGACAAGAGTGCCAGCGTGTCATACTGTACTTCTTTACAAAAGATGGGCACAATAAAATGAATAGAACTCTGCAAAAATATGTGTAATTGCTTAATCGTAGTGATGGGTCTTGCAATACCGATGCGTATGTGGCATGTGATGATCTCACAAAGCAAGGGAAAAAAAAGAAAAAAGAAAAGAAAACAAACCTAGTGATATTCAAATGAAACCAATACCTGGAAGCTTGGTTTGGGCTTCCTGAATCACACAGCTTCAAAAAAGCGCTTCGGAGCTTGTAACATTTTGCAATTATCACGTGACCGATGACATTCGAAAATTCATATGTCAGAGCGCGTATTGACGGCCTGATCGCTTTGGTGGCTGCTGGCCCGCGAAATCACGAACTGGAATGCGTTCCTTTGACAAAGAGAACCTCCCATTAAGTTCAAATTCAATGTTGATCGTCCTCTGGGTGATGAAGTGGTACCGTCCTCCGGCGCAGGTGGCATCGGTTCAATTCCCTCCCCGGGAGATCTTGTTTGTGTGAGTGAGTCAGGGAAAAAACTTTTGGTTCTCTATTCAAAGCTACTTATATTAAATGTATAATATTACGTGTCTCATTTAAATATTTACACAATACTAAGCATAGTGAAATGTAATTAATAATATTGCTTGTAATCTTTTGCCTCTTTTTAACTAAGTAGATCTGGTGCTTTTTTTTTATTACAATGAATGACGCATATTTTCAAAGCTGCAAAATTAGAGAGTGTGAAGAGTCGCCACATAAAACTTTCGATTGTGGAAGTTTTTTTAAAATACAAACTTCGAAATAAATGCATCCATGGTTTGTGTCCTTTTACATACACACGTCAATCATATTTTATTTTATTTTTATTAGCACAGACTTCTGTGAATAATACATGCTCTTTATCTGATTTATTTGGACTTCAACAGTATGAGTGATTGTTTCACATTTCAAAGACATAGGTTGCTTTTACTTCATTCTTCCACTAGATGTCCCATATGTTGCGTTCACTGAAGCACCAAAGCCGCAAATCTTATTTGGCACAATTTGAAAGAAAGCCTCAAAGTTTCACAAAGCCTCACCCGCACATTTCTAAAAAAAAATAAAATAAATAAATATTATATATACATACTGTATATATATATTGAGAAAAAAATATATGATAATATGCAAACTGCAGGTGTCCATTGTATTTAATCTTTAAAGGAGAAGTCCCCCAAAAAAATATTTACAATAATATGTTCTATGTGCCCTCAAAAGTCTAAACACGGCATTCTGATTAATATTGCATTTGTGGAAAATGAGTTAAACGGCAACATCCACCTGTTTTTATCCATCTCAGTGGGTGGCCATTTTGCCCCATGTTGTCAACGGAAAATGACATCACAGTTGCTCAGGGCTCAGGTAGCGACCAATCACGACTCAGCTCCAGAAAACAGGAGAGGCATGATTAGTTGGTACCTGAGCCCTAAGCAACTATGTCATTTTCAGTTGACAATAAGTGATAAAATGGATGCCCAGAGATGGATAAAAACAGGTGGATTTTGTCGCTTAACTCATATTCCGCAAACACGATATTATATAACAGAATACCGTGTTTAGACTGGGCTGCATAGATTGTATTATTGTAAAGTTTGCTTGTTTAAGCAATATACCATGTAAACATTTTAATACAATTCTTCATTCAACTTATATAGTCTGTGCAATACATTCTAATTGAATCTTTATTTAGGTAAATTCCCCCCCT